>NC_138560.1:7686658-8286658 GCF_964273705.1 Natrix helvetica
CTCTTTCTGTGTGTCTGTGTCTGTCTGTCTGTCTTTCTGTGTGTGTGTCTCTCTCTCTCAGTATGTGTCTTACTGTCTCTTTCTCTGTCTCACTCTCTCTGTCTTCTGTGTGTGTGTGTGTGTGTGTGTGTGTCACTCTGTCTCTGTCTGTCTCTCTCTCTCTCTCTTGCTCTCTCTCTCATTTTTTTTTTGTTTAACATTTTTCTTGGTATTTTAATACTGGCTTATCCTATTCTCTTCATCAAGGATTTGGATCACACATTAAAACTTAAGAGTGATCAACAATAAATGAATCGCTAAGATTTTAACACGTACGGGGTAAGTTTAGAATGGTAGCTAAGTGCAAATCATGAAGCACACTTACCCTTACTCTAGGTGTAACAACTACCAAAGAAAACAAGTCTAACGAAAGAACAAGAGTAAAAAAGAGATGGCCAAAAGTAGCAGCCAAGCCAGTGAAAGGATGTTTCAAAATAAAATTTCAGAAGTTGTCACTAATATCTGGAATGAGCAGGGAACTACAATGCTAATAGTTAACAGTTATCAATTAATAATAAACTTGTCAAACAAATAAGAGTAAGGATGGATTTTGAAAAATCCTGTTCTGAGCCCTGGCCAGAACATATGGCGAAGAGTGGAGTCTGTCCTATCGTAGCCTACATAGTTGGGTTGCTGATCAGTGCTTGTTCATTGAGATAAAGAAGTTCTTAACCATCCACCGCAAGGACGTCTGTTGTGAAACCCATTCAGCACTATCTATTCCTGTAAACAGAAAATAATCTCCAGCTAAAGAAGGCTTGTTGGGTTTTTTCCATTAATCCATTGCATCATTCTCTCTCTCTCTCTCTCTCTCTCTAGACCCGAGATGCCAACCATTCTGGAAACCTCATGGCTGCGCAGCGAAATTCCAATTTGGCACGCAAGTTTTCCCATGCAGCGCTTGGTTTTGGCATCGTCATCATGATCATAAATATCACTTTACTGGTGACCCTATATAAGCTCCACCAATCCTGAAGGGTCCTATCTTCTCTTTCTTGAGATACAAAACCGAAGCAAAAGGCATGAATTCATCTGCCCTGGGCGGTTGCATCGAAAGATACAGCAGCTTTATTCACACACACGCATGAAAACCACAGGATTTCCTTTCTCTTTACTGCCATTTACTGCCAGCTATAGGATGAGGTTTTGAGGTTCTAGCAGCTCGATTTTGTACAAGAGTTGTAACGAGCTTTAGATGTTGACTGATAAGCATACTCCGACTCTACAAAACACCTACTGAAGTAAGGGAAAGGGGAAGTTGGATGGCAAGGATCAAATAGGATACAACAGGATGCCTGTAAACTGTTGCCCTGTTGACATCTGAGTTGAATTATCAATCTCCTTGGTATCACACAAGGGGTTGAGATCACCTCCTTTCCATTGTTCCTCTTTCCATCAGTCCACCATCTTCTCATTTCCTCTCCTAGACTATTCTGTACACTTCGGCAACGAAGAACCACAGATCATTTCTTGGTAGTTGTTAGGTCATTCAGTTGCTTCTGAAGCTTCATGACCTCGGTGGACATTCCTTTGCCAGGGTTGTCTACAAGGGAACCAACTTTCTGAGCCCTTGTAAGCACCTGCCCATGTCATCCGAGGCAACATCTACCTTCCTTAGATACACTGCTTTCCATTGTCCTGTTGTTGTTTTTTAATAGTGTTTGATTTTTCCAAGTACCAGTGTCTTCCCCAGTTATTCTCGCTTTTGCATTATATAGTCAAAGTTTTAACTTCTGGATCAGGGCTTCCCAAAATTCACTGGTTTTTTCCCCCCCTTCATCTAATATAGTTTCCTGAAAACACTCCAATTCTACAAATTGTTAAGGCCCTTCCCCCAATTATATAGCACACAGCAGCTTTTCTCGGCTCACTGGTTCTGTAATTTCTCCTCCGGTCTGTTTTCAAAATCCAAGAAAGCGTCTTCTGAATACACCTTTTCAGAGTCATGTATGCAAGAAGAATACTTCTGACCATCATGTATGGTCTCCTTGGTTTTTTTGAAACAGTTTTTGCTTACCTCTTTGGAACAGAACTGTGGGATTACTGTATGATGAAAATAAAGAAATGCCTCACATAAGGCCCCCCTCCCTCCCTTTTATTTGTAAGAATTAAAGAATAGTGCTGCCCAGTAATTTAGATGGAAATTGACCGAAGAATGATATATCATCTCCTTTATTTCCAGCTCTTTCCTGTTGCATATTTTGTTCTATAGACAGGAATTTAGTCTGGCTAGCAATTGTCCATTGTGGGAAATCTGTTGGAAGTGAAATGGCCCCTTGTAATCCAGCCAGCATTTTGGGATGAAATTAATATTAATCTCAACAATTTATAATAAATGTGTATTCTGTTAGCTCCTTCTATTCCTATGGTAGAAAGAGCTAACAGAATAGGCCCTGGGTCCTATCTCCACAGTCTCAAGAGTGATGTTGGACTAACTTAAGAATTTGCAGCTTGTTTTGGGAGCATGCTGTCCGGGAAATTCTGAGAGTTGAAGTCCAGACATCTTAAGGTTGCCACGTTTTTAAAAAAACACTGCACTAAGTGATTCCTTTCTTCCCTTTTATGGAATTTTCAGCCTTTGAATTCAACAGCCTAAGCTAAACAGGTCTAAACTAATGAACTTTTATTTACAGTCTCAAACCAAAACAATCTATAAACTATAAAATGTTAGGTGTTTAAAATGAAGCCACTTGCACAATAAAACATACCGGGAGCTATCCTAAGTAGAATACCAGTTAGCTACTTAACTAATTTTGTCACATAGCTTATTGCTTGTGGGTTTTGCCCACTCAAAACACAACTTTAGCATAGTTGGGTTATGAGTGTGTAAAGTGCACAGTGGTTGCGTTAGGCATAGTAGCATAACGCAACCACTGTGCATAGTACTGAATGGTCCTTGAACTTAAACATTCATCCGTATGCCCAAGGAACATCTTAACTAGTTTAACAAAATTGTCCTGGATCAGTAAAGCAAATATCACATAGCACTGGACATTATTTCATGGCGAATTTCATTATGGTAATTACCATAAAGATGTTGAAGATGTTACCGCTGAATTCGACTGAAGATGTTACCTAGCTTGGTAACAAAGTATTCACTAACCAAACCCACAAGCTCAGAGAACAAACCTTCACCCACGGTCTACACCAGAGCTACAGATATTTGACATTATCGCCAATTACCATCCTACCCTGTTGCCACTTATAAAGCAGAGAGAGTCTATATTACTAAAAATAAAAAGGGCATTATTCACTTCTAAACATCTTCATGACATGCTGAGGACCTGGCTTAGCATTTTAATGTTCTCCTGCATGGCCAAGGCCTCAAATATGAGACGAGTGAAAGGAAAACACTATTTCAGAAAAGTTGTGCAGCTGTTGGCCAGACAAGCTCCAGCCCGTCCATGTTCTTCCTAAAACACCACAGCCGGTCAGTTGCATATCATAGGAGCCTTTCCAGACATGCTCCAGTCTGCCAATCTCCTTCCTAAAATACAGTGCCCAAAATCGGACCTCGTATTCTAGGTCTAATCTGACCAGTCCAATACAGAGAGAATCACTTGTCTCAAGTTGTTTTGCTTCGATCTAGCCTAGGATTGCATTATGCTCTTTTTGCAGCCAAATCACACTCTTGGCTCGTGACCACTTTGCAAACTGTTTTCATTAGATTAAAATAACCCCCAGCTACATAGCTGAGTCCTCACTACAAACGTAACCGGTTGCATATTGTAGGAGCTTCATGCAAACAATATGTACTAAAATTTATTCATTACTAGCCAATAACCCGGTGTAACCCCGGGTATTTATTTATAGGGGGGAAATGTCCAGACCAAATGTAATTTCTAACGTTGGATTTTCTCCCTTATCAGAGGGAGCCCCCTTGTGGAATACTGTGGAGTACTTACGGCAGTACAGTAGAAGCCATTTAAAGGCACAACAGGCTGCATCTTAACAGGACACACACCCTGAGGTGCTTTAGGGGTGTCTTACCCCCCACAATATTTGTTTCCGAAGAGTAAGTCATCTGTGTAGCAAGTTTGGTTGAAATTGCTCGAGGCGTTCCAGAATGGAACACACACACACAGACACACACACACACACACACACACACAAACAGAGTCGTTTTTATAGAGAGAGAGCAGCTTAGTCACTGTATGTGTATCTTAATGAACTTGAAAACTACAGCATATAACTCAGATTATTTTCCAAGCACAGGGAATGGGTTAATTGAATACTCCTCTTATTTTCCCATTTAACACTCTTATCTTCCATTATCACCATGCCTTTTTAGTTTCAGCTAATCATTAAAAACAATAAGGAAACATAAAAGCTTTTTCATATCAGAAGGACAAATGCTCAGCTAGCAAGCACTGTGGGGAAGCAATGTAGCGCCCCCTGGCTTCCTCAAAAAGGTATTACATTCTCTATTTTGAATATAGAACATAGATTTATACGCCTTGGATAGGACCTTGGAGGCCTTCTAGTCCAACCCCTTGATCTAGGCAGGCGCCCTATGCCATCCCAGAAGATCTTCCCAGAATATCTTTTTTACAGTCGTCCCAGTTCTTGCTATTTGTTTTCATGTAGGGATAAGGTCAAGGTTCCCCTCGCACATATATGCTAGTTGTTCCCAACTCTAGGGGGCGGTGCTCATCTCGGTTTCTAAGCCGAAGAGCCAGTGCTGAAGATGTCTCCATGGTCATGTGGCCGGTATGACTCAATGCCGAAGACGCACGGAATGCTGTTCTCTTCCCACCAAAGGTGGTTCCTATTTTTCTACTTGCATTTTTACGTGCTTTCGAATTGCTAGGTTGGCAGAAGCTGGGGCAAGTAACCGGAGCTCACTCCATTATGCAGTGCTAGGGATTCAAACTGCTGAACTGCTGACCTACTGATTGGCAAGCTCTTAGCCACTGAGCCACTGTGTCCCTTCATGAAGGGATAGAAAAGAAGAAAGACCCATTTTAATCCAAGCCACATTGGAACATTGGCTGGGAGCTCATACAATCTCAGCACAATAAAAAATAATTAAGTTAATGACACCAGAGGTCATCTAATTCTAACACACACACCCCAATGTTCTTCACAGCAGCATTTTTGACAGAGGAACAACCAGCTTCTGTTGGGAAATCCCTAGCAAAGGAGGAATCAGGAAATTTGTAAAGAGTTTCTTCCATTGACTAAAGTTCATAAAATTCATACGTTCCTCCAGATGACTAATTTGAACTTTCTAAAGTTTTACAACTTTAGCTGAGTGGTTCTGCGTAATAGAAATTAACAGGGGAAAAAATTCATTTCCTCTTTTGATAGCTTTTTAGAAATTGGAAAACTCTTCTCAAAGCTCTCCATAACACACACACACACCAACCCTGCTGAACATCAGAACCAAAATGAACTCATGTACTGCAGGGGTGTCAAACGCAATTTCATTGAGGGCGACATCAAGGTTGTGTTTGACCTCGAGGGGGGGAGTCTGGGGGTGGCCAGCTCAACGTCCCTCATGTCGGGGGTGCCTGTGGTGGCCCCAAGCGCTCTGCCAGCGAAAACGGGCTTCTGAGCTCCATTTTCGGCTGCCACAGCCTCCTGCAACAGAGGGCTGCAACCCTCTGCCGGTGAAACTGGAGCTTGGAAGCCCAATTTTGGGAACCAAGGACATTCTCACATCTGGTCAGAGGAGGGAGGAGGAATGATGTTACCCGGGCAACCGGACGGCACCTCAATTGTGACCGTGTGACTGATTGTTTGGGAAAAGGGGAAAAAAAACTTTTACTTTTAATTAGGTGGAAACCGTGGGAATCTCCAGAGTCGGTTTTCACCAGATCTGTGCCGATACGATATACCCAATAAAACTATTCCTTGAGGGATCTATGTGCCTCGGAGTCTTCTTTGCTATGGATGCATCGCTTGGAGCCCCTGATACCATCATTCAGCCAATTCTGACTCCATCCAACAGTAATATCATCTAACCCATCTTTTCACGACTTTATGAAACTTTGCCCAAGGTGTTGCTGCTTCCCAGGTAAAATGTCCACCGAGTTCAGGATCCAGGAAGGTGAGTGCAGCAAGATTCAGGTTCTGAAGACACAACTTCCATCCTCCCCTGCCCCCCCCTTACAGTCACATGATTGTACTTAGAGCCCTCGCCGATCAGCCCACATTTACAGCGGTTTGTAGCATCTTGCGGTCACATGATTGCGATTTACGAAGTTTCTTTTTGCCAGAAACTGGGGTTCACTTCCAGTTGACTTCCGGTGTCTGGCAAACATTGGCCCATGGTGAACAATGGGTTTGCTTAACGACCGTTGCAAAACAAGATCGAACAATTGGCTTGGTCATCCGATAGCTTGCTTTACAACCATCACGACTTACGACTGCAATTGCCAAGCTTAGTTACCATCGTACATTTAGGACTATTTTTATACATCTCTACAGGTAGTCCTTGAGTTAAAATAGCTCATTTAGTGACTGTTCAAAGTTACAGCAGCACTGAAAAATGTGACTTGTGACCGTTTTTCACAGTTATGACCTTTTCAGCATCCCTGGTGGTCATGTGGTCAAATTTCAGATGCTTAGCATTTGGTTCATATTTATGACGGTTGCAGTGTCCCAGGGTCATGCGATCCACTTTTGCGACCGTCTGACAAGCAAAGTCAATGGAGAAGCCAATTTCACTTAGCAGCCAGGTTACTAACTTATCAACTGCAGTGAATCACTTAACAACTGACTACAATTTGGTAGTTCGAATCTCATCAGGCTCCAGGTTGACGCAGCCCTCCATCCTTCCGAGGTGGGTAAAATGAGGACCCAGATTGTTGGGGACAAGAGGCTGACTTTGTAAACCACTCAGAAAGGGCTGCAAAGCACTGTGAAGTGGTATATAAGTCTAAATGCTAGTGCTATTGCCCTTCCTTCCCTCCCTCCCAGTGGTTAGAATGCAGTATTGCAGGCTAATTCTGCTGAGTGCCAGCAGTTCGATCCTGACCAGCTCAGCCTTCCATCTTTCCAAGGTGGGTAAAATGAGGACCCAGATGGTTGGGGGCAAGAGGCTGACTCTATAAACCACTTACAGAGGGCTGTAAAAGCACTGTGAAGCGATATATAAGTCTAAGCTCTATTGCTATTGCTAACTGTGGCAAGAAAAGTTATAAAATGAGGCCAAACTCACTTAACAATTGTCTTACTTAAGGACATAAATTTTGGGCTCAGTTGCAGTCATAACTCAGGGACTACCTATTACTTATAGGCTGGCCTCCCTTGTAAGACAATTGCAGGAGACCTACATCCGTTGCTTAGGGGAAACTTTATGCAATAACGTCCTTACATGTTTGGTCACAGGGCTGCCTGTTCTTTTAGCGGGAGGCAATAAATCCAGCCAGTGTGGAAAAGATTTAGCAGTCAGTAGGATGGTGGAGGGAAACACTGGAGCCAGAAATAGATGTGGGGTGGGGGGATGGGGTGTCCAGACCCTGTCCCTATTTTCAGTTGTGAGGTGGTAGGCCTGTATTGTAGGAGGAGCTACCTTAACTTACCCCCACTGAGGAGAAGAAGAAAACCGAGTAAATAAATTTGCATCATCTGCTGCTAAGAAAGATCCATCCTTCACCAGTGCTGCCCTGCCCAGTTCAGATCCACCCCTGTTTACTCATCGCTACATTTCCCCACACCAGACAAACCTTATCCTACTACGACAATAAGGAACTGTTATTTCTGAGGGCAGGGCAAGACCACCACAAATTAAACCACCTGTTGGAAGCCACTCTGCAGACAGAAGAAGTTTCAGTCCACACGAGGAGGACGCTGGCGAAGCAAGAAGAGTGAAGATTGAAAAGGGCAACCAAGGCAAACGAAAAAAGATCAGCAGGACTTGGGTGGGGGGGAGCATTGAAACAAAAGAAGAAGAAGAAGAATCTGCTGAGAAGCGAGCAGCGACATTGCAGAACTTCAAGGAAAGGGAAGGAAAGAGAGGAGAGGAGAGCAGGCTGCAAGATGAGCAATCCAGAGAATGAGAAGAGACCTCAAATGAATCAACCCCTTCAATATGAACAACAGCCTGATCCGATGAAATCGACTATGAATCCACCGCCTCCAATGTATGGGACATCTCCCTCTATGCCATACCAACAGTACCAAGGTTATGGTGTACCTGCTGGAGCCATACCTGCACAGCCTCAACAGACCGTCTTCATCACCAATGTCCAATCGGTCCATGAACCAGATTATTTGGGCTACTCCATCTTCACCCTCCTTTGCTGCTTCCTGCCCTTGGGCATTGCTGCCTTGGTTTTCTCTATAATGGTGAGTTTCAATGAGAGGGCAGACAGGGAGAGAAGGAGAGAAAGGGAGAGTGGAAGTGAAGGAGAGAAGGGGAAGAAAGGGAGGGAGAGGAGAGGAAGAGAAAGGGAGGGAGGGGAGAGGGAGAGAAAAGGAAGGGGAGAGAAAGGGAGAGAGGGAGAGGGGAGAGAAAGGGAGAGTGGAAGTGAAGGAGAGAAGGGGAAGAAAGGGAGGGAGAGGAGAGGAAGAGAAAGGGAGGGCAGGAGAGGGAGGGAGGAAGAGGGAAAGAAAGGGAGAGAGGGAGAGAAGGAGAGAAAGTGAGAGTGGAAGCAAGGGAGATTAGGGGAGAGAAAGGGAGAGAGGTGAGGGAGAGAAAGGGAGGGCAGGAGAGGGAGGGAGGAAGAGGGAAAGAAAGGGAGAGAGGGAGAGGGGGAGAGAAAGGGAGAGTGGAAGCAAGGGAGATTAGGGGAGAGAAAGGGAGAGGTGAGGGAGAGAAAGAAAGAGGGAGAGAGAAAGGGAGAGAAGGGGAAGAAAGGGAGGGAGGGGAGAGGAAGAGAAAGGGAGGGAGGGGAGAGGAAGAGAAAGGGAGGGAGGGGAGAGAGAGGGAGAAAAGGGAGGGAGAAAAAGGGAGGGGTGGGAGAGAAAGGGAGGGATGGAGAGGGAGAGAAAGGGAAGGGGAGAGAAAGTGAGAGTGGAAGTGAGGGAGATTAGGGGAGAGAAATGGAGAGAGGTGAGAGAGAGAAAGAAAGGGCAGGATAGAGAGGGAGGTAGAGAGAGGGAAAGCAAGGGAGAGAGGGAGAGGGGAGAGAAAGGGAGAAAGGGAGAGAAAGGGAGAGTGGAAGCAAGGGAGATTAGGGGAGAGAAAGAGAGGTGAGGGAGAGAAAGGGAGAGCAGGAGAGAGAGAGAGAAGGAGAGGGAGAGCGGGGAAGAAAGGGAGAGCGGAAGCGAGGGAGAGAAGGGGAGAGAAAGGGAGGGAGGGAGGGTGGAAGAGAGACAGTAAGGGAATCTCAGCAAATGCTGTAAACTACAGCCAAACTACAGCCAGTACAGCCAGATGTTCATTTTATTTTATTTATTTTGATTTGTCCGTCGTTTACAAGATAATAGGTATATGAATAAACATGAGTAGGAATGAAATGGGTACAAATACATGGGAACAGTAGGACAGGGATGATAGGCAACCTCTTAGGAATGGGGAGAGGTCAATAGTAGGGAAGAGTGATATGAATTTACAGGTAGCCTTCTGAGAGAGAGAGAGAGAGAGAGAGAGAGAGAGGGAGGGAGGGAGGGAGGGAGGGAGGGAGAGGGAGAGGGAGAGGGAGAGGGAGAGGGAGAGGGAGAGGGAGAGAGGGAGAGACAAAGAACCATGATAAACTTTGCTTAGATGGTTCTGAGTGTATGGTCAATGCTAGATTAATCTTGGTCAGAGGTAACGGCTAGCACTTGTTGCAGTGAACTGTGAAGCAGGGATGCTTTGCAGAGATAAGAGCTCCTTTCAATGTGCTATCAGACTAATTGAAGGTATTGTTCAAGTATTATTAAATAGAATTATTTCTTGCAAGCGGAAGCGGGGATGAACGTGGTGAAGCGTATGTAGTCTTCGACTTATTACCAGAATTGGAACCACAATTTCCGTTGCAAGACAAGAGTGGGGCATGTGTGGTTTAAGTGAGTCACACTTGATTTTAGTACCTTTATGGCCACCGTTGTTAAGTAAATCACTAAAGCTATCATGTGATTCATAGAGGGGTTAGAAAATCTGGATTCTTCCATTGATTGGGTTGGAAGCCAGTTGGGAAGGTGGCAAATAAGTGATTGCATGACCCCTAACCCCCACCCCCACCCCACACACACACTTCAGATGCTGCAACCATCCTAAATACATGCCCGTTGTCGAGAATTTTGACTATGGGGAGGCTGTGACCGTCGTAAGTGCAAGGAATGGGTGTCCTTCACTTTTTTCAGCGCCAATGTAAACCTGCAACGTTCATGAGACGAATAGCTGTAAATTGAAGATCACCTGTAATAGAATATGATTCCTTCTAGCAAACATGTTGTTATTGTGGACCTCCTCGTGGTCTTTTTTAAGTGTTTCAGATATCAAACTATTAAGATTTTTTTTTTCAAGAGAAAGGAATACATCAGAGGAGTGCATCAAACCTGCCGATTTGAATGTTAGCTGATGTGTGTGTGTGTACGTGTGAACTGATATACATAATATAATACATAATGGTGGCTGATATACATAATATAATTAGGCTATTCTCCAATAACATAATTATCTTTTATGTGTCTTTTGCGTCTTCCTTCTTTCCTTCCTTCCTTCCTTCCTTCCTTCCTTCCTTCCTTCCTTCCTCTCTCTCTTTCCTTTTGTCTATCCTGTTCAGAATACTTTACAAGATGAACAAGATAAAAATACAGTGAAAATGATCTGTGATCTGGGAGCCCACTGCACTTAGGACAAGATAAGCTATAGGACAAGGGTGTCAAACTCAATTTCGTTGAGGGACGCATCAGGGTTGTGTTTGACTGGGGGGGGGGCACGACCAGGGTGGGCGTGGCCAGCTCAACATCACTCATATCGGGGGCACCTATGGTGGCCTGGGCAAGACTGAGGGGATCCTCCTGCAGCCCTCTTCCAGCAAAAACAGAGCTCAGGTGGGCCACGTGCTCTAGGGACGTTAAGCCAAGCCCTTGAATTGGCTCTCAATGCCCTTTGCAACCAATGAGCAACAAAGAACAGGTGTGTCACTGCTACTTACTCTTGATAGTAGCTGGGCTGTTGCATTCTCCACCAAAGATGCAAAGTCCAAGTCCTTTGGAAGGGCAGCTCCATTGAACACGTGCCGAAGCAGCAGAACACATGTAGGCAACAAAAAATCAGGCAGACAGTTTCTTCTAAAAACATCTGAGAATGCAGAGGTGTTATTTTAGCCTACAATGGAGGATTCTATGCATCTGGGCCACAACATGTCTTAATGTAACTGCAGGAAGACATTGGAGGGGACAGAAAACAAATGGGCATCAGATCGATGACCAAATGCTCATAAATAGAAAGTTACAGAGGGATGGGAAAAGAACAGCTAGACTTGAATAATCTGGTAGTGTGTAGCCTGTATTACTCAAGAAGAATTCCCATCAAATTTGTGAAACCTGCTTCCGGATCGGAACCAGCTCAAAGGCTAACATCCTACCAGAGGTGAGACCTGTCCCCACTTTTTTGGTCTTTCAGAAAGGCCTTAAAATTTGGCTCTGTCAGTTGGCTTGGCGTCCTGAATTTTGATGCCATGATTAGTCAGGGTGTGCAAATAACCTAGGACAGGGAATGTCAACTCAATTTCATTGAGGGCCACATCAGGATTGTGTTTGACCTCAGAGGGGTGGGTGGGCATGGCCAGGATGGGCATAGCCAGCTCAACGTCACTTGTGTTGGGTGGTGGCTCTGTGGCAGCCCGAGCGCTCTGCCAGCAAAAACGGAGCTCGTGAGGGCCAGGTGCAGCCAGCTGTTTCCACTGGTTCATTTTCCTCACTATTAGGAAGTTTCTCCTTAATTCCAGGTTGCTTCTCTCTTTGATTAGTCTCCAACCATTGTTTCTTATTTTCTACTCTTCTTGTTTTGTTTTCCTCTCTCCTTCTGCCTTCACGCTTGCCTATTTTTAAATTCGTTCTTCTCAGGCATGTTTTGGCATTTGTCTCTTTCTTGCCGGTGGTGGGATTCAAAAATTTTTTACTACTAGTTCTCTGGGAGTGGCTTGGTGGGCGTGGTATGGCTTGGTGGGCGTGGCAGGGGAAGGATACTGTAAAATTCCATTCCCAACCCACTCCAGGGGAAGGATACTGCAAAATCCACATTCCCTTCCAATCAGCTGGGACTCGGGAGGCAGAGAATAGATGAGGGCGGGGCCAGCCAGAGGTGGCATTTACCGGTTCTCCGAACGACTCAAAATTTCTGCTACCAGTTCTCCAGAACTGGTCAGAACCTGCTGAATACCCCCTCTACTCCTTGTTCTCCCTCATGCCCAGGGTCAACTAATTACATGGGTATCAATAATCTTTTTCTTACCTCTTCCCTCTCCCCACCCTCAGACTCAAGGAGCCAATCAACGGGGAGACATCATATCTGCTAAGAGATATTCCAGACTGGCCCTCACCTTGGATCACACGGCACTAGGATTGGGGATTGCATGGATCGTTCTGGCTATTATTTTGATCATTGTTTACAGCACCGTAGCTGTGGCAACAGTTCAACAGAACAGCTTTCCAAATTACAATCCCTGAAGACACAATATTACCTTAAAGGATTTCTGCTCTTAATACATGGAAGGGAAGTCAGAAATCTAAAATAAAACCATAGTCTTTGAATGAATGTAAATCATGTAAAGCTCTAATCAAGCTCAAATTATGTAAGAATCTAACCGTAAGCCAGTCCTTCAGACTTCCCACTAGTTTACACATGCTTTGTTGACCAGCAATGACATCTAAGAACTATCCCATAATATACTGAAGACAACACTGGGCAGTCTGAAATCCTATTAATTGAGAATTCTGATTCTTATCAGCCCGCAGATTGAAATAATATCTTGGGAAAGGTTTTGAGGCCAGATGTGAAGCATTGGCTCATTTGAAATACACATAATCAGTTCTAAATCTCATTCACACGAAATAGATGCCATACACTAGACATGAGAACTGAAATCCCAATCTGTTGGAAAGCTATCATAAAGATATTCCTCATGTTTTCTCTGGGACAATCTTCCATAAAACATTATCTTTACACATAAAACCCAGTGTTGTCATAAATCAAAAGTGAACCATCTGTAACTTTCCATATGCTGACACACATTTAACTCCAAATTGTAAATTTTAATGTGATCCTAGGAACCTCTGTCTCACCTTTCTGTATAATTGATTTTATTGTCGCCTTGCTCTCATTGTTGAAAATTATTACGTATCATCCAATTAGCGTCGGCCCTTCTGTCATTTGATAACATCATTGTATAATTGTATAGTGTATTGCAATGATACAAAGTAGGGCTTTATTAAATGTATAAAGTGTAATTCTGTGAAGATTTTTTTTTATGTTTAAGCTTATGTAAATTTATAATATAAACTTATGTGAAATAAAGGTTACGTGTGACCTTCAACTCCCAAAATTCTCCAGCCAATCCTGGAAATAAATGGAAATCAGAAATGTCAAAATGAAAGGTTGGACAGAACGATCAATATGTTAAGTGAGCTAAAACAGGAAATTATAATGGATTTTGATCTGCGGCAGAATGAAAGCTTAGTTTAACTGGCTCACTTCTCATTTATTTATTTGTATTTGTGCGTGCGTGCGTGCGTGCGTGCGCACATATTTTTTGTCTGATACCAGTTAATTTTTCATTGGGTCATGTACTACTGGTGCAACTCTTCCTTCGCTAGTTGAAAATATCTATTGGGTCCACACGTAACTATACACCCTGCTGAAAATGTTTGAATGTTAAAACAAGTTGAAATTATAATAACCCTTCCTTTAATGGAAAATGGCATGAGAATGTTCTAAAATCAATATCTTGCCAATGAGAGCTATTTTTCCCTGGGACAGACAAGCTGATGCCCTCTACATAGAGTTATGCTGCCCATGGGCAGTGTAAAAAGTTAGCACCAGAGGTGGGTTCCTGCCAGTTTTAACTTCTTCTATAGAAGAGGTTCCACAAATCTACCGTGCCGTTTAAAACCGGTTCCAGCTCCCACCCCCTGCCCATCCGCACCAAACTTGCCCCGCCTGTCACTCACTGATTGGCTGGCTCACCAATCGCCCCGCCCGCCTCTAAGAGTCCTATCTAAATCTTAAAGGCTTAAAGCTGTCAAGTTTGAACATCCCTGGGATTTTTTTTCTAAAGGGTTAGGGGTGCAAGGGTCTTGTAACTTGACAGATTTAAGACTTGTGTGCCTCAAATGCCAAAGTTTCTGAGCCAACATTTTGGTTGCTAAGCAAGAGCGTTGTTAAGTGAGTTTCACCATATTTTGCAAGTTGGCCACATCCATCCAGTCACATGACTGCCGAGCCACTCCCACCCGGCCACATGGCCGGCAAGCCATTCCCACAAAGCAGGCCACACCTACAGAAGAGGTTCTAAAAAATTTGGAAACCCACCACTGGTTAGCACCCACCCTTCTCCTAGAAGAATGAAATATTCTAGGAAATATTAAAAAGACAGAATACTATATTTCCCCTAAAAGAGAAACGGAAATCTTAAGGGAGACAGAAACTCAGCCTCAGCTCCCTGTCTGTCCCCAGCAGATAGTTGGTGCCCATTGAGAAGGACTGGGCCAGCCTATCTACAAAACAAAAGATCTTCAGCTCCAGGGTGATGGGATTAAGACATGACCCTCCCCCCACCCCACCCCCGGATCTTATAGGATTATCTAACAGCAGGGTTCACTGCATTGCAAAATCTCCTAAGGACATTGCATCAACCCAACACTCAACCGAACTTGATTCAGACAAACATGACCCCACGTGGCCCCATGGGAGTCTGACTACAGCCAATAGAATACATTTCTTGCTCAGGAACAGGAAGCTCAAGGGCAAGGCCCAAGAGAAGGCATAAATAACCTTCCCTCTCAACTCCATGAGGTCAGCTGTGCTTGATGGTTCTGCTTCATCAATAAACCATCTTTCCAATCAGGCTCCATGTTTCCAGTGTCTTTCTCCCCACTTGGAACTGAACTGGGTGCAGGGGTGAGATCAGTGGTGGGTTCCTGCGGGATCGCACCGGATCTTGCGCGCTCCTGTTCGGCAAGGAACCCGGAAGTAAGTTCCTGCCCTGCCCCTGGCGACGGGACAGCGCTTGCCTGCGCTCCACCAGCTCAGGCGCGACCGGAGATGTTTCTCTGCTCAGACATGACTTCAGTGGAGCGGTGGCAGCCTGGCAGGCTGAGCCTGCGTCCCTTTCAGGAGCTCCGCTCCGCTGAGAAAACGTCTCCGGTCCCAGCCGAGCTGGTGGAGCGCAGGCAAGCGCCGTCCCGTCGCCAGGGGTGGGGCAGGAACTTACTTCCGGGTTCCTTGCCGAACGGGAGCGCGCACGATCCGGTGCGATCCGGCAGGAACCCACCACTGGGTGAGATGCTACTGGTCTGGACAGTTTCAGGCAAACCGGAAGCTCAGACAATCAAGTGGGCCCACCCGCCTGCCCCTGTGCTTTGCTGACCTATATCTTGTCAGCTGAGCCGCGCAGCAGAGTGGGTTGCTACGCCTCCGCTGTTTTCCTCCCCAGCAGTAATGCGGAAGGCAAGTTTTCTCAAAACGCACGTCCAGCGAAGCGCGCAATCACCGAACCGGTGGTTAAACCAGTAGGATCCCACCATTGACTAGATGGATATTTCTTCCGACACCAGGAAATTCCTTAATCAAGGTGCCTGAAGCTTATGGGACTTAGGATCCAAGAGGTCTAGGGAACCAGGCTTACTCCTGGTTGTTCTGATATTAACTGCAGGGAAGTAAGGATCTCATAAGAAATACCTGAGGAGGGAAGAGTTAAAGCATCCCACATCGAGCCCCACAATTCCTAATTGAAATGACGACTTGGTATTTAAGTAAAAAAGAAATAAAATATTAAAAACTGGCACGGTTTCAAGGGCCTGTAATTATTATAATGCCTACTTTGGCTTGAAGTACCCATTTTGAAACGTGCAATGCATTTTGACTCATTTCAACACATTCTTCTTCTTCTTCTTTCTTTTTTTTTTTTTGCCCTGGCTGGCTTGAATTTCTAGCTGAAGGGAAGAATTGCATGATGGGAGCAGGTCTTCCCTGGAAGGACAGCCAAGGAGAGATTGGTCTATAAAGCGACAGAGGCCTTAGAGAACAAAGGGCAGAGAACTTTCGGACTTCTCCATAAAGAGATGGGAAATCTATCCAGACCAGTCCTTTGCCTTTACTGAAATGCTGTCCTTCTGTCAGTTCTGTTGAACTGACGCTCCTGAGAACCTTCAGCTTATGAAAAATCCTCTGCAAACATTACCGGTCATTTCGGTCTCATTTTCCTCTCCTTTCTAACATGGCACTGAGAGTCCTCAGCCAGTTCCCAGGTTCGGTCCCAGATTTCAAAGGGGTGGGGGAGCCCAGCATCTCTGGCAGCCAGCTGCTTCGACCCATTGCCCCATCTCAGAGGTCTTCTGGGGGTCCCCCTGCTTAGAATAATAACAGTTGGAAGGGACCTTGGAGGTCTTCAAGTCCAACCCCCTGCTTAGGCAGGAAACCCCACACCATATCAGATAAATGGATATCCAACATCTTAGAAACATCCAGTGTTGGAGCATTCACACCTTTTGGAGGCAAGCTGTTCCACTGATTAATGGTTCTCACTGTCAGGAAATTTCTCATTAGTTCTAAGTTGCTTCTCTCCTTCATTAGTTTCCACCCATTGCTTCTTGTCCTGCCTTCAAGTGCTTTGGAGAATAGCTTGACTCCCTCTTCTTTGTGGCAGCCCCTAAGATATTGGAATACTGTTATTATGTCACCCCTAGTCCTTCTTTTCATAGCTTTGTAGAGCCATTGTGAATACCATTTTTAGAATCAAAATTTTATTAAGTTATAGAATATTATAAAATACAAAAGTAAACAGAAGAACAGTTGAAGTGGGAGGGGAAAGGGGGAATGGAAGTGAGGAAAGATAGAGGGAGAAGAAGAAGAAAAAGAACCATTAACTTCCGACTCTCTCTGTTACAGTAAAATAAGGCATTAAGATCAAATCACAGTGTTTTCCTTTTCCATAATACTATAAACAAGCCATTTCTATAAAGATCTATCAATTTAATCTGTAAAACCCTTAGCTAGCAACTGCATAATGGGTAAAGAAAAGAAGAAATTTGTAAAGGTGACAGTGGGAGACAAATACCCCAATAATGTTTGGCTTGACAATTGGTAAAATGCAGATTACAGAATTATACAAATGAGCTCAGATCTGGTTAGAATGAGGTAGGAGCAAAACTAGGCCTACAACTTTGGTTCATTATATTCAAAAGTAAAAACTTTGGTCAAGGAGAAGGATGCAAGCTGTTGCCTTTTTGGATTGCTGATACATGACATTAGTGTTTTTATCTTTAAGCACAGACAGATCATGAGGGGTGTATCCTGTATAACAGTCAAGGACAGGGGGCGGTTCCTCTATTTTCTTGCAGATGTCTACAATTTATAAACCGCCCACTAATGGCTTTTTATTCTTATCTTTTCTGTAAATTTCCACCCATCCTTTTACCGTATTTGGGACATGTATGTTAATGTAATTGTATACGTCAAAATGAGTATAAAAGGTTGTTGAAGTGAACCATTCAGGGTTCAGACTGTTGTTCCTAAGTTTGGTGTTTGAACCTGTGCAATAAACTTTCTTGCATTGGAAAGAGCTGGTCTTTGATTCCTTGATTTCCACAACAAGAATACTGTACCACAAAATGCTAGGTCAGTTGCTTCTCATTAAACCAGCTTAGAGTGAGGTGCCTTGCCAAGATGGATTGGAAGAAATCAGATCTATCAGTAGGAAGAGAGTTAATACATGGGGAAAAATTTAGTAACTCTCAGTAACTTCTCATAATGGAAAGCTAGGCAGAAACAGACAATGCATTGGCGTAATATTCCATGCAAAGCATAATTGAAATAAATTGATTGACTCAGTGGTGTCAGACTGTTTCAAAACAAAACAGTGCAAGGTAATTAATGGTGATGGTAATGGAAGCAGAATCTCCAAGTCACAAAAAGGAATATTTCTCCATTATACAGCATTTATTCATTCTTCTCTTCTGCCCCTCTCAGAAAATGTTGTTGGCCAAATGAATTAGTCCAACTGAAGACCACAAAGATTTTTTGATGAAAAATGTGGGAAAGACTGGTAATTTGTGCCCCACAGGGAGCAGTGTAAGGTCTAATGCAGAGGTGGTATTCAGCCAGTTCTAACAGGTTCTGGAGAACCGGTAGCAGAAATTTTGAGTAGTTCCGAGAACCGGCAAATAGGCTGGCCACGCCCCTGCTGCCTCCCAGCTTCCCAGCTGATCTTCTTTTGTTGCCCTGAACAGGAGAACGGAGCTGGAAAGCAGATTAGTGGGACGGGGAGGGAATGGGGATTTGGCAGTATCCTTCCCCTGCCCGCCCCCCCCCCCCGAAAGCCACACCACGCCCACAAAGCCATGCCCACAGAACCAGTAATAATTTTTTTTGAATCCCAACACTGGTCTAATGGGAACGTATCACTGAATACATTAAAGTCTAAAGTAGAGCTACCCAGAGTTGGTTAGATGAGATGGATGATACGATTTGAATGAATAATAATTGCCCTGTTTGCCACTTTCATCTGAGTCTTGAATATGAAAACAATTTAATAGGAGAGCTACTTTGAGGGTGAATGGTCTTTTCCTTGATGGAATTTTCAAAGAGGGACTGGTTGTTCATCTGCTGGGATTCTTCTTCCTGGATTTTAGGACACTGAGCAGTTGGGTTCAACAAAGTCAATGATGGGTCCCTGGAACATTTCCAGAAGTGTTATTCTTCAGTTGTGAAGAGATGCAAGACACAATGTCTGTGCATTTGTGTGTGCATATATAAAAGTCAATCCACCCATAACAGGGGCACAAAAACAAAGTCCTGGGGCCTACCAACTTGTGTTCCATACCAGTGGTGGGATTCAAAAAAATTTACTACCAGTTCTGTGGCTGTGCCTTTGTGGGCGTGGCTTTGTGGGCGTGGCAAGGAAAGGATACTGCCAAATCAACATTCCCTCCCCACCCAACTAGCCTGCTTTCCAGCTCCATTCTCCTGTTCAGGGCAACAAAAGAAGATCAGCTGGGAGGCAGCAGGGGCGGGGCCAGCCTATTTGCCGGTTCTCTGAACTACTCAAAATGTCCACTACTGGTTCTCCAGAACCTGTCAGAACTGGCTGAATACCACCTCCATTCTATACCCCTCAGAGCAAAAGGGTTGGCTCTTATTTGAATTTTGAAGAATTCTGGATGGTGGGGCAAATGCGATTGTATTTCTTAAAACCCTTAGTCCAGATTTTCTCCCCCAACGCTACCTACTGTTCTGTTCACCTAAAGTATGGGCCCTCTTCTGTAAATGGCCTCCTTTTCATTTCAGCATTCCCCCACCCCCACCCAAAATTGAGCCATTAATTTTGTAATGAAATTCAGAACATGCCCGCATAAACCTGATTTATTTGGACTTTATTTTATTTGGGCTTATTTAATTAGCCTTGGGACTAACAGACGTTCTGCATCCAATCCAACTCCAGCCTGGCACCCATTTCCATAGGACGTGTCCAATATCGATCAGTCTGTTCATCCTGGCTGCCTATTTATTAATTCCACCCACTCTTTCTCCTGATCCTCAAGACACAGTGATGTCATCCCGCTGGAGAGCCAGAGCAATACATTGCAGTCTCTTAACAAGATAAAAAAAAGGAGGAAACTGCATTATAAGGTATCGCATCAAGCAAACAAGAGAAGGCTTGCCAAGAACAGAAGCAAGAGTTGGAAAACAGGCATTGGGTACCATCAAGGAGAAAAAGCTAAGCAGATTCACTGCGGGGCAGTTGAAGTGGAAGACAATCAGAAGCCAAGATAGGACTCACTGGCCGTGACAAAAGAAAGAGGGAGAGAGAGAGAGCAGCTCTACATGATGACCAACCCAAGCTATGAAACCCATATTCCTGTCCCCGCAAATCCTTCTCCTTATCCTGAACAAAAACCTCATGAAGAGTCCAATGCACTTAAATTCCACGTTGAACCACCATCTTCGCTGGACTATGGGGCAGCTTCCTCAATGCCGCCGCCACCACAGTATCAGATGTACCAGGATCCACTGTCTGCAAAGCCCCAACAAGATCTATTTGTTGAGTCTCGAGAGGATATCTTTATTTCACATGTCCAGACCACCAGTGAGCCTGACTATCTGCGCTACTCCATCTGCACCATGTTCTGCTGTTTCCTACCCTTTGGAATTGTGGCTGTGATTTATTCCATAAAGGTGAGTTGGTGGTCATGGGTTTATTCTGTAAAGGTAAGTTTCTCTGGGAACAGAAGCTGCAGGTAGCAGGGAGCCTGGACTTTTTTCCCCCTGAAGTTCCTCTTAGTTATATTCGGAAAAATGAAGGGGACAGAATCATATTGGTTTAAAGTAGGTGGGCTCTAGCTTGTGGAACTCATCAAGAGCCCCTTTTGTAGCTCCAGGACCATGTGATGTTCCTCAGGGGCTGCATGGCTACAGGGAAGGAGATTAGTAAGGGGACAAGTAAGAGAATGTAAAGTAATGGCATTTGCAGAGGAACAGACTATGTGACATCATTGTATCTTCACTTAGGATTAGTTGCCTGTTTTTCCTTCTTATAGTATTCATATTCAAAGCCTCATTCATTCGTTTGTTCGTTCATTCATTCATTTCTATTCTGCCAAATGTTGTAAATTATTTGCAGATGCTTTTCCTCTAGGAGCTCAACATGGTAAGGACAGGAAGGGTCTCTATTTTTCATCCCTACTGGTACCATGCACCCCTTTTGAAGTAGCTTGAGTTGAAAGAATGAATGGCACAACTTTATCCAAATAACATTTGATCAGGGGGAAATTGAACTTCAGTACTTAATCACTAGATTGATAGATGATGGATAGATGGATGGATAGTGGGATAGATATAGATAGATAGATAGATAGATAGATAGATAGATAGATAGATAGATAGATAGATAGACAGACAGACAGACAGACAGACAGACAGACAGACAGACAGACAGACAGCTAGATAGCTAGATAGACAGCTAGATAGATAGAAGGATGGATAGGTAGGTAGGTAGGTAGGTAGGTAGGTAGGTAGGTAGGTAGGTAGGTAGGCAGGCAGGCAGGCAGGCAGGCAGGCAGGCAGACAAGAGAGTGGGGAGAAAAATGGAGAGAGGGGAGAAGGAAGGAGGGAGACACACACACACAGACAGAGAGAGAGAGAGAGAGATAATAGATATAGTGGCAATATAGTATATTTTGAGAAGGTAGTGATATATTTTGATGTATCCTTCCTATTAAGAAAAGTTGAAGCTCAGAACTCATTCTGCTTGTTTCACCTACTCTTTTTCACTCTTGCTTGATGAATAAGGGGAGAGGGGGTCTTCACATATCTGTGATTAACTTTGTCTTACCTGACTTGATTCCCATCCCAGAATTATCTAGTCAAGACTAAGGCTTCTGACTAATCTTGTGATCAGATAAAAGGATCATGAAGTCTTGGTGCTAGATTTTAATCAAAATATTGCCACTAAGCTGAGATTCTGCATAGGCTTGAGCTCAGAGGTGTGTATCCATGGCATATGGGTCCCCCCACAGCTTGAAACAAGGCTCCCAAAGGGAGAACACCCTAATTAATATGTTATGCTTTCTTGTCTTTCTATTTAATTTCTACCAGAATTAATATAATACAATACAATACAATAGCAGAGTTGGAAGGGACCTTGGAGGTCTTCTAGTCCATACCGTTTCAGACAAATGGCTATCCAACATCTTCTAAAAGACTTCCAGTGTTGGGACATTCACAATTTCTGGAGGCAACTTCTGTCCCACTGATTAATTGTTCTAACTGTCAGGAAATTTCTCCTCAGTTCTAAGTTGCTTCTCTCCTTGATTAGTTGTCATCTGTTGCTTCTTGTTCTACCCTCAGGTGCTTTGGAGAATAGTTTGACTCCCTCTTCTTTGTGGCAACCCCTGAGATATCGGAAGGCTGCTATCATGTCTCCCCTAGTCCTTCTTTTCATTAAACTAGACCTACCCAGTGCCTGCAACCGTTCTTCATATGTTTTAGTCTCCAGTCCCCTAATCATCTTTGTTGCTCTTCTCTGCACTCTTTCTAGAATCTCCACATCTTTTCTACATCGTGGCAGTCAACTAATTATATCTCTCATCACATAATGTATCATATGTTCTTGTTGACATTTTAAAGAGGGTAAATAACATGCATTGATTTGTGTTACCGTGATCTAACAATAAATAATCCTTTACAAATCTAAAAAGGCTTTTTGTGAGCTATTTGGGGTTCAGATGATATATAACCAACTTTACTGTTTCCAAAGTATATTCTTCCAGAAAAGTTCTGTGCCATCTCTAAAATATTAATCAGAAAATATTATTTGCCACAATTATCGTAAACTGTTCTGAAGATAATTTAAAACATACAAGCTACCATGCATTTAGGCATTACTTCACCTGCAGTACTGTACAGGTCATCCCGAAGAAAGAAATTAATAAACTGTTTGCTTTTCTTGCTTCCAATAATTCTTCACTGACAATGGTGTCATCCCATTGTCCTTCTTAATTCAGCCTGCAATGGGAAAGGTTTCTTGTAAAATATTAGAACCATTGGTGCTTTATTAGATCATCTGCCACCTTTAGGTATATAAATCACCTGGAGCTAATTTTTTAAAAAACTATGGTCTAGAATGGAAAGAATCAAGATCACATGAAGTGTTAACAGCACTTTATAATGCCTTGCTAAACCCACACTGCATCCAGTTTTGGTTGTCACATTGTAAAATTCTACGAGAGGACAGAGAAGAGCAACAAAGATTATTAGGGGACTGGAGGCTAAAACGTAATTTTTTAAAAAAAGAGTTGCTGGAATTGGGTGTGTCTAGTTCAATGAAAAGAAGAACTAGGGGTGATATGATAGCAGTGTTCCAATATCTCAAGGGCTGCCACAAAGAAGAGGGAGTCAACCTATTCTCCAGAGCACCTGAAGGCAGGACAAGAAGCAACAGATGAAAACTAAAAGAGAAGCAACCTACTGTAGAACTAAGGAGAAATTTCCCAACAGTTAGAACAATTAATCAGTGGAATGATTTGCTTCCAGAAGTTGTGAATGCTCCAACACTGGGTGTTTTTAAGAAGAGGTGGGGCAACTATTCATCTGAAATGCTGTAGGGTTTCCTGCCAGAACAGAGGGTTGAACTAGAAGACCCCCAAGGTCCCTTCCAACTCTGTTATTCTGTTCTGTTTTCTCTACTAAAAGAGCTTATGAGTTTGGCCCTGGTAAAAGTTATTCCTAACATCATACAGTATATGCTCAAAGACATCTAGTTCATTAATTCTAGGATATGTTATCTTCCTGAGCCAGAATTTGATATCTGGTTCCAGTCAGAGGACCTCAAGATTCTAGTTTGGAGCAAAAATTAAATCCTTTAAGCTTGAGATCTAAGTAAGCTTCATCATGAGCCATGGTGGTGCAGTGGTGAGAGTGCAGTACTGCAGGCTACTTCTGCTGACTGCCGGCTGCCTGCAATTTGGCAGTTCGAATCTCACCGGGCTTAAGGTTGACTCAGCCTTCCATCCTTCTGAGGTGGGTCAAATGAGGACCCAGATTGTTGGGGGCAAGAGGCTGACTCTGTAAACCGCTTAGAGAGGGCTATAAAAGCACTATGAAGCGGTATATAAGTCTAAGGGCTATTGCTATTCCTATCTTGCAAGGCTTGTGTCAACCTATCACATAATAGCAATGTGATAATACCTGACAAACAAGATGGGTCGACTTTCCAAGTCAGCTGATCTCGTTCCACAACTTATTTCTGGGGATGCTTCTCAGTTTTCAGCTGCTCACCAATCTGATTCTTATGTCTTTTTCTCTTCAGACTCAAGAATCCAACCGAAACGGAAACTACACAGCCGCCCGAGAAAACTCCAGGCTGGCCCGCATATTTATCTATTGTGCAGTTGGGGTTGGTCTCGTTGTGTGGATTCTGTACACCATCTTAATGTTTCGTCGCTTCTAGGCTTCCAACTATGCAAGTGAAGTCTGTTAGAACATCAGGCATTCCATGAGGCTCTTACCACACAGCTTTACCCCATAGCCCCAGTTGGAGGTAACGTCGTTGGCATCATTCCCTTCATATGCACATGAAGTGACTTGATGATCACCAGTGGAGCATGAGAACTTCAAAGTCTTGCACATGAGCCAACTTTTAACATTTGTGAAAGTTCTCCCTAGCAGTAACCCATCCACATCAAGTGATAAATGTCATGTGGGATGCGACTCTATGGTACCAAAGGATCTCCAGAAGAAGGTCATAGGATGGTGGTGGATAACCTTTTTCTAAATATGTGCCAACGTGTGTGTGCACACTAGCACATGTGTGCGTGCCCACCCACCTATGCATGTGTGAGTGACACCCCTACACATGTGACCCACACACATGGGGGGGGCAATTTTTGCCCTTCCCAGGCTCCGGAGCCTTTCCTGAAGCCTGGGGAGGGCAAAAACTGCCCCTGGAAGGCCAAAAATCAGCTGGCCAATGCACGCATGTGTGCGGGGCTGAGGGCTGCCATGCTGGCAAATATGGCTCCGTGTGCCACCTGTGGCACGCATGCCATAGGTTTGCCATCATGGTCATAGGAGGTCCATTGGCTACCTGGAACGATCACTTTAGCCAGGGTTATTAGTTTGTTTCTTACATGGATATAATTTATATTTCTATGGGTTTTCCTCTTTCTTTTTTTTATCACCAAGACAACATTGGTATATCAGACTGGGCGTTTTGTTCAATGAACTGATGAATTACCTTCATATTGTCCAGGAGAAAAAAATGGAATGGCCTTAATGTGAGTTTCAGCAAGTAACAGAATATTTTTTTTTCATTCATCCGACTTTTTTTTTTTTCATTTTATTCTGGAGTTGGCCTTTAAATGGTGGGCTTCAAAATGACATTTGAATTAACTTATGTAAGTTTAATTGCAATCAGTTAAATTAAATATCTCCTACATATTTAAGCATTTCCCTTCTGGCCCTGTAACATTTCAGCACTGACATTCCCAGAGGTTTTCAGAGCTGTCTTCAAGGATGCAACCTAGTGAGGAAATTAAATTTCCTGAAGATGTTTGGGATTACAGCTTGCACGATCCTGAGCCATCCAAATATCTGGACAGGTCCCGCCTGCTCTCTAGGGCTCCTGTCTAGCCAGCCAACTTCCTTTACTCAACTGTAATTCTCCTCCATATTTCATAGATGAAAACAAGAGATCTTTTACCTTGATCTCTACGTGGCTTGACCCCTTAAGATTCATGCAAATGAGTGAGATCTGGGCCTGCACTTGAATTGGGTTGATTCTGCAAGAGGTTTTCATCAGCTACTGAGCACTTCTTGGTGCCAAATCAATCAATAAATCAATGCTGTAAAACTGCCGTGGTTTTTATTTTCTTGTACATTTTCAATGAGTTGCTTAGTTTCACCCAGTCTATATTTGTACTTTTGGTTTTTCTTGCCAAAGTGTAAGATTTTATCTTTCTCTACATTGAATTTCATTTTGTTAGATAGGGCCCAGTGTTCAAACCTGTCAAGATCCATCTGGATCTTGAGCCTATCTTCTAGGGTGTTGGCTATTCCTGCCAGCTTACTATCATCTGCAAATCTGATACGTTCCCCTTCTATTCTCTCATCTAAGTCATTTATGAAGACATTGAAGAGTACTAGGCCTGAGACGGAACCTTGTGGTACACCACTGCTTACTTACTTCTATGTAGACATAGAACCATTAAGGACTACTCGTTGAGTTTGTCAGCCAGTTAAGAAAACATTTGGTGGTGATGCTATCTATCCCTCGTTTCTCTAGGTTACCAAAAAGTAGGTTATGATCTACTTTGTCAAATGCCTTGCTGAAGTCTAAGTATATTATGTCCACAGTATTTCACTGGTCTACTAATGTAATCCCTATGTTGGAGAATGAAATAAGTTTGGTCTGGCATGATCTGTTTTTAACATAAACCATGCTGACTGTTATTACTTTACTCATTTCTAGATGTTGGCAGGTCTATTTTTTAATTATCTTTTCCATTTTTATTATCTTTTATTATCTGCATTGCCACACGCAGCTTGGGGTGCTTAAGGAAGTCACAATAGTCGCTAGGTTATTTTTCATACAGGAAATCTTACTCTGAAGTTTTCCTACCACACCATAAATTAAACATTTGACAGCTACTGCAGTTCTTGCAGCCAAAGACAATATTGCAATATTTGCTACAAGGCAATTTCTGGTGCTCTCTGAGTTTCGTTTCTTTCTTGCGAACGTTTCATTACCAAACTAGGTAACAAAATTTTCCTACCTTTATTTCTTGGCAAAATAGGGTCACTTTCCCCCAGCTTCAGTCTTCCGTTTGGAATATCCCAATTACTTCATTACCCTGGGAAAAACCCATGGCTTTTATTTTTTTTAGGTGTTTTCCAGTTGATTTTTGACTGATGGGAAAGTCACTGCAGTTTTCTTTCAGAAGTGATTTGCCCTTGCCTCTTTCCTAGGGCTGAGAGAGACTGACCGGCCTAAGATCACCCAGCTGACATTTTGCCTAAAAGAACTAGAACTCATGACTTCCCAGTTTCTAGCTGAATGTCTTAAGTTTGATGAGAATTTTTATTTAATTTTATTTATTTATTGGATTTTTTATCCCGTCTTTTATTATTTTTAGCAATAATTCCAGGCAGCGAACATACCTAATACTCTTTCCTCCTCCTCGTTTCCCACAACGATAGCCCTGTGAGGTGGGTTGGTCTGAGAGAGGGTGATTGGTCTAAAGTCAACCAGCTGACTTTCATACCTAAGACAGGACTAGAACTCATAGTCACCTTGTAATTGGCCCAATATCATCCAGCCAGTTTTCATGCCTCAGGCAGGTGCAAGAACTCCTGGCCTCCTAGCCAAGTTTCCAGCCAAATATCAATACCTTAAACTCAATGAAAATATTTTATTAATCTTTATTAGATTTTTATCCTGTCTTAGTTTTTTTATATATAAAAATAATTCAAAGCGGTGAATGCCTAATACTTTTTCTTCCTCCTATTTTCCTCACAATAACAACTCTGACAATTGGATTGGACTGAGAGAAAGGGGAATCACCCAGTTAATTTTCCACGCTTAAAGTGGAACTAGAACTCACAGTTTCCTGGTTTCCAAGCCAGACCCTCAAACGCTACACCAAACTCACTATTATATATTGTAAAAGGAACCAATTGGGGGAGGTTTATTCTGTCAAAACTTCCTGTAGGAAGTGAAGAACATCTTCCTGCAGGGCAAGGGTCCCCAAACTCTTCAGCACATTGATTCCTTCAAGTAACAGATATTTTACGATTCGTAATTTTATGTCGGCTTGATATGCTTGAGGATTCCCCACCCCAACAAAGAAACAAGGCTTCTGAAAGAAGACATGGAGTCCAACTAGTGTTTCTTCACTGAGGTTTTTTTTTTCTTTACACACTTAAGGGCACCGATGCACCGATGTGTCCACAGCAGAGTCATTGCTTCGGTTGCAAAGCCCAAGTAGATGGTCTTCTTGGAGGGATGACAAGCAAGTTCCCACCCTTCAAGATATGACTCTGGAGCAATGCAAACTGTACATGTTGAGCTGCAGTTCCAAAAGCAAGTTGGTGCATATGTTTGTTTTCCTTTGTACACTAATGCTGCTCCTTCCCTATCTCTCCTTCCTGCTTCGTAAGGTCACCCGTTGATAAGACTGGGAAACATTTTCCAAAGGACTTTGGCTTTGATAAGTGGAGATCGGCTGACATGTCGGAGCTCCCGGGAGTTTTAATGCAAGGTCTTATCAAGGTGCTCTAGAGAAGGGTGGTTAGGATGCAAAGGCCCATGGGAAATCCATGGAGAAAGCCTTTCTCTCCAAATACAATACAATACAATACAATACAATACAATACAATACAATACAATAGTAGAGTTGGAAGGGACCTTGGAGGTCTTCTAGTCCAACCCCCTGCCTAGGCAGGAAACCCTATACCATTTCAGACAAATGGCTATCCAACATCTTCTTAAAGACTTCCAGTTTTGGGGCATTCACAACTTCTGTAGGCAACTTCTGTCCCACTGATTAATTGTTCTCACTGTCAGGAAATGTCTCCTCAGTTCTAAGTTGCTTCTCTCCTTGATTAGTTTCCACCCATTGCTTCTTGTTCTACCCTCAGGTGCCTTGGAGAATAGCTTGACTCCCTCTTCTTTGTGGCAACCCCTGAGATATTGGAAGACTGCTCTCATGTCTCCCCTAGTCCTTCTTTTCATTAAACTAGACATACCCAGTTCCTGCAACCGTTCTTCATATGTTTTAGTCTCCAGTCCCCTAATCATCTTTGTTGCTCTTCTCTGCACTCTTTCTAGAGTCTCCACATCTTTCCTACATTGTGGCGACCAAAACTGAATGCAGTATTCCAGTCTGGAAATGGGCCTGTTTTTAGCTTCCAGTGGGAGAGGCTGTTTTGGCCCTCCTGGAGGCTTGGAGAAAGCCTCCAGAGCCTGAGGAAAGTGAAAAATGGGCCTACCGGAAGTACCCGAAAGCCAAAAATGGGCAAAAATCTCTCCCTCCCGCTGCCATGGTGCAAGAGGCTGAGTAGGCCACGCCCACCATGGCCACGCCCACCCAGAAACCAGGCATGGAACTGATTGCTAACATTTTTCAATCCCACCCCTGGCTGCCCCTATCTCAGTTCCCTATTGTGCCTCTATGGCTTCCGTTCCATTACCGCAGTCATCTGGCTTCCTGCAAAGGAAATGAGCAACAAATCAAATTTGATATACTTTGACATTTATGTGGGATGAAATGAGAGGATACAGCTGCCAAAAAAGCCAACACAGTTCTAGGCTACATAAACAGAGTGATAGGATCAAGATCACGTGAAGTGTTAATACCACTTTATAATGCCTTGGTAAGGCCAGACTTGGAATACTGCATCCAGTTTTGGTCACCACAATATAGAAAAGATGTGGAGACTCTAGAAAAGTTCAGAGAAGAGAAACAAAGATGATTAGGGGCTGGAGACTAAAACATATGAAGAACGGTTGCAGGAACTGGGTATGTCTAGTTTAATGAAAAGAAGGACTAAGGGAGACATGATAGCAGTCTTCCAATATCTCAGGGGTTGCCACAAAAAAGAGGGAGTCAAACTATTCTCCAAGGCACCTGAGGGTAGAACAAGAAGCAAACGGTGGAAACTAATCAAGGAGAGAAGCAACTTAGAACTGAGGAGAAACTTCCTGACAGTTAGAACAATTAATCAGTGGAACAATTTGCCTCCAGAAATTGTGAATGCCCCAACACTAGAAGTCTTTAAGAAGATGTTGGATAACCATTTGTCTAAAATGGTATAGGGTTTCCTGCCTAGGCAAGGGGTTGGACTAGAAGACCTCCAAGGTCCCTTCCAATTCTGCTATTGTATTTGTATTGTATTGTATTGAGACTACTGCCAATACACCACTCCTGTTAAAGACAACTGAAGGCCACCTCGCTCATGATCGGGACGAGATGAAGACAACATCTTCCAATACGTGGAAGGAAAAAAATGTGCCCTGTTTATAATGTCCTTCACTTCTGCAATAGACTCAGAAATAGAAATAAATATCTCAAGACGGCAGGCAGGGAACTGTGATCCAAATTATGCCCCTTTTGTAGAGGGTGGGGCTTTTATCCCAATCCTGTAACTTACAGATTTTTGACATGGTCACATCCCACACCCACCGTAGAAGCTGTGGTTCCATAAAATTAATATGGGAAGGGAAACTTATATTTAATCTTACATGTTTGGATAGCAGTAAGGATTGTATTTGCACAGTATTGGGAAAAATGAGGAAACTCTGAGAGGAGGAGAAGTAGTAATTAAAAAAAATATTAGACTGTGCAGAAATGCACGGATAAAAGAAAAAGAAGATACAGAGTATTTTCAAACATGGGACATTTTATAAATGGTTGAATAACAGAGGTAGAAATAAGGAGCAGGGAAAGTACTATTATGTAAGCAGATTGACCCAGACAATACACTGTTCACAAAGCACTTGTGTATATTAAATGAAAATGTATAAATAAACTTAGAAAAAATAGCGAACAGCTCAAAGAGTATATCTCATTTTATGCCCTAAAATGCTTCATCCAAAAAAATGCATAATTGCCTTGGAAAGATCTAGATTTCATTTAACTAAATGGGAAGTGAAGACATATTGCCCAATTGCATTTGATCCTTGCAACAGATGTCAAATTGTGTGTTATTACTTGACTTAACCACATCTATTGACTAGCTTTGTTCCTGCTTGTGGTTTGGGTTATTGCAACGGTTACACAAGATCTTTTCTGGAATACTCTTGTGTCAGAGGGTGCAAATGCTTCATTATATTGTTATTGGAAAGAATGTTATTGGTTTCCTTCCAGGAAGGGCCTTCCAGGTGAGATGTTTTCTTTGGAATGGCCCTTGTACGTACGGGAATGTCACAATGACGTCCTCATCATCCTCGTCTGATGAAAAGAAGACTAGGAGTGACAGGATAGAAATGTTCCAATATCTCAGGGGATACCACAGAGAAGAGGGAGTCAAGCTATTCTCCAAAGCATCTGAAGGCAGAATAAGAAGCAATGGGTGGAAACCAACCAAGGAGAGAAGCAAATTAGAACTGAGGAGGAATTTCCTGACATTGAGAACAATGAATCAATGGAACAACTTGCCTCCAGAAGTTCTGAATGCTCCAACACTGGAAGTTTTTAAGAAGCGGTTGGATAGCCATTTGTCTGAAGTGGTGCAGGGGTTTCCAGCCTAAGCAAGGGGTTGGACTAGAACAGGGGTTAGCAACCAGTGGATCTGGAGCCACATGTGGCTCATTTATCCCTCTGATGCTGCTCCCTGTTGCTCAAAACCTGCATCACAACCACCAATGGGTGACATCCGCTGACTCACAATTATTGAGCTTTTCGACTCCCAGTAAGTCAACCATGGATAAATCCAAGAAAAGTTTCAGAAGAAAAAAGAACGTTTAATTCAACTACATATGCTAGTTTTGTGGCCGCTCAGGAAATAGTCAGGCACGGGAAGGGTTTTGTAGCTCCCGGTGTTTTCTTTTCTGTGGGAAACGAGGCTCTTTGACTGCTCAAGGTTGCCAATCTCTGGACTAGAAGATTTCCAAGGTCCCTTCCAACTCTGTTATTCTATTATTCTATCACATTATATAAAAGGGTTTCAAATAGATTTTTTAAATGGCTCTGGGTTGAATGCCTTAGTTTTTCAAAGCACCATTTCATTTATAAAATAATTACTTTATTGAGTGCAATTGCCTTCAGAAGCTGTTTCTAGGCTGCCAACTGAGACCTTACTGGCCAATATAGAAAGGAATTGGGGGGGGGGGGAATACTAATATCAAATTCTTTTATTTTTAATGTCTCATTTTATAAACCTTCCACTTTGGATACCTACTTCACCCAGATTGCAATTGGACAATCGTTTTGTCTAATGTACACAGTATTCCTCTTCATAAAATGCATGAATGCACAATTTTCATGCCTAGAGGCAGTTTAACACAGACTTTTCTATATTAATATTCCTTTGGAGAGAGGGAGAAGAGTTACTCTGGGCTATTTGGAAAAGCACGAACGATAAGTGACGGCTAAGGTTTGGTTTGGACGTTGGTTTGAAAACGTAAAATTTGATATGTCATATTTACTTATTTATCTACTAGCTTTTTTTTTTGTTTAAAAGAAAGAACAAGGCGTCCTTTCGCATTTTTCCCCTTCAAGTTCGCAGATGCCTAGGTGTGCTTGGTGCAGGAGGAGATATTGTAAAAGGGGCATTCCAAGGTGGCCTTTAGCTGGATGGCTGGGTGTGTGTGTGTATGTTTGTGTGTGTGTGTTTCTGTCCTCTCTTACAGGGCTGTCTCCTCTTGGTGTGTGACTTCAAAAACACGCAAGCAAGACCTGGCTGTAGGGTGCATGGAGCCACCCCTCATTCTTAGAGGAGGTTGGCAGCCACAAGAATTTATAAAAGGGAGTTTATAAAAGTGTCGTCCGTTTACTCAGTTGCAGAGTCCGGCATCTCCTGCAGCCTTCAGCACCAAGTTCCCCTTCAGCCCGTCTTGTTGACCTCAAGGACTCACCATGGGGAAGATGGTAAGGAAGCTTCTGTTTTCATTTGGGCACCGGGTTCAAACTTCACTCAGGAGTCCCACCTCCTCTTTTAACTAGCAAATGGATCTGCATCATTTAGCAGTAGAATATATTTCATTCAAATTTTTTTTTAAAGGCTGGTTTTTATAGCTCTAATTTCCATGGCTCTTTAACGGATTAACAGAGTTGGAAGGGACCTTGTAGGTCACCTAGTCCAACCGCCTACTCCATTTCTGACAGATGGCAGTCCAGTCTCTTCTTAAAAGCCTCCAGTGATGAAGCTCCCACAACTTCCAAAGGCAACTTCAGTTCCATGGGTTGATTGTTCTCACTGTCAGAAAATTTCTCTTTATTTCCAGGTTGAATCTCTGCAAACAGCATTTGAGAAATCTTGGGGGGGGTTCCTGATCTATTACTGGGATTGTTATTATCAACGCTATTCAACGGGGATGAACAATTATTTCATCCAACCAATATTCCAGTCCCAGTAAGATGTAGACAGGCGTTACAGATCTGATAAAAGCAAGAAATGACCTTGGTTTATTCAAACATTTCCTAACAGATTTCTATGCCAATGCCAATAAAGGAGACTATTTGTAGCTCAGGGTCGAAATGAAGGGTCCTTGGTACCTTTTGAGCTTCGTTGTTTTATATTTTTTGCGGATGTTTCATTACCCAAACTAGGTAACATCTAGTTGGCTAATGAAATGTCTGCAAGAAAACAACAAAGCTCAGAGAGCACCAAAGACATTTCTGCATGTGGATGCCAGATTTGATGTGTTCTAAGTGATATAGACTTTTATAACTGAATTCAGAACAGGGCTACCATCATAATTCTTGCAGTCTTCCAATGATGAATTAGTTAATTAATCAGTTGTTCATTAAATTTATGTGAATTATTTAGTTACTCTTTTTGTTTCTTACATCTTTCTTTAAGCTAAGCTTGTTGTTGTTAGTTGAGAAGTCAAGCCTGACCCATCGCAACCCTATGGACAATGTTCCTCCAGGCCTCCCTGTCCTCTATCATCCCCCAGAGTCCATTTAAGCTCATACTAACTGCTTGAGTGACTCCATCCAGCCACCTCGTTCTCTGTCGTCCCCTTCTTCTTTTGCCCTCCATCGTTCCCAGCATTAGGCTCTTCTCCAGTAAGTTCTTCCTTTTCATTAGGTGGCCAAAATATTTGAGTTTCATCTTCAGGATCTGGCCTTCTAAAGAGCAGTCAGGGTTGATCTCCTCTAGGACTGACCGGTTGGATCGCCTTGCAGTCCAAGGGACTTGCAGGAGTCTTCTCCAGCACCAGAGTCCAAAGGCCTCCATTCTTTGGCACTCAGCCTTTCTTATAGTTCGACTTTCACAGCTAAACTAAGCTAAATGCCCAAATATTATTTGATCCCCCCCCAAAAAAAAATCCTGTTCCACTTTTTATACCATTCAATTAATTGCTAAATTATGGCATAGTTCGCACAAAAGATGAAAAGGCAGGTTGTTTTTTATTGCTGTTTATAACTATTTACGATGACTGCCGCCTGGATGTTCAACAAACTCTACCCAAAGCCATTTCATGATGAGAAGAATGAGAGTAGTGTTGTTGATGGGATGTTATATCGCAATCTGTCCGTGCAAAGTCAGAGCTGACCCTGCCCGCAGGCAAAATGAAGTCAGTTCTTGGAGCAGCTGACCAGGATACAACTCATCTTCTTGCAGCTTCTTGCAGCTTCACTCTAGAGTTCTCCGGAATGAATTGTCAGCTCCATTATTTGCTGTGAAAGCTTCCATCCAAAAACTCTGAATCTTTTCGTCTTCTTCCGTTCAATCATGTCTGATTCATGGAAACTGCTTGGACAAGTTCCTGTAGTTTTCCTGATAAAATTTCAGCAGTCAATAGTTTGCCATTACCCGCTTCTTAGGGCTGAGGGAAGTAACTGGTCCAAGAGAGAAAGCAACTGGTCCAACTCATCTTAAGTGCAACTGACTTTGCACTTAAGATGAGACTAAAACCCATGGTTTCTAGCCTGGTAGATAGTTCTACATCACAATGGCTCACAAAGTCAGACTTAAAAAGATAAAGGTTCCCCTCGCACATATGTGCTAGTCGTTCCCGACTCTAGGGGGCGGTGCTCATCTCCGTTTTAAAGCTAAAGAGTCAGCACTATCCAAAGATGTTTCTGTGGTCATGTGGCCGGCATGACTAAACGCCGAAGGTGCACGGAACGCTGTTACCTTCCCACCAAAGGTGGTCCCTAGTTTTCTACTTTCATTTTTTACGTGCTTTCAAACTGCTAGGTTGGCAGAAGCTGGGACAAGTAATGGGAGCTCACTCCGTTACGCGGCGCTAGGGATTCGAACTGCCGAACTGCCAACCTTTCTGATTAACGAGCTCAGCATCTTAGCCACCAAGCCACTGTGTCCCTTAAGATCAGGCTTAGGATAGCATTTATAATCTGGGTGTATGATTAGCCCAGGGTGTGGATGGTGTCCCTGCTAATGCTGGGGTAGAGGAGCATAGTAAAGAGTGTGCAGGGGAGGAAATGGCCAATCCGATGTCCTGCTCATGTGTCAGTTCTCATCGGTACCTTTACCTGTGGGTTGAGATCATCGAGAGGTGAATGCGTAAACTTAAACCAATATGCGTGTGAGCTTAGGTGTGTGTGAACACGTGTAGAGAAGAGCAGAGAGGAAAGGAAAAGCATTCAATACATAGAAGATAAAGCTGACATTCCAATTTTATACTGACATTGTCATTTGATTTTTCTGTGATGTGCCACACAAAATCCATTAGGGTTATAAATGTTGTTAGACAAATCAAACTGCAGAAGGAACAGCCAGAAAGCATCTCTGCCAGAAAGCACATTCTGCACTGATTCCAAGACTGCTGGACTAAAATACATGTACGCACACACACACGCACATATACAGGGAGAGAGGGAGAGGGAGGGAGGAGGGGGCACGCAGTCCTGGCGCCAGTCATACCATTTGGCATAGCGAGAGGGCTGCCTCCGATTGGCAGATCCTGGGAGAACAGCAAGCATTCATATTTTAGTGTTAGCTTGTCATTATGGACAAAGACGGGAGAAAATGTTTCCGTGATTTTCCACTCCGAAATCCTGGTGTGTTGTGTGTACTGGATGGAATGTTTCCCTTTGTTGACCCTGTCAAGAGACAACTGAATGTTTTATTTTGAGAAGGAAAAGCAGGCTACTAAGCAATGTTGTCAACCCCTGTGTTGCCTTCTTTCTCTCCTATTTGAGTCTTGTCAAGGTTGACTCAGCCTTCCGTCGTTCTGAGGTGGGTAAAATGAGGGCCCAGATTGTTGGGGGCAAGAGGCTGACTCTGTAAACCCGCTTAGAGAGGGCTGTAAAGCACTGTGAAGTGGTATTTAAGTCTAAGTGCTATTGCTATCCCCCTGCTCCTCCTCCTCTCCTTCTTTTGCCTCCTTTTAAACTTATAAACAGCTCTTGTGGTACAGTGGTGAGAATGTACAATGCAGGCTAACTCTGCCCACTGCCAAGAGTTCAATCCTTACAGGCTCAAGGTTGACTCAGCCTTCCATTCTTCCGAGGTGGGTAAAATGAGGACCTAGATTGTTGGCGGCAATAGGCTGGGTCTATAAACTACTTAGAAAGGGCTGTAAAGCACTGTGAAGCGGTATATAAGTCTATGGGCTATTGCTAATGGCTATTGTCCCCAGTTCCAGGAGAGCAGAGTTGCTGATAAGATTGCAACTTTGAGACAAGTGTGGAAGGAGACGTGTGTTTTGAACATTGCAGCCACCAGCAAAAAAAAAAAGAAGAAGCTGTTTTTCCTTCAGAAGAACTGGAGGGTGCAAACGAGAGGAAAAGAAATAACAGCAGTTGAGCAAGGCAAAGCACAGTGTAAAAACAGATGCAAGAAGCTGGCCCTTAAGAGAAAAAGAAGAAATCTCAGAGAGAGTGGATTGAAGACAGAACAGGTTAAAAATAAACGTTGATGATGCCTGCCGGTATATGGCATAGTATGTAGGCAATTGTAATAGAGTTACAGTAACAGCAATAATACATTGAATAGTGCTAGTATAGAATAAAAACTTCGTTATCGCTATACTAATTGAAAAGTAACATGTTGTCTTAGTAATTATCATAGTACTGTTATAGAAATAGCAATGGAACAGAATATAGGAAGAATGCGCCGATCACTTTTATATGTTTTTACAAAACAAAACATATCTCTAACCCTTACAAGGAGATGTATAACAGAATAACAGAGATGGAAGGGACCTTGGAGGTCTTCTAGTCCAACCCCCTGCTTAGGCAGGAAACCCTATACCATTTCAGACAAATGGTTGTCCAATCTCTTCTTAAAAACTTCCAGTGTTGGAGCATTCACAACTTCTGGAGGCAAGTTTAATTGTTCTCACTGTCAGGAAATTTCTCTTTAGTTCAAGGTTGCTTCTCTTCTTGATTAGTCTCCACCCATTGCTTCTTGTCCTGCCCCCCCCCCCCCCGGTGCCTTGGAGAATAGTTTGACTCCCTCTTCTTTGTGGCAACCCCTGAGATATCGGAAGACTGCTATCATGTCATCCCCTAGTCCTACTTTTCATTAAGCTAGACATACCCAGTTCCTGCAACCATTCTTTGTATGTTAGCCTCACGTAAAAAGTTTTTAGTTCCCAGGTTTGGTGCTCTTGACTCTGGGTAAAACAAATTCGGTAGTTTTTTAAAAAAAACATTCTGCGACAATGTCCTAGGGAGTAAAAGTAAACTACTGTATTTTTCGGAGTATAAGACGCACCCTTTTCCCTCAAAAAAGAGGCTGAAAATCTGGGTGCGTCTTATACATCGAATACAGCATTTTTTGCCTCCTGAAATCCCGCCTCTTTCACCAAAATGGCCATGCATAGCTGTTAGATTGTGTAATGGACTGGCACACACAAGCTTAATGGTAACAACAGCTCTTTATTAAGTACAATAAGGAGCCCTTTTATAGGGAGCTGTCAGACCCTTCGACCAATAGGATTAAATCTCTGTTCCCGCTGGAACAGAGGACCTTGGTGAAAACCACTGTAGTTAGAATAAGTATCTAACAATAGCCTTATGGAGGCTTTCAGAGAGCTCCTGGAGCTGGGGAGGACAGAAATAAGCAAAAAGGCCCGTTTTTTTGCCACCACCCCCCAGCCCCCAGCAGTACTCTATAAGCCTCCATAAGGCTATGCATGCAATTTTTTGACAAAAAAACAGGCCATTTTTTGCTCGTTTTTTGCCCACTCACCCCCAGGAGCACTTTGCAAGCCCCCCCCCCCCCCCCCCCGGCTATGCATGCCTTTTAAAAAAACGGGCCCGTTTTCGCGAGTGCAAAAACTTTTTTTTTCCTTTTGGAAAGCTCTTTAACTGATTGATGAGAATTACATTGATCAAGTGCTGTGCCATCAGAAACAAAGTCTTAGGTGCCTCAGATTATCAGTGATTTCCTTCTCCAGCACATGGATAAATACACCTGGAAACATCTACCTACCTACCTACTCTCTCTCTCTCCCTCCCTACCTACTGTATTTCTCTCTTTCTCTATCCCTCTACCTACCTACCTACTCACTCTCTCTCCCTACCTACCTACTGTATTTCTCTCTCTCTCTATCCCTCTCCCTACCTACTCACTCTCTCTCCCTACCTACCTACTGTATTTCTCTCTCTCTCCATCCCTCTATCTCCCTACCTACCTACTCTCTCTCTCTCCCTACGTATCTACTGTATTTCTCTATTTCTTTCTCTATCCTTCTACCTACCTACCTATCTACACACTCTCTCTCCCCCCCTACCTACCTACTGTAGTTCTCTATCTCTCTCTATTTCTCGCTATATATCCCTTTATCTACCTACCTACCTAACTACTCTCTCTCTCTCCCCCTACCTACATACTGTATTTCTCTCTCTTTCTCTCCCTCTCTCTCCCTTTACCTGCCTACTTTTTTTAAAAAAATTGCCTCTTCAGAACCTTGGTGTGTCTTATACTGCGAAAAATACCATAATATCTATAGAGGGTGAGTCCTTATTTATCCAGCAGTGAAAGGAAATTGAGCACTCATTTTCACATGGACATTTGTTAGTGGGAAAACCACAGGCAGGCAGGGCAGGCAAATGCCTGGTCTCCAGAAACCATCTGGATATCAACTTTGCAAAAGAAGAATGCAGCATTGTTGGTTTTCCATCAGCTTTGTGTAAATAGGTTTTCTAAATTACGACTTGCCCTGGACAAAGCTTTTCATCTTTTTGTTAGTTAAATAGGTGTGTAAAGTATTGTAAAGTACTGTATAAATAAACAACTTCTAGGGCAGGGGTGTCAAACTCAATTCCCACTTGGGCCGTCCTGGGAAATGTAAGAGGCCAGCCTGCATCGCTTCGGCCCGGTCTACCCAATGCAAAGAGGAAACATGCCAGCAGTTTGGGGAGTGGCATCAAGATGGCCATGCCCATGCCCCTGTTGGCCACGCCTGCCCATCCCTCCGAGGTCAATCATTAGCCTGATGTGGCCCTCAATGAAATTGAGTTTGACATCCCTGTTCTGGGGGGTGGGGGAGAGATATTTCCTTCTCACTCCCTTTTCTGGTGCTGATAGACTTATAGAGTTGCATTTGAGATTTGTAACAGTATTTCCAAGTGTTGGTTTTTCTTTCTCAAGGTCTCCTATGGGAGGTTCATCCTGGCACATCTAAGGGGGTGCAATGGGACAAGCACAGTGAACCTTTGATATATATATATATATATATATATATATATATATATATATATATATATATATATATATATATATATATATATATATATATATATATATATATATATATATATATATATATATATATATATATATATATATATATATATATATATATATATATATATATATATATATATATATGCTGGTTTTGTTGTATTCGGGTCTTTTCCCGTGTAAGATTGAGATTGTCTTTGCAACGTTTCAGCGAGATCGCACTCGCCATCTTCAGGCTGTGGTCTTTGGCTTAAAGTGTGACCGGAGCTGCCGTCTTTCAGATCACAGCCTGAAGATGGCGAGTGCGATCTCGCTGAAACGTTGCAAAGACAATCTCAATCTTACACGGGAAAAGACCCGAATACAACAAAACCAGCATACCTACACCCGTGAAAATCTACGAAAACAAATATATATATATACATACATACACACACACACACACACACACACACACACACACATATATATATACATACATACATACATACATACATACATACATACATACACACATATATATATACATACATACATACATACATACTGCATATAATCACCTTCATTTATAAGTGCCTTTTATCAAATTACTATTATCAAATTCATTAATGTAAGGAATTTCAAACAGAGCATGAGCAGAAAAGGCCTACTAGGACAGAAATATAAGTCACTTCAAAACAAAAATAACACCTCCTTAGGTAACTGGTTCGAGTCCCATGTCATCAAAATTGCATTGATATCAGCCGCTCAGCCAACCTGATACTAGAAAGTCTCAAAATTCAGGGACCTGCCAACTGTTCTCCTTTTCCATTTGGCCAAGAGGAAAACACCCAAAATATCATTCCGTTCAGTGTCACATCTTTTAAAAACCCTGCGTACAGAATTCGACAAGCAAAATTAAGGAAAGTTACAAGAGGAAAGAGAGGAGGAAAGAAGAAGGTAGAGAAGGGACGTTGGGAAGAAGGAAGGAGTAGGGTTGTGGCAAAATAAGATGGAGAGGTGGGGTGGCAAGAAAGCGATCCCAATTGTATTTTTTATAGTCTTAAATGGATTGTGATAAATGCTAGAAGCCAACAGATAAATGTTAATGGTATCTACAAGAATGTATATTTGTGAATGTATATGGAAAGAAAGAAAAAATAAAACTTAAAAAAACTGAATCTGTTCTGCAGATGGTATGGATGACTGTGGGACTCTCAAGTTTAGATCCATGACTAGCGAAGTAAAATTGCAGAGTGAAATTTTGTGAAGTCCTTCTATTCTATTCCTAGAATAATCAGCTTTATTCTAAAGAACAACTCAACCAGTGTAATTGTGTGTACTGTATCCACTCAGCTGTCTTTAAATTCATTCCATTCCTTTGATGCCAAATGGTAGGTCAACATTTGAGTACAAATCAGATTTTTTTTTTTTTAATAAACCATTTGATAGAGAGAATTTTGTTTAAGGAAACGTGTCAACACTGGGGTCCCCAGAACTGTAAAGGTGTCAAAACAGCCAAGATGGTAGTTGTAACCAACAATTGACATTTTTTGACACTCACACACACCCCTCCACTGTGGACATCACTCTTCATGCTAGGCATTTGGTTTCGTTTTAATCCCAGCACTTAAAATCTATTCTGCTTTCCAGAGATGGGTTTTTAAAAATGCTCAAAAGAATATCGTCAACACCTTAATTCATAATAATTAACAAAGCTATTTGAGCTTTCAAACCTCTTTCTCTTTGGCTTTTTGTGTCCTGCTAGGACAAGTACGAAATGTACTCAGTGGAGATGGAGAAATACGATGGGGAAATGGATGTGAAGATTAAGAAGAAGAAAAACAAAGGGTTGAAGAAAAAAGAGAAGTTGGAGAATATGAAGAAAGAGATGGATGTGGTAAGCCATAAGTTGTTGTTATTGTTAGTTGCGAAGTCATGTCCGGCCCATCACGACCCCATGGACAACGTTCCTCCAGGCCTTCCTATCCTCTACCAACCTCTGGAGTCCATTGAAGCTCACGCCAAACGGGCCCATTTCCGGACTCCAGAGGAAGGAAAGTCTGAAGCCTGGGGAAGGCAAAAACGCCCCCTCCCCCACCATGGTGCAGGAGGCTGGCTAGGCCACACCCACCATAGCCCTGCCCACCCAGCTACTGGGCAGAGAACCCATTGGTGAAATTTTTGAAGCCCATCCCTGCACAAATGGTCCCTCTTGTCAAGCATATCCACTTTTAGCAACAAAGAATTAAGTTGTGATGTGAGAGACCAGCCGAAGAGAAATAAAGTCTTCATCCATAAAACACATTCGTAATCTATGAACCCAAGTTCACACTGTGGCATTTTCCTCACTCTCTGATGAACAATAAGAGATGCAACTCAGTGATCTCACAGGGCTGTGATTGATTCAACGAGGGGCACTTTATTCACGTAACCTCTCTTAAACTGAGTCAGAATTTGGAATCTGAAAAGCAGACATTAAAAATAAAATCAATAACGGACACTAAAGGAACTTTGCATCCAAAGCTCTACGCAGAAGAGCTGCATACAGAGTTTGGCACACAAAATTAAGGAAAGTCACAATAGGAACAATTGCAACATCCTGTTGTTTCTCAGTCGGCAAACCATTTGAAACTACGGAGTACATTTAATGTAATTATATTGGTCTCGGGGGGGGGGGGGGGGGAAGGAATTCTTCTCCAGAACAAAATGTAATTTTCTCTCTGAACTTCAAGGAAGGAATGTTGTTTTTTTCCATTAGTATTTTGAGAGACAACTTTGGTACCTCTAAAAGCACTGGTCTTCGGGAAATTTCAGCAAATGATAAGTAATGGCTTCAGAGCCTTGTCTATATGAACAAAAACACTGTTAATTCCATCAGGTATCCTTTGTTGGTGGTGTTGCGAAGTCATGTCCGACCCATCGCAACCCCATGGACAATGTTCCTCCAGGCCTCCCTGTCCTCTACCATCCCCCTGAGTCCATTTAAGCTCACACCGACATCTTTGGTGACTCCATCCACCCACCTCATTCTCTGCCGTCCCCTTCTTCTTTTGCCCTCAATCTTTACCCAGCATGCGGCTCTTCTCCAGTGAGTCCTTCATTCTCATTAGGTGGCCAAAGTCTTTGAATTTCCTCTTCAGGATTTGGCCTTCTAAAGAGCAGTCAGGGTTGATCTCCTCTAGGACTGACTGGTTTTATCGCTTTGCAGTCCAAGGGACTCATAGGAGTCTTCTCCAGCACCAGAGTTCAAAAGTCTCCATTCTTTGGCGCTCAGCCTTTCATATAGTCCAACTTTCACAGCCACATGTTGCAACTGGGAAAACCATAGCCTTGACTATACGCGCTTTTGTTGTCAAGGGTGATCCAACTGAGCCTTGTTTATATGAACAAAAACAATGTTAATTCCATCAGGTATCATCAATCTAATCCAGGGGTGTCCAAACTTGGCAACTTGCTGGCTGGGGAATTCTGGGAGTTGAAGTCCACAAGTCTTAAAGTTGCCAAGTTTGGACACCCCTGATCTAATCCATTTCATAATTCACAATTAACCTCTCTTCAAACCTCTCTGAATAACAGAGATTGCCTCATTTCAAGGGCATTTGGAATTAATTATTTTGTTTCCTAAGCATTTTGGTATGCAAATGTTAGAGCTGCAAATTATGTTCGATACTGTGCCTTTTCAATTTTTCTGAGACAATGTAATCAATTATATTACTGTTTAATACCAGCTGTGTATGATTAAATATACAAGCTAAATTGCTTTTTTCCCCCCCATCTGTAATGCTATTTATTCTTTGCCTTCATGCCCGATATGCTTCATGTCTGGAATTTAATCTCCTGGCATCCAGAATCAATTCCCACTTATCTGGAATTTTGAAATCATTTCATGCTTTTGTTTTGTGAGTTTATCTTGTTAACCTGAAGAAACATTTGTTGACTGTGCTTATGTATTTATACAAAACAGCAGGAGAGAACATTGAATGAAGGACCATGCTCAAAAGACAGCATCTCTCCATCCACTGAAATCATATTCTTATCTTGGGTCTCTCCTCCTTTTAGGATGATCATCAGTTGTCTATAGAAGAATTGGAGAGGAAATATAGGACCAACATCAAGAAGGTGAAGCCCTCTGACAAAAAGAGCATTATCAGCAAACCGAAAGGAACACATGTTTTCATAGTTCATCATAACCCCTTCTGCAGCCTTGAAAGTACGGTGGCCATCTAGTTGAAAGGAAGTGGTACATGGGGAATAAGGCTGCCCTAAATTGATTGCACTGAGGTGGCTCAGTGGCTAAGACACTGAGCTTGGCAATCAGAAAGGTCGGCAGTTCAGCGGTTCGAATCCCTAGCGCCGTGTAACAGAGTGAGCTCCTGTTACTTGTCCTAGTTTCTCCCAACCTAGCAGTTCAAAAAGCATGTAAAAATGCAAGTAGAAAAATAGGGACCACTTTGGTGGCAAGGTAACAGCGTTCCATGCGCCTTTGGTGTTGAGTCATGCCAGCCATATGACCACAAAGATGTCTTTGGACAGTGCCGGCTCTTTGGCTTTGAAATGGAGATGAGCACTGGCCCCCTAGAGTCAGGAACGACTAGCACATATGTGCGAGGGGAACCTTTATATTTACCTAAATTGATAGCCACTTTCATTGAATCCATGATGGGCAAAAGTCTAGGAGTCAGGGGCATTACTGGTTCATTATTACTACATATTGATATCTGGCCTCCTTGTCTATCTGTTTCCAGGGTTTGACCAGCACAGTGGCCGGAGAGATTTTCCTTCGTGATGGTCCCAATGAATTGAAGCCCCCCAAAGGCACTCCAGAGTACGTGAAGTTTGCACGTCAGCTGGCTGGGGGGCTGCAGTGCCTGATGTGGGTGGCAGCTGCCATCTGTCTCATCGCCTTTGGCATCCAGTGTGGCCAAGGCGATCTTACCAGCGCAGACAATGTAAGTGCCCCGCAGCAGAAGCAGACCATCAATTGGGGGTCACCGGGACAGAGAGAGGCAATAGTAGACAGAGTGAGGATGCAAAGTGGGTGGGGCTAAGCCTCAGGTGGGCAGGGTCAAGAATTAACCGTTTCTTCTCTAGGTTTTAATATCACGATTTAATTGTATACCTTGAAAGATGTTGGATCCCTAGGAGCAGATGAATTCAGAACAACAAAGTTGGGCTTCTGAACGGTTACCATATTTAGGCTGAAAAAATTCAGATGATATGTAGATCAGGGTTCCCCAACCCCTGGGCTGCAACCCGTTTGAAACTGAGCAATGTGAGCGGCGGGAGAGTGCACGCTCACGTGTGCAACTCCACTTGTGCGAGTGGCAGGCATTCACACACAAAGCGCCACTTGTGCAAGCTGTAGGCACTTGCAGAGAACCATCCCCTCTCCCCTTCTCCACCAGGCCAGACAGGTTGGGGACCATTGACATAGAACAGGGGTGTCCAAACTTGGGAACTTTAAGACTTGTGGACTTCAACTCCCAGAATTCCCCAGCCAGCATGGCTGGCTGGGGAATTCTGGGAGTTGAAGTCCACAAGTCTTAAAGTTCCCAAGTTTGGACACCCCTGACATAGAATAATAGATCAGGGGTGAAATCCAGCAGGTTCTGACAGGTTCTGGAGAACCGGTAACGGAAATTTTGAGTAGTTCGGAGAACCGGCAAATACCACCTCTGGCTGGCCACAGAGTGGGAATGGGTGATTTTGCAGTATCCTTCCCTGCCACGCCCAGCAAGCCATGCCAAGCCGTGCCCACAGAACAGGTAGTAAAAAAAAAAAAAATGAATTTCACCACTGTAATAGACGGCTACAAAAATCTGTTTGCTGCCATCTAATGGCCAGAATATCTCACACATGTGATGCGACACCCGGAAAAATACGGCACCCTTCACTTAATCCTCCAGGGAAAGATCGAAGGCAAAAGAGGTCCAGGCAGAATAAGAGCATCATGGCTTCAAAATCTAAGGGACTGGTCTGGAGAAAACTCAACAGCACTTTTTCGTGCAGCTGTTGATAAAAGTAGGATTGCCAACATGATCGCCAACGTCCGATGACAGATGTTTGACAAACTAATAAATACGAAATGCAAATATGACAAAAGAAGAATCTATATTTTAGCAGATAAACTTTAAACCTCATAGACCCCAGGGATATTTTCTAGTCCGCCTTCTCCTCCTTTAGCAAACACAATCACTTCCAGCTACCTTCTTGTTAAGCAAGCAGGGAGATTGTTTAAACAAGCTATTTCTCTTGAGCTGCTTTTCAAGGGAATCTCAGGCTTTCCTTAAAAGTGCTATTTACAGGTTAAGAAGCTCAGCTGTCACCTCAATTGATTTATTTAGAACTCTTCCCAGCTCAAAGCTGTTGCCTGAAACTCAAACCCGTTTCTCACGGACAGCTTTTATGCTCAGGTGTAAATGGGTATATGCAGCGCTGGGTTTCACATTTTGTTACCACCGGTTCGCCATGCACACGCACCCCTACCGCGCACGTGCTTTGCTTCCTTCCGCGCGCCTTCCGCACATGTGCCTGGCCTCAAAAACCTGCCTAAATAGGACGGCATAGAGTCAAGGAGGTGGGTGGGTAGGCCCACCCGCAATTTCCACTCCCAGTTCAGGTGAACTGGTACAAACTGGCTGAATACCACCTCTGGGCATATTGGCCAGAAAACGAATATTTACTAGTGTTTATTATTGTCCTGTTTGGGAATGGTTGTTAAAGAAGCTATTTGTTAATAAAGAATGGCGGTATAATAAATGTGATGTCTGCCAGGATTAATTGAAGCAGTGCAGCATATATATATATATTTCTTTCCTTCTTGTTTAGTTATACTTGGCCGTTGCTCTTATCGCTGTTGTGGTTGTGACTGGCTGCTTTGGTTACTATCAAGAGTTTAAAAGCACAAACATCATTGCAAGTTTCAAGAATCTCGTGCCGCAGGTAAAAAGGAATGGCTCCCAGTATCCCCCGTGCATCTGGAAATAAATTATTTGACCATCTGGGAGTTTTCCCCTGCTTTGCGGGGGGTGGGAGGCAGGGGGGGTGTTAATGGAAGAAAAGAATGTTGGAAGTCCAAATCCAGGACTTGGTTTCTCCTCTTCATCCCAAATACAGCAAGCCACAGTGATTCGAGATGGTGACAAGTTCCAGATCAATGCTAATCAGCTGGTCGTGGGTGACTTGGTGGAGATCAAAGGGGGAGACAGAGTCCCAGCAGACATCAGGATCATCACTGGTCAAGGATGCAAGGTACCTAAAGAAGGAAGAAGGTTGTTCCTATAAGGGTGATAAAGGTGACCTCACCCCACTCCAAACAGTTTGCTTTTCCCACCCTCTGCTGGAGAAAGATGATAAAGTTTGGCCCGTTCGTTTCACTGGGAGAATGAAAGAAACTAGAGAAAGGATTACTTAAATATCACACAGCAGTGTGTGCAGCAGCGGCCAAAAAAGCGAATACAATCCTGGGTTGTATAAACAGAGACATAGAATCGAGATCACGTGAAGTATTAGTACCACTTTATAAAACCCTAGTAAGACCACACCAGGAATATTGCAACCAATTTTGGTTACCATGCCACAAAAAGGATGTTGAGACTTTGGAAAAAAAGTTCAGAGAAGAGCAACTAAGATGATCATAGGCCTGGAGACTAAAACATAGGAAGAACGGCTGCAGGATTTGGCTTTGTCTAGGCTAGAGAAAAGAAGGTCTAGTCTAGAGAAAAGAAATTTCCTGACAGCTAGAACAATTAATCAGTGGAACAGAAATTGCCTCCAGAAGTTGTGAATGCCCCAACACTGGAAGTCTTTAAGAAGATGTTGGATAGCTATTTGTCTGAAACGGTATAGGGTTTCCTGCCTAGGCAGGGGGTTGGACTAGAAGACCTCCAAGGTCCCTTCCAACTCTACTATTGTATTGTATTGTATTGTAAGGACTTGGGGTGACATGATGGCAGCATTCCAGTATTTGAGGATCTGCCACAAAGAAGAGGGAGTCAAATTATTCTCCAAAGCACCAGACGGCAGGACGAGAAACAATGCTTGGAAACTAATCAAAGAGGGATGCAACCTGGAATTAAGGAGAAACTTTTCTAACAGTGAGGCCAATTAATCAATGGAATAGCTTGCCTTCGGAAATCATGGACGCTCCATCAGTGATGTTTTTAAGAAGAAACTAGACTGCCACTTCTCTGAAGTAGCATAGGTTCTCCTGCTTGAGCACAGGGCTGGACTCAAAGACCTCCAAGGTCCCTTCCAGCTCTATTCTATTCTAGTCTAAACAAGTGAGTTACTTGCACATTGCTTGTGTGATCCTTGTCACTGCATTACTGTTTCAATAGTATAGTTGCAATCGAAATGCAGAAGTGACTGAAGGACGTGCCCACTCCTAATTTCATGTAGAGGAAGGAAGTACTTCAGACAGTCTCTAGGTCACTGTGTAACATGTAGTTCTGGTCTAAATAATGAAGTGACTCCAGCATTACCTTATGACCTGGTAGATCCACGCTCAAGTCACCATTCTGTTACGAAACATGCAACTTACACTCTGACTATCCATTCTGTTCTTCAATATAGAGCAGTTCCATATTAATTTCTAAGTAAATACTCCAGGTTTGTTGACTTTGAATCCCAGAATTCCACAGCCAGGATAGCCCTGAATGAGAATTATGGAAAATTGAAGTCTACATACCTGGAAGCTACCAAGATCAGGAAACACTGATTTAGTTATTCAGATCAATCCAAAACTCAGAAATGACTGTTAGGGGTATCTCCGTTGGGAGACAGAAAGTAGCGCAGCAGAATGTACAGCTAGAGAGAAAGAACGTTGCTAGTAGAAAAACACACGAATAGAGTTTCAGACACTGCTAGTACAAAACAAGTAGCTTTACTAATAATAATTGCTTCACAAGCAGTGATAGTAGATATATGTCCACACACAATTCAAAGAACAAACAATTGCTTACAGTCGCAGTTCACATTCCAGTCATCAAGCATAGGACAAGCAGAGAGAGAGAGAGAGAGTGAGCTCTCCTGGCTCCCTCTTATTGTAAAGTTAATTACAGCTGATAAGTACATTCACCCATTTAAAGCAACGATGACCATTTGTTGTTGTATATAGATATATGTTGCCTACCCAACACTAGGAGTATACTCCCAACAGACTCCAATTTGTAAAACCATCTATGGGAAGAGAAACATGTTTCCTATCTCCTGCACATACACATATTTTAATAATGTAAGAAAGAAAATGCACAATGTAAATTTCAGAGTTGGAAATTCTCCAGCCATGAGCTGTTATCTCCATACCAAGAGTTGTGCCTACAAAGTTTCATGGATGGCACAGTGCACATAGAAAACGTTTCTTTCTTTCTCTTTCTTTCTTTTTCCCTCCTTTATTCTAGGTGGATAATTCCTCTTTGACGGGGGAATCTGAACCTCAAAACCGTACCCCAGAATGCACCCATGAGAGCCCCTTAGAAACAAGGAACATCGCCTTCTTCTCAACCATGTGCTTAGAAGGTAGGAAGCACTGGGGTTTTTTTGGGGGGGGGGAGACATTGGTTGTCCTCTGGCAGCATCTAGCTCTTCCCTTCTTCTTTTTCAGGAACTGCCACTGGTATTATCATTAACACCGGGGACCGTACCATCATTGGGCGCATCGCCAGCCTGGCTTCAGGAGTGGAGAATGAGAAGACGCCCATTGCTATTGAGATTGAACATTTTGTGGACATCATAGCTGGCTTGGCCATTTTCTTTGGTTTCACCTTCTTTGTTGTCGCCATGGTGATCGGCTACCCCTTCCTCAAGGCTATGGTCTTTTTCATGGCAATTGTGGTGGCTTATGTCCCTGAGGGCCTTCTAGCAACGGTCACAGTAAGTATCGCAAGATAAACAGTATGAGTTCTTTCTGAATACTTTCCCCCTGTTCTTTCCATAACATCTTCCACATGTTGCTTGGTATGAAGGAAGTACTGTGATCACTCCCTGGCATCTCCACCAGGAAGTCCCAAAGGTGCTTTTTTAAAAGGCAGTTGGACTTTGTTTGGAGGTTTATCTGTGCCCTCAGGGTCACTCAGATAGTGCCAGTGGGTGTGGAACCTTCTTGGACCCCCCTGACGTTGTTGTAAACAGGAGATGGTGTCGTACCCTTCCCCCAGGGGTGAAATCCAGCAGGTTCTGGAGAACCAGTAGCAGAAATTTTGAGTAGTTCGGAGAACAGGCAAATGCCACCTCTGGCTGGCCCCAAAGTGGGGTGGAAATGGGTATTTTTCAGTATCCTTCCCCCGCCATGCCCACCAAGCCACTCCCACCAAGCCACACCACGCCCACCAAGTCACACCCACAGAACCGGTAGTAAAAAAAATGAATTTCACCACTGCCCTCCCACTCTGCGGAAGGAAGAGTGCTAATGACCAGAGTGCTGCAAGAAATATAAATCCTTCCATTCTCCACCATTCCATCAGAAGTGAAAAAACTTCTTGGGTGAGAAGCAAAACATCTTCAAGGAAAAAACCAAGTCCAGTTGCCTTTTGAAAAAGCATCTTTGGGACAACTACGATATGGAGATGACTGAGAATCTCCATAGACACCTTCCCCAGGCAGCATCTCAACTAACAAAATATTTTCCACAGTTCAAAGACTTATCACCCAACCAAACAGACAGGGATGATCTAAATTATCCTACCCAACATGGTATCCTTCAGATATTCTGCACTACTTTCCCCATAAGTCTGTAGAGATTCTCAGTCATCCAGGTAATGATTGTCCCAAAGGTGCTTTTTCAGGAGGCAAATCTTTTTCCCCCTTTTAAAGACCTTTCACTTCTCATCCAAGAAGCTTCTTCAGCTCTGACAGGATAGTGGGGAATGGAAGGATTTATATTCCTTGCAGACAAACCCTGCAAGGACACAAATAAACTTCCAAGTGCTTTAATAACCCCCTAAAAGGATGCAAATGACCAGCTGTCTGCAAGGAATATAAATCCTTCCATTCCCCACTATCCTGTCAGAGCTGAAGAAGCTTCTTGGATGAGAAGTAAAAGGTTTTCAAAAGAAAAAACAAAGAAGTCCAGTTGCCCCCTGAAAGAGTACCCTTGGGACTACTTTTCCCATATCTTCCAGCCACCCAAAAGCATAAAATTGGGAGTAGGGTCAGTCTTGAACAAATGGCTTAACGCACTCAACCTAAGTTGACTTTAGTTATCCCAAGTTCCAAATATTGGACCTCACTTGTTTCCTATCCCCTCTTCCTCACCCCACCTCCCTCTCATCCTCCTTGGATAGGTCTGTCTGTCCCTCACAGCCAAGCGACTGGCCAGGAAAAACTGTGTGGTCAAGAATCTGGAAGCTGTTGAAACACTGGGCTCTACATCGGTCATCTGCTCGGATAAAACCGGGACGCTCACCCAGAATCGAATGACGGTCTCACACCTTTGGTTCGACAACCAAATCCACACGGCGGACACTACAGAAGACCAGTCAGGTATTTGCAAGCCTAGCAACAAGCAGAGGGGTAGTGGGTCGTGATGGGCACCAGGTTGCCCACCCTAAGCTTACAGGGCGGAAAACCTGCCACGTTGCTGCCTGTTGCTTCTCATTCTGCTTTACAGGGCAAACTTTTGATCAGTCCTCTGAGACCTGGCGAGCTCTGTGTAAAGTGGTGAGCCTTTGCAACCGGGCTTCTTTCAAATCAGGACAGGATAGTGTACCGGTGCCACGGGTAAGAAACGTTTGTATGGATTATTATTTATTTATTTAGGGTATGATGCAGTGGTGGGCTCCTGCGTGATCGCGTGGGTTCGGGAGAACCCTTAGCTTTGATCGCTGGCTGCAGAGGTGGTATTCAGAAGGTTCTGACCCGTTCTGGAGAGCCAGTGGAGAACTCTGGAGGGCCCATGCATGCTCCTTATATGTATTTGAGCTCTTCGTTGCTTCTGCACATGCACATGGAGCGCACGGCGCCTGCATGATGCTCCACCGAGCAGCTGCAGTGTCGCAGAGGCTCGCAGAGGTGTCACAAGAGGTAAAGACGCATGCGAGCACTCCGCACATTCATGTGGTGGACGCCAGGCCCCGTTGCAACCGGTCCTGGAGGTCATGTGATCTCCTTTTGCAAATGTCTGACAAGCAAAGTCGATGGGGAAGGCTTTAAGCCAATTTTTTTGAAACTTGGCACTTTAAGACACGTGGACTTCGGCTCCCAGAATTCCCCCAACCAGCGTGTCTTAAAGTGGCCAAATTTGATAAACACTGCTAGAGGTTTTGTCCACAATAGGCAATCAGTTGCAACTCCTCGCATCCTCAACCAAACCAGTTAAAGTCAGAAGATGAGGCTTATCATGAAACACACTTGAAAAGCAGTGAGGTTGGGTCAGCTGTTCAAGTCAAACCCAAGTTTGGGGCAATCAAAAACCTAGAAAAGTTGCTTCTGCACCAGCTACCCCATCTCATTTTAACTATCTTGCCTTCGGAGGAATGTTGTGAGTTGAAGTCCACTCATCTTAAAGCAGCCAACGTTGATCAATATTGATCCAGTAGAAATGCAAATTCAGCCAGCACGTCAACGGTGCTGATTCTGTTTCTCTTATTTTCTCTCCCTTTTCAATCCCAGCGTATTGTGATTGGAGATGCTTCAGAGACGGCCCTACTGAAGTTCTCTGAAATCACCCTCGGCAACGTCATGGAGTACCGGGAGCGCTACAAAAAAGTCTGCGAGGTTCCCTTCAACTCCACCAACAAATTCCAGGTGACTTTCTGTCCCCTGGTTTCCAAGAAGTTCAGCAAGGGGAACTCTGATACAAATAGTACTGAATTAATCTGGCATTTAAAACCAGACTCCTTCCCTTCCTGCTTAGTTCACTGCCGCTATCCAAGAAGCTAGAAAGCTGCACAATGGGTAAGGACAAATCTAATGGATTCTATGGTCTTCCCTTACTTTCAGCTGTCTGTCCATGAGCTTGACGATCCCAGAGACCAGCGCCATCTGCTGGTGATGAAAGGTGCTCCTGAGAGGATCCTGGAACGCTGTTCTACCATTATGATTAAGGGCCAGGAGTTGGCCCTTGACGAGCAATGGAGGGAAGCGTTCCAAACAGCTTATATGGACCTTGGTGGACTGGGCGAGCGTGTGCTGGGTAAGAAATAATGATATCAATGACTGAAGTTTTCATTAAGTATTTTTTTTAATAAAAATCTCTACAACTCCCTACTGGTAGGCTAGTTTTATCTTGGAGAAGAACCTCAACAAAAGGCCCTCTTTCTGGATCTTCTCCTTCACTGACCTGTTGGACCCTTCCAGGTAGCAATTATGCTCTTGTGAGCAGCATGGAGCCATCACTGTACCTCTCCAACAATTTCTCAGAGGTATTTTACAGGAGCAACATTCAGGAAATTTAAATAATGTCGGAAAGCTTCTTGAGCTTCATCCTGTGTATGGCAACTACCCAAGTATCCATCAATACCCTCAGTGGTATCAACTACTTGGGATTGTGAGAAACCTGAACTATGAAGTGAAGCACCAAATGCCAAGTTTGAGCACTGTGGGCTAAGTGAAGATGGAGCTGTACTGATATTTGAATAAGTAGCTTGATTTATGGGCTTATGAAGTCGGTCTCGCAATGCTTCCCTCTCCTCCACAGGTTTCTGCCACCTCTACCTTCCCCAGAATGAGTTCCCCCGTGGCTACCACTTTGACAGTGATGAAACAAACTTCCCCACTAGTGGGCTATGCTTTGCAGGCCTTATCTCTATGATCGATCCACCTAGAGCCACTGTGCCGGATGCCGTCATGAAATGCCGTACTGCAGGTATCCGGGTAAGTTCATCAGATGTTCTGACGTCAATGGTTGGGAAAATATTCGTAGTAATGCTATGAAAGCCAGATGTTGACACATTGAAATCTTACAAGATCCTAGAATGGTTCTTTCCTAATCAGAAGCTTCTAGATATGTTAGGCATCAGCTCCATAATATTTGGGTTAGTGTGACAAATAAGTTTAGAAACAACTGTTGCAGGCTTAATAGCAGTAAGTGTGAGAGTGACCTTTGAATCTTAGTGGACAACCAATAAAATATCAGGTAGCAGTGTGCGGTGGCAGTCAAAAAATCCAACACAATCCTAAATTGCATTAACAGAGGGATACAGTCAAGATCAAGGGAGGTACTAATACTAATAAAGCCTTGGTAAGACCACATCTAGAGTACTGCATCCACTTTTGGTTATTACACACTATAAAAAAGATGTGGAGACTCTAGAAAGAGTGCAGAGAAGAGCAACCAGGATGATGAGGGGACTGGAGGCTAAAACATATGAAGAACGGTTGCAGGAACTGGGTATGTCTAGTTTATTGAAAAGAAGGACTATGGGAAGACATGATAGCAATCTTCCAATATATGAGGGTCTGCCACAGAGAGGAAGGGGACAAGCTATTCTCCAAAGCACCCGAAGGCCAGACAAGGAACAATGGATGGAAACTGATCAAGGAGAGATTCAACCTAGAAATAAGGAGAAATTTTCTGACAGTGAGAACAATCAACTGATGGAACTGAAGTTGCCTTCAGAAGTTATGGGAGCTTCATCACTGGAAGCTTTCAAGAAGAGACTGGATTTCCATCTGTCAGAAATGATGTAGGGTCTCCTGCTTGGGCGGGAGGTTGGACTAGATGACCTACAAGGTCCCTTCCAACTCTGTTAATCTGTTAAAAAATCCCCACCCACTCCTCCCATTTTTTTCCCCCAGGTGATCATGGTAACAGGAGACCATCCAATCACCGCCAAAGCCATTGCTGCCAGTGTTGGCATCATCTCAGAGGGCAGCGAAACTGTTGAAGATATCGCCGCCCGCCTCCGCATCCCCGTGGAGCAGGTTAACAAGCGGTGAGCATCTTAACACAAGGCATGTTAAAGAGCTACTTTGAGTGACAGTGGCAACGGACAAGGAAGATATTCTGTGCAAGGGAAGAAGTCATATGGCATTGTTGGGGTGCTATTGGGAGGTTTCCTAATCTTGAAGAGGGTTTCTCTCTTATTCCTAGGGATGCCCGGGCATGTGTGATCAATGGAGGTCAATTGAAAGATATGGAAAGTGAAGAGTTGGTTGAGATCCTCAAGATGCATCCAGAGATGGTCTTTGCTCGCACTTCTCCACAGCAGAAGCTCATCATTGTAGAAAGCTGTCAGAAACTGGTAAGATCCAAACTTCTTATAAAAAACTTGAGTCAAACTATTCTCCAAAGCACTTTAGGGTAGAACAAGAAGCAATGGGTAGAAACTAATCAAGGAGAGAAGAACTAAGGAGAAAATTCCTGACAGAATAATGAATCAGTGGAACAATTTGCCTCCAGAATTTGTGAATGCACCAACACTGGAAGTTTTTAAGAAGATGTTGGATAACCATTTGTCTGAAGTGCTGTAGGGTTGCCTGCCTAGGCAGGGGGTTGGACTAGAAAACCTCCAAAGTCCCTTCCAACTCTGTTATTCTATTCTATTCTATTCTATCTTGCAGAGTAAGACATTCACTTACTGGTACTGGTATTTATTTTTTATTTTTCTGACATTTTTATGGGCTCAGAACGCTCCGACATTACCGCTCCCTGCCGTATCTGGGTACTGGCTACACGGTGTCCGCAGCATCAGCTGACATCAGTTACATAAGTCTCATGATTGGAGGAAACCTGTTAGCTTGTCTCTGCAATCAGAAGTTTCGCTTGTGAAGCTAATTTGCAGAGATAAGGTATCGCAGGTTCGCAACCGCTGTTCTTCTCTCGCCTCTCCACCCCCACCCCGTGTGTATAAAATGTCCCTCCATTTTTAGGTAAATGTTTTTAAGAAAAAAATATTGTCTCCTACACGGAAAAATACCAAAGCTATACCTTTCCAGAATGAAGGCCAAGAAGAAAGACACGGCATGGCAATTCCCTCTGAGCGCATGGAATACTAGAGAGAAGGGTTGCCCATTACAAATCTTTGTTCTGTCTCACACGTCTCGCTCTTGTCCACAGGGTGCAATTGTGGCTGTTACAGGAGACGGGGTGAACGACTCCCCGGCGCTGAAGAAAGCCGATATCGGAGTCGCGATGGGCATTGCCGGATCCGATGCAGCCAAAAATGCTGCCGATATGATCTTGTTGGATGACAACTTTGCTTCCATTGTCACCGGAGTTGAGCAGGGTCAGTTCCTGGAAGGATCCCTTCCTGGGGAGATTCTGAGATAGGTTTTCCTCACACATCTAGAACAATAGCAAGTGTTTAGATCCATATACCGCTTCACAGTGCTTTACAGCCCTCTCTCAGCGGTTTACGGAGTCAGCCTATTGCCCCCAACAATCTGGGTCCTTATTTTATTGCAGGGGTGTCAAACCCAAGGTCCACGGGCCATATCCGGCCCACAGGGTGCTTATATCAGGTCCACGAGCCACCCTGGAAACAGCGGACTGCCCCATAGTGCCTCTGTCAGTGAACATGGAGCTTGGGAGGGCCACGTTCGGCCCTCCCAGGCTCCGTTTTCAGCAACGACGGTCTCCTGCAGCCGTCTGCCAATGAAAACAGAGCTTGAGGGGGCCCCACGTGGCCCCTTTGAGTTCCGTTTTCACTGGCAGAGGGCTGCAGGAGGCCATCATGGCCGAAAATGGACCTCAGGAGCCCGTTTTCGCTGGTGGAGCACTCAGGCCATCACAGGCACCCCTGGCATGAGTGGCATCAAGCTGGCCATGCCCACCCCAGTCCCCGAGGTCAAGCACAACCCTGAAGCAGCCCTCAATGAAATCGAGTTTGTTTTACCTGTTTTACCAACTTCGGAAGTATGGAAGGCTGAATCCACCTTGAGCCTGGTGAGATTTAAAGTGCCAAATTGCAGGCGGCCGTCAGGCAGCAGAAGTAGCCTGCAATACCACATTCTAACCACTGCGCCACCGTGGCTCTTACAGCACGTAGAAAGAAACCATTCCTGTTCTGCATTTTTCCTCTTTGTTCCCCTTCCAGGGCGCCTGATTTTTGACAACCTCAAGAAATCCATCGCATACACCTTGACCAAGAACATCCCAGAGCTGACCCCCTACTTGATCTACATCACCGTCAGTGTCCCTCTTCCCCTTGGCTGCATCACCATCCTCTTCATCGAGTTATGCACAGATATTGTAAGTCCTCAAGGAGCAAACTAAGGTTTGCAGGAAGCAGTATAAGAGATACATACCCCTCTAAACCATCTTTAGTTTTGTGGGTCCCATTTTGCAGATGTATAAGTCACTTCTTTTGAAACAAACCTCACCTTGGCTTAGCCTGACGTGTTAACCCAGCTTGTTTAAGGCAGTATCATTGTTGCATTCACACAACATGCAAAACCCGCTAAGCCAGCGACTGTATCTGAGTTAATAAGGTGGGTTGTTGTTTTGCAATAGTTTTAATTTTGAGGTAGCTAACCAGGCTAGACCAATTTAGCCTAATTGATTAGGTCAAGGTAAACCCAAGTGATACGAATAAATTCAATTACCAGGTTAAGTGTGTTCTGTGAATCCAACCTTACAGGTCTAAAACCTACTCTTTCTCCAAATGGTTTTCATCCACCACACCAAAAGTCCCAAAATTTTCACAGTCCATCATAGCAACTCGGGGTGTGAAATTAAAGCTGTTCTTGTGTGCCAAATGCTTATTTTAAATATTCTGTCCTCCCCCATAGTTCCCTTCCGTTTCGCTGGCCTATGAAAGGGCTGAGAGTGACATCATGCACCTGAAGCCCCGAAATCCTCGACAGGATCGCCTGGTCAATGAAGCACTAGCTGTCTACTCCTATTTCCAGATTGGTATGTATGCATGCAAGAAAATGCCACCTAGTGCTTAGAGCTAGCAAAAGAAAGAGAACGCATTTGCTAGAGAGCAATGTGCTTTTAATGTAACTTTAAAATAAGCATCCAGACTTGTGTTGTTGTTTTTGATAGCTCACTAGAATAGGTTTTGATGAGCCTTATCCAGCAGAAACAAAGCCACGCCAGATGTTGTCAGGGGGATTGCATCTCCTATACCAGTAGGGAATTCTAGGTACTGGGAGTGCCAAAATTGCAGGAGGATGCTGGGTTAGGAAAGCCTGACCTAGCCACGAATGGCATCAGGGTTAGGCTTTGATCTACAGGTCTCAATATATTTTATTTACCTGTAAGGAACGTGAGGTTTCTGCCCTCTTTTTTTTAAAAAAAGAATCTTTTCAAATGCTGAGTGGTACCATTTCCTGGATCACTTCAATGGACCTATTCTAAAACAAAAATAGCTGGGAGGACAGAGAAGTCAGGAAATTGTTATTATAAATATTCCCTCACGCCAAGAAGCTAGGACAGTGATAAAGACCGTCCTTAAGAAGCTGGAAGAGATCGCAAGGTGCAACCTCCTTGCTTTGGCTCATTTGCTGAAAGTGCTTGCAATATACTGTCAAAACGTGCTCACCCAAATATCCAAAACCCCTGGCTTAAAAGTCTGGTGTCAAAAGTGCAGAAGGACCAGAAATCCGACACAACTTGTGCTGTTTTGCCTTGCAGGAGCTATCCAGTCATGTGCTGGCTTTGTTGATTACTTCACCGCCATGGCGCAAGAGGGTTGGTTCCCACTGAAGTGCGTAGGGCTTCGAGCCGCCTGGGAGAATGACCATATCCAGGACGTTCAAGACAGCTATGGCCAAGAGTGGGTGAGTAGAGATGAGAAAGACCAATCCGACTCCCAACCTGATGTTCCAACTGTTGCAACTCAAGACTCCTGTTTACCCAACCTGACAACAGGGGTCTCTAACCTTGGCAACTTTAAGACTTGTGGACTTCAATTCCCAGGAATTCTGGGAGTCGAAAGTAAAAAAAGTCTTAAAAGTTACCAAGGTTGGAGATCCCTGTTCTTGATGATTCCTTGATTAGATTGTTTACTTTTAGCTTGTTTGCATGAATTGGTAGAACACTCCCGCTATCACTGACAGGGCAAGCCACTAGTATATAGAGAACAAACCCAGTTCCCTTCTAACATTGATGATGTTACCTAGTTAGGTAATGAAATGTCTGCAAGAAAACAATCAAAATCAGAGAGCATCAATTCAACCCTGAGCTGCAAATATTCTCTTCTATGAGTAAACCAAGGACTGGTTTGGACAAAACTCAGCAGCACTTTTTCGTGCAGCTGTTGATAAAAATAGGATTGCCAACATGATCGCCAACATCCGATGACAGATATGGCACAAGAAGAAGAATGAGTAAATACTCTGTATTGTCTTAGAACCTCCAAAATATTTAAGCAGTTCTCGGGGTTATTTGATGGCTGGTGGTCATCTATTGAATTGGCCTTCATACCACCACCGTTTCTTTCTCTTCCCAGACATTTGGACAACGTCTTTACCAAGAGTACACTTGCTATACTGTCTTCTTCATCAGCATTGAGATGTGCCAGATTGCAGATGTACTTATCCGCAAGACACGGCGACTTTCCGTCTTCCAGCAAGGATTCTTCAGGTAGATCACACTCTGGCAGCTCCAAGTGAAATCTTCCTAGACTGGCACAGTTAGGAATATGGTTTTTCAAATTCATGTCTTTTATGTTGTGATACTATACATCAGAACAAAAGTATAGTAGCCAATGACTGTACAGGATTGTCCAACAATTCAGTGGTGACTTTGAGCTATCCAAGAAAAGTTGAATTAGGCTGTTACCGTGAACCCACTTGGCTCACTGAAGAACTGGTACTCATATTGGAAAAGTGCTATTTATAATGTCATAGGAAGGGTTACAAATATTCTACATCTCTAAGGAGGTTCTTACTAGAAATAATTTTTCCAGTAGGCAAATGGCACAAAATTTAACTTTGCTGATAGACACTACAGCTGGAATCTTTCATAACTTTTCCAACCCAACAAATTCAACCTGTTGTTCCATCTCCTGCTCTCATTCTTAGTTTTTGAATTTGTGTTGGTTGGGGAGTGTTTTCCTGACCAAATGGTGTTACCGTATTTCCCCGAAAATAAGACAGGGTCTTATTTTCTTTTGAAACCCCCCCCCCCTAATAAGCACTTGGCCTTATTTTCGGGGAGGTCTTATTATTTTTAAGATGCAGGAGGCGGTGAGCGTGGTCACCTCACGGCTGTTGCTGTGTTGCAATATTTTCGGGGAGGGCTTATTTTACCACATGCACTCAAAAACCCAATTGGGCTTATTATCCGGGGAGGTCTTATTTTCAGGAAACAAGGTAGTGAGGGACAAATCTGTATCAAACATGAGGGAATAAGCTTCTTTCCCAGAAAAATTGACAAAGCGTTTTGCAACCCAAGATCAAATTTGAGTTCTGCCTAACTTGACCATTTGGGGAATTCAACAACAGAGTAGGAATATTTGCCTTCTTACCCTGGAATTGGATTCTTTCCACTGAGTGATCCAGTTCTGCCAATGATCAGTTGACCATCACCCAATTCTGGTCTATTCAAAGCAGAAATCAAGAACAGACACACATCTTCCATCCAGCCCTATTCATCTTTTTCTCTTTCAGAAACAAGGTCTTGGTGATTGCTATTGTGTTCCAGATCTGTGTGGGCTGCTTCCTCTGTTATTGCCCTGGGATGCCCAATATCTTCAATTTTATGCCCATACGGTAAGAACTGGTACCCATTGGTATTCTAACGTGACAAAACCACCTCTCAAAAGTTCTCACGAAGACATGCTACAGGGCAGAGTTAGTTAGAGAAGCCCACAGCCATCTCTGAACTTGTTTCCCCAAAACCTCAGATGCATGATTTTGTGTAAGTTGATTTGTGTTGCTTTGTGGTTTGCAAGAGATGGCTTTCAGTGCTATACCGTATAAGAATCCTAGCAACTCTGGCAAATGTGAATAAAGCAAGCCAACGTTCTCTTCCCACATTCTTGCTTCTCTCTTTTCACTGCAGGATATTACTACACACTAAGCATGCCTATAAATCTCAGCTCTCCAGACACGTTACCCTTTATTCAGGAATTAGCTAACTCAGCAAAAACAAATCCCAGTGAAAACACAACAATCTCGACTAATCACACACAAAAAACCAAAACATGAAGCATAGATATAGATTTGTCCACTGCAATATGCAAATATCAATGACTGTATTTATATATTTGATTTGCAATCTACTCTTTATAACAGGAGCTCAAGGCAGGCTATAGTTCTAATTCCTCCAATCTTTTCCCCAAACAATAACCCTATGAGGTAGGTAAGGTTGAGAGAGGGGGTGGGGGGCAGCCCAAAGTATAAAAGGAAGCTTCTATAGCTGAAGGTTGATTAGAATTTGGGTCTCCCCATCTCTGATCCAACATCTTTACCACTGTACTTCACTGGTTTAAAACCTAGTTATTTTGCTTCTCTTTCACAAACCATTTCTTGTTTCTTTAGGAAACCCCACCTATCTTAGAAATCCTTACCCAACTTGCTCTAACATGTATTTTCCTCTAGCTGCACTTCCAGTGTCTATTGTTTCTCCTATCCCATCAAGCATTTAGATATCAAATTCAGCGAAGCAAGAGTAGCTCATTTACACATCGCCTTATAACAACAGTAAGTACAGACACAGGGAAAGACAATGAGGAGTTAAAGAGCTAGAAGGCTACAGTTTAATCCTCCTGATCCCCTTTAGCTAAGTGGGGAAAAGCAAATCCTCTCAGAAGAGGGAACTTCCTGCAGCTCAGCTCAGCACCAAGGACAGCAGTCACTACAGCCCTACATTACAACTGTCCCCTTTTTCCTGGGACCCAGAAGGAGAAAGCACAGGAAAAACAAAGCTTTGGGGCCATATTTGTGTTGCTGAACGATGCTCAGTTCCTGTCTCCTTCAAGCCACTTCACTCAAAAGATGATTCAGCTCAGCAGGCTAACTTTTGAAGCTGTTAAGCTTAACTTTGTCCATTCTTTTGTTCCCCCTGTCCCGTCCAGGTTCCAGTGGTGGTTAGTGCCTCTACCATTTGGCCTTCTCATCTTTGTGTATGACGAAATCCGAAAATTGGGAGTCCGGAGACACCCTGGAAGTAAGTTACAAGAATGGGTAAGGAGAGGAGGGAAGCACAAATTAACATAAAAGTTCATAGAAGGCTTGATTCAGACATCTTCTACTGCAATTCCCAATTCTGGATCACTCAGAAATAATGCTGAACTACTAAGGGTACACCTCTTTGTTTTTCCATCGTCTGACAAACTGCCCTGGGCATCAATGATGTCACCGTCACCCTCAACCTGATCCCCATGTTGTTTCTTTCTTCCAGGCTGGTGGGACAAAGAACTGTACTACTAAAGATGAAACTCTGGGCACAAATATGTGCTGCCTGAGCTGCTCCCTGTGGGTGCAAAGTACTACAGTAAGAAGGAACCTGGGATTTGCTTTCTTCGTTAGCTACACCTTCAACCAAGCTTGCTAAATTTCTTACTCTTCCTATGATGAAGTTCCATATCCCACACATCCTCCTCCAGCTATTCTGGGACTAGAATCTGCCCATCATCAAGAAAAATATTTGAGGATGCTGATATGCTAGGAGAAATAAGACGGTCCTTGAGATGGCAACCAAATATAAACATTGAAAAGAGATATAAAGTGGGTTTTTTTTTTACACATATAATAAAAAAAAAACAGGTTTCAAACCCCAACGCCTGCAAACAAGGCAATATGACCTCAAGGAAGAGTAAGCTGGGGCAGGTTGAGTAAGTGGTTTGCCTCCGTTTGTCCTCTCCATAGGAAAAGCATTTTTTTAAAAAAAACAACAACAACACCGTATATAAGATATGTATGTAATGGCACATTAGCATCTTTCAACTTCTGCATGATTTGGACTTTTGGTCTCCTTGGATTAGTAGTTCCCAAAGCATAAAGATGACATGGAAAAACTTTCTCACAGTGGATGAGAGGAAAGCAAGTGAAATTCATACACAGGCAAGCAGTCTACGTTCAAGGTAACCAGGCGATGAAGCTGCATTCTCCATCCCTTCAAATTCTGATTACCCTATAGTCCAATGGACTGCAATAAGAAAATTAAATAAATGATATGTGCCTCTTGACGACGTCAGGCAAACATGACTTATAGACTTGCACCACACTTTATGATGCAAGTAAATGATGCTGTTGTTTGCGTAATGGCGTTGTTTTGGAAATCGTTCATCAGTGATCAAATGGGCAGATCATACACCACCACAAACCGCCTCCTGTACTTGTGAGACTTCCCTTTCTCCCTGGCTACCACCCTACGAATAAAGAGATTGATCCTTCCGTTTTTCTCCAGTCAATTTGCTCACCTATGTGGAGGTAACTATAAGATTGAATTAAAGGGGAGGATCGCTGTGCCCACAAAGTGTCACTCAATGGTTTTTAAGAAACATGATCCTGCAGAAGAAAATGCCCCAAGACAGACTTCATCTAATTGTACTTGCTGATATTTATCAATTACTAGTGGATAACACGGCGTTCCCCAGCTATTTATTTATAAGGGGGGCGTGGGGGGAATGTCTAGACCAAATGTAATTTCTAGTGTTGGATTTTCCCCCTTACCAGAGTGAGCCCTCTGGTGGAGTACTGTGAAGCCGTTACCATGGCAACTCCACTGCGCTGCACAGTAGAAGCCATTTTACGGCAGTACAGTAGAAGCCATTTAAAGGCACAACAGGCTGCATGTTAACACCCACCTCAAGGGGTGTTAGGGCTGTCTTACCCTCACAGTATTTTTTTCTCCAGAGAGTAAATCATCTGTGTACCAAGTTTGGTTAAAATTTTCTCGAGGCATTCCAGAGATATGCTGGAACATACATAGACACACAAAGCCATTTTTCTACATATAGATTATTATCTTAAAAAGATAAGTATTATATATGCCCTGGGACAAAAATGAACCTTTCCGCTTCTGCTGCTTTAAACGAATGGGAGGACAATTAGATATATATGGACATGGACTAGAGGGTTTCCAAAGGGTGTCACCATAATGCCCCCTAAATCTAGCCAGTTACTGTTCACATTCCCTGAACAAAACAAAAATGGTTTGCAGAGGGTGGGAGAACTCTCTTGTTGAGAAGATCATGCAGAGAAGAGGGACCTCTCAGAAGATTAGGACTATCCAAATGGCCCTGTGTTTTTCATTACCACTTGGAGCTACATCACCGCATCCTCCATCATGAGCATCCATGCACTGTTGCCATGTGCAAGAAGGAAAATAAAGGTGCACTTTATTCTGTCCCCATGACAGGCCAAACCATAAAAAAGCCTTAAGTTTCAACTTTGCCATTTTATCCCCAGCTACATACGGCTTTGCCTGCAAACCTTTATACACACCAAAACCTAAATAACCTCAGCTTCAAACACAATTCAAGTGTTACTAAAATTCACTGTGCCTTTTACCTTTGAGCATCTCCAAACCCCTGTCCAGTTTTAGGTTAGATAATAAAGCAACAGTTTCTAGGAGTGAAGAGTGCCAGGTACATCACGATGCAAATGATGGAGCCTGTAACACGACTGATGTGCTTGCATCCAATGTTATAATAATAAGTGTTACCTTGTGTGTGATGATCTTATGACGTGCTGCAATTTTTATATTATTGTGGCTGGTTATGGATGCCGACGCAATAGAACTAAGGTTGAATAGTAATATGAAATTGTTATGTATGGGTCTTGTTGGCTTAGTGGGTTGCATAGACACCATCGTAGCGTAGGAAACAGGTGTAGAGAACAGCCAAATGAATTCAAACTGGGCAAAGTATAAATAATACTTCTTTAAATTAGTATCATTCTTGGAATTGCCACAGTGGAACCGATCTCACCGCAGGAAGGCAGTGCAAAGGCCTGTGTGCCTTTACAAACAGAATCCATAGCGGAGCTATCTTAGGATGTACAAAGACGTGGTCTCTTATGTTGGGAGTTAACAACTGGTGGAGCTTCAGTTACTGTGTACCAGGGTGACAAAGAGAGCCAAGGAGCTGAAGGAAAGGAGGCCAGTGATCACCGCTTTAACCAGAAGTGCAGTCCAGCTACCCAGGAGGAAGACGTGCACGAACGATCTAGAAAAGCAGAGAGAAGTAGTTGAGGCCTGGGATTTTAAAGCTGGCAAAAAAAAGTCCCACTATTGCATCAAAATAGCACAAGCTTGATTTGTACATCGCAATGAACCAAGATACCGCGAATCACATACATGATCAGCTACTAACTATAAAAAATAATAAAAATGTTGACTTTCTAATATAAAGACCCAACAAGCTGACATGATGGCTTTCGGTGTTGGATGAATACAACCAAATGTAGCCAAGGAGAGGGGCATCCACTGGGTAGGGGAGGGTCAAAAACAAAAAAACCAAGATGGTGGCTTTGATCACAGCCCCCCCTTACTTTTTGACCTAGCGCAAATACTGGGGAAGCTCTCCAAGCATTGGAGCAAAGGAAAGTCTCGATTCTTTGAGAAGAGGGATTTTAAAGGAGCCGTGGTGAGGATGTGGAAGGCCCAGCTTCAATTTCTCACTCATACACAAAGGTTACTCAGTTCGGGGGGGGGGGGGAGGATTCTTGTAAAGAAAATAAAAGGGAGAGACAAGGATTTGAACTAAGGATCTGGAAGTTCCCAAGGTTTTCTCTTTCACACACACCCCGGTAACCTCCCTCAACCACCTTAATTGCACCAAGAACACTCACTCCATAAAGAAGGCTTTGTAGATACTGACACCTAGGAGGAAAGTAAGAGGCAATCGGTAATGTTTGGGTAAATCGTAGCGGGTGAACATCCAAACCAGGGCAGCTGTGGCGATGTAATGAACCTGTAAGGGCACAAAATGAGGGATAAGGAAAGACTCCCTAATGCTTTCCAAAACCTAGTGTATTTTCTGGAGTATATAAGACGCACCTTCCCCCCCCCCCCCCCCCAAAAAAAGAGGGTGAAAATCCGGGGGCATCTTATACACTGAATGCAGCATTTTGGGCCTCCTGAAACCCCGCCCCCATTTGCAAAAATTGATGTGCAGAGGCTTTGGGAAGCCTGCAAAGTGGTCCTGGTTTTTGCTCATTTCTGCCCCCCCCCCCCCAAGGCCCCAGGAGAATTCTACAAGTCTCCCAAAGCGTATGCAAACCCTGTTTTTTGCAACAAAAATAAATGAGCCTGTTCTTGTGAAAAACATGCGGGGTTTTGTTCATTTTTGCCCCCCCCCCCCCCCCCCAGTCCCCAGGAGCACTTTGCAAGCCTCTTAAAACTCTCTGCATGCCCTGCTTTTCACCAAAAAAATGAGGTGTCCAGAGGGTTTGGGAGGCCTGCAGAGTGCAAAAACTTTTTTTTTAATTTACCTCTTCAAAATCTTGGTGCGTCTTATACTCTGGTGCGTCTTAATAGTCCAAAAAAATACAGTAACTGCCAAGCAGAACAGCTGACATTCATATGTCAACTGAGACTTATAAAACGCTGCAGTATAAAACTCAAATATGTTTCTTCCAAAGCTAGCTAGCTAACCAGCTCAGTCCTTGTTTGATTGTCTCCTTTACAAAGTCCTTAACTTCAGGCTTCTCCTTGGTATTTTGCTGACCTCTAAAGTTCACTCAGTTTCCATTTTAGCTCTTGGGGGTGGGGAACCCAATCCCTTAAACCAGTGCCTCTCAGCATTAGAAACTTGAAGACGTGTGGAATTCAACTCCCAAATTGGTTGGCTGGGAAATTCTGGGAACTGAAGTCCACATATCTTCAAATGGTCACAGGTGAGAAACATGGCATAAGAGTTTTTGCTCCATCAGTTTGGGGAATTCTTTATATATATATATATAAAACTAGACTGCAGTGGTGGGTTATGACCGGTATGCCCCGGTATGGGCGTACCAGGGCCTGCGGGGAGCACCAAGTACTGTTCCGGTATGGTGCTCCAGAGGGCCCACCCGGCTGCACTCTTTACCAGTATTTGAGGTTTTCAGGACTTCCGCACACGGGCACGAAGCCTACGGTGCCTGCGTGACGCTCCGCCGAGCAGCTGGAGCATCGCGAAGGAGTCGCGGAGCATCCCAGGTGGTAAATACGCATGCGCGAGCTGCGCGTGTTCATGTAATGGACGCCCGGCTCCATTGCATCATACCGGTTGCAACGGGATCCAGAACCCACCACTGCTGGACTGCCAATCCAAATGTATATAGCAAGGAGGCAAACTATATACATTACCAAAAAAAAAAAACACCCCTCTCAGTAAATTTTTAAAAAACACCTTCCTAGTCCTTTTTAATGTTGTGTTTTTTAATGTTGTACGCCACCCTGAGTCCTTTTGGAGAAGGGCGGCATATAAATCCAAATAAACCAAACGAAAACCAATCCTCAGTAATTTAATCCTATCATATGAGGTATTATTTTAGAGCTCAACTGAAAACAGGGAGAAAATTAATGCTTACCAGGCTGATGTTGGAATCAATACTCATCTGAATGTATTTCCAATCAAACTCGATGCCACGCGCTCCCACCCACAGTGGGATGCATCTGTTGGAAGCACAGAGGCGATTAGGATGGGAAACCTCATAAAGACAGAGACACAACACTTTGCACAGCAGCCTTGCGGGCCGCCTTTGTTGAGCCAGCATCAGAAATGTGGGCAAGCAAATGCCAATCTGATTTCTCCCATCCTTTTTGTGAGCAGTGATAAATCCAACTCACCGAGACATAATGAGCTCCGCCGTGGCCCAGCCCAGTGCAGCGACCATAATCTTATATTCTCCTTTTCCCGCGTTCCGGGACATCACCAGGTGGAGACCCACCAAGTCAGCCAGGTCTACAGTAGCTTTCATGAACTCCTGAAGCACAAGTCAAAGCTCAGAAGCAGGCAAACAAACTCCGTGTTTCAACCCCAAAGGTTCACACACACCCCAAACCCAACAAAGTAAGAGCATTTAGTTAGGTCCCTGAACAGGATCTACAGGAAGTAGCAGCCAGTATTCATACTTATGCTTCAACAACTATTATTTGCTAATGGAAGTGAGATTACTGTGCTACAGATCTGCAAAATATACTGATACTCACTTGCCCCCCCCTCCAAGGAAAATACTCTAGCCCCAAATTACTCTACACACAAAAGGTATTTCTCTCAGCAAAACGGTCTTACTAAGGAAAGTAAATACTTATGTAATAAAACTTTCTGCCGCCTTGAGCATTTTACATAGCAAAGAGGATGCTAACCTTTTCAAGCATAGGGTCTCCCACAAAGGAAAATAGAAATTTCGCTTTCAAAAAAGCCTCCAGCCCCCACAGCTCCAGATCACCAAACTCACAAGATTTATATTGGAGAATGACAAAGTACAAAGAAAAATCCACCAGGGGGGGGGGGGGGGGGATCACTGTCCTTTGGATTTTTGTTTTGTAAATACATCAGTCTCTTGAGCACCTGGCAGTACTCAAAATGTAAACTTTTAAGACTCTTCCTTGCTTGACAACAACCACACTTACTCCAACAAAATCATACGCTCCCGCACCACCTTCCCAGGTTGGAAAGAATGTAGCTAAAAACAGCATCTGTAAAAGACAGAAAGAGAATAGTCCACTGCAGCATTTTGCCATCATAGGCCTCACATTTGTGCACCCAAATTCGCATTCAGCCCTTCATCCCTTCTTCAGCAAAAAATTGTTAATCCATTACCTTGCATAGCTGGACAAAGAGGTAGGTGGCTCCTGCTTGCACACATCGCCAGAAGGCATTATATTCTGACCTGCGTGAGAGAAACAGCCATAACCATACCCTGGATAGAATGTCTATTTTTGCACAGCATTACACTGGAGATTGCAACATACACTGATCACCAATGAATGAATAAAAATGCTGCTGCACCATCCTAAAAAATACCACGGGGTTTTCAGGGGCTGCAGCCTGGTGTAAAGCACCATTTAAAGCAGTGTTTTCCCAAACTTGGCAACTTTTATAAATCTGCATGCATTCCAGCCCAGCCACACCCCGATTTTCTTCCAAGCCAGGAATCCAGCTCGGGGTTTGCAGCCTCCTCCTTGGCAAGAGGAGAGCCCACTTCCCTTTTTCTCACCTGCCAGGCAACTACTGCACCTTAGGGAGCGGCCAGGGGCAAATTGCAACAGTCCTAGCCAGGATTCTGTGTGTCTGGGCAAAGCTAGCTTAGTTCTTGGCCCAGCAAGGATGAGCTTCTGGCTGTGAAACGGCAACTTGGCTTTTGTTGGAGAAGGTTAATTTGCTGGTATGGTATATTAAAAGGATTTTTAAAAAAAATTAGCTGTAAAGGCTTCCTGGTGCATTGAACAGCAGTTACTGCAGTATTAAGGTGGTGTTTCTCAACTTTATAAATCTGTGTACGTCAACTCCCAGAATTCCCCAGACAGCCATGTAAAAAGTAAAAAGGAAAAATTGATAATTAGACCACTAGGTCTTAAATTCTGCCAGAAAAATACCATAAAGGGGACTAAAGGACTAAGTTTTTCAACTCTGCAACTTTGGCTGGGGAGTTCAGGCAGTAGAAGTTTACACAGATTAAAGTTGGCAAAATAGAGAAACGCTGGTTTTAGAGACTGTCTATGTCAGGGGTGTCCAAACTTGGGAACTTTAAGACTTGTGGACTTCAACTCCCAGAATTCCCCAGCCAGCCATGCTGGCTGGGGAATTCTGGAAGCTGAAGTCCACAAGTCTTAAAGTTCCCAAGTTTGGACACCCCTGGTCTATGTAAACTATTGTAAGCAGCCACAAATTCTCACTTGCAGTCACTATCAGCACATAATATGCACACACACACCCCTCTTCCAAGTAAGAAAGACACTCACAGGCCGCTGCATTTATAGGTGATAAAATAGGGGAAATAGGCCAGGGCAAAACAATTCCCAAAGTGGAAAAGAGTCATCTTGGCACACAGGTGGACCAGGTGGGGTGGCTTTTGCCACCTATTACTGTGGTGATGTTCCTATGGAGAGACAGAGGGAGAAAAAAAAATCAATCTATCTATCAATAGTAATACAGGGGGTTCCTGCTTACAACAATTGAGCCCAACATTTCTGTTGGAAGTGACAGATTTGTTTATACAGGGGGGGGGGGGGTTTCCTCAGCTTACAACTGCAATTGAGCCCAACATTTCCGTTGTTAAGTGAGAGACATTTGTTAAGTGAGCTTTGCTCTGTTGTACAAGCTTTCTTGTAACTGAAGCTATTAAGTGAATCCCAGCAGTGGATGAGTTAGCAACCCAATTCTTAAGTGAACCCGGCTTCCCATTGACTCAGAAGGTGGTAAAAGGGGATCCTGTGACCTTAGGGCACAGCCAACGGTCCTAAATATGAATGCATTGCCAAGCATCCGAATTTTAATCCTGGGGATGCTGCAAAGGTCATAACTGGGAGGGGGGGGTAAGTTTTTTGTAACTTTGGTCAATAGGTGACCTGCTGTAAGTCAAGGAGTACCTGGAGACCCAGAGCCTCCGCCCCCACGCGCACACACATGCACAGACACGTGTCCGTCTCCCCCACCCACCCACATTCCAATTTGCCCTTCCCCAACGACCTCCCTTCCAGCAGACTACAACCCCCATCAGCCTCAGCCAGGGAGGCATGAGGCAGATTGAAGGCAAGCCGTGGACAGTCGGAGCTACACACACACACACACACACACACACACAGGTCGGAGATACACACATGTGCACACACACGGAAGGTCGGATACACACACACACACACACACACACACACACAGGGAAGGTCGGAGATACACACACAAACACACACACACACACCAGAGGGAAGGTCGGATACACACACACACACAGGGAAGGTCGGAGATACACACACAAACACACACACACACCAGAGGGAAGGTCGGATACACACATACACACACACACACGCACGGGGAAGGTCAGAGATACACACACAAACACACACACAAACACACACCAGAGGGAAGGTCGGATACACACACACACACACACACACACACACCAGAGGGAAGGTCGGATACACACATACACACACACACACGCACGGGGAAGGTCAGAGATACACACACAAACACACACACAAACACACACCAGTGGGAAGGTCGGATACACACACACACACACACACACACAGGGAAGTTCAGAGATACACACACAAACACACCAGAGGGAAGGTCGGATACACACACAGAGGGAAGGTCGGATACACACACAAACACACAGGGAAGGTCGGATACACATATATACACACACACACACACACAGAGGGAAGGTCGGATACACACATACACACACACACACACAGAGGGAAGGTCGGATACACACATACACACACACACACACAGAGGGAAGGTCGGATACACATATACACACACACACACACAGAGGGAAGGTCGGATACACACATACACACACACACACACAGAGGGAAGGTCAGAGATACACGCACAAACACACACACACGGCTGCCCTTGCTCCCGACTAGAAGCGCCTCAGGGCCAGCAGCACCACCCCCACCCCGACCCACCGCTCGAGAAGCGCTCCCAGAAATGCACCCCGCGTCTCTCCACGGAGCTCCCCGCTGAGGGAAGCCCCCCAAAAGCCTTTTCCTCCCTCATGAAGCCCCCATCCTCTTTCCCCCTTCCACATACACGTCCTCCTCCTCCTCAAAGGCATCTGCGCGTGCGCCCGCGGCGGCGCCCGTTGGATGGTGGTTGTTGTAGTCCTTTCCCGCGGCCGCCCCCTCCTTTTTCCATAGAGCCCTGGGAACGCGATGCAATACAATCCCCACAATGCCTAGAGGTTTGGTGGTGGGAGGGGGAAAGGAAGGGCGGCTGCATGTCGGGAGTCGTAGTCCTTCATTTAAATCACGTCGGCCTTCACGCGAAGGGCGGCGTGCGGGGTGGATTGCTGGAGCGAAAAGGAGGGGAGGGGGAGAGAGAGAGAGAGGAGGCGCGCCTGCCGAGCGGTGCATTCTGGGAATCGCTGTCGGAAGGTTGACTGGGCGCAAAATGGATGGGAGTTGTAGTTCTCGAATCTAGTTTGGTCTACGGGAGTTCAGTGAAAGTGTAAGAAATGCTTTTCGCCACTTCGTTTTGTAGTCTGGATATGTTGCAGAAATACAGCAGAAATCTCATCTGTTGCATTTCTTCCACGAAATGTATATCGCAGGAAAGTTGCAATCCTTAAGGCGTTTCCCTTCTCATCCAAGAAGCTTCTTCAGAACTTTGGAAAAAATCATTTTGCCAAGCGGTGATCTCTGAAAGCCTTAGCATAACTTCCTTAGCTTTTTGTTACTTCAGCTTCCTTTATTCTGTATTCCGGGCCGCACCGAATTGCTTGCAGTTGTGCAGCCTTGGAAATTGAAGGAATGGGTCAGCCAGTCAATCTAAAGAAGTGAAGTGTGCAATATAAGTTTGACTGGCTGTAACGTCATTTGTTCAGGTGTATCAATGTTAAATATAGCTGATCTTACAGTTGAACCCATAAATCATGGGCTTTAATGTCCATCACAGCTCTCCTGCCCATGTATGTATCACGCTTGCTTGTTTAATGTTAAGTTGCAATCAGTGATTGTAATTTTATAGGTGTCTCATGGGTTGTAGTTCCTTCCTTTGCAATTTTATGTTAATACATGTATTTTTGCCTCATTTTATTTGCCAATATGAGATTTTATTTCTACTTTGTTTTATACTGTTTGAAATAAAAAAAATCAATGATTATTTAGTGTAATACTGTACGTACATAGAAAAAGAAAATACTAATAGCTTTACTATTAGCAATAAGACAAATTTAGAAGCAGAAATCGCATTTTCTTAAGCAAAATAGCTTAGCGTTCTTGCAGCGTTTAAGATTTGAAAAAGTGTGCAGTGTAGAAGTTACCTATGAAGTGTCTTCCAGAACATGGAGCTGTGAAAACTGAATGCTAGGAGCTGTATCTCAATAACATCTGAGCTAAACATCTGAACTGAGGTCCAGAGACATTCTCCATCATATTTACCAATTTACCAGTTGCCTCGAGTAACCAGTGTTTTTCTTAAAATAAAATAAAACCCTGATCATTGCTGCATTTCCAAACAGTTTTTTCTTCTGCATGTAGAAAATGATTCCATTCAGAAATATGACCTCTTGTGGTCAGAAAGAATCCTTTGACACCATTGAAAAGAGTGATTTAAGAGAGAGGTATTTGCTTTGCCTTTGTAATCCATGCTGATTTCTGTAAATTCAAACCATCAATTGCTATACCAGTAGTTTTGATGTGGTTGTATAAAGTACATGAATTTTTCTAACAGATTAAGAGTTGAAAAGGACCTTACACCATTTCTGGCAGATGGCAATCCAGTCTCTTCTTGAAAGTCTCTTCCAGTGATGAAGCTTTCACAACTTCTGAAGGCAACTTTTCCCATTGGTTGACTGCTTGGTCAGAAAATGTCTCATTTCCAGGTTGAATCTCTCCTTGTTCAATTTCCATCCATTATTCCTTGTCTGGCCTTCAGTTGCTTTGGAAAACAGTTTGACCCTCTCCACTCTATGGCAGCCCCTCAAATATTGGGACACTGCTATCATGTCTCCCCCGGTCGTTCCCTTCACTAGACTAGCCGTGCCCAGTTCCTGCAACCGTTCATCTTATGTTTTAGCCTCCAGTCCCCTAATCATCTTGGTTGCTCTTCTCTGCACTCTTTCTAGAGTCTCAACATCTTTTTTATAGTGTGGTGACCAAAACTGAATGCAATATTCTAGGTGTTGTCTTACTAAGGCTTCATAGAATGGTATTAGTATTTGATCTTGATTGTATCCCTCTGTTAATGCAATTTAGGATTGCGTTGGCTTTTTTGGCTGTCGCCCTACACTGTTGGCTCATATTTAATTGGTTGTCCACTAAGATTCCAAGATCCCTCTCAGAGTTACTGCTATTAAGCCTGTTTTCACCCAGTCTACATGTGTACTTTTAGTTCTTCTTGCCTAAGTGTAAGACTTTACTTTTCTCTACATTGAATTTCATTTTCATTCTCATTTTCTTATGAGAAAAAACATCCATGAATAGCAATCAAAGCAAAACAGAAGTTCCCAGGGAAGCGGCAGCTTTCAGTGCTCAGAAACCTCCCAAAGCATCTTTGTTTGGCATAGTCAAGAGCACCAAGTCCACATCCCTAAGACGTTAAGATCACACACGGATACAAATCAAGGTCAGTTTAACTCAAGTGGTTTTTATTTCAACACCTGCAAGATCTTGAAGACGCTACAGCCGCACAAACCAATGCATAACCCCAGAGACTAGGCTCCTTTCTCCAGGGAGGAACTTTGGTGCAATTTATCTTCACTAAATAAGCTGCTGTGGAAAGAAGGATTCACGCTCACGGATACACACACACACGTACACACAAAGCTTTACACAAAGTGCAGTGTTTGGGATTCTGTGGTTGAAGCAAAGAATCTATTGACTAAAAGTGGTTGAGGCCCTCTATCGAACAGCCTGGAATGTAATTTGGATTCAGGGTTCAAATCTCCTCCTTGCTGTACATGTGCTTCAGGAGATCTACTACCCGACAGCTGTACCCATATTCATTATCATACCTGCCAGGGGGAGAAAAAAAAAACATGAGCAAATCTTTACATTCACAAATGACATTATATAAAAGTCAAAAGGCTGGAGTAACCCTCGATATACAATGCCCTTCTCTGAAGTTATTCCATACTTCGGTTTTCCAGATTCTGGAAGACTGGGTTAAGGAAAAAATGCACTAACTATAATCTATAATTATAATGTGTTGCAAGTCGGTGGTAGTTGTACGGGCATTCCCTGTTTAGCAACTACCTTGTTTAGTGACCCTTTGTCATAAGGCAGTAATTTTTAAAAATCACTTTCCATTCAATGCCTGCATTTGTAACCAAATCTGGTTAATGCTAAGTGAAGCTCAATGTATACTTTATGGATTGGGAAAACATCCCAGTTTTAAATGAGAGTGCATTAGCTTTTTTGGCTGCCGCCATACATTGTTGGCTCATATTTAATTGGTTGACCACTAAGATCCAAGATCCCTCTCACAGTTACTGCTATTAAGCCTGTTTTCACCCAATCTACATGCGTACTTTTGTTTTTTCTTGCCTAAGTATAAGACTTTACTTTTCTCTACACTGAATTTCATTTTCATTCTCATTTTCTTATGAGAAAATCATCCATTTAAATGCCAGGTGTATTTTCCATGTTACAGTTCAATATTTCTCCATTATTTGAATTCTAGCATTAGCTGATGAAATTAACTCTAAAAGGGATGGCCTGGTGTTTTGACAGACTGAAGCCATCTAACTATATCCTTACTGGTAAAGGAAAGCAACTCAAGAAACTTTTGTTGGGCATTTCTCCTTGTGGCAAAAGATCGTGTGATAATGCCCTGGCCATTTTCCTTATGAGCTACAATACCTTGGAAAGCTCAACTGAGAGTCTTGATTATACTTATAACTACAGCAGCAAGAATCGTATATGCCCAAAATTGGAAACTAAACAAGCTAACAACAGATGAAGAGATAGTAAAAAAGATATTATATTGTGCAGAGATGAATAGGTTGATAATGAAAATAAAGGATAAAGAGGAATTGGAGTACTTCAAGACATGGGGAAGATTTTATGATTGGCTAGAGAAAGGAAACTAGAAAAGAAAGTAAGGAGAAAATATAGAACCCCGACGATGCACTGTTAAGTGGAAAGGGGGGGGGGAGAAGGGGAAAACAGAAAAGAAAATATTAAATATATAAGTATATACTATACAAGTGCGAGATACAAAAGGGGGGAATATAGTTAGGATAGATTAGCGAAGGTAAGGGAATAAGAAATGATATTAAATTATATTTGGGTTTGTGGAAATACCATCTCAAGGAAACATAAACAGAGATCTGAAAGAGACACCTACAATAATAGAAAAGAAAGAGAGAGAGGAGGAGAGATTGAAAGGAAGATGAGGGAAAGAAAAAAGAGGTAAGTAGAGGAGGATGGAAGGGAGAGGAAGCAAAGTAGAGAGGGCAGGAAGGGGAAGAGGAAGAGTAGAATTAGAAGAAAGGGAAGGGAAGAAGGAAGGGGAAGGAGAGGAGGAAGGAAAAAAGTAGAGAAGGGAGAAAAGAAAGGGAAAATAAGGTGGTGTTACAACAGGAGGAAGGGATGGTAAACAAAGCAAACCAAACTGCATATTATAACCTATTAAATGAAATAATATACAAAAATGATAAATGTAAAAGAAGAATAACAATTATGTGAATGTATATTTAAAATGGTATGTAAGAGAATAAAAAGTTTTAAAAATTCTGGAAAGCTCAACTGAGGGTCGAAACAAAGGGCTTGGCTTACCAGGAGATGAGCTTCACAAAGTTATCATTGAGGGAGATGCCTGCTCCGGCATCAAAAATAGAGGAACGTTCATCACCAATGAAATCAGTCGAAACCACCTGCAAACAAAGAAGAGGAAATTACAGTACACGAAGAAGATGGAAGGAGACACTTGTAATAACCAACGTCATGGGCTCAAAGCTTGAATTTGGTGAGTCAAAACCCTTCCAAGAGGATCAAGGGCACTGCAAATGTTTTGCATGCTTCTTCTATAAATCCCAAATGATTAAGCAACCTGGCTAAAGGGTTCACTATTTTGGACAGAGTCCACAGACATACCCTTTATCAAAAATCGTGTCTGGCATTGCATGCGCTTTTAACTGTTACAGCCTCCAGTTGGCCCTTAGGTTTCCTCCTTGGTAGTTCCTAGAACTACAGATGTTCTCTTTTATTGGGACTATAATAGTGACACAAAAGGCACCGGTACCTGCCCACTGGTCTCCCTGGCTATTTTCAGCAGCTGCAGATAGAGTCTGTTCCTTTGAAAAGTGTCCAAGGGCATTAAGGCTTGAGCAGCATGACAAAGCACGGGGCATCTGATGCCAGCTCTTTGTCTACCTGAATAAATAGGTGTCCTGACTGCCAGCAAAACAGCACAGGTTAAATAATGAAAATCCATCCACACACACCTCTCAGCACAAAACATATGCACACAACACCTCTGTAGAGACAGTACAAGAGCGAGATGGCAAACAAGAGTGTAAGATGGAGTGACGGAGAAGGAGGAGTGAAAAGAACAAGAGTAAGTCAGGTGACTGAAAGAGGAACGAGAGAGGGAGGGAGGGGGAGAGAGAAAGAGGGAGACAGAGGATAATCCATGGATAATCTGCTGGTTGGGCAAGAGTTGATCCACTGGGTGAACAGAGGCTTCCTGGTAATGTACAGAAAGCAGAAACCCCACCTCCACTCCTCAGATCAGCTAAACCCACCGTCTTGTCCATCAAAACTCCCCCTTTTCCTTCCTTCACCCCAACTCACGTTAACAATTGGTGATGTTTTTCCCACCAGCAAGAAATCCACCAGTGGCTTTCCCTAGCCTGACCCTTATCACAGGCTTCCATTTGTCGGCATTATTACAAAAAGCAAACAACAACTGAATGTTAGAGCACATTATGCCATCCTACTCTACAGGTTGCATTGCATTAAATCTGCTGAAGCTTAAGATAGCTCATTGGAGCACCTTAAAATAATCCTGCAACTCGCCAATGGAAACATAAACAGCGTGTTTACCTCGTCTTCTGTGTATCCCAGGATCCCTTTCATTGGCCCTTTAGCTGCCTTCTTGATAGTTTCTTTAATCTGAGCATAGGTAGCTGATCTAGAAAGGCGGCAGGTCAGGTCAACAACAGACACATCACACACTGGCACACGAAATGCCATGCCAGTCAGCTTCCTGGTAGGGGGGTGGAGAAGAGATTTGGTCATTAAAAGGAGAAAGAAACAGTTCCCACGGCAGTCTAGATTTGAAGTGTCTTACAACCAACCACTCTGTCTTCCAAGGAATGAGGGTAAGAACTGACAGTCTGGCATGTAAGACTAAGGCTCCAACTAAGTTCCCTCTATTTAAATCAATGATTCCTTTATCAAGAGCGCCAGCATCCCCAGCAAAAAAGTTTCTCTCTCAATGTAGGCTAACAAGTCTGCCCAGCAGTGGGATGAATAGTCTGCCATGTTTATTCATCTCCACCCCCTGCCTTTTATCCCCAGAACTAGGGTGGCGCTTCGCTAGCAGCGGTGGCTTTTTCGTCCCAAGGATCAGCCCACAAATTTCCACTGCTCTCCTCTCCCCTGCCTTCGGCACATCCACGCATCAGGCACTGGACCCAGCTGTTCCTCCTCTTCCTCATCAGCCACCTCCAGACCTGGGGGCTGTTGATTCTTTATCCGAGAGCTGACACACTGCCCAGACTCCGCCTCTGTCTCTCCCTCTCTCTCTCTCTCTGACAGCCCCATTCCCTCCTACCCCTCGGAGCTCTCAGGTTGCCTTGATGCTGACCCTGACTCCCACGCCGCCTCCTCCTCCTCTGATTCAGGTACAGGTGAAGCCAGCGGCCAACAGGCCACAACGTTAAGTATTCCCAACTGCAATAAATATCATTTGGCAGAATCTCTGCTATTTTGTTTTCTCTGTTTTGGTTAATGTCTTTATTATTTCCTTAATGACATCAACAACCTACCACATTGGTAGATTGACCCCACTGGGCCAACCGTCTATATAACTCACTAAATAAGTTAAGGATAGGTTTTAGACTAGCTCTTTCGTTCTTTCATCAAGCAAGCATGGCTAACGATCAAAGATTACAGAATAAATAACAAAAAACATCCGGGTGTCCGAGAAATATTCTCGGAATGAAATCCTGGCAGTTCTATGGTTCTCCCTCATTCTCATGGTCACAGATCAATCATTAGAAATACAACCTTGCTAGTCTCTTATGGTCACAGAATTTAGGATTGGCCCAAATGCACAACCCCCCCCGCCCCCTTTTCAGAAGTTAAATTTGTTCTGCATACCCATTAAGTTCAGGAATGACCTTGCCCACAGCTTTGGCAGCACCGGTTGAAGCTGGGATGATGTTCTGGTGAGCACCCCTTCCATCACGCCATGCCTTGGCAGAAGGTCCATCCACAGTTTTTTGAGTGGCAGTGTAAGCATGAACAGTGGTCTGCAGACCAGAAATGTCAGTTGATAAGGAACAGACATACAAAGCATTTTTCAACAATAGATTCGATCTAAACAGGACACTTGGGTTTCCTAAAGGGGCCGTTTTTGTATGTACAAATGGAACTAATACATAATACTTTAGGGTGTATTTGCTATCGTTTGCAATCTGTTTTTATCTGCACGGATGCACAAATGCTGAAGACAGAACTGTATGCCAAAACTTACGGAAAGTTATAGTAATTTTTTTAAAAAAAATCAATTCAAACTGGAAGAAGTGATTTACAAATGATTTTGCTATAAGCAAATACAGTAAAATATGACTGTTAGCCATCCATACTCCGAATTTTACACCCCCCACCCCCCCAAGTAACTTGATTAGGAAGCCTGGTATTTAAGGACTGAAAGACAGCTATAACTCTACAACTTGGCAAACTGAAAGTTATTGTTAGTTGATGTGTGGGATTAATCAAAACACACCCAGCCTTCTCCCGAGGAGCTCCATTATCCATTATTCCCAAATCTGCATAGCTATAAGGAATGGCAGTATCTGGACTTCATCAGAAGGAGAAAGTGTGTTCTTCATGGAATGAAGAAAATCATTTTAACCCTGTTTTTTTTTTCTTTTTGAGATCAAATTGTTTTTACATCTCTGTAGACTATGTATGTGTGTGTGAGGGCTTAGCTGTCTTTGGTTTTTTTCTTTTCTTTTCTATAGTATAGTCTTTATTGTCATTGTGCAAAATAAATACAATGAAATGTTCTTTTCTTTTTCTTTCTGTGTGTGTGTGTGTGTGCCTTCAAGTCAATATCGACTCCTGACAACAGGCAAATCCCTGAAGCTTTCTTGGCAAGATTTTGGACGTGGTGTGCCCTTGCCTTCTTCCTAGGAATGAGAGAGAACAACTGGCCCAAGATCACTCAGTTGGCTTTGTGTCTAAGGACACATCATCTCCAAGCTTCTAACCTGGTGCCTTAACCGTGACATCAAACTGGCGCTCCCGTTAGGAATTTGGCAGTATAAAAATGGCATAAATCAAGAAATGAATAAGCCCATTGGAAAGAATGATGTAGTTCTCACCATCAGGCCCTCCACAATGCCAAAATGCTCGTGGATGACCTTGGCCAAAGGTGCCAGGCAGTTGGTGGTGCAGGAAGCATTGCTGGAAAGCAAGAGTTACGCATGAACCTGAATTTTTTGACGTTCGGCACCCAACCAACCCGCATAATGACGTTACGTTTCAACACAGATCTATATTCTTGGGTTCTCTTAAGTTTTTCGCTCCATCCCCAAATCCAACAAAGATGAACACATAACTATCATCTCTCGAATGATTCAATGATTCAGCATTGTTTAACAGGGCTTTGGGGAAAGTTCTAAAGCAGCGTTTCTCAACCTTGGTGAATTTAATTCCTATGGACTTCAACTCCACAGGAAGTCCACAGGAATTAAAGTCACCAAGGCTGAGAAACACTGTTCTAAAGGGTGCCATGAACTTCGAATATTAGTTGAGCAAGCACACCCAATCTTTCCTCGCAATTAAAGAGTTTGCTCAATAGGTTGGCCCATGAAATAACCCAACAGAATGAAATTGCAAAGCAATCTTGCTCAATTAAGTTTCTTCAATGGTGTGAATAAAGCCGTTCAGACTTGCCTTCCCTGTCAGTGCCTTCCCTGTTGCACAGCCTCCCTCCTACGATTCAGAGGGCCCCAATCCTCTTGGCCTCCCAGAAGGTTGCCAGAACCTGGCTTCCCCGCCCCCGCCCCCCCCCCCCATCCATCCCTGCCCCTCAAGGCTTCAAGGCCAGGATATTAGGAGAGGCTCAATAGATATGGGTCTGTTTTTGTGAAATTGCTATGTTATGCTTTCATTTTCTTCTTTGTACTGGATTATTTTAATTGCCTACAGGGAGGAAGGGATTGGGCTGATTTTGTATAGATTGGTCACTGCCTGTCAATCCATAAGCTTTCCCCCAGTTGGCCAAGTTCGATCTTACCTCACAATGTTCATGGTAGCTGGATCGTACTTCTCATGGTTGACTCCCATAACAAACATGGGAGCATCAGGCGATGGGGCAGTCACCACTACTCGTTTGGCTCCTCCATGGAGATGAGCCTGTAAAAAAAAATGGCAGATTTCCATTATAGAAGATCAGATTCTGGCAGCCCACAGGCAGTAGGACAAACAGATTCAATAAGGAGTAACTAGAACAGAGGTCTTCAAACCTGGCAACTTTAAGACTTGTGGACTTCAACTCCCAGAATTCTCGGAGTTGAAGTCCACAAGTCTTAAAAGTTGCCAAGTTTGAGGACCTCTGAACTAGAAGATTTATCCCAGTGCAGCAGAAATCTGTGCTGGCATGTTATAAAAACCAAGCATCTAAGTGAAATCTCCTGAAACCCAACAAATAGCACGAAAGGGAATTACACTGGTTCTTATCTCAGAGAAGGGACCTACCTCAAGATACTTACCGAAGCTTTGTCAACATTGAGAAAGACTCCGGTGGATTCTACTACATACAAGGCACCTGCATCTGCCCAAGGAATCTCAGTTGGTTTCATGCTATGAAATACAAGAGGACAATATTTATTCAGACCTGGGACATCTACTCAAGCAGGAGATTACTTTCAGGGCCTCTAGGCTTCAGCCAAGTAATTGGATGAATATGTAATGGAATCTCCTCTCCTCTCTGACCTTTAGAAACACACGCATCCCTAATATTCACATGCTCTTTTCTTGTTTAAGTGTGCAACTCCCACTGAAGGTTTACCCTTCCGCAGGAGCACCTCAATTAGATTCGCATACTGTGAAAAGCAATGAGTTATGCAATAAATGGCAGTTGGCTATGCGGAATCCAGACAAGCAAATCGGCATCATTATAGCTCCTAATCTGTATTGTGAGAGAAAGATGATGGTATAAAATGGAAGAGAATTTGTTAGACTATTCATGACTGGGAGAGACATGGTAACCAGGTCAGCCAATGAATAGGTATAGCAACTAAGTCAGCCAATGGGAGCTTAAACAGATCTGAGTCTGTGCTGAGAATAGAAACTGAAACTACTCTGTTTGCTCTGAACTCTGAAATGAAACTAACAGTTCTCTCCTGCTTGTATTCTGCTTGTAACTTCTACCACATTGAAAGAATCTACTATTGGTATTATACATTTATTTATATGTTATTATATATATATAAAGAAGTTAATGAATCCAGCTGAATCAGTTATGTGTGTGTGCTTTCTGGATTTGATTTTTGTGCAACGAAGTCTGACAGATTGATAAGATTACCCTTCCCCAAAGAGCCCAAAGCATGGTTTTATTCTAATAACACCAGTCACCCTGTTTAAATCTGCAATTATGATGCCCTAGGAAGGCATCAGAAAACCAAAGCATTGTAAGAACTCCATCTCCAAAGACACATTTGACAGAGAGGCAACTTTATAAATTTGCTAAAGAGCATAATTCTGGTTTTCATTTCATTTTTCTTACACACACAAGGGCCACACTAATGCAAACCCCATGAAATAATGTTGTGCACACTTATAGTCAGGTGAGCGTTTACACAGCCTCAAATGAAAAAGTCTCAACTTCTTTGAACTGCCACCTCGTAAGGGTAGATAAGACAGCCAGTTTGTTGCAGGAGTTAAGGCCGCAGGTTGGAAACCACCAGATTGTGAGTTCAAATTCCACCTTAGACACAAAGCCATTTGGGTGAGATTGGGCTAGTCTTTTTTTCTCAGCCCAAGGAAGTAGGCAACGGCAAACTACTTCTGAAAAATGTTGCCAGGGAAACTGCAGAAGTAATCCAGACTTTCACCAGGAGACAACCATGATTGGAGGGCATACACACACAAACACACACACAAACACACACACACAAAGATAGTTATATTCTCATAAGTGCCTTTCTAAGCTGCCCAACTACCAAAGCTCCCTGGGCATATTGAGACTATTAAATACTAAAATATCTTAAGTGGGTAAAACAATGAAATGGGATGAATGCATTACGCTCCGTCTTATTCCCACTTACTTCTGGAATACTGCAATTTTTGAACCATTCACTACCAGCTTTCCATCCTCTGCCTTGACCTCTCCCTTGAAGCGCCCGTGAGTAGAGTCATATTTGAACATGTAGACCTGTGGAGGAAAGAAACTAAAGCCACATCATGCCAGGAGAACTAAACTTGTGCCACCTCTCTAGCTTTGATCATCGCCTTCTTTTAACGACCCCATAATCCCTTGCAGGGTGGAGTCTGGGCAACTGAATGGAGCTGAGTGTTTACTGGCCAGATGCCTTTCCTGTCGCCAATGCAGGTTTTTTTTTTCAGCAGATCTATTCTCATTGTGCCCAGAGAAATATCTGCCTCTACCTAGAATCGAGCTCATGGCCTCCCAATGGTGAGGAGAGAGCTCCACCTCTAGGCCATCGCACCACTCACCCCTCTAGCTTGATAGAGCTCTAAAAAGAGACAGCCAATCTCCATTTGTCTAGGCATCTGACAGCTGCACAAGGATGATGGGTTTTCAAAGGGTGGGGCACCCAATTCTTATACTTGCTTAATAAATGGCCATGACAACCTCGATTCCAAGTTCCAACATCCGCCCACCACCACTGCGGTCACGTGATTGCTTACGGTCATAAGTCAAGTACCAGTACCTGTAAACAGAGATCATTTCTGTTTCCCAAGAATAACTAAGTATCGAGTTAGAAGAGTCCTAACCTCTGCTTACACTCTGTTGCTGGACCTATCCATTCCAGCAGATTTCACAGAAAGAGATGGGGCACATGTAGAAAGGACCTTCTTACCAGGGTTTCAATGAACTCTGACACTTTTCATATCAGACCTTCCTTTCCTGCCCCGGAAGGAAACTAAACTAATTTCCACAAGAGGTTTCTTGTAGTCTCATAAGAAAGCCATTACCATGTAGTTCACATCAATGTAAGGGTCATTGACAGCCACGACTTTGACCCCCTTCTCCACGCAGGCCCGAAGGACCAAGCGCCCAATACGTCCAAATCTGCAGGAGCAAAGAAGCCCATCCATTAAAGCACATTTCCAAACCCCCTTGGTACAATTAAGGTGAGCAGAAGGGATTACTTAAAAAGAGACTTCTTTAGTGCAATGTTTCTCAACCTTGAGAGGGGAGGAGAGAATAGAGAATAGAGAATAGAGAATACAGAAGAGAAGAGAAGAGAAGAGAAGAGAAGAGAAGAGAAGAGAAGAGAAGAGAAGAGAAGAGAAGAGAAAATAAAGAATAGAATAGAATAGTTCTTTATTGGTCAAGTGTGATTAAACACGTAAGGAATTTTTAATTTTAAGACATATAGATCTCCCAGAATTCTCAAGCTAGCATGAGGGAGGTAAGCTCAGGTCCCACGGGCATGGCCTCTGCCCATATCTGTTTTTAAAGTGGCCTCTGCAAATTGCTATGACCTTTGGATAGACAAGACAGCAGGAAGATTCCCAGGAGGCTTGGAAGTCAGGGGTTTGTCTCTCAATTTCACGTTGCACTTCCACCTAGGTTTCACTGCAACTTTCCAACTTAACGTAAACCATCACATGGTGCAACTCAAATATTCTGGCTGCAGAATCACTTGGGAATCAAACCAGCAAGTTTTATTCAATCACAAAGGCTGTGTTTGAACATGATTGTTGAGATAGACAGACAGACAGATAATCCATTTCATTTTCTATCATTAGGAGGGCATTTTCAAGAAACTAAGAGTACTGTTTCCTCATGTATGGACTTCAACTCCCAGAATCTCCCAACCTCATCTTCAAATACAAAAGTATCAAGCGGGCAAGGAAGAAAAAAAGCTTACCCATTGATTCCAACAGCAAACTCCGCCATGCGTTTTTTAGGTGGTGGAGGCGGTGGAGGGGGTGGAGGTGGAGGAGCTTCTGGCTCTGGCTCTGGGGTCGGTGGCTGGGGTGTTGCCTCTGACTCAGGGCTACCTGGCACTGGCTCCGGAGAGATCTTTGGAGGAGACCCGTCACTGATCTCAAGCCTGGAGGAACATGAACATCACGAAAAGAGCAAAAGTAATTGCAAATTTATCTTGGTTGACATTTGTAACCTTCTTCAAGCATAGCCTTAGCGTGTGTGTGTGTGTGTGCTTGTGTGTATAATTTACATCTATATATTAAAATCAATAAACATCACACCCTAAAATTATTCCAAGCTGAATCTCAATTATTAAAATACTGCATTTGCATGAATAGTTTTACTAACTCAATAATTTAAGATCCTATTAACTTCACCGAAAGGTCCCCCCAGTAAATATCTTTACCACATCTGCACTGGAGCAAGAATTCGCATATGTTTTTCTCAAGGACTTTCCTGAAATCAATATTCTAGCTATGTCATCCTTCTGTACATTATGTAGTGAACTCTACAATTGCCAGATGCATTCAGCTTACATTTCCATCTTCTAACTACAAATTCAAAACTTACATATCTAGCCTAATTTTAGGATTTCCTTCCTTCTTCTCTACTGTCTTTTTTTTTTTTTTGGTTAACTTGGCTTGACAAAACCTTTCTGAGAATTCAAAGTTAGCATGCTTACCTTCCATGGGATCAATCAGAATGATTCTATTGTGGCTCTGAAATTATTTTTTCTCTTGAACCAGTGTGGTTATGGCCAATTCACATGTAGACTGGTTTCTCCCATCACTAGTCTAAGCCATTCTATTATTTGTTTGCATTTGGCTTAATGCAAAATATAAACCCAGCCATTATGGCTTGTAAATCATGGTTTCTGATCAACGATTGCAATGAGTATAGTTTACCTATTATTAAATTCATATTAAAAATGATTACAATTCTTCTTGTCAAAATTTGACAATGGTGCTACTTTAGATTCCAAGAGAAAAGGAATGGCAGATCTTGCGTACATATCTACTCCAATCACCATAAGATCCCCAACTGTTTCTACAAATTCTTTCAAGGCTAATGGATCTATTATTTGTGAAATTGAAACAAACAAGCAAAAATGAATGGTCAGATATACTGGTATTCCTGCTTTATGTAAAGAATATTCAAGACCATTATTTTTGAGAGGACAACCAAAAAGTTGGTCAATGCTTCCAAACAAAGAAAATCTACAACAAGTAGATGTTAATTAATTTCCATCTGGCTGGGCAGGCTTCTAAAGGGACATTTTGGAAATGCTGTTATTTTTGCTAACGCCTATCCCTCCGCTGATCTTAGTTTGTGAGTATACATGAAAGTCATTTCTTTCCCAGTACAATATTCTATATTGATAGGCATACCACTATCCTTTAATGAAGCATTGGATAACATATGCCCCCCACCGCCACTCTACAGCACTGCTGGGCTACAATTCCCATCATCCCCACCACTTCTCAGGTCGGCTGAAGCTGCTGAGAAAAGTAGTTCAACAATGTTTGGAAGATCTCAAGTTCCTCATCCCCGTTTCAGGGCATAAATCAGAAGATCTTACCATTGATTATATCGATTCCATAAACTTCATGGAGGAGATAACAATTAACCTTTAAAGTCTTTCAAGGTGATTTTCTTACCTGAACACTTTGACACTAACTGATGTGCTACACTGATCCATTTTCGGTGAACTATTGCGTTGATTTCAAATACTGGCTGACCTATCTACTGCTTCTCTACCTAGAGACACTGAAACAGGATTTCAAAAAAAGTTAATATTCTCAGCTGAGCATTCTTTAACCATTATCAGAACACATTTCACTCCATCTCCATTCACGAATCCTTTTCATAGTGGTTTTCGTTTTCCTTTTATGTTTCAATTCACAGACTGACAAATGTAATGTCTCCAAACAACTTGGGATAGGGCAAAATACTTGGTTTCAATTAACTATCCTAAATGTGTATCTTCGAAGGTTTTTTGGGTCTTGAACTTGAAGATTTGGGGGGGGGGGGGGAATATCCCAAGCAAAGTGCACTTTTTCACTCCCAGCAGAGATCTATTAAATCAGGGCTCCCTCAAAATAGTCAATATCAACCCCAACAATTAGTGAGTCTATCCAAGAGGTCAATAAACAGCTTATTTAAAATAAGATCAATAAATGCTTGGGGGGGGGGGTCAAAAGATTGTTCCTGAAAGATTGTGATTAAAATTCACTATTCTCCAACAAATATCAATGTCCTTTTTTGATGCAGGCTTCCCATTAATGATATCAACAGTTCTAGTAAGAAAAGGTATGTTAAACCTCACATTTTAAATATTGCCTATTTTATAAAGACACTATTATCTATTATTCATTGTGCTGTGTGTTGTTATTAAAGTACTATTTATTACTTTCATGTGTTTCGTGGTCGATGAATAATCTGAAACTTCATAAAGGGATTAATGATCTGAAGAGTTTGGGGACCCTTGTATTAAACCAAACTAAGCCAGGTAATCCGATGAGACACACATTTTGTCCCAATAAACACATTCTCTTGGACTTTTGTGTTTATTTGAAACCATTTTCTGACAGCGCATCCCGCACAACACTTCTTGGCAACTACAAGACAGAACAGAAGCCATCTTCATTTCATCCCTGCCAATTCATCTCTGCAGTATTCCAAAAACACATTTTAGCCGTTTTACTAAAACACTTTACAGATTCATGACAATCTTTTTGTTTAGTAGGTAATTATTAATGTGTAACACTGCACTATCAAAAAGGAAGCTGGAATACATACCTTAAATGCAAAGCCAAAAAAGAAAGAAAGAAACCTTTCTTCTGAAGTATAGCAGTAGCAACAGCTTGCAGTTCAGCTATGAAAACTGTTGCTATAGAAATCAAAAATTTGAGAATATGAGCTATCTTCTTGTAATTCTAGGATCTGTTCATCTACTTATTTTATTTAACGTGTATATAAGCTGGCATATTCAGCATCTATTAGTATAAGCATATTTGGCAATGGCTTGGGATTTAATGCTAGCCACAAAAGATTAGCCCAGGAAATATTTCTTAAAAATTGACTATACCATTTTTGATGCTCCAATCTTTCATATATGCAATGGAAACTTTCACCAATCATTAAAAAAAAGAATGCATTCTCATTCTCATTGCAGGCTCTCTGTTGCTGCAGTGCTACTCTGTAGCCAGGAACAGAGCGCCAAGCTTACCCAAAAACATATTAAGGAGGTACCAATCCAGGACCAGCCTCGTCATGTACAAGCAGTCTGGATTTTTTTTAAAAAAAAAACCTATCGTATCCTGGTTGCAGCAAGTATGACCTTGAAGACGTCACTGGCACAGAATGGCCTCCCCCTCAGTTTGCCTGAATTCCAATCCTATACAATGTAGGGTAGGTGTCGTGTTTTTAATGTCACACAACTGTAGCCACAGAAATGTAAGTAGAAATTTCTAAGTACCTACGCATTGATCCTGCTGACAGCAAATGCACTCTAAATTTTCAATTAGAAAATTGGCTCTCCTATCTCAACCCAGTATCTGCCTCCAGCCCTCCATGGCTGGCTTCTGATTTCCATAGCAGAGACAAGAAGCCCAGCTTGCATGCTTCCCTCTGGGGGCCTAGACAAAATAATCCATTCGCCACAGCATTGAAGACTTAAATCTCCCCATCAGAGAAAGGTCAGGCATTTCATCCAAGAACCATCTCTCTCCCAAAGCCACCTAGCTGCTGCTGCTGCAATCTCCAATGCAGACACCAGCTGCGCTATCCCATCAAGCTTAATGTGGGTTGCCCACCATGACTTAGCAACTGGGGAAAAATCAGGCCACTCTGGCTTAGTCAACTGGTGGCAATTAATTAAAAAAAAAAAACATTTTAGCACAGTGTTCTGTATGCTTAGATTTAGAACCATCACTGGCTTTAAGGGCTTTTAAACAAATATAGGCAAAATATTTGAGCACAAAAATATGCATCGTAGGAAGAAACACACTTGTTCTACATCATCTCATTTGCAATGGGAGGGGGTGGTTTTATTCACAATATAACACACTCTTAACAATAAACGTGCAGTACTGCTACCTAGGATCCTGATGGCAAATGGAGGCAGGTTATCCTAAGCCTGTCGAGTCTTTTATGGCGGTGAGAAAGTGACATCAACAAGGCAGATCTGTGCAATCAGAGCTGAATTTAGAAGCAAGCAAACTAGAGGGGTCTTTTTTCACTTTCTCCATTTCAAAAAGATGTGCAGGTGTTAAATGAACTAGTCCAGACGCCTGAAGATCTCATGCATATAGTCACACAGTACCTTTTTCCACTTAAGTGTTGATATATCAGGGTATATTTGGACCTAATTTTTTATATGTATGATTTGGAGAAGAAGGTAAAATAACCCTTTTCTCTCAAACAGGAGCAGGGAATGGAGCGAGGGAATCCAACAGCTAGGTTTAAAGGAGCTAGAAAGGGGAAAAAATCATACAGTATGTAGACAGGCATTAATTTTGCATTCGATTTCTGCAACCTACGGAAAGTACTCCCTTTCCTGAGTGAAGGTCAAGGGTTGAAGCTCCCCATCTATCCGCCTTCTAAATCTAATCAGGATTATCAATTCTCCTGGCATTTCTGACGCAGTTGCATTTTTAGAGGGAGCCATTGCACAGACTAGGGAGCACGAGCCAATGACTCTGCATTCCCATCTTCCTATACTCCGGGATCTCTTCTCTAGCAAGAACAGCGGATAATCCTTCCTGTTGCATCTCACAAAGGCTGTAAGCTTCTCCAGCTGCTCATAATCCCCAAGACTATTGCAGGCATCCTCTCTTCTCAAGGACAAGGGCCTTTTCCTGTCTGCTTTCTGAGCAACTGCCGTTTTGCAGCCCTGCGGTCCTCCCTTGCCGCGGCTAGCAATCCCATCTAAGACATTATTTCCCCCATGCCAAATTTCCCCCAGGCCAAATCTAGAAATCCCCTCCAGACATTACCAAGGGAGTAAGCAAAACCAACTCTCATTCCACCCCACCTCACCCCGTAGTCATTGTTAAGGGCAAGATATTGATTGTGTGCCAAGAAGCTACATCACTCCTCAAAATGCCCCACAAAACCCATCGCCTTTTCTCACCAGGTAAGACCACCTCTGCCCCCATCCCTGTTTCAGCCCACCAACGCTACGATGCCCCCCCCCAGATAACCTTGCAGGCCTTTCCAAGGTTAACTGGTTTTTATTAAGGAACCTTCCTCCATCTCCCACAAACCAGCATATTGGGGACCCCCTTCCATTTACTTCTGCTCCCCTTTTTTAGGGGCCATTCCTAGACTTTCAATTTCCCTTTTTCCCCTTTAGCATCTTTTGTTTAAACCACCACCTTCTCTTCGTCTGCACAATTCAGGCTTATTTATATATAGCCTCGCCGCCCCCCCGCCCCCCCCCCGCCTCACTTTGCTTGGAGGGGGGTCCCTTCAACTACTCCTCTGCCCATCATCCCCCACTAGCTTGAACCATAGCTCCTATGCTCAGGATGATGGGAGGTGCCCCCAACACCCCCCCTAGAGCAGCATGGGGAAGGGGGGGTGAAGCCGCTGAAGGAGCCCCCTGTCTCCTGACGGCCGCCCTGGTTCTCCACCTCCCCTTCCCTCCCGCTCACCTGTCCGCCTCCCCAACCGAAACGAGATCCTCGACGGCGTCGAACACGGAGAGTAACGGCCAAGAGGTGGCTTATATAGCTGCTAGGCAACGCCTAAGGCTCCGCCCCCTCTCCCACCAGCCAAAGCCTATTCCCCCCTCCTCATCTCTCAGAAGACACGCCTCCGTCTGTCTCCAAGCCCCCACCCACCCGGGGGGGGAGGCTATCAAGGAGTCGTAATGCGCGTGCGTTGTGCTGCTCAGTCGGATGGTGGTACCCGGAGCATCCTAACGGCTGCTTTGGCCTCCCATTTGCGCGTGCGCAGTGCGGCGCCGGTTACCTGCCGCGGCGGAAAGAGAATGGTGGGCCTTGTGGTGGGTTTTTTTTCCTCCCCCCCCCACCCCCGCCGTGTCCTTTTGCCATTGTAGGTTGCTAGAATCTTTTCGGTTATGAAGTGGCTCCTGCCAAACGTACGGGAACCTACAATTGCCGTAGTCTATTCCCAACTGCGTTAGCTGGGGTGATCAGAATCAGGATGGAGAAAAATCAAGCGTTTTCATGTTACAGCACACCTGTGTGGGAAGCTGAGCAGCAGGAGAAAAAAAGGCGTCTGGTGATGGGGGGCGGGGGGGGGTTGACGGTGCAAGAAATAAGTTTGGAGCATTTAATTTGGAGCAACTAGATCAGTTGCTATTTCTTCAATGCTGGTCAACAACGGTATAAGAGAGACGAGCAATTTTCAAATAAACATCAAAATAAATCACTTGCAATGTTATCTTTTTCCCCCCCTCAGCAGTTCCTAGAAATTTTCAGGCTCTTCTAAATAACAGTCTAGTGCACTGCTTATTTGCAAGTAACAACCAGATATTAATCTTTTTAATTCTTCTTGGGAGGGAGGAAGAGGAAAAAAATCCAGATTCCTATTAGGGTGCAAGTTTTTTTGTTCTGAGAAATTCTGCCTCAAAGGATTAAAGCGTGAGAATAAAGCATCAGGGAACAGGAATATTCTTTATTGGCCAAGTGTGATTGGACACACAAGGAATTTGTCTCCAGTCCATAAACTCAGGAGCCACATCTTGTAAGAAAGCCACAACGTGTGAGAAAGAATTACTGAGAATTTGGAAGCTTGCACATTTGTGTCCCTATATTAGCCTATTAAAAACCATTCAGCTAATATGGACGTAAGGTCATTACTTAATAAACACCATCTACTACATACAATATCTCATTTCCTCTCCCCCCCTCCCTTTTTTTCTCTCAGTTTTGCAGTAACATCAACTTCTTCAAACTTGAATGTTATAGCTTTTGTTTTCATGCAGTTTATCAGTTGAATGTTGAGCTGAGTTTCACAAGATTGCACATTTAATATAGATGGTGAGTTTGATTTTGAACAGACAGCAAAAAGCTGGAAGGGTGAAAAAACAGATTCAGAGTGAAGACAGTAAATGTTTCAGCAGATGAGCGTAGCAAGAACTCTTCCAGACAGGTTTTGTCCTCTGACTAAAGTTGCTTTTCCTGCATCTCATTTTTCTGCCACCTGGCGCGAGGGCACCACAAGTGCAAGCCGGCTTTGGTGCTGATATTGAGATGAGCCAGCACAATTGAGCTATTAATAATTTAAGAAACGGGAGCAACAAGAGGAAGGAGGATGCTGCTGAAACAGTCACTCCCCTCTATGTCCTTGAAAAAACATCATTCTCAGAGCACCCCTACCCAACATGGAAGATTTGGCCCAGGGTTCATCAAAGTGGTCAATATGGACTCTCAAGGATTAATGGAACTATCTACTGCAGGGGTGTCCAAACTTGGACACCCCTGATCTACTGGATTGAAAAATGGCTGGGAGTCAATAGGTGGCTGATAAATGATGGGGGATTAATTGGAGTTGATCTCCTGAGGTCTCTGTAGAGTTCCATTGCAATCAGTACTAGTGGTGAGGTAGCTCGTGGTGAGACAGCATTAACCAGGGTTAGTTGTTCATGTTACTATTATATGAACAATTTACAATAAGCTTTACAAAAACTTAATTCAAATTCTTAACCAAGTATTGTTAAGAATCTAAGGTATTACATATACCACAATGAGATCACAGCTGCCTCTTTATAATTTATTTATTATTCATAATGTTATTAGTTAAAGTCATATTCAACTTGTTTTCATATAAATATTTGGGGGATCGATGAACAATCTGCAACTTCATGAAGAGAACTGGAGAGTTTGGGGACCCCCAATCTATAGCAAGCTTCTCATCCCATTACATGTTCCATGACTAGGACAAAAGCAAAAAGCATTCAATCAATCTTGTCATCAACTCCTGAAAAAGAGGACCACAATATCTTAAGAAAATAGATGAGTTCAAACATTATGCAAAGCCACTGTTTTTTGCTTGAATAAATTCAAATTATTTGGGATCACAATCTGCAACATAATTGGTAAACAGCAGCTGGGATTTCACATTCTGCTAAGCCAGATACATTCAAACCATATCCTAGCTGCACCTACCAAACTCAGTGCTCCTATTTTAAAATTGCTTTATGGTTGAATTCATTCAAAGATACTAATTTGAAACTAGAAAGCCTGATTTTGTGGGGAGAACAGTGATTAGAAGCTTTTAAAAAATCCTTTCCAGCTGATGTAGATTTTCCACTTCATTATGTTTAGGAATGAAGGTTGTTTGTCTTAAGTCACATTACTTCCATCACTCAATAGATGATGATGGCAGTAGCATCACTAGAAGCATCTATCAGGCCTTCATATCCATCGCTATCTCCCCTCAAGGAAACAATTATATCTCAATCTGTCACAATCATCTTATTTCCTGAATTTTTCATGATTTTTTAGAATCATGTATTGTCTTTTTTCTGTTCCACCGGAACAGAGGACCTTGGTGGAAACCACTGTAGTTAGAACAAGTATCTAACACCCATCATCACAAGCATCCTGGTGAAGCTACCGAAAGGATCAGCTGGACTAGAGTTTGAAGACAGGTTTTGACTCTACAGAATTGCACAGATGATCTGTTTGCAGGCCTAGGGCAATGGTGAAATGCAGCTAAAAATAACCCATGTTCTCCATTGAAGCATGCAAGACGAATGATGGTAACAAAGAATTGCTCGACCAAGGACACAGAGAAAGAGAGGTGGTAGGGATTCAAATAAGATTCTCTAGGTTACCTGGGCCAATGGGAATTAACGAAAGCAGTAATTCAATTTATAATTAGATCTAGTTGCCAAAATAGGTTAATGTCTCTTCCTTCCGAAAGCCACTCATTTGTGAGCTGCTAGTGAACATCTAGAGATTGAAAAACCAATTTTTGCAAATCATTAAACATATGAAATGATTTCTATTTTTTGTTTAGGCGCTCAGCTCAAACTGCCATTTTAAATCTTGGCAAAACAGTAGCAAGCAGTTTTGCGAAATCATTTGATTCAGCATGGCAGACTTTTGTAGATGTTATTTTCAGACCCAATAAAATGATTTGAGCATTGCAAAGTGCTAAAGGACTTCCTGAACAAAGCAGTGATGACACAGCCGCTTTTGGGAACAATTAGCGTTGTTCTTGGGAGGGAAAACAGATGTTTTCCCCATGTGGTTGGCAGTGTTGGGAGAAGGTTTGACAGATCTTATATGGGAAAAGGCAAGTTTAGGCCAGGGCAATTAAAGACAACAGAACGGCAGTGAATAAATTGGAGCAAATAAAAATAAGTAGAAAGCTCAGGTGTCTAGGATGAAAATATGTCAAGAAATAAAGCAAAAGTGGCTGGAAGGTACGAAGCTAAAGGAGTGATTCACAAGAATTATCTCCAGAAAAATGGTCAATAGAGTCAGAAAACAGCACAATGGATAAAGAAATCAGATACTGATTGGATGCTGCAGGTTCTAGCTATCAATTTAGAAAGTTCAAAAAAACCTCTATACATTATTGATCCATTTATTTCAAGTTATTGGTTGGTGGGCTCTAAATTGTTAAGTACAATAAATAAAAGAAGGAAGCTATGTTAAGATTCATATCCTCATCTTTGTATAAGGCAATGTAGGCAATGGTCCCTTGCTGCTGATTTTCCCTACAAACAGCACCCTGTGAGATGGGTTGGGCTGAGGAGAGGGATGGCCCAAAAACACACGACCAGTTTCCATGCCAGAGACAGAAGTAGAACAGGCTCCCCAATTTCTAGTCCAAATCCTGAATCACTACACGATCTATGGCAGGGGTGTCAAACACGCGTCGTCACGGCAGTGTCACGTCATAGTAGCATGATTTCCCCCCGCCCCCTTCGCTAAACTGGGCATGAGCATGGCCAGCACATGATGCATCCAGCCCACGAGCTTGACACCCGATCTATGGGTTCCATACCTAAAAAAACTTTTTTTTAAAAAATAAAAGAACTGCATCTTGCTCCTGTTTACCAGGATTGCTTCATTTACCATGATTTTGCATGGGTGTCAAACTGGCAGCACGCTGGCCGGGTGTGCCATGCGCACTCCAACGCCAGCTCCGCGAAGGGAAAAAAGATCACGAAACATCACGAAACATCACATGACAGCAACGTTTGACACCCGTGCTTTAATGGAATATCAAGATGACCTGGGAGAAGAGGGAAAGAGAAAAGACACACACCCCCCAAGTGTTTTTTTGGGCAGGGAAAGAAACTTAGGAAGGACACACACACACCAATTAATCAGGCAGTTAAAAATGGCGGCTGGAAGTTTGCACCATGAGACATTATTGCTTGCCAAGAATTAAATACAGGAGACCATTTTTTGTGTTGCTTTGTTGCTCACTGCAGCTTTGTTGCAGGCAGTTTCACCCTTATAAAATGCTACCAGCGTTTCTACACATATCTTTGAGAACACCTGTTTATGCTACAAATAATACCCAAGGCACCATTGAAAAATCTCGCTTTTTATTCACAAAACACATCCCTACATTGTGAAGGCATTGAAGAGTGAGGGTAGTCTTTGTTGTTTTTTTATGGCCATTCAACAAGATATGTAAAGGTAGCTGACCTGGCTGGTGAACACAAAGACATTCTGTGCTAGCAACTCATAGATTGTCCCATTGCGTTATAATTCTACACAAGAATTATTGCCTCCCGCTGGACAGTTCTAGAGTATCATCCATGTATATATTTTTTTCTCTCTGTAAAACTGCAACAGAGGACTTATGGACAAGTTCCGAGGAAAGATGAATGTAAGTCATCCAGCAATGCACAGGTGATGGTTTTCAAAAGAAACAGCAACTGCAGGAACCTGTTATTTATTAAAGTGAAAATAGCAGAACGAATCATTCACATTTTCTCATGTCCTCCAATATGGTGGGCAACTTTCAGAATGTATGTTTAGATGTCCAATATGCAACCTCACACATCTGGAAGATATAAGGGCTGGGAAGACTGGACTAAAAGACTAGTAACAGGAGGAATTTCAGTCCGCTCTGAAAATGCTGAACCTAGCCGACACATGTGCTCTGTTCATTTTTATTTTTCATTTCTGTAAAAACGTAATCTTTTTTTTAAAAAAAAACAAAAACAGAAATTGTAAAAAAAAAAAAGCTTGCTCGCTTATCACTTAAATATTTACAGCATCAGTAGTTTCATACTCGGATTCTAAAAAACCCTAAAATTATACACACGGTCACATTATTTAAGTAGCAAATGTGTTTAAAGAACTCCTTTAAAATCAGAATGAAAAAAGTATTACGTATAAATTCATCTTCTTTGGAATCCTCTTCACAATTACAGGGGGCAAAAAAAATAAAAGACAAGTTAGATGTCCATGGGGCGTTCGGTGAAATAAAGCAATTTCTTTCTGTCTGAACAGTATCCAGCGATCACATCTGAAATGATCCTCTTTCCAGAATAGCATTCAGAAACAGATAGCTCTGAAATTCAAAAGGGGCACCCAAAATGTATTTTTAAAATGTCTATAATACTACGAATCTGAAGGAATCTTGAAGGATCCTAGCCTGCCTCTGATGAAGATGAGCTCAGACATTGAGAGGTGACCCGGTGCAGTCAGCCTGGATTTTTTGATGGCTGCTCAGATCCAGCATAAATGCTGTGCCGTTTCATCTTTTATTCTCCTGAATAAAACTAATGCTGACACATGAAAAGTGTTCCTGTAGCCATTCAAAACACAGAATCTCTCATATTCCAGAAAGAGCAGAAAGAATTAAACAACCAAGCTTTCTCTGCTGACAGCATGATTCTGTAGGGGAAAGAGAAAATCACGGTTAATCATACCCATAAAATCTCCTCCAGTATCTTCAAAATTGTTTTAAGATTAACAACACAAGATTAAAAGTAAATACCACCCTGGCTACACGCACACAAACACACATTTTACAGATAGGCTCCAAGGTGCAAACATTGGCGTCTTGGATCAGGAACTCACTGAGACATAAAAAAGATATAAATAAATCAAATATAGGGGTGGGGGATGGACCCTTTGCTACAACAGTGATTGCTAATTTGATTTCAAAATATAGGGGTAATCCTATGAAATCATCTTGATTTATTCCATGCAGAAAATACTTTCAATTTGGTCTGTGGTTTGTCTGCTCCTGACTTATTCAACAAGGAATGACTGGGTAGGTTTACACTGCATTAAGCAGTGTAAATACAACCAAACACATGATAACGAAAGACAGTGCACAAACCATTCATACGCACTTCATAATAAAGTGAATATTTTGCTCAAAGGAACAACTATAAGCCTAATAACTATAAAGCCTTAGTAAGACCACACTTAGAATATGGCATCCAATTTTGGTCCCCACACTATAAAAAAGTTGTTGAGACTCATAGAAAGAGTGCAGAGAAGAGCAACCAAGATGATGAAGGGACTGGAGGCTACAACATACGATGAACGCTTGCAGGAACTGGGCATGGCTAGTCTAGTGAAGAGAAGGACCAGGGGAGACATGATAGCAGTGTTCCAATATTTGAGGAACTGCCACAGAGAGGAGGGGGTCAAGTTATTTTCCAAAGCACCTGAAGGCCAGACAAGGAATAATGGATGGAAACTGAACAAGGAGAGATTCAACCTGGAAATCAGGAGAAATTTTCTGATAGTGAGAACAATCAACCCATGGAACAGAAGTTGCCTTTGAAAGTTGTGGGAGCTTCATCACTGGAAGCTTTCAAGAAGAGACTGGACTGCCACCTGTCAGAAATGCTGTTTGGGCAGGGGGTTGGACTAGATGACCTACAAGGTCCCTTCCAACTGTTAATCTGTATCTAACTTCGCTTTATCCACAACATCTCCATTTATAAAGCATTACAATTGTCTGTCCTTCTCCCCATTTTTTAACCTCACCCTTCGCAGCTTTCGGTCATCCTTGCCGCGGGAAGACACAGATTCGGTCTCTGTGTACGGAGGCGGTGGAGGAGGAGGAAAGCCATTGCTATCTTCCTCCCGTTTTTTCCTGTGGCCGGATCTCCCATTGGAGGCGCTTCCGTGATCCAGGTCTTCACGGCTACCTGTCCTCTGCTTCTTCCGCAATGCTTCCTCCAGGAGCCGGTTATCATAATGGGTTCTCTCCAGATCCCGTAGGTCATCCCTACTTCGACTTCGGCGTCTGGCATAGCGCTCAGAGTCGTAACGGGACTCAGGGGAATAATCGCGGTGATGGCATTCGTTGTCTGAGCCGTGCTGGCCCCGACCTCTGTGCTGGGAAGGGCAGGAGTCCCGTTCATAGTCATCTAGAGCATCGACCGAGCGGGAACGCGGGCGTCGGCCATAGCTTCGTGGTGGGGAGTCCTCATAACGGTCACGCCAAGTGGCGAGGGGCAGCAAGCGCCGGTTCTCGTTGCTCCGTACACTTTCCAGGTCACTGATGGGAGACATGGCCTGGTCACGCAGCCTCCCCATGCCCTGCCGCAGCTCATAACGGCGATCGTCTTCATGAAGAGAACTTAATTCACTCATCACAGAGGCTGGAAAACAAGACAGAGAATGAATTATCTGCTCTCCTCCCGACAAGAAATGGCACTGCTGGGAAGGATCAACTGGGCACACTGCTTTTCCTACATAGAAGGACCTCAGCAAAGTACCTTTCTCAAGCCTCCCATTGGGCTGCCCTGGCCGAGTAGGGTCAAAGTTGGCCAGCTCCTTTTCCATGTAGTAGAGCACCCGCATGGAGTCATCCTGCTGGTTGGCTTGGATGCGATAGCCACTGCGTACAGCTGGGGAAGAGAGATCAGGAGCAGGCTTTAGGACATAGGCCGGTCATTTTTTATTTTTTATTTTTAAGGAGCCGTATGTCTTGGGGAGATGGCCAAGTAGGCCATCGCCTTTCCAACTGCCATTGAAATTGGAAGAGGAGGCAGGATCTTCTCTGCCGATTGCAATCCTCCTCTTGCGCTTTGCACCAAGCGCTGCTGGTTGCAGCAGATGCAACGGGTGGCATGAAGCACACGGGTGCCAGGAGATTTACCTCTTGCTTCAGTAACAAATTTAGAGTGAAACAAGAAAGCTCAAGGTTTGTAACGCTATAGACGAAGGGCGTGTGCATGTTCTCCCTTCCGTTAAGGGGGAAAGATCTTTCTGCTGGACTGAGAACTTATCGCCAAGACCCAAGGTTTGAAAAGTTCATCTTTTCAGCGCAAGGATCAGCCTGCCGGTGCCTAGCAAAATGTTGCAGTCACAGAGATTGCATGAATCTTTAAAAAAAAAATGCCTCAGGTTGCGTCTCTTCAAACAGTAGCTCTGCTTACAAGTGTTTGGGAGGGCTTTTGTTTAAAAGGAGCGTGGTTTAATTTTATGAAGCTTAGATGGATTGGACTTCCACCTTGGGTTATGCTAGGTAGAAATTCAACAAGCAGGAATCCTAACATAATTACGTGGCACCAATTAGAGAACAGCGGAGGATTTTTTTTTTTCTAAGCGGGAAGGGTAGATTTTAAAAATCCAGCTGCAAAGCTAGTGGAACTCCATAAGCCAGGGGTGTCCAAACTTGGGAACTTTAAGACTTGTGGACTTCAACTCCCAGAATTCCCCAGCCAGCCATGCTGGCTGGGGAATTCTGGGAGTTGAAGTCCACAAGTCTTAAAGTTCCCAAGTTTGGACACCCCTGCCATAAGCCAAGCACTACAACAGCTTTTCCCATTCTATGTGATAGGTAAGAAGAATTAGCATCACCCTCAGCTGCAAACAGCTGGGTCAGCCCAGTAAAGCAAGGTGATAATTATACTTCCTCCGCTGAACAAAATGTTGAATCATCAGTGTCAGCGGTTTTCCCACAACCAAGCATGCATGATCAGACAGAAGCACAATATCTAACTCGGTACTCCATTTCATGTTTCTCACCAGCATTTGCCACACTTTCTGTATCCCTCAGGAGAGGCACTTGGGAGCTGTGTCCACCAACTGTAATGCAATCAAAAGAAAGGAAAAGGTTTCCATAAAAGGGATAGCAATAGCAATTAAGACTTATATACCACTTTACAGTCCTCTCTAGGTGGTTTTACAGAATCAGCCTATTGCCCCCCCCCTCCCCCCCCCCCAATCTGGCTCCTCATTTGATCCACCTTGGAAGGATGGAAGGCTGAGTCAACCTTGAGCCTGGTGAGATTTGAATTGCCAAATTGCAGGTAGCCGGCAGTCGGCAGAAGTAGCCTGCAGTTCTGCATTCTAACCACTGTGCCACCATAGCTGAGTGACACATATACAACCAGTAGTAGGCAGGACAAACTGCCCCACGGCTGTATTTCTGAATCCTAGCAGTGGCCTGCAATACAACATTGTAAGCTATGCTTTCACTAAGCACATTACAGTACAAGCCATAAAATAAGTGGCCAGTTGGTCTAACTCTCTGCTTAACACAAGAGAACCAGAACACAACAAAAATCTGCTGACTGAAGATTTCCAAGGAGAGAGAGAGAATTCTTCCCTTCCCCCAATTTTCATCAACTGATTGCAATTGTCGAAGAGATCTAGCATTAGGGACAGCCAGAAAAGGCATCCAATTAGATTGAGGACAATCCAAAAGGAAATCGAAGATACAACTCAAAAGGGTAAACCTCAGAGTAGCACAAGATCTTTTAGACCAGGGGTGTCAAACACACACACGGTCCACAGGCCGGATCTGGCCCACGGAGCTATCCTGGAAAATGTAAGGCATCGCTTCAGCCCAGTCTCCCCAACGTGAAGAGGAAACATTGGGCTAGCTTGGCTTTGGCCCAGCCTACCCAGTGCAAAGAGGAAATATGCCAGCAGTTTGGGGAGTGGCGTCAAGCTGGCCATGCCCATCCAGTTGGCTACAGCCATCCAGTTGGCCCTGCCCACCTGCCCCCCCCCCAGAGGTCAACCACAGCCCTGATACAGCCCTCATTGAAATTGAGTTTGACACCCCTGTTTTAGACTGTTAATTCCACTAGCTGGGAACTAGTTGTGGAGCAACATAAATTCAGTGGAGACAAGCCACTTACCTGAGCTGGCTCGATCATAATCCACTCCATAACCATTGTACATTGGAGACATTGGACCCATAGGGATCATGGTGGCTGGGGGAGCTGTTTTCAACGGATTGCTGGAGGCATAAATACTTGGTGCATAAACACTGGGGACCCCAGATGTCGCAGCTTTCCCTGCCATATACACTGGGAAGACAAAAGGTTTCCATATAAAGCTCTGGTGTTTGCTTTTTAAGAGACGTTGCAAAGTGATCCGGCCCTGAAGAACACTGGCAGGGATTACAACCCACAGTTAAAGCCATTAACCTTGAGAATGTGATCCCTGGATAAAACTCGATTTCTTTGCAGCCTTCTAGGATTAATAATAGTGCTTCTTTTTTTCAGTTTAATGATCTTGGGTTGGAGGAGGAGAAGGAGGAGGACAGCGTGCTGGTAAGGGATGCAAGTAAGGAATCACAGAATATTGATCCTCTTTATGGGTAGTCCTTGCTTATGACCCGTCGGGCAACAATGGTTCGAAGTTGTGACAGCACTGAAAAAGGTGTCTTGCAGCCTCAGAGTTACAGCCATCACACCACCCTCACAGTCGTAATTGTGATTTGAGCGCTCGGCAACCAGCTCGCATTTCTAATCATCGCCACAATCTGTAGTCACGTGGTCATAATTCGAGACTTCCGACCAACAAAATCAACAGGGGAAGCCAGATTTGATTAACAACCCTGGTTTTTTTAAAAAATGCCCCTGAAATTGGGTCTGGTCATATGATGACTTGCTTAAAGCATCACATCATTTAGCGACCAGAATTCCAGAGTCCTAATTGCGATCATAAAGCAAGGACTCCCTTTATTTTAAACGTTCTTAGAGAGCCATTTTAAGCTTGGCTGCAAATTAAAGCGCCAGAAACAAAATAGCGTAGCTTTAGACACACCCTGTACACACCCAGTTTAGGAATCCATAGAGCCAGTCTGAACTCTGTTTATTGCTGTAGTTCTGAGTGGCAGGGCTTCTGTATACCCATCCCTCTCCAGCCATACCCTGCTAAGCATTTCCCCCTTAACTGTGGCCCTCTCCATATGCTAGAGTATCTTCCAAATCTCCAGCAGCCGGCAAGGGACTACAGGACTCCCAACCAACACAGCTGGAAGTCACCATGGTGAATATTTTGCTTGAATCAATACGAATATTGTATTTATTTCTTTTTGTTTTTCTACTTACAAGAAGAAGAACCTGTTCCTTGAGACCCAACCATTTTGCTTGAATAAATACAAATAATATATTCATTTCTTCATATTTCTTCTACTTACAAGAAGAACCTGTTCCTTGAGACCTGTTTTGACCTAGGCTTCCCAAGAGCATGAAGCAAACTCCTTGACTCGAAAAAAAAAAAGCCCTTTTATTAATTTACTGTGAATTCTGCTCATTCACATCCAGCAAAGTCTTTCAAGGGAAGATTTACAGTCACAGACCTTCTCTGACTTGGAGAGCTGCCAGGCAAAACCTGGCAAGGAGTCTCAGAGAATCACGAACCAATTAAGTGAACTAATTGTCTCCTGCAAACTCCACTCCCCTTTCGCTCCTCTTTTGTTTCCTCTGGGAGGGGCCATTCACCGTCCACCTGTGGGTTTACTCCCAAGTCTACCCCTGTTCTTTAGCTGTTCCCTTCGTCTGGCAGGTCTGCGCATGTGCACACTGGGAACAGGCTCCAGCTGTTCCTCTGCCTCACTGATGTCTGACTCCGAAGGCAGTTGATAACTGTCAGACGGCTCTGGCCCTCTCTCTGCCTCCGACCCAGAGCCCTCATCAGAGCCTTCCCCAGACTCCAGGCCTGGCCCATGTTCCTCCCCAACCCTCCTCACTGCCCGAATCTGCTGCCAGCTCTGATGGCCACTAGGGGGCCACAACAAGACCGGAACAACTACAGATGCTTTGAGAAGATCTGCTTAACCACTTGTAGGGAAAGTTGAAACAAGATCTGTAAAGGTAACTTACGTGCTTCGGGGCAGCAACATTTCTCTGGGCAACAAGGACATCGGAGGTAGCAGCAGCAGGTGTGGGGGCAGCACTGGCACCAACAGATTCCAAGGAGCAGGAAGACCAGAAAAAAGGCCAGCACAACCAAGACCACAAAGACCCAATCTAGGAAGAAACCATGGGAAGAAGCCCTCAGAGATACAACCAACGAATCCCATTGTATCGAGAGAGTCAGCTGTTCTATGTTTGTTAACATCTACCAAGCGTCTACAAAGATGGGGGAAACAATCCCAGCCTCTCACTAACCGCACTCCCCTTTGGTATCTAAACATTTAGTTTTAATTACCGTATTTTTCGGAGCATAAGACGCACTGGAGTATAAGACGCAGCAAGGTTTTGAAGAGGATTTTTTTTAAAAAAAAAAGGTTTTGCACTCTGCAAACCTCCCAAAAACGGCCTGTTTTTCACGGAAACGCGCCCGTTTCCCCAGCCCACCCCCCAAAAAAAGGCATGAATAACCTTTAGGGAGCTTGCAGAGTGCTCCCGGGGAGGGGGGGATATGAGCAAAAAACGGTCCATTTTTCGTTTTAAAAAAGGGCATGGACAGGTCCTGGGGACTGGGGGGGGGTAAAATTTCTGCCCTCCCCAGCCCCCAGGACGTCTCTAAAAGCTTCTTAAAGACTCTGCAGGGTCATTTTGGTGAAGGGGGCAGTGTTTTGGGCGGCAAAATATGCTGTATTCAGTGTATAAGACCCAGATTTACAGACTCTTTTTTGAGGGAAAAAGGTGCGCCTTATACTCCGAAAAATACGATATATGCACTGAGTGCTCTGACCTGGGGGGCTGCAGTGGAGGACACCCAAAAACATAGATACGGTTTCCAAAAATCCCCTCATTTGAGTCTGGCCAGTGGAGCAAACCCCAAATAAGGGAGTCCCCCTAGGGCAGGGGTCTCCAAACTTGGGAATTCCTCAGAGTTGAAGTCCACAATCCTTAAGGTTCCCATGGTTGGAGACCCCTGCCCTTGGCTTTAAGATAGCAGTCCTCGTTTAGCAAAGGATGGGCAGACTTCTGGCATGAACTGGTCTGTTCAGTTGGCCACGCCATTTCGGGTGCAATTTCTCCATTCCTCTTTATACAGGTAATCCTCGACTTACGACCACAATCGAGCCCAACGTTTCCGTTGCTAAGTGAGAGATTTGTTAAGTGACTTTTCCCCCTTTTTACGACCTTTCTTGTCTCGGCTGTTAAGTGAATCCCTGCAGTGGATCAGTTAGTAACCCGGTTGTTAAGTGAATCGGGGTTCCCCACTGATTTTGCTTATCAGAAGGTCGCAGAAGGGGGTCACATGATCTTGGGACCCAGCAACTGTCGTAAATACGAACCGGTTGCCGAGCATCTGAATTTTGATCACACGATCACGGGGCTGCTGGGAAGGTCGTTAAGTGTGAAAAATGGGTCACAAGTCACTTTTTTTCAGTACCGTTTAACTTCAAACGGTCCCTAAGAGAAACCGTTGTAAGTCGAGGACTACCCATACTGATTTTGCTTCCCTTAGACCAGGGGTGTCCAAACGTGAGAACTTTAAGACTTGTGGACTTCAACTCCTAGAATTCCCCAGCCAGCATGGCTGGCTGGGGAATTCTGGGAGTTGAAGTCCACAAGTCTTAAAAGTTCCCAAGTTTGGACACCCCTGCCTTAAACATATCCCTGTGATGGATAACACTGATTCTGAGCATTTCCCCCTCTTCCCCCTATTATTTGTAGATCACTGGACTTTATTATAGTTGACAATTTATACCGTGACAATGTGGAAAATCCCACCTACCATATACCTCTGGGGGATTTGAAAGAACATTTCTTCAAGCAGGGCCTATCAACCCCAACAAGGGAGACCCTTGACCTCAACTTACACAAAGCAGAAAGGTATCACCAAGGGGGCCATAGAACAAGGACAGAGGACTCAGGTGGATTTTCCAAATGAGGCGCTCCACCATATCCTGAGCTTGTCATGAACAATCAATACACGAAGGAAAGAGCATATAGCACTTAGCAATAGCACTTAGACTTATATACCGCTTTGCGGTGCTCTTACAGCTCTCCCTAAGCGGTTTACAGAGTCAGTCTCTTGCCCTCAACAATCTGGGTCCTCGTTTGACCCACCTCGGAAGGATGGAAGGCCGAGTCAACCTTGAGCCTGGTGAGATTCGAACTGCCGAATTGCAGTCAGCCGGCAGTCAGCAGAAGTAGCCTGCAGTACTGCACTCTGACCACTGCGCCACCACGGCTACATCCTAGCTTGCATGCCCAACATCACAGAAAGTGAGAGGTATGAAGCAGACTATGGACTGCATTTGTAACTCGGCCCAAAGCTTCACAGTACAATAACCCTTTGCTCTAAAGCCCACATTTTTGCAATGGTGCCAAGGGGCACATTTTTACAACGTGAGCGAGGAGAACAAAAAAAAAGACTGCAACAAGGTCACACAATAAAAAGAGAAAGGAAGACAGACAGACAAGACAGGCAAGCATTTCAGAATCCTTTGCATTCCAAGCGCTTCTACTTCTAACTTTGAGAAATCCAAGGAGAGGAGGTGCAAGGGGTGGGGGGTGGGAATTAAAATAATAGGGAGGGAGAGAAGTCAACCCTTTCCCCAACCACTTAGAAAGTAAGCATGGAAGAAAAAGGCAGTACCTTCCATTTGCCCTATCTGAAAGTCTGGCAAAAGCTCTGAGACACCGGGGGACTTGCCTACAGAACAAACAAAAACAGGAGAAAGTTACGAAGGCGTCTGGCTGACACAGAAGGCTTTCTGAGCTGGAGGTATAACTGAAGGGACGGGCTTCATGGAAGACATGGAAATCTAAATTCCATCCCGTCGCAGGAAAAGCTGCCCGGAGCTTTTATAAAGAGTTGGACAGGACTAGTTGGCAAGGCATTGACAGCAGGAGCAGCCAGCAAGGATGCTCGGCCCATTGCTTGACCTCACGTCCCTGCGCAGTCAGGCGATCGCAATTCAGGTGCTTAGCGGCCACCTCGCCATCGTGACATCGCGGCACCCTACAGTCACATGATCTCCGTTTGCAACTTTCACGGCTGGCTTCTGACAAGGGGAAGTTCGCAGACGGGCGTCAATGGGGTTCACGTGACCATCGGATGCTGCAATCTCGTTGGGAGTCACCTAAGGAGGGCGACTGGAACTGCCATCGTATGTTTGGGCAGTCGTATGACATCACGCTTCATGATTCTGTTGCTTAGCGAGGTAGTCCTCCGTCCCAATTACCGTTGTTAACCGAGGACCCCCTGTATCCTTTACAAGGAACTGCTCTTATACAGCACGGATACCATTAACACCGAGCCTAGTAGATTGACTTGATGCTTCCCTGGAATCCTCCTCCTCCTCTTTTATTGACCCCCCATAATCCCTTAAGGGGGGGAGAGTCTGGGCAACTGAATGCAGCTGAGTGTTTACTGGCCAGACGCCCTTCCTGTCGCCAATGCAGAGTTTTTTTTTTCCTCCAGCACATATATTCTCAGTGTGAGGACCCAAATATCTGCCTCTACCTAGGATCGAACTCACAGCCTCCTGATCATGAGGAGAGAGCTCCTCCTCTAGGCCGACACACCACTTTGATGCTTCCCTGGAATCCTCCGTGGAAATTAGTGGTAAAAGAGAGGCTGAAAAAGCCAAGGCCAAACTTCTGTGCCTGCACATCCGACACATGGTCAGTCCAGGAATTAAGTCAGCGATCTACAATTTGCACCCACATCCTTTCATGCATGGGTTCTCCTCTATCTCCCCACCGGTTTCCTTAGACGCTAAGAAAAACGGTGTCTCCGCTGTTCCGCACCAAGAGTTAAGAGTTCATGCCAATCTAATACAAACCATTCGAAATGTTCTCTGCAATCTATCAACCTTCTGGCCACCTCCGCTGCACAACGCAGCCCTCTCAATTATTTAGCGAGTCAATTTGGCTGGTCCGTAATGATTATACCCCAAGACAATTTTTCCGTTCTCTTTTTTAATATTGCTTTCAAACCTTTCAAACAAACTGGCCCCAGGGAAGAGCACGGAGAAAACGCTCTCTTCCTGCCGCAATGGGTTATCTCCACACAAGCAAGGCATGATCCTTTCAGCAGAGAAACAACGAACGTTTAAGCTTATGGCTTTCATCTTCAAGATATGAGGAAAGCTTAAAAGGTGACAAGCCGTGTGCTTATGTAGAGCATTGCCAAGTGCCTCTAAGTCAAGAAAAAGAAGGTGCGTATGCACATATACACACCCTTACTGAGCAGTATGTTTGAAAGATTTCCCTTCCCAGATAAGGCCATGCATATATATATATATATATATATATATATGTATATGTATATGTATATGTATATGTAGATGTAGATGTAGATGTAGATGTATGTATTTGTGTTACAACCCCTGGTATACCCAAATATGGGAGGGAGCTCACTACTCCCCCTTTCTGTCATTCGGCTCATCACATAGGACCATCCAGGCAGAAAACCATATTTTTATTTTTAATGTTGCCTTTTTATATTTGTGTTGTGTTTGTGCTGATATTTATTTATCAGCACAAACACAACACACACACACACACACACACATATATATAGTTTGAACAATTTATCCTGGCACTACCAGGTACACCATCTATCACAGCTCCCAGCAAGGAGTTGGGCAGAAACAGGAAATGACAGTCGGTCTTTGGAGACTCTGGTATCTGAAGGGAAACAGCCCCCCGCACGGCTGTTAACACGAAGCCCAAACTCAAGACAATAATCCTGTGTGCATCAAGGCTACCCCCCGGGTGCACAAGCTTCTGCTGGGTCTGCTCCCTCTAGCGGGAGGTACACACAATTCTCCAGGGAGCATGTTGATGACAACATTACAAAGGTGTGGGAGGAAAATCAGGTCACCCAGCACCAGCCAGGATGTTAGAAGCCACGTAGGGTCACACCCATAAAAATGGATGGTTTTTAAAAAAATCAAAACCATCAGATTTTTTAAAAATTTAAATCGGATTTTTTTAAAATCAAATTTATTTTAATAAAATGCTTTTGGAGTAAAAATCTATCTAAACCCAGTTTTCTATTTGAGATATATGAATAATTTAGTTTATTCAGCATGAAATGGAGCTAAGTTGTGTAGCACGAGGCTGCATATTCTGCAGGATTTACATTTCGGGTCAACTCATTCAGCAAATCCAAGCTCTGCAAGCTAAATAGGAAACCTTCATTGTGTTTGCAAATGTTAATGTAATGCAAATGTAAACCTAGTTTAACAGAAAGAAGGACTAGGGGAGACATGATAGCAGTGTTCCAATATCTCAGGGGTTGCCACAAAGAAGAGGGAGTCAAAGTATTCTCCAAGGCACCTGAGGGTAGAACAAGAAGCAATGGGTGGAAACTAATCAAGAAGAGAAACAACTTAGAACTGAGGAGAGATTTCCTGACAGTTAGAACAATTAATCAGTGGAACAGCTTGCCTCCAGAAGTTGTGAATGCCCCAACACTGGAAGTCTTTAAGAAGATGTTGGGTAGCCATTTGTCTGGAACGGTATAGGGTTTCCTGCCTAGGCAGGGGGTTGGACTAGAAGACCTCCAAGGTCCCTTCCAACTCTGCTATTGTATTATTATTATTATTAAAGATTCTAACTACCAGCAAGAATGAGTCCTGACGTTTAAAGAGCACCTGTCCTTTCAGATCTTTCATGGCAGTACCTGTTAACGGGCATCCACTCACCTGCTGCCCGCCATGTCCCTCACCTGGTTGCGTCACTGCCGCATCACCCGTCATCCCGTTAAAGTGAATGGGACTGTTGGTGAGTCAGAGGAGGAGCCGCTGCGGGACAGAGATCACAGGTGCCCTTTTAAAAGTATGATTTAAATCCAATTGATTTAAATCAAACCTTTTTACTAGTGATTTAAACCGAAGTGATCTAAATCAAATCTACCCTGGTCATACCAATGAGCCCAGCATCCAACAATCCATAGCGGCCAGCCAGATGTTACAGAGAAGCTTACTGTAAATGTAGGACACTCAATAGCTCTCCCTTGCTTTATAGCTTCAATACGACGTATATACAGTTGTTATGCATGGAGATTTCCTACAGCTAACCTGGTGAGAAATTATACATAGTCCTTTTCTACTCTGTTAATTTATCCAATCCTGCTTCTAGCTTTCTTCTACCAGGTGTGTTATTTGTATCATCTGTGAGCAGAGGGCCTTCTTCGTTTGGGTAACCTGTTATGATAATGGCATAATATGGACTTTAAAATATGTTCTAGAATTACTGTTTCAGCTCTATGTACCGCATCCAAGAGATTCAAACATAATGCAGAAGATAAACTAAAAGATGGAAGTGGATTTTCAGTGCCATGTTTAAGAGCATCATTTTAAGAGAAGGCCTTGGAGGAAGAGGCTAAAGACAGTTGTCAGCATTTCTATTGATTTTTTGGATAAATAACAAGGAAGCTTTTAGAGGAGTGTTTCCCAACCTTGGCAACTTTAAATTGTGACGACTTCAATGCCCAGAATCCCCTAACCAGCATGCTGGCTGGGGGATTCTGGGCGTTGAAGTCGTCACAGTTTAAAGTTGCCAAGGTTGAGAAATATTTTCCTGGAATGTCTGGATGAGAAGACAATTGCCATGTTGGCTGACATTTAAAGACAGCTGCATCTGAACTTTTCTTGGGGGAAAGTGCCTGGTTCTGAAGCAGACCATAATACCCCATTTTTTAAAATTATTCCTGGTCTTTTGAACAGCATCTCTAGCAAGGAACATTCAAGATTTGGAAGGCCTACGTAGCTCTTCCCTGTTTTTAATGATAGTCATTAATAATAATAAATAATAATAAATTTGAATTTATTAGCCGCTCCCTCTCCACACAGGACTCGGGGCGGCGTACAATAAAACATATAAAACATAAAACATATGTACAAACACATAAACATCCAAATACACACATATACAAAGACATACATGCACGGAGGAGGTAACAAATTACATCACATTTGGACAGTTAAAACCACCATTAAAAATACCCCATTAATAATCACACAATTTAAAAAGTCAGGAGGAATAAGAAAAAATTTACGGTTGAGCCAGGCCAGATAATTGAAAGAGGTGGGTCTTCAGCTGTACACGGAAGGAGCGGAGATCGGAAGTAATCCTGATGTCACGGGGGAGGTCATTCCACAGGGCTGGGCCCATCACAGAGAAGGCTCTGCTCCTGGGTGTCGCCCCCCGACACTGTTTAGTGGACGGCACCCGAAGAAGTCCCTCTCTGTGTGAGCGGATTGGTCATAGGGATGTATGGGGCAGGATGCGATCCTGCATGTAACTAGGTCCTGTGCCATGAAGCAAGCAAAATGTATGCAGATTTGCTTATGACAAACTAACTGAAGAGCATCATTTTTAAAAACAGCCAACGACACACAACCTCTCACAGTCAGGATCAATGTTACAAAGCCAGCCAATTGAACATTGCTCATGGAAAGGAGGAAGGGAACAATACTGGCTTTCCACCATTTCGGACACACCCAGGTATGAAAAAGATGGTGACAGAGAGAGAAGCAGCAGCTTGGGCTATTGCAGGGAAGGCACTGGGATTGACACAGCTGGAAATTAAGCAGACAGCGCAAGGCCAGGACACAGTCAAGGAGGCAGAAAGTGCTGAAGTCCCAGCCATGACACATATACATTCTAATTCTCAGGCTGGACCTATACAGATAGAGGGAAAAAATAAAAATAAAAATAGAGTAGATTGGAGTGTTTCAGTTTAGAACACAAACTTATTGGGATTGGGAAGATGGTAATTCTGAAATTTCCCTCCTACTTAAAAACAAGAAAAGCCCAAATCTGTAAATTAAAAAAAATGGGTCGAGAGGGAGAACAACTGTAGCTAGCTTTCTCCTTGGCATGGTTGCGTATGCGTTTCACACTACAGTGGTCCTCGGCCATGCTTTCTTAAGCCAAATATTGATCCCTACAACATGCAAAGCCTTAAACCATGATTTACAAACCACAATGGGCTAGATTTGCCCAATATGCTATGTAAAACCAAACCCAAGCCAACCATGCTATGCTTTGGTGCAGGTGTGAACCAAGGTTGTGTGCATTTCTGTGTGAGCAATAAGGGCACTTTTTTAGTTATAGGAGCTGCATGCCGTGAACTCATTCCTTCTGCAGGCAAATCAAAAGAAAATTTTACCCTTTTAACTGATGTTTTGTGAGCGAGATCCTGTTGGCCACTGAAGTGGCTTCCTACCTTTGGGGCACTAATGTAATTAACATATCCTGTTCTCCTTGCTATTATTTGCATGCACATAAAGAGTCTCCTCACTTACCCAATACAATGAGTTCAGCGTAGGCTTCGTTGTTGCCTTGCAAGTCTTGGGAAGATGTCACAGTGCAGTAATAAACACCACTGTCTCCCCAAGCAGTCTGCTCAATGCTGAGGTCAGCATCTACAGGAAGAATGAACAAAAAAGGAACTGTCAAAATGGACACCAAAACAATTCCTCGTGCTCCGATAAAGAATATTCTTCATCTAAATTCCCTATATCTTTGCTCAAGGTTGCACCACTACAATACAGAAACCTGAGGATGGTTAAAAAGAAAGAAATTATTTATGAACTCCACAATGATCAGCTGAATGTGCCCCATGATAAAAAGAGTAGAGAAACGATGAGGAAGGCCAATCCGTTATGATTTACCTATTTTCCTATTATCCAAATCCATTTCTCGTTTGAATAAAGGAATGAACAGAGCTGGCTGATGGAATGCTTGTGTATTGGTTATGGTTATAATCTACCTTTCCTTCAGAAGTTCGAAGTAACATCCACGGTGCTCCCTCTTTCTTTTCTTTTTGCCCTCAACCACAACTATGCGAAGTAGGCCGGCTGTGAGAAAGTGAATTGCCCAAAGCCATTAGGTGAACTTCTGAAGGAGGAACAAAACTTGGGTCTCTCATTCCAACCCAACTTCTGAATCAATGCACGACTCTGGTTCTATTCCCAGCATAGCATAAGAACAGAGTCAGGTGACCTGGTTACTCATTCTTTACTAGCATCATAAACCAACAGCTAAAATGTGTTCTAAGTTCATTGTATCCTTGCTGTTACAAGATATCAGCAAGGCTGGGGAGTGGGAGAGAGATGATTAGCCAAATTTCCTCCCTTTGGAATTTTTCTTTTAGCTATTAGTTCATTCCATCCCATTACTACATCACTGTATCTATGTCTAACTATCTTGTGGCACATGAATAACTTCAAAAAGTATGAGTAACTTCAAAAAGCATGAGTAATGTGCTATTTTACAGACATAGCCTTCTATTATACAGAAAGGTCATTCTCTAAATATCTTTTCACTTTCTGTAATACGGCGGTACACCAGAACCAAAACTACAAATCCTCCCCCATCCCTTATAGAACTGAGATAACCAATGTGTTAAAACAACACTGTGAATACTTAATGGAGGAAAATCCCTTGAAATAAATATATAAGTGTTGTTATTATTGTTCAATTGTGTTCAACTCTCAAGAGACTGCCTGGCTGGTCCAAGGTCACTCAGCTGGCTTTGTGTCCAAAGTGGGATATAGTAGATTTGAGCTAGATCCATGAGATCCCTACATCGCTTCAATCTGTATACACAGCCAAATCAATAGGCGTATAAGGCAGAAAAGTATTCTACTCCAACCTGAAAGCTGTGTGTTTTACTGAAAGGAGGACAACATATTGGAAACATTAGATAGCTTTCTTACACTGCCCAAAGAGGTGAAAGAACATTCGAGTTTGGTGGCATTATAAATCTAGTTCATAAATAAATATTTAATTTCCTTGGCCACCGAACAGTACTTCGCCTTCTTCCAGCAGATTTCCAAGTTTAAGATCCCTATTTATAGTTTTAATGTTTTATGGTATATTTTAATTGCACGTCTGTAAGCAGCACGTCTAGCTGCCTCCAGCAGGATGGTAGCATACAAATGTAATAAAATAAATAAATAAAACTCCCAGTTTAGCTGACACGTTTCAGGTTTATTCATTTGTTTATTCCATTTTTATAGCTGCCCATTCTCAAACAAGTTCCTGACCAACATACCTATCAAGTCTAACCCTGCTTGGCTTCTCACCCCAGGCAAGATGTTTAAATTCTCAGTGCCATCAGGGGAAGTAAATGTCCTTAAAGGCACCCATGGATGTCTATACATGAGAGAAAGAAGAAATGTGAAATGACTAGAGTTCTGACTTGTACATTGCGAAGCCATACGCAGGGTGTCTTCGACGTACGACCACAATGGAGCTCAAAGTTGACGTCGCTAAGTGAGGAAATGGGTTAAAAGTGAGCTTTGGGAGCTATTTTACCACCTGCAGGACGGCTTGCTGTACCTACAAATTTTGTTAGCAACAGGGCAATAAAACCTGCAAATTAGTTTCAGTTTTCTACGTCTCCTTTCAGACCTAAATTATACGTCTGAAAAGGCACCATCACCGACGTTTTGGTTCAGGACAGCACCCTGCCATATAATTTAAATTCTCTCCTGGGGTGATAGTCTTACACAGATACACACACATACACACACACACACATACATACATACGTGTGTGTGTGTGTGTTCAAGCATAACTCTGGAACGCCTCGAGCAATTTCAACCAAATGTGGTACACAGATGACTTACTCTCTGGAAAGTAATATTGTGGAGGTAAGACACCCCTAAAACCCCTCGTGTGTGTGTGTGTTCTGTTAAGGTACAGCCTGTTGTGCCTTAAAATGGCTTCTACTGTACTGCCGTAAAATGGATTCTACTGTGCAGCGCATGGTAACAGCTTCACAGTACTCCACCAGGGGGCTCCCTCTGGTAAGGGGGAAAATCCAACATTAGAAATTACGTTTGGTCCGGACATTTTCCCCCTATAAATAAATACCCCTGGCAATGCCAGGTTATCAGCTAGTTATAAATAAATAAATAAATCCATCAACATTTCCAGTGAGGTTGGATCAACAACAGGCTGTAAACATTTCAAATGAGGAAATGTTGCTTTTAAGAATCTTTGTGGAAGCATAAAACCCTGCCAACGTTGGGTTTGATGTTATTATCAGCCTGAATCAAGCCATTGCAGGGAGAAGATCTTGTCATTGAAAGTCATGGACCATGATCTACCAGGGAGTTGAAGTCTATGCAAAAGTTTCCAACATTGAGAAATACTAGCCTAAAAGTTACAGTCATGTTACTTCTCACTCAGTACAAATTCTACTTCGTGCAATTATGAAGGATGTGTAGAAATAGAGATAGGTCATTACTTTCAAAACCCAGGTGGTGGGGTGTTCACACTGTGTACTCTTGCTCTACTACTGAAATCCTATTTCCATTTTTCTTACTAAGAACAAAACTTTGAGCAAGACTTTGAACCGTACTAACAATTAAAATTCCGCAGCAAAGCCAAAAAAACAGATTAATGCTGGGTGAATAACTTCTAATAAGGGAACCACCAGCATGAATGTCAGCAAAGAAACATATACCGCATATTATAAGATAGCTGCTGTGAAAATATGAATATTACATGCCCCCCTAGACTTCAGCCTGGTTTTCCGTGTTGTGCACGGTGGAATCTGTTCTTACAAGAGTTCGAAAAAGAATATAAACAGGGAGAATCGACAACAACATTAACAAATACCCTGTACAAGAAAAATAAAAAACATCCAAATGGAACCGTGGTAGTATAGAGTCTAAACTTGCTAGAACTTGAAAGAAAAGCTCCTGTTGATTACACTAGGATTTTGGGGACAGGGGTCATGCAGTAAATGAGAGAAAAAACATGTAGCATTTCTAAAACTGACCATAGGTGCTTGTTTTAGAACATGTTATCACAGGCTTTGGGGGTATTGCCATGGACTTTTGACCCGCTAAATTCATCAGTATTGCTCATTCTTGTTTTCAACTTCCCTTCAGGTCCTTGCTATAAGTTATGAAAAACAACACCCATATTAAAAATGAAGTAATATTCAGACTCCGACAGTGGTTTTTTGACACACAACACACAAGAGAAAATTGCAAAAGGATTACGAGGAAGTACCTAAGTTTAGTTCCAGCTGTAGGAAACTGAAATATTTATAGCACAAGCCCCCAGTTGTTAACCAATAAGGCATTCCATATATTTGGAACTGAAACGTTTTTAAGACTACAGATTAAATAGATTGAATAACAAGAACAGTGTTGTTGTTATTGTTGTTAGTTGCAAAGTCGTGTCCGACTCATCGCGATGCCATGGACAACGTTCCTCCAGACCTTCCTGTCCTCTACCATCCTCTGGAGTCCATTGAAGCTCACGCCGACTGCTTCCGTGACTCCATCCAGCCTCCTCAAGGACTGACCGGTTTGATTGCCTTGCAGTCCAAGGGACTCGCAGGAGTCTTCTCCAGCACCATAGTTCAAAGGCCTCAATTCTTTGGCACTCAGCCTTCCTTCACAGCCATCCATTGCAACTGGGAAAACCATAGCCTTGGCTATATATATGCTTGTTGGCAGGGTGATGTCTCTGCTTTTTGATATGCTGTCTAGATTTGCCATAGCTTTCCTCCCCAGGAGCAAGTGTCTTTTCATTTCTTAGCTGTAGTCGCCATCTGCAACGATCTTGGAGCCCAGGAAAATAAAGTCTGTCACTACTTCAATTTCTTCCCCATCTATTTGCCAGGAATTGAGAGGGCTGAATGCCATGATCTTTCTTAATGTTGAGTTTCAAGCCAACTTTTCCACTCTCCTTCTTCACCGGCATCAAGAGGCTCTTTAGTTCCTCTAAGAACAACAGTAGTTTTTCTTTCTTGCCCACACTATGGCTGACCAGATAACTGGTGCAAAACATCTGGAGATCACCAAATTATCTTCTCATAGAATGCAAGGTATTGCTCAGCAACTTTAACATGTGTGGACTTCAACACCCAGAATTCCCCAACCAGTCTTGCTCTGGAAACCACATGTTAGACAAAGATCTATAGCTCAAGGCTGAGTACACTGAAACTAAAATATTTCTCTCCACTTATTTAGAAATACATATTTTTCTGAAAAATGTGCATAATGGTTATTATACTTTGGAGGGAAAGCAAGGTTTCTCTGTTGAAAATTGCTCCTTGCATTCCAATACATGTAAACTTATTCTTCTCCAAAAGAAACTAGGGCATGGGGAAGTTATGGAATCCGACCACACCTAATTTTCTTTGTTCTTTAAAGAGGAACAAAAACAAAATTCTGGTATTTTGCCATCTTTCTATTCTGGGCTGAAGGGATTTACAGCTTTTTATTTTTCAAAGACTCCTTCATGTCATTTTGTAATATAATTTTCCTGGCTGCAAAGGTTTACAATTGCCTTTTTGTAGAAATCAGGGTGTAGGCATCACTTCCCAATGTAGCCTATAGACAGGATCTACACCAGGGGTGTCCAAACTTGGGAACTTTAAGACTTGTGGACTTCAACTCCCAGAATTACCCAGCCAGCATGGCTGACTGGGGAATTCTGGGAGTTGAAGTCCACAAGTCTTAAAGTTCCCAAGTTTGGACACCCCTGATCTACACCTTCTGATCTACCACTCAGATACTAAGTTCAAATGTCCTTCGTTTTTCATGTTCAGCTGGATATTGCAATCTAGCTTGAACCTTTTTAAAAAAAAAAAAACCTGAAAAGTATTAAAACTAATAAAATGACAAAAGTTTATATCCCCAACAGAAAATTGGACCAATCAGCTGAATGCCTATTATTGATAAAGCAAGTTTTACTTGATTTCTTTTAGCGTAGCAGGAGTTATTTCAATGTATAATTTTTAATACTTTTACTCTCCATTCATTCAGTTTCATTGTTGAGAGGTCTCTGAATTCAAGGGGAACCTCAAAGTTCAAACCCCCAGGAATGTATTTATGTATTTTTTCAGCAAAAATCCTGTAGTTAATTCTTGTAACCTTAGTGCTTAAAATAGCGAAAAGCAGCAAATATCATGATATCCACATGGAAATGGGGAGGAAAGCATACCACTGTTAGGAAAAGAGATTCATTGCTTGCTAACAATCAGAGTAAGAAAACAAGGATCATAACACGACACAGCCAATAACACTGACTGCTGACATGTCACAATAAGCCAGAATTCTGGGTTCATGCTACAAAAAAATAAGCCCTATAGCTACAGAGTAAGGGACACGGTGGCTCAGTGAGATGCTGAGCTTGTCGATCAGAAAGGTCGGCAGTTCAGCGGTTTAAATCCCTAGTGCCACATAACGCAGTGAGCTCCCATTACTTGTCCCGGCTTCTACCAACCTAGCAGTTCGAATGCAAGTAGAAAAATAGGAACCAGCTTTGGTGGGAAGATAACAGCGTTCCGTGCGTCTTCGGCATTGAGTCATGCCGGCCACATGACCACAGAGACGTTTTTGGACAGCGCTGGCTCTTTGGCTCTGAAACAGAGATGAGCACCGCCCCCTAGAGTCAGGAACGGCTAGCACATATGTGCAAGGGGAACCTTTACCTTTTACCTTAACATAAGGCAAATCATAGCAATGCACCCATTTCCCAAAGCATGTCTTTCTACACACCCTTCTGTAGGCGAAGATGACTTTAACTTCGGCTGGGATTGGTAAATACGGACTACAAGTTACAGAACTGTGCTCACTCACCTACCTGCACCTGTATTAGTAACTGACTATTTAAAAAATAAACAACTTTCCTAAATTGGCCACCTGGCATTCTTGTTTATGCTCTCTGTCTTCACCAAACAACGATGACTATGCGATAGACTGTGAGCTAGTATTTTGGTGTTCTGTACATACCATTTGTGATCGTAATGCGCCGTCCCTGGTAGAAGTCCCCCAAGGTGACTGCATTGCCTTGCTTGGTGGCCACAACTCGCACGGTCCTGGAGTTGTCTTGACATTCCACGTAAGGGTTGTATCCTGGATTGTTCGTTTGCAGCTGGTTGTTGAGCTGGCTCTCCTGGCTGCCGGGGTTAAAAGCATCAGCTATGCGGCTTCGGCAGTAAGATTTGTATTTCCACAAGACAATAGGAGGCTGAGTTGCTGTCGTCTGATAGTTGCACTGTAGAGTCACAGGTTGAAACAGGATGGCTACGTTGAAAGGATTAGGCACAGTGACCTGCATTGCAACGGCAGAATCTGTAGATGGGAGCATACAAGAAGGGGACGGTGAGTAAAAACAACATCTTTAAATGCTAATTCACTTTCTGTCTACAGCATTCCTTCTTTCCAATTATTACATGACAAGAAAAGCCAGAGCTGGCTTATCTTCTCAGCACAGTTTCCTTGGGCCTGTCGAGAGCCTTATTTCAGGAAGACACGAATTTCCAGCCATTAAGCTATGTCAGTTGGACGCAACTTATTTGTCCAATTTAGAACTTATGACTTGTCAATAACTGATGAAGGTTTGAATAAGCCTAGCCTTCTTCCCCCCCTTCCCAACAGGAAGTCGGATCAGCCAATAAGGAGGCAGCATGTGCATCTCCACCAAACACGTGGTTGAGAATTGGGAGGGGAGTACATCAGCTGTCCACAACAGTCTGCAACCATCTGCAACCTACACTTACCCATCAACTCATCCTAAATCAAGCTTAAGGAGAACAAAGAGGAAAGAAAGAAGATTCCCTTGTTTTTTTTTATAACAACTTCAATGTTCAGATCTACCTTCAGTTGCGTCTACCATCCTCCCCAGCAATTTAAGGTACTATTCGTTACAAGTCCTGAACATAAATCTCCAGGGATCTAAACTGCAAAGATGCATCTACTTCGCAATATTCCAAAAAAAAAAAAATCTACTTTCCAGGATGCCCATCTGGTTAATTCTTAGAAATACTTTCTTATAAAAGGCAAACAGGCGAATGGTTTTTACCAAGATCTTTTGTTTCTTTAATCAGTCAGGAATCTGCTACTAGTCAGAGATGACAGAGAAATAGGGTTTCCTGCCTAGGCAGGGGGTTGGACTAGAAGACCTCCAAGGTCCCTTCTAACTCTGCTATTGTATTGTATTGTATCGTAAATAGCTTTTTAGCCCAGTCTTACAAAACGGGCAACAAAAAAGTCTAGCTTAAGAAATGTTTGTCCGGTATTAATTGAAATATATAAAGTTTGATACATTCTAAGGCAGGGGTCCCCAAACCCTGGGTGGCAGCCCACTACCGGATTGTAGCCTATTCGCAACCGGGCTACACAAGCAGCGGGCCAGCACGCACATGTGCACGCAGATCCACTTGCCTGAGATGAGCTGTGTGCCCGCCACTAACATAGGTTGAGCTGTGTATATATGTGTGCTAGCATGGCCCGGTTCCCACCCCCCACCCCCAATCCACTGGGCACTGAGTCCCAGGTTCTAAGGCGAAGTGTGAAAAGTACAAGGTGTCACTATCAGTTTTGTGCCTTCTAGAGCCCTACCAAGAACAGAAAGAATCAAGTTTTGTCCTTCATTTCTTTTTTCAGAGTGCTGGGGTTTTTAAACAGGGAAATACCGGGAAACAATACTTTTTTATGGCATATATCTCATTGTTCAAAACTTCTGAAACTTTCTCCCTCATCTACCCAAAACCTGGCTCAACCCTTAAGCTATACAGGGTATATACACCCCCTGTATCCTGTGTGAATAAGTCAGACTTCATTGCATAAAGTTCAGGGTTTGCAATAAAATGTATACAACACAGAGAGATATGACGCATAAGTGACTAATCGCAATGTTCACACCACATTCTACTTTTGAACTCAAACAAACTCTGTTATGGTTGAATAGCAAAACCATAAGGTAGTTTCTTTGGATTTGGTTCGGTGGGTTGTGTAAACCCAACAGAAATCAAAGCAACGTCACAAAAGATGACGGGCTGCAATAAACTCTCCAAAATACATCAATCTTCACTGAAAAAGCTCGGAAGAGTAAATTTATTTGGTGCCTAAAAAGACAGACAGTCACGCCTCCATTTACCTTTTGGGGAATTCAAAAGATCAAAAGCCTCTTAAAAGAGCTCTGACTGTATTTACCAGCCAATTGCAAGGCATTTTCCACCTTGGCAAAATAATGGCAAGTTTCATTTTTACATTAGTTTCCCCCACACCCCCAATTGTCCAAAAAGAAAACCCTTTTCACTTTTCTACTTTCTAACTTTTGTTCTGACGAAGCAAGTCTAACACCATTGTGTATCTTGTAGTCATAGTCTTCCCTCTGGTTTTATTTGTTTTTGTGGTTTCATTCCAGCCTGAAAGGGGGTTGGTACTAAGATCAGTTTCCTCCCACAAAGGACCTGCAGTTTCGATGTGTGTATGTGTGTGACGACCGCAGCTCCCGTCTGGATCAGTCATCAGCCTTCCAGGAAGAAAAGTCTAATAAGGCACACCTTACAGGCTTCAAACAAATACACAACAGATCTTGCGACAGAAACCAAAAGTTCCTTGATTCTTCCTGAAACATTCCCCCCTTTACAGAGGATTAAAGGCTAGGAACTGGCTAACTCTTCCTTTCCACGGGTTTTATGTTTCACCTTGCAGGAAAATGATAATATGCCAAACGTCACACACCCTGCCATGTATTGATCACATGAGATGTGAAAAATAACCCGAACAATGGAATAAAGGAATTATTTTGGCTTCAAATCTTGCATTTCAAATGCTTTTTAAGGTTCTTACAGTAGAGCAGGGATGTCAAACTCAATTTCACTGAGGGCCACATCAAGTTGTGTTTGACCTCGGGGGGAGGGGAGGCAGGGTGTGTGGCAAGGGTAGGCATGGCCAGCTTGATATTACTTGGCCCGCCTGGGTTCCGTTTCAGCCCAAACGGCCTCCTGCAGCCCTCTACCAGAAAAAATGACGCCTGGGGGCCCACCCGGGCTCCGTTCTCTCTGGCAGAGGGCTGCAGGAGGCTGCTGCGGCTGAAAACGGAGCCTCTGAGAGCCACACACAACCCTCTCAAGCTCTGTTTTTGCTGGCAGAGGGACCACAGGCCATTCCTTTCCTGTTTCCAGGGTGGCTCCACAGGCCAGATCTAAGCACCCAGAGTGCCAGATCCAGCCCCCCCCGCCGCCCCCCGGGGCCTTGAGTTTGACACCCCTGCTGTAGACCTACCCGAATAAACTCTTATGATAGCCTGTCATCTGCCCGGACACAACACGGGGCTTGTGCAAATACCCCAAAAACACTGGATACAGCAGAAAAGCTGTATCTTTGGCTCTAGCTGGAAAACCTCACAGCTATACTTTCTGTCCCTACATGAGTTCGAAAACATTTAATTTTCCATCACTGGTACAAGCGTGCACAAGGAGGGGGAAAGTCATGGCTTCTTCAAATCACCCCATTTCCTTCCCCTGGAGGGTCTATTCTTTGTTCCTTCCAGCAGGCAAGACAAAGGCAAATGACGAACAGGAAATGCAAAAGGAGGGGGGGGGAGGCATTTTCCTCCTTTCTTTGGGCTATGAGCCAGATAATAGTATATGCTAAGAAACCTTGAGCCCAGAAGAGCCAAGGATATGTTCCTTGTGAAAAGGAAGCTCTAGCTTTAGTCGGAAAAGAAGGGCTCAGGGAGAGGTGGAAAGAAAACATTTTATTACCAGTAGCAGCCAGTATGGTTGATGATAGTGATTAAGGGGCTGAAGAAACCCAGACTGAAGTCAGCTCTCAACCCCAGAAACCCACTCTGCGTCTTTGGACTTGGTCACTGTCCTTCCGCCCAACATACTTTGAAGAGTTGTTGTTAAAGAGATAAATTGGAGGAAGCACTATTTTTTAAGCTTCTGGTGGAAAGGAGGATTATCAATCCAACAACAACAAAACCACAATGGAGGTGTGAATGTGCAAATGCACATCCACAAAAATACCAGCTGCAGATCTAAGTCTCCACACCAAGCCCATTACTGCCTTTGTACGACCGCAACATCACATCACAACACCCAACAATTCACTACACCCAAATTCCCTTCGCCACGTCCCTTAACAATCCCAAAAGTTGCATTTGCACCAGTTTTTAACCAAGTTCATTTTAAATGCGGATTTTTTAAAAAAACTGTATGTATATGTGTGTGTGTGTGTGTATATATATATATATATATATATATATATATATATATATATATATATATATATATATATATATATATATATATATATATATATATATATATATATATATATATATATATATATATATATATATATATATATATATATATATATATATATATATATAAATAAATTAAAAAGCCCTCTTTTCGTGTACAGGTAGTCCTCGACTTACGACCACAACGGATCCCAAATTTCTGTTGCTAAGTGAGACATTTGTTGTGAGTTTTGCCCCATTTTACAAGTTTCCTCGCTGCAGCTGTGAAGTGAAATCACTGCAGTCTCTTTAAGTGAATCTGGCTACCCAAAATTGAGTTCCCTCTTCAGAAGTTTCCCAAAAGTGATCCCACGACAACGCAACAAACGGTCATAAATCTCAACCAGTTGCAGACTATTTGAATTTCGATCACATGATCCTGAGGAATGCCACAAAGGTCAGTAACTCCGTAAACCGGTCACTTTCCCCCCCCCCAGGGCCGTTGGAACTTTGAACGGTCACTAAACGGGGGCTGTTGTTAAGTCGAGGACGACCTGTATACGACCCCCTTGGGAAGTTTAACAGTGGGATCATTCAGAATCCCGATTCAACAGGTTGCATGTCAACAGGTGCGGGTCTGCTTTCTCCAGAAAAGCGCTGTTTCAGGCGATTCTCCAGAAAATCGCCCCGGGGATCCGAGCAAGATCTCGCCGCCGAAGATAATAGGGGAAGGAAGGAGGGGGAGTGAGAAGGCTGGCAAAGGAAGCAAAGACCCTTTCGGGTTCCCCCCCAAAGCGAAGTCCGCGCGGGAGAAGCCGCGGGGAAAGGCGATTGGCGGAGGGGCGCTTGGCGATCGCCCAATCAGCTCTCGAGTCTCCTCTCCCCTGCGCCCTAAAGAAGGGGTCCTCGAGGAGTCTCCCCTTCAGAGGCGGGCGGAGGGGCAATGAGGGCGGAGGGGTCACGTCGTCGGGGAGCGAGCGGGAACCTTTCCCCACCATCCACCCACCCCTGTTCATCTCTCTCTCTCGCTCACCTAAAATCCAAGCGGTGCCCAAGAACCACAACAGGGGCAGCGCGGGGACCAGTCGACGCGTCCTCCGGGTCTCCATTTCCCCAACCTCTGTACTCTGGACTTCGAGCCGGGAAGGAGGGCTGGGGTATAAGTTGCTCCCAGACGCGTCCGTTTCCAAGCCCGCTCTCCCTCGGGTGAAGCTCTCCCAGTCAGAACTCCGCCACTCGCTCCGCTTCGTCTTCAGGCTGCCCAGCGCCGCCGCGTCTCGGTCTGCGCGCTCCACAGGTGCTGCTGCCCTAGCAAGAGGCAACCTCGCCCAAGGAACGGAAAGTACCAACTCCTTCAGGGAAACGGGAAGCCTCCCACCGAGGCTTATTTTAGGGGGCGGAAACTGACTCACTCGTTTCTTGACCTCGGCTTCACTTTTTTAAGGGCGAGCTGAATAATGACGAGAGAGAGAGAGAGAGAGAGAAAGAACGAAGGTCAGACTTCGGGTCTTTCTTTCTACTCTTCCCCCCCCCTCGGGGCGATGGTTAAGCCCCAAGGCGTCCTTTGAATGCATTGAGGAGCCAAACTATTTGGGAAAAGTGGGGGAGGAGAGAGTGAAGGAAAACTTTACGAACTCCCTCTCTGCCCCCCCCCGTTCCGAAGGAAAAGTGAACTCGCCCAGGTACTGCCCAAGAGGAAAAAACACAACTTTCAAATACCAGGAAAGGTGAAAGTGTACGAGCTTTTATTAAAATAAAAAAAAGACTTGGTCCGGGCGTCTATGTTACTGATAACTTATAACAGAGGCTGGAATATAAATCGTGGAAAAGCTGAAAAATCTCTGCTAGTTATTTATTCATTGTTATTACTTTTATGTTTCCCATTACTTGTTTTTTTTAAATATATCACTTTCTACGTGCTGATTTTTTTAAAAAAAGTGGTTTAATAAAAGTCTTTTTTTTTCAAGTTTTCCATTTTTTTATTTTTTACAAATATATCAAATCAGTGCATGAACAGTTGTCTCATACATTCTAATACAAATAAAACTAATAAAGTTAATCCTAATAATTACATTCAATCAACTTACAAATTTCTAATAATGATACACATTTACATTAGGTTACAATCTGTCATTCACTTATTCCATGTTTTCTCTTGTTATTGCTTTTATTTTATTATATAAAGGTGTACACACTAATATTCCCCCCTTCTCTTATTTCTGCCACTTATTCACTTAAAAACGTGTCTGATACGCAATCAGGTTTTAAAAATATTAATAATATAAAGCGGTCTTGTTAACCGGCCTATTAGGAGATAATTGGCAACATTTCGAGCGAGGTCTCACTCTCCATTCTCAGGCTGGTGTTTTCGGCTTAAAGCTATGGAAGCTATCGAAATAGAGACCTCGCCGAAACCTTGCCAAGACAACCTCAATCTTACAGGGGAAAAGACCAGCATATATATATATATATGGCTGTTTTTACACGTTCGGCAGTTGTATTAAATGCCTCTAAGCCACAAGCTCTCTTCCCTTATCAGCTGAGCCAAGGAAATAATTGTTATGTCAAAGCACCTGGTATGCCCAAATAAGTAAGGTAAGTAAGGGTATGGCTAGCTGATGAGAGCTAAATAGCTTGAAATAGATCTATACTAGTCTCCCTTTATTTATTTATCAGCACAAATGCAACACAAAATGGTTTTTCTGCCTGGAAGGCTCCTGGAGTGGAGCTGAAAGGCGAAAGGGAAGCAATATGCTCCCTCCCATATTTGGGCATACCAGGTGCTTTGACGTAACACTTATACATACACACACACACACACACACACACACACACACATTTATATAAATACACACATATATACATCACACATAGCACAAACACACACAAACACACACAAATATTTATATACATACACATACATCACACACACACACAAAATCCAGGATGCTAAATTGATACTGTATCTGAGTGGGTATTCAGTCTTCCAGAACAAGGTCAGTTTTAACAGCAGCATTGTTCTGCCTATTGTGACATCAGCCGTAGTGTCACAGCTGGGTTTTTCCTTCCCTGGGTTTCCTTAATAGGTCAGTACCCAGCTTGCCATGTCCAGTTGGGCACCCTTGTTGGCTTTCCTTCTGGGTCTGTTCTTAACCATCGCTGAAGGTAACCATTATGAAGACCACTCGCTGGGCCAGCCGTGTTTCCCTGGCCAGCCTTGCGTGTTAGCATTTATCTCCAATAACCCTGTGATCCTACGTTGTCCGCGCTCTTCCTACAGAGGCCACATCACTTGGCAATACCTCGACCCATCTTGGACCGATGAGCAACCCCTCACCTTCTTACGCTCAGGCGGGACTTCCTGGCCCCTCTTTAGCCATGACAAGTTGCAGAGACTACGTTTCAAATCCCGACTGCTTGCCAGCACCAGCAGCCTATATATCCCGAGTCCCAGTCTAGAAGATTCAGGTTTGTACACCTGTCGTGCAGGAGATGCCACCCTTGGCTATTATGAGGTTGACTTCCAGGATGCCGAGCGTCTCCACGTGTCACATGCAGAGCTGGGAGAGGCCAGCTTGGACAACGTTACGGTGCCGCTCGACAAGGGAGCACAAGCCACCCTGTTCACCTCCTGGAGCCCCTGGCAGTCTTGCGATCGCTGTGGCCACCCCGGGGAACGGAAGCAAGTGGGTTATTGTTATGCCCAGCTGACTACGATGCACTCTGAGGAGGAAATGCCCATGCCTTGTGGGATGGTTAGGCAGAAGTATTTGATGTTGCCACAACGGGGACCAGAGCTGAGAATAGAAACCTGCCAGGTGCGCTGTGACACATCATACTTGGCTGGCCAAGAGGAGCCCCATTGGGTACCATTCCTGGTCTTCACCAACTATCACCCCCAACAAAAAGCCACTGCTCACCTGCGCTGCCCAGCGTCCTCCATCTACAGGTACTAAAGTCTTTCCTGTCTCCAACACGCAGACCTCCCATTCTAGTTTAGCAAAATGTAGCTCATTATGTCGTACATTAGAGTACGGGTACTCCTCAATTTACAATCCCAATTGATCCCGACATTTCTGTTGCTAAGTGAAAGCTTTGTTAAGTGAATTATTGCAGTTGCTAAGTTAAGATCGCCGTTGTTAAGTGAATTTGGCTTCCCCAATGACTTGGGTTGTCAGAAAGTTGCAAATGATCCTGGGACATTGCATAAATACAAGTCAGTGTCTGCATTCTGATCACATGACCATTAGGATGCCCCAACGGTCGTAAGTCACTTTTTCTGGTGCCGTTGTAACTTTGAACGGTCACTAAACGAACTGCAGCCAGTCGAGGACTACCGGTATTGTCGTCGCTATGATTTGCTTATGATATCTCTCGTTTATTCAAATCTACTAAGCAATAATGTGTTTTCTGATTCAGCTTAGCGTACTGTATAAATTCAGTCTTCATAGTTTGCAAACGTATTGATGGCTTATTGCACTGGGACCTGACTATGGTTAAAGCAAATCATACTAATTTAACAGCAAGAGCACTTAGACTTATAAACTGCTTTGCAGTGCTTTACAGCCCTCTTCTAAGCGATTTACAAAGTCGGCCTTTGGCCCCAACAATCTGGGTCCTCATTTTACCCACCTCGGAAGGATGGAAGGCTGAGTCGACCTTGAGCCAGTGAGACTCGAACTGCTGGCAGCTGGCAGTCACCAGAAATAGCCTGCATTACTGCATCCTAACCACTGAGCCATCGTGGCTTAAATATATTGCATAACTTCTCTGTCTGGTTCCCACATTTAAAACTGCTTAGCTGTAGAGATTCTCAGTCATCCAAGCCATGGTTGTCCCAAAGGTGCTTTTTCAGGAGGGAACTGGACTTCCTTATTTTTCTTTTGAAGACGTTGAAGAAGCTTCTTGGATGAGAAGCAAAACATCTTCAAAAGAAAAACAAGAAAGTCCAGTTGCCTCCTGAAAAAAGCACCTTTGGGACATGCTTGGCTGCTGTTCCTTTTCTCCATAAACATACCCTACAGGATCTTTAGCTGAAAGGGGGGAAATTTCAAAAATTGTGTGATATTTGTAAGCCAGTCACAAGGCTGCTTCCTCCACATTCATCTAATATTCATCCAGTTTTGGTCACCACGATGTAAAAAAGATGTTGAAACTCCGGAAAGAGTGCAGAGAAGAGCAACCAAGATGATCAGGGGACTGGAGGCTAAAACATAGGATGAACGCTTGTAGAAACTGGGCATGACTAGTCTAGTCAAGAGAAGGACCAGGGGAGACATGATAGCAGTGTTCCAATATCTCAGGGCTTGCCACAAAGAAGAGGGACTCAAACTATTCTCCAAAGCACCTGAAGGTAGAACAAGAAGCAATGGGTGGAAACTAATCAAGGAGAGAAGCAACTTAGAACTGAGGAGAAATTTCCTGACAGTTAGAACAATTAATCAGTGGAACAACTTGCCTCCAGAAGTTGTGAATGCTCCAACACTGGAGGTTTTTAAGAGGAGATTGGATAACCATTTGTCTGAAGTTGTGTAGGGTTTCCTACCTAAGCAAGGGGGTTGGACTAGAAGACCTCCAAGGTCCCTTTCAACTCTGCTATTCTATTCTATTGTTTCTATTATTACTCCTAAGGAGTTCAAATTCCTGCTAGCTTTTTGCAATCACCCAGAGACATCTTAATAGAGTACAGCTATTATGCTTGCCGCACTTAATTATATAGCGGGGTTTTATTTTCAGAAGAAAACTTTGTTTGAATTAGCGCACTCAGGATAGCAGTTTTCCTGGAGAAACAGGAAATGTTGATTTAGTTCTCTTGGTTTTGCTTGTATCTCTTGTACGTTGTAAAAAAAAAAAAAGACACGTTAATCATTGACGAGTTACATGAACCTTTCACCTTCGGGTACCAGGTGGAGTTCCATTTCTCCTATTGGCAGCAAGATTCGTTTTTTAAAAAATAAAATAACCAGGAGCAACTGAATGAAGCAGACACAATAGAAACAGATCCAGGAGCTCCAGGATTGAGCTAACTAAGCCAAAGCCACTGTTAGCAGAGTAAGCAATTCAACTTGCAAGTCGATCTGACCTATTATTATTCTCCAGGTGGTAACATCTGATGATCCTTGTCTGGGGCTTAATACAGATAGTTCTCGACTTACAACCATTCTTTTCACGACTGTTTGAAGTTAAGATCATCATCATTTAACGACCCCATAATCCCTTGCGGGGTTGATGTCTGGACAACTGAATGGAGCTAGCAGAGTGTTTTAACGGCTGGATGCCCTTCCTGTCACCAATGTGGAGTTTTGTTCAGGGAAGGTAACAGCGTTCCAGGCACCTTTGGCGTTGAGTCATGCCAGCCACATGACCACGGAGACATCTTCGGTCAGCGCTGGCTCTTCGGCTTTGAAATGGAGATGAGCACCGCCCACTAGAGTCAGGAACAACTAGCACATATGTGCAAGGGGAACCTTTACCTTTACCTAAGTCTGGAGCTCAGTAGAAGGGAGTCATTTCCTTTTGTCTTTATTATACTTTTTTTAAAAAAGAAACTTTACTTCGTTAGGCATCCTATTAAATCCTAAACAGCTTAGGACTCAAGTCTATTTTCAGTTCCTCTCCTTTTCCCTTGGATCCAACTTAGTTGTCTACTATATTTTATATGCCTACCCATCTAATATGCACAACAGGAATTGGGTCTGGTTAGTCTAGAGAAAAGAAGGACCAGGGCTGACACGATGCCAGTGTATTTGAGGGGCTGCCACAAAGAAAAAGGATGCAACCTATTTTCCAAAGCACTAGAGAAGGCAAAACAAGAAACATGGGATGGAAACTAATCAAAGAGAGAAGCAACCGAGATCTAAGGAGACATTTCCTAACAGCGATAACACTCAACCAGTGCAACAGCTTGCCTTCGGAAGTTGTGAGTGCCGCATCACTGTAAGAAGTGACTAAGGCATGAGTAACCAGGAATAGGCACAATCAGTACACAACACAAAGCTTTGGCTGGCCATGGTTGCCACCTGCTTTTTCCAGCTAGCGTCGTGAGTCCAGGGTGGGGGACACCCCAATTCTTGCAGTTCTTCTAGGATGGATTGATGGATCAACAAATGAATATATAAACAATCCTACAGACAATTAGGCATTCTTTGAAAAGAGAAATGCTGCAGGATAGGACAGCCTATTTGTAAACTGGGGGGTGGGATGGGGAAGATTTATGGATTGTTCTAAGCCAGAATGAGTAACCTGTGAATTGTGGGGCCTCTTACTGTACAGTTTTTCCAGCCCCTGAAGCACATTGTTATTTATAGAGATGTGGTTTTGTTCCTTTTTGTGAGAAAAATCAGTGTGCTAAGCATCTGCTGAAATACCTAAGAACAGTGAACACCTTCCCCACCACCGTCAGGACACCTGCAAAAATAAGAAATAAAAAATACAATGAAAATATCAGTCCCTTTCACTCCATCTGTACAGTTTTTGAAGGACTTAGCAAGAAAAGGTGAAGACACTTAATTGCATAAAAAGATTGATTGCCCCTTCTAATCCTTTTTATAACAGATTTTTTAAACAGATTAACAGAGTTGGAAGGGACCTTGTAGGTCATCTAGTCCTCCACCACCCCTGCCCAAGCAGGAGAACCTACACCACTTCTGACAGATGGCAATTCAGTCTCTTGTTGAAAGCTTCCAGGGATGAAGCTCCCACAACTTCTGTTCCATTGGTTGATTGCTCTCACTGTCAGGAAATATCTCCTTATTCCAGGTTGAATATCTCCTTGTTCAGTTTCCATCCATTATTCCTTTGGGTGCTTTGGAAAATAGTTTGACCCCTTCCTCCTCTCTGGGGCAGCCCCTCAAATATTGGAACACTGCTATTGTGTCTCCCTTGGTCCCTCTCTTCACTAGACTTAGCCATGTCCAGCTCCTGCAACCGTTCATCGTATGATTTAGCCTCTAGTCTCCTCATCATCTTGGTTGCTCTTCTCTGCACTCTCTCTATGAGTCTCAACATCTTTTTATAGTGTGGTGACCAAAACTGGATGCAGTAGTCTAGGTATGGTTTTACTAAGGCTTTATAGAGTGGGTCCCTTGATCTTGATTGTATTCCTCTGTTAATTTGTTGCATGATAAATAAGCAAGAGGTGCATCAAACGAGTAGAGTAGAATAGAATAGAATAGAATAGAATAGAATAGAATAGAATAGAATAGAACTCTTTATTGGCCAAGTGTGATTGGACACACAAGGAATTTGTCTTTGGTGCATAAGCTCTCTGTGTACATAAATAGACAAGATAACATTCGTCAAGAATCATAAGGTACAGCACTTACTGACAGTCATAGGGTACAAATAAGCAATCAGGAAACAATCCATTGTTTGCAAACCATGTTGGCCGGGCTTATACAACACGCTGAGCTAATATTGCAGCAATCCCATGATCACTTAGCATATTGTGCAAATCTCACTAAATAGGCAGTATAAATGGTTCAAGGATATGAAATACAGAGGGGCAGGAAGCCCAAGCAGTCATCTCTGATATCAGATCAAGGTGGTACAAATATATAAGGTTACCACCTTTTATCTCATTAAAACTGCAACCTTCATTGGCTGCAGTAGTTGTAACAGAATAACAGAGTTGGAAGGGACCCTGGAGGTCCTCTAGTCCAACCCCTTGCTCAAACAGGAAACCATATACCATTTCAGGCAAATGGCTGTCCAATCTCTTATATCTTGTATCTTGTAATATCTAAATATTACTATCTGCTGAAAAGATATCTGCACTGGTTGGGCAGACTAATTCGTTTTTAGAATATTTTAATATAAAAACTCTTCAAGACTGCAGGCAGCAGAACCCTCAATGAAGAGGCATTTCCTCTTGTCTCACACGTTGCACGGAAAGCCTCTTCTAAGATAAAGCTGGGTTCACAAGTTGCATCCAACCTCCGTGTGGTTAGGTGATTGGTACTGGAGAGTGCTACACGAGCCAAAGTATCATGGCTTGGAAACCGTTAGTTTTGTATGGTGTTTGAGTCCTGTCAGTTGCAATTTGGTCAACAAACCATGGCTTAGCCCGATCAAGGAACCTGGGCATTAAAAAAAAATATGGCCTCTGTTGGCTTTCAATCCTCTGCTTTTATTTGGGATTGATGTCTGATTCCTCCTCTTGTATGAATGACCTTGTCTCTTGCCTTCATCAGCCCTGTCTACTGGCAGGTAGGTCTCACGATGTTGACACACCTTCAGCTTCTCCAGAAGAACCTCAACGTCTCCAGAAGTCCCCAAAGCTTGGACAAAGCCACTGGTGGTGGGATCCTGCACCTCTCCTTCCAGAACGATTCACACAGCACGTTCTACCAGTGTTTCGTGAATAGACGTTTGGCGGGCAAGTTTTTAGTTACCTCTCCTGGCGCGGTGAGCCCACCAGGGGAGCTGGTTCACACGTACTCCATCATTGAGGCCTTGGTGGTGGGCCTCTCCATATTCCTGGTGTTCCTGATGTTTCTCAGCATAATCGAGTCCTGCAGGAGGAAACCAGAAATTACTGTGGTCTAGAAGACGGTGTGTGAACTTTGGTGGACACCTTAGGAAAGAAGGTGTGGATTGCTGATTAATAAAGATATTGACTGACTACAGCATACGTTCAGGTACAGGCTGGGTTTTGCATAAAAGAAATGGTTAAGGTTGGTAGGGTTGGATACAGTGCTTCCATATACAGCATCACTGGTAGAGAAGGCAATCCACAATTTCCATCACCCTGCATAAAACACCTGGTTTCCCACCTAAGCACCTCCTAAGGCAAGGTCTGGATCCGGCCCGTGGAGGGCTTAGATCTGGCCCTCCATGAGGCCGATCTGGAAATAGTGAAGGACCAGCCCACTGTGCCTCTGCCAGCAAAAATGGAGCTCCGTTTTAGCTGGCAGAGGGTTGTAGGAGGAGGCCATTGCAGCCAAAAATGGAATTCGCAGGGGGCCACGCAAGGCCCTCCCGAGCTTCGTTTTCACTGGCAGAGGGTCACAAGAGGCCATCACAGTTGAAAACGGGGCTCATGAGGACTGCAGGCGGCCCTCCCAAGCTCCATTTTAGCTGGCAGAGGGTTGCAAGAGGCCGTTGCAGCTGAAAACGGAGCTCAGGCGGCCCTCCCGAGCTCCATTTACACTGGCAGAGGGTTGCAAGAGGCTGTCACAGCCTAAAACAGAGTTCAGGCGGCCCTCCCGAGCTCTATTTTAGCTGGCAGAAGGTTGCAAGAGGCTGTCACAGACTAAAACAGAGCTCAGGCAGCCCTCCTGAGCTCCATTTTCACTGGCAGAGGATTGCAAGAGGCCGTCACAGCTGAAAACAGAGCTTGGGATTTCGTTTTCGCTGGCAGAGCACTCGAACTGCTACAGGCACCTCTGATATCAGTAACGTCAAGCTGGCCATGCCCATCTTGCCCCCCCCCCAACCGTGATGCGGCCCGTAATGAAATCGAGTTGGACACCCCTGTGCTAAGAGATATTTACGGTGAACCTACTACAGCCAACCAGCTGTGGATTGATCTATAGCAGTGTTTCTCAAAGCTGTGCTGGCTGGGGGATTCTGGGAGTTGAAGTCCACAGGACTTAAAGTCACCAAGTTTGAGAAACACTGATCTATAGCAAGATTGTTTGGCTGGATTGGGCCCTCTTTCTCTTCCGGAATATAGATCAGGACTCCTTTAAAACATTACGTTTCTTCCCCCCACCCTTTCCAAACAAGCCCCTGGTTCAGTGCCAAATTGGGCAATGGCTGCTGTCTACATTGCACCCTCGTGACACTAGGGGTCACTGTGACTTAAGATGAGCTCCGTATTTTGGGTTGCAATGCACAAATAATGTGAAGATGAATACTCCTTATTAGTGGCCACTAGATCTTCAGATAATCCTGAAAAGCGGTTTCCACTCTGTTTGTGTCCCATTTGGAAAAAATTATACAATTCTGATTTTTTAAAGATGCTGTTTTTTATCTGTACCAGTTTTGTATGTGTCAAGAAGATGGGAGAACCATCTGAAGCCAGCAAATGGCTTGTTTGGATTAGCTTAAGGCAGGGGTGTCCAAACCTGGAAACTTTAAGACTTGTGGACTTCAACTCCCAGAATTCCCCAGCTGGGGAATTCTGGGAGTTGAAGTCCACAAGTCTTAAAGTTCCCAAGTTTGAACACCCCTGGCTTAAGGTAAAGGTAAAGGTTCCCCTCGCACATATGTGCTAGTTATTCCCGACTCTAGGGGGCGGTGCTCATCTCCGTTTCAAAGCAGAAGAGCCAGTGCTATCCGAAGACGTCTCCGTGGCCATGTGGCCGGCATGACTAAACGCCGAAGGCGCATGGAACGCTGTTACCTCCCCACCGAAGATGGTCCCTATTTTTCTCCTTGCATTTTTACATGCTTTCGAACTGCTAGGTGGGCAGAAGCTGGGACAAGTCACGGGAGCTCACTCCGTTACGCAGCACTAGGGATTCGAACTTCTTATTGACAACCTCAACATCTCAGCCACTGAGCCACTTTGCTTAGTGAACCCATTATGGTTTCATTCAGCTACTTTCAATGTTTTGCTTCTGCAAACCCCCTGGAATCACCACTGCCGATGAATTTTCTTAATGAATAAAAATGTAAAGATCAAAAATATTTGACCAGGAGGAAATATTCTAAATGACATCCTCTTGCATTTTTCCCCCCTACAGTTTCCCTCTTTTGAATAACATGTTTAGAATAGCAGTAGCATTTATATACCGCTTCGTATTGCTTCACAGTCCGCTCTAAGCGCTTTACAGAGTCAGCACATTGCCCCCGCAATCTGTGTTCTCATTTTACTGACCTGGGAAAGGATGGAAAGCTGAGTTCATCTTGAGGCGGTCAGAATCAAACTCCTGGTTGTGGGCAGAATTAGCCTGCAATACTGCATTGTAACCGTGACGTCAACGCGGCTCGAGAATATTTGTATGCTTGAAGGAGTTTAGCAAAATAGCTCAAAGAGAAGTGTTACCTGTCCATCCAAAGGCATCAAATAAGCCAGCATTTCAGCTCCTGCCCCCCATGAGGCTCATGTTTCCCCAAGACTGCCTCTTTTCATCCTAGGCTTGCACTGAATTCACATATTGGATGAAGATGTTGCTTGGTCTTTATTTAGAGTGCTGTATGAGTCCAACCAGCACGGTTTATGACGAAGTTTTGCGCAGATACATTTCATTTCTGCTCATCGGGGTTAAGAAAACTTGACTTGGGGCAATGCACCCCTGTTTCTATGGCTACCTCATGTTTACAAACACGGGTTAGAGGTAAAGTTTTGGGCAGCTGGAGGATGTGATAATTCACAATAAAACGCCCAAGGGCCAATGAAATATTCAATGCCACCCTCCCAACCTATAGAAATATTTATACTCCGATGAGGACAATACACTCTTTCTCTGCTACCAAGTGTAAGGCCTTAGCAGCCAGAGCGAACGTTCCCTGCAGCCTTTGTCTTTACAATGAATCACCCACCCCGGTGCACACGATTGTCGTCAATTGACTCATGGCCGATCACAACTGCCTCTTTGTCTACAACTCCCAGGGCGCACAGTGGGTGACTGACACGATTCTCTCTCTCTCTCTCCGTGCCAGGAACGGTCAGGGTGCAAGGACACTTCATCTTATCACTGAGGAAACAATTCCTTTGCCCGTCTTTCCAGGGAGAAACAAGGCACTTGGACCTGCCAATTTTATTTTAAATTGTAGTGTCCCTAATTGCGAATTGGCAAGGCTGAGTGAAGAGACACAGCTTTGCTGCAGGCCTTATGAGCTTCACTCCCACAATAGCACCAGACTCTTCGTATTGGTTGAATTAAACCAACCCGAGATTTATCTTAAAAAACATATCCCGTCTACTCAATAGGGCTCATAATGGATCATGCTTTAGTGAGTTCAGTCTGGAGGGCCAGGAATGACCAAGCCAATCAACATGGGCTTGGCATGGGCTACAAGGGCCGGTTGGTTGGTTGGATGGTTGCTATCCTGCAATTAAGCCACATCTGCAGAATTGCTTTGCTTTGGGGGTCATAGCACCTGTTCCCAAGCCACCTTCCTCCACCTGGACCTTCCAGATGTGTCAAATGGCAACTCCCACCATCCTCACCTAGCCAACCTCCATCAGTTTTGGGAAAGCTACTCATAACATAACTAGGACATGAAGCCTGTCGTTGAGATCACAAATGTATTCCTTTAAAAAAAACATGACATGTGTTGTGTTCTTAGAGCTTGAGGGGGGAGGAAGCAGAGGCAAAATAAAGACGATAAAACACTTTTTGTCCCTAAATGCTACCTGATCTGACACTAAGGTCTAGTAACCACTGTATCCTAGCCCAGCGGTCACAAACCGGTGGTCCGTGAGAAAATTTTGGTGGTCCGCAGAAAAATTATTTGCATTTTTTATATTGCACTAAATCACAAGTCCTCAAACTACGGCCCCTGGGCTGGATGCGTGCAATGGACGTTTCTGTTGCTGCAGAGAGTCTCTCCCTTCGGGGTCTTTTTGTGTGGGTCAGAGAGGGGAAGAAATTCTGACTTGGCATCTGCTTCAGCCTCCTGTTGCGGGGCTTTGGGTAAAGGCTGGAGGGAAACGCCGCTGGTGGCGAAGAGCAGGAGGGCCTTTTTCCAGTGGGACTGCATCATAGCCTGGAACTGGCTGACTATCTCAGCCCGCTGAGCCTCCAGGCGCCAGTACCTGGCCTTGCATTCCCGCAGGTCGTCTCTCTGCTTGGAAAGCTGCTGCTCGTGGTCCCCATTGAGGTGCTTCTGCTGAGCCTCCTTCTCGTTCAGATCCAATTTGAACTGAGCCAGTTGTTTTGCCAACTCTTTCTCGTGGTGGCTGCTTAGCTCCAACAACTACGTCCTATTGGGGCCCTAAGGAGCCTGGGCGGGCAGGCGAGGGGTGGCCGAAAGGGGAGGGGCAAGTAGAACCCAGCAAGGTGCCCCTCGATGTGAATGACATCGAGTTGGCTATGCCCACTCCGTTACGTGACCACCTAGCCACACCCACCCAGCTGGTCATCAGGCAGATCATATTAGTGGTCCGCGGGATTCAAAATTATTAATTTAGTGGTCCCTGAAGTCCGACCCCTGTTCTAGTCAAACAATCTCTATTTTGAAACTGACTTTCATCTGCAGATCTCAAGGTTGAAGCATTTAACCAAGGTGTTGGATTCTGTCTCTTCTTCTCCATCTCCTGGCAAAACCGAAGGAGCTGTCCCCAATTTGTAAGCGTGCAAGACAGCCCCACTTGCACAGAGAGATGCTTCTTTAGCACCTATATGTCCCTGAAGGAAGCGTGGAAAATGACCTTGGAACAGGAATGCAGAAGCCGTTAGGACAACAAGAGGTTCTCAAAGTAGCACGTGTTAAGTCCAAGGACCCGGGAAAGTCTTTCAAAAAGACTCAGACTGACTTCCCCTGATTTCCTGCGGTGTAAGAAGGAGAGAAGGGGAAACAGGCAGATTTTCAAGATTCTGTTATTCTGGTTCATCTCAATATAATTACTGGCCTCCTTGTGGATCAATTTCCTGACATGTCTACCTTACAAGTACTCCAGAAGACAGTATTGCTAGCATGGAGATGGCTATGTTATGATTTATTAGCCATATGTGCAGGGGTGGATCCTATCAGTTTAAAAACTGGTTTGCTGAGCGCATGCTTTGCCTAATGGGCCTGACGCGTGCTGGGCACATGTGCAGAGTCCACTGGAAAACAGCTGAGGCCTGGCAATCCACTCTGCCATGCCCATCAGCTGGGCTGAAAAACAAGGAAATATAGGTGAGTTTAGCCAGAAGGCGGTCGGGCCAACCTGAGGGTCGGAGCGAACCTTCCCCAAACTCCAGGACTGGTCCATGTTCCTTTCCAACCTTCCCAAACTCCTCACTGAATCTGCTGCCAGCCCCACTGGCCACTGGCGGGCCACAACACTAGTCCTTGGCAGTACATTTAGTGTCTTTGTAAAGTTAAACAATGCCACTGAAAAAAGAAACTTATGACCATTTTTCACACTTATGACCATTGCAGCATCCCCGTGGTCATGTGATCAAGTGTCAGATGCTTGGCAACTGGCTCATATTTATGACGGTTGCAGAGCGATCAACTTTTGCAACCTCCTGACAAGTAAAATCAATGGGGGGAAGCCCAATTAACTTAACAACGGTAGCAAGAAAACGGGGCAGGCATTCACTTAACAAATATCTCATTTAACAACAGAAATGTGGGGCTCCCTTGTGGTCATAAAGTGAGACGCCTGTATTGGCTAGCTTTCAGCAAGTGAAACGGACCTCCCGGTTTTGGGCTAGGCCAACACCCCTTCAAAATGGCCCTGGTTTCCTGTTGATAATGTCTTTCTGAATTCCATCCATCTTCTTCTCTTTAAAACTCTCATTCAAGCCACTTCATTCCTAAATCCCTGCTTGCTTCCTTTCTGGGATGTTTTCCCACTCCTTTCCCTCCCCGTTCCCCTATCGCTCCCCTCCTGCCATCCATACGTAAGCAGAGTCACGACATCGTCCACATCTGCACATCACTTCATCCTGACATCTTGTGTCTGCTGTTCAGTAGGACAAAGTATACATAGGAGCCCATTGTGTGAGGAGGCGCTTTCTCCCGGGGAGTAGATCTGCCCTTGGTGTTGGAGCTGACGTATCCTGGTACACTGAGCTGGGCCTGAAGACTCATTTCATTTTCAAGGACATAACTTCTTGGAGAAGAAGCAAGGATCCCAGAAGCAGACAAGAAGCTTTTCCTGGGATTCCAGGGGTGAGTATTTATTTATTCAATACTGCTGTAGCTAGATTATGTTGGGTTCTAGATGTAGTCAGTGGTGGGATTCAAATAATTTAACAACCGGTTCTCTTCCCTAATGATTTCTTCCAACAACCAGTTCACCAAACTGCTCAGAACGTTAACAACCGGTTCTCCCAAAGTGGTGCGAACTGGCTGAATCCCACCATTGGATGAGGTGGTTTAATGCAGGAGGTTGCCATCTCGTTAGATGATGAATTCGTTTCAAACATGGTAAGACGATTCTATTCATGGATGTCCAGGACTTCCCTCCCGAATCTTCTCCTGACCGTATCTGTATTGGATGAATATTTGGGAGAAAACCCATAAACTCAAGCGAGGGATTTGCCATGGTCCATAAATCAGTCAAGAAAGAATATGGAATCCATCCTGGGAAGGAGATTTGAGAACTTCATCTTCTACGAGATGACGTTCTTCCTTTTAAAAAATTTGCCTTCCAATTCGACTTGACTCCCAGTGACTATGGGGCCAAATTCACCCAATCGTTTCTGCTGGATTTTCAGAAGTGGTTTGCCCTTGTCGTCTTTCCACGGCTGAGAACGAAGTTTTGGATCAAAGTCACCCAGCTTCTCATCATCCATCATCTTCACTGGTACGCCAAACTGGCTTTTGAGTGGGTTTATTTAAATATATTTAATTTAATATATTTAAATTAATGTAAATTAAACCCACAATATTTAAATTTAATGTTTTTAAAGTCTAAAAGGAAATATATTGAAGCGTATTTCAGCTTTGTGAGCATGTACACAGTATGTGACAGAGAAATGGTTTACCTCGTACATCAGAAGAAGGTTAAGATATAGAGTCCCAGATTAAATCACTTCATTCAACAAGGAGAACCCAACTTTTAAATGTTCTGTGTGAAATAAACTAATAAAAAGAAAAGGTAGCTCTCTTGACTTGTGACTAAAATTGGGATCAGAATTAATGTTGTTAAGCAAGACCATTGTTAAGTGAGGTGCTCCTGATTTTATGATCTGTTTTGCTTGGTTATTAAACAAATCACTGCAGTTGTTAAGTGAATCTCATAGTTCCTAAATTAATCTGGTTTCTTCCTTCATTTAATTTTCTTGTCGGAAGCTGGTTGGGAACCAATCATAATGGCCCCTGGGTGCTGCAACTGTTATCCAACATCTTCTTAAAAACTGTCAGTGTTGGAACATTCACAACTTCTGGAGGCAAGTTGCTCCATTGATTAATTGTTCTGACTGTCAGGAAATTTCTCTTCAGTTCTAAGTTGCTTCTCTCCTTGATTAGTTTCCACCCATTGTTTCTTGTTCTAACCTCAGGTGCTTTGGAGAATAGCTTGACTCCCTCTTCTTTGTGGCAGCCCCTGAGATATTGGAACAATGCTATCATGTCTCCCCTAGTCCTTCTTTCTATTAAACTAGACATACCCACTTCCTGCAACTGTTCTTCATATGTTTTAGTCTCCAGTCCCCTAATCCTCTTGGTTGCTCTTCTCTGCACTCTTTCTAGAGTTTCAACGTCTTTGTTATTAATGCAATTGCCAAGTTCCCAAATTTTGATCCCGTGACCATGAGAATATTGTGAAAGGTTGTAAGGGTGAGGATTGATCATATGTCAGAGCCACTGTAATTTTGAACAGTCACTAAATGAGTGTTGGTAAGTCGATGACTACCTGCACTGTGAATTGGAAATGATGAAAATAGTGCCTGTCACTCATGTCTTGTGGTTTTTCATTAACAACTTGGAGAAGAAGTTTACGTGACAGGATCTTGTTGAAATTGTAGACATTCCTTGCTGCTAGTGATGAATTGTGCTCTATCACACTGAGAAGCTACCCCAACATTTTTACTGTACATTCACATGAAGAAGAATGGGGTCTATAATTTAATTGTAAACTTTGAAGGGATGTATCATTTTCTGCTCTATTCTAAAACTCGTAGCAAAAGGCCAATAGTTATGCAAGTGGAAGGCTCCATGGCACTCAGAAAATAATAACCACAATTCTGAAAAAGAAACGGCTTCAACAAGCAGGAATAGTGACATTTGGACACAACCTAATATGTGATGTTGTCAGAATGATGGATGCTTTTGGAACCCTTGCTATTTAAACATTTTATCGCAAATTGCAATGGCAATAACAAAAGGTTAGTCAGTTTAGTAGTTATTCACTTTATGTTTCTATAACCTTCAAATATGCTAGTAATATCCATGAAAAGGAATGTAGTAGGAAAGTATGTATCTGAACATATGTTACTTTGCATTGTAGGTTTGCATAAGTATAATCTACTATAATTTCCTTTGAGAAGGCTCTCATTTTCCTTGCCCACCCATTGCCACCTACTGACCCTTACATATTGAAAATGACAGTGGATTTTTTTTAAAGATTTTCTGCAGTTTAATATTTTGATCATATTAACATTTTTAAAACATTTTCTAAGCCTAAAATCTATTCAAACCTGTAGAATATAATTCACTAACAGGAGAATAGGATAGGACTGTATGAAGTGTTAGTTGATACAGTGTATTAAAATAAGATCAGGAATTGGAAGCAGTCCATGTGTTATTTCTACAGTCCATATTCTGTTCTATTCTTTTCCATATTCTGTTCTACAGAGGAATTATTGAGTCTGTCATCTGTACCTCTATAACTGTCTGGTTTGGCTCTCCAACCAAACAAGGCAGACACAGACTTCAACGGATAATTAGAACTGCAGAAAAAACAATTGCTACCAACCTGCCTTCCATCAAAGACTAGTCAAAAAGAGAGCCTTGAAAATCTCTACAGACCCCTCACATCCTGGACATAAATTGTTTCGACTTCTAACCTAAAGATGATGCTATAGGGCACTGCACACCAGAACAACTAGACACAAGGACAGTGTTTTCCCAAATGCCATCATTCTGCTAAACAACTAACTCCCACAACATTGTCATATTATCTACTAAGACTGTATTACTATTCTTCTTCTTTTCCTTCCTAGTATGATTAGATTGCTTATTAGTAACCTATGAATATCACTAAGTGTTGTATCTTATGATTCTTGATGAATGCATTTTATTTTATTTTTCTTTATGTACACTGAGAGTATATGAACCAAAGACAAATTCCTTGTGTGTCCAATCACACCAATAAAGAATTCTAATTCTAATGTTTTTTTAAAAAAATCTCACAAACTAAATATTGAAGGAAGATCTCATTAAAATCTATTCAGGTAGATTTATTTTTATTTATTTGATAAATAAAAAAATAAATAAGATTTGGAAAAATCTCTTGCGCCCCCCCCCCTTGCTTTGTCCTTGTGGCAAAGGAATGGTAGAAGTTACAACATATGTTATTGTTAAAAGTGATGTTGTTCATTCTATAAATGTGCAGCGTTATGTTTTACAGTATATCCCCTTTATTATTAACTAAATTTAAGCTTGTAGAGATTTATCTCGTGTGCCGTTGTTATTAGCTGATCAATAATATCATTAGTTTAATATGGCCCAGTTTTGTTTTATGGACTATAACATTCATCAAGATCAATTACATTGATGGTTTATGCGTGGCTGTTTGCTTTATAATTTTGTTTTTAGCCATTTTTATTTTGCAACATTTTTGAAATTTGCTTTTAATCTGGTATAGTTTTTTTAACCTTCTTTATGCTTTTCTAAATGGAATTTAGTGCAATAAAAGAATGGGCAGCGGACAATCTTTTATTAAAAACGGCACTTCGATGAAGCTGGGGTTAAAAATAAACCATCTTGTATGAAGTGAATGCAGTTTGGATTATAACCAGGAGGGGACAGGAGGGGATAGCAAGAGCAGTTTTGATTAAGGAGCAGCTTTATCTTGGAATTGTTGCACAGATGAAACAGTTAGGCAGCATTTGCTAGTCCTCTGTTATCGATCAATCGCAACAAGCATCCTGAAAGTATGTATTTCTATTCTGCTCTGTGGTGGAATTTATGGATTGTATTGAATCATGTTTTGTTGAAACAGAGTTTGTTGAACATTGTGCTGGGTTCAGAAGCCAGTGTTCCCCAACCACAACAAGTTTGAGAGGTGTGGATTTCAACTCCCAGAATTCTCCTACGATCCTAGGGTGAAGAAGGATTAATGGGAGTTGAAGTCCACGCCTCTTAAACTTGCTGAGATGAGAAACACTGATATAAACCAAAGAACTATGATAAGAAGATGTTGGATAACCAATTGTCTGAAGTGGTGTAGGGTTTCCTGCCTAGGCACGGGGTTGGACTAGAAGACCTCCAAGGTCCCATCTGACTCTGTTATTCTATTCTATTCTATTCTAATTTCTATTCTAACGTCTATTCTAATTTCTATTCTAATTTCTATTCTATTCTACTCTACTCTACTCTATTCTGTTCTATTCTATTCTAATTTCTATTCTAATTTCTATTCTATTCTATTCTAATTTCTATTCTAACGTCTATTCTAATTTCTATTCTAATTTCTATTCTATTCTATTCTAATTTCTATTCTAACGTCTATTCTAATTTCTATTCTAATTTCTATTCTATTCTACTCTACTCTACTCTACTCTATTCTATTCTATTCTAATTTCTATTCTAATTTCTATTCTATTCTATTCTAATTTCTATTCTAATTTCTATTCTACTCTATTCTATTCTACTCTTTTCTATTTTATTCTATTCTATTCTGTGCTTAGCATGGTAAGTAAACCCAACCAAGGTATCTTGCTATTGGAGCCCTAATGAGTCATCATAACGCCTGAAACATAAGAATGGCATCTTTTTTTTTAATCCTTTAAGGCAGAAACGGAATGGAACCTTCAGTTCCATGGGCACAGGCAATCTTCCAATCACCCAAGGATGGTTCCAGAAACTGCTTGTGACTGTGATCGGTGAAAATGGGCAGCAGAGTTTCCTGCTATTTTGAAGTGCCGAACAGATGGCGTTTACAGCACAAAACTTAAAATAAGCAAATCGCAGTTTTAAAAATGAATGTTTATTATGAAGAAGTTTGTCCTTATGTTTTGCCAAGATCCAGTTCAATGAATCTCAAACCTGGCCCGTTTAAGACGTGTGGATTTAAATTCCCAGGATTCCTTAGTTAGCATGGCAGACTGGGGAATTCTGGGAGTTGAAGTCTACAAATCTTAACGTGAGTAAGGTTAATTACAGAATAGCAGAATTGGAAGGGACCTTGGAGGTCTTCTTGTCCAATCCCCTACTTAAGCAGGAAACTCTATGTGATTCTGTACAAAATACTGATCAAATGTGTTGTCGTTGTTAACTATCACTTGCCTTGCTCCAATTTTTACACTGTATTTGCCATTATAATAGCTGTTTTCCTCTATTGTGCGCCATGGTAGTGCAGTGGTTAGAGTGCAGTACTGCAGGCTACTTCTGTTGACTGCCGGCTGCCTGCAATTTGGCAGTTCAAATCTCACCAAGCTCAAGGTTGACTCAGCCTTCCATCCTTCCGAGGTGGGTAAAATGAGGATCCAAATTGTTGGGGGAAATGTGCTGACTCTGTAAACCGCTTAGAGAGGGCTATTGCTATTGTTCATTTGGAGACCTGATTTATGAGATCTCCCATATCAGGTCATCCATTAGACCTGACTTGTTGAAAAATATATACAATCTGTGCTACCTCCATCTATAGATTGGATCCACAATGCATGCTATTGTTGAGCCAGTTATAACTAGATTGAGATATAGCACTAAACTATATACATTATGATTGGTTCATAATGGCTGGGCTTGATCTGAGGAGTAAGTCCCAACCATGTTATGGCTTAGCACATCCCATGACTCTTATGACCTCCCCTCAAGTAGCGGGGCAAGTGATGCCATCTGCCTTATGACCTCCTATTCCAAATGGCATAAATGATGCAATTCACAGAATGCCATGCAACCTGTGCTATCGGTGTGGCCATTTATGGGCACGCATGACTCCATCTGCAGGCAATTTGCAAATTCAGAGCACCTACCAGTTTAGAAGTTAGCCCTTACTGGTTTCATTGAGGCTTCTTTCCAAACAAACAGGATGATTTACTTAACCTACGGAATTTGATTTGCCGTTCTTCCTGCATAATTTCCCTAATTGTCATTCCGGCAGTTAATACTTCCCTGTTGGTATCACTTGGTAACCATAATGATAAATGGATCGTTTCAAGACACTCAGAGTAATTTAAGAGCTTCAAATTGTTCTTCAAACTTCCTTACTGAGAAATAGCTGTGATATCACAATGTGGAAACATGACAAATCTTCTCGCCATATGTCGAGTTCTCAAGAATTAATAAGCTGAGAGCCACTTAGGTACAATCATATCGGCCTTCTGTTTACTGCTATGTATTTGTTTGATGCAGCAATTGTTCTTAACAGGTAAAGCTGTTTTCCAATCCTTTGTAGTCACACAGAGAGATCTTTCTTTGGAGGGAAAAAAAATTACTGTGATTATCTTTGTTTCAATCAAGAGGAAGAAAATGATAGTCTACAGTTCCTTCAAGGGCGGGATCTGCAATTGAATGTATTAAAAACAGTGAAAAATATGTGCCTGATAGGGCTTTTAAAATATTTACAATTCTAATACAAGTAAATACTGCAGATGGCAAGCCCCGTTTTTTTTAGGAGCATGTTCTCTTTGTCCTTGCATAAAAGATGCCTCTCTCAAGATGGCATTTGTTGCAACTGCACACAAACCAATTGATTTGGCAAATTTATTATTCAGAGCAATGCTGTCTTGAGAGGTGGAAACCACTGCTTTCAGTAAAACTTATTTCCAATAATCTTAACAGGCCAATCTTTTTCTAATCTTTTTCTAAATAGGGTGAAGCCTGGGAGTGAATGTCTATGGAGATTCTCAATCATCCAGGTCATGGTGCTTTGTCAAGAGGCAACTGAACTTTATTTTTCCTTGAAGAAGTTTCACTTCTCATCCAAGAAGCTTCTTCAGCTTCCTCTTCAGAACTGAAGAAGCTTTTTGGATGAGAAGCAAAACGTCTTCACGGTAAAGGTACCAGTTGTCAGTTGAAAAAACACCTTTGAGATAACCCCAACATGGCTTCACTGAGAATCTCCACAGACCTTCTGCCTTTTCCCTTGCAAATCACTGCCAACGTAGGAAGATAGGAATGCTGCAAGCTGCTGAAGGGATGGTTATAATTTTTTTTAAAAAAAAACGCAGGGCCTCTTACGGCTCTCCTTGGCTATCCAAAACCCTTTGGCTATCAGAACTGAAAGTAATTCCCCACCACCACCAAACAGAATGAAGAAGATGTTTGTGAGAAGGGGGGGGGAGGGGGGAGGGGAGAAGGAAGGTTGGTACCAAAATGGCATAATAATATGATCACAAACCTCCAAATTTCTTTTTAGTCTCAGAACGAATTCATGCCACAGATTTTTCATTCAAACTTACCCCTCCATTCCCTCGGGTTCTTATTTCACTTAATTTAGAAAGCAAAAAAACAAAACAAAAAAAGCAGCATTTTGCTTTATACAATTTGAAACGCTGCCTTTATTGAAAAACAGGAAGATAAAGCCATGGACCAGTTCATGATTAATAGTCCAATATTTGCTGTGTACTTTTTCTATGGAAGAGTGAGGCGTCGGGCTAATTCTGTTCCTATCAGAAGATTTAACGCAGTTTCATTGGCTTGTTCATAGCCTGAGAGTTTATTATGAATCATAGCAATGTCACAAGTCATAAGCAGACAAAATACTTCTTGCTAAATGGACTATAATAATAAGACGCTAGTTGGACATTATGAATCATGGCATCCTGCTTAAATAATGGGAAAGAAGACTTTAATGACTCTAATCTATACAGGTGGTCCTCAACTTACAACCAGTATGGAGCCCCAAATTTATGTTGCAAAGTGTCCCTGGACACTATGTTGGGGGAAAAGATGGCATGCGAAAGAAAGAAAGAAAGAAAGAAAGAAAGAAAGAAAGAAAGAAAGAAAGAAAGAAAGAAAGGAGGGAAGGAAGGAAGGAAGGAAGGAAAGAAAGAAAGAAAGAAAGAAAGAAAGAAAGAAAGAAAGAAAGAAAGAAAGAAAGAAAGATCTAATGATCACCTCCTGACACAATAAATGCAACAATATCTGCTCACCCAACAGAATTTCATGGAAATTTTCCCTCCTTTGGTTAGGAAATGTAAAGCAAATTCTTTTTCATCAAACTGGGTGAAAATTGGTAGAGAAAAAAGCCCATGAGACTTTTTCCATACACACCAATTGGTAACAGAATAACAAGAGTTGGAAGGGACCTTGGATATCTACTAGTCCAACCCCCTGCTCAGGCAGGAAACCCTATACCGTTTCAGACACATGGTTGTCCAATTCTTAAGAACCGTCAATGCTGGAGCACACACTATTTCTGGTGGCAAGTTGTTGCCCTGATTAATTGTTCCAACTATCAGGACATTTCTCCTTAGTTCTAAGTTGGATGATCTCTCCTTGATTGGTTTCCACCCATTGCTTCTTGTCCTGCCTTCAGGTGCTTTGGGGAATAGTTTGACTCCCTCTTCTTTGGGGCAACCCCTGAGATATTGGAAGACTGCTATCATGTCTCCCCTAGCCCTTCTTTTCATTGAAGTAGACATACCCAGTTCCTGCAACCGTTCTTCATATCCCAAATGTGGTTTTTCAAGAGGCAGCTGGACTTTCTTGTTTTTCTTTGAAGACGTTTCATTTCTCATCCAAGAAGCTTCTTCAGCTGTCGCTTCTCCTCGTCTTGGATGAGAAGCAAAACGTCTTCAAAGAAAAACAAAGAAAGTCCACTTGCCTCTTGAAAAAGCACCTTTGGGACAGCCATCACTGAGATCACTGAGAATCTCCATAAACCTTCTTCATATGTTTTAGCCTCCAGTCCCTTAATCATCTTCGTTGCTCTTCTCTGCACTCTTTCTAGAGTCTCAACATCTTTCTTATATCGTGGGGACCAAGCTCTCCATGTTAGCAAGTGTGCCCTCCTGAAACTACCACATATTTTTTTCTTACAGGTGTATATAAGAATTGTGTTGGTTTCCCCCCTGATCTCTCCCCACATCCTTGCAAACCTCCGTGAGCGTTGCAGAAAATTAGGGCTGAGCATGGGGCTGTTTACCCAAGTGTGAAATTGACACGGGGAAGTTTGTCATGGCAATGTGCATGGCGCATGAGTCCAGCCATAAGGGAGCTATGCTCAGAGGAAGTCAAAACAGGCTCCCCATATGCCGTGCAGATTCATGTAAATTCACAGTAATAATTAGGAACGAATCCTGACTTCCTTGTGCCAGAATAGCTGTAGAAACTGCAGGCAGCAGGGGGTTGAAATGAAAGTCAAGATTCCTGCCAGTGATTCAGAGTTCAGCACAAAAGCCTTTTCAATGAAAACACACCCATTTCTCCCAACATAGCTATCTAGGAAGAATCAATAAGGTTGAGCACAGCTGGGGACCTCCAAGGATGCTCGGTCTTAACAGATGAACAGAGTTGGAAGGGACCGTGTAGGTCATCTAGTCCAACCCCCACCCCAAGCAGGAGACCCTACACCATTTCTGACAAATGGCAGTCCAGTCTCTTCTTGAAAACTTTCAGGGATGAAGCTCCCACAACTTCCGAAGGCAACTTCTGTTCCATGGGTTGATGGTTCTCACGGTCGGAGAATTTCTCCTTCTTTCTAGGTTGAATCTCTCCTTGTTCCGTTTCCATCCATTATTACTTGGCTGGTTTTCAAGTGCTTGTCTTAATTGAGGAAGCAAGTGGTTAGAGTTCAGTACTGCAGGCTACTTCAGCTGATTGCTAGCTGCAGTTTGGCAGTTCAAATCCCACCAGGCTCAAGGTTGACTCAGCCTTCCGTCCTTCCGAGATGGGTAAAATGAGGAGCCAGATAGTTGGGGGAAAGAGGCTGACTCTGTAAACTGCTTAGAGAGGGCTGTAAAAGCACTATGAAGCGGTATATAAGTCTAAATGCTATTGCTATTAATGCTGCAGCTAGCTCGCAGTGACTCAAAAGCAGAACCCTTCTGCTCAGTGGCTGTACAGGGTAGTCCTCGACTTACGATTACCTTTGGGACCAGACTTTCTGTTGCTAAGCAAGGCAGGTGTTCAATGAGCCTTTTATAGAACCTTTTTTGACATGATAGTTAAGCAAATCAGGCAGTCATTAAGTCAGGGGTGTCCAAACTTGGGAACTTTAAGACTTGTGGACTTCAACTCCCAGAATTCCCCAGCCAGCTATTCTGGGAGTTGAAGTCCACAAGTCTTAAAGTTCTCAAGTTTGGACACCCCTGCATTAAGTTCATCAGGCTTCCTCCGTTGACTTTGCTTGTCAGAAGCTAATCGGGAAAGCCACAATGATGCTGTAACTGTCATAAATACATGCCAGCTGCCAAGTGCCCAGATTTTGGTCATGTGACCAGAGGGATGCTGCAACGGTCATAAGTGTGAAGCGCAGTCATTGGTTACTTTTTTCAGTGCTATTGTAACATTCAATGGTTGCTGAATGAATGGCTGTAAGTCAAGGACAGGATTTAGAATGTTTTTAGCAAAATCCTCCCAAAGCCCACAGAAGGATAAGGGCTTTGGGTACAGATTTCAGCGTTCCAATTGGGGTGGATAATGTGAGGACAATTTTAAGCTACTGTTTCAACCACTGTTCCCCTGTCTGTATAATGGCATAGAAATAACTAAGGTCCATTGATTAAATGTGATCCAAGGTATGGAGGTTTCATAGCCTTAGTAAGCCTTAGTAAGTCCACACCTAGAATCCTGCATCCAGTTTTAGTCACCACACTATAAAAAAGATGTCTAGATTCTAGAAAGAGTGCAGAGAAGAGCAACCAGGATGATTAGGGGACTGGAGACTAAAACATAGGAAGAACGGTTGCAGGAACTGGGCATGGCTAGTCTAGTGAAGAGAAGGACCAGGGGAGACATGATAGCAGTCTTCCAATATTTGAGGGGCTGCCACAGAGAGGAAGGGGTTATTTGCCAAAGCACTTGAAACCCAGACAAGGAATAATGGATAGAAACTGATCAAGGAGAGAAGCAACCTAGAACTAAGGAGAAATTTGCTGACAGTGAGAAGGATCAACCAGTGGGACAGCTTGCCTTGTTTGCTCCATCACAAGAGGTTTCTAAGAAGAGACTGAACAGCCAATTGTCTGAAAGGTATAGTATTGCCTGCTTGAGAAGACAGTTGGACTAGAAGACCTTCAAGGTCCCTTCCAGCTCTGATGTTCTATGTTCCTTCCTACCTCGTAAGAGCCAGCCTTTCCTTTCCATAGCTCTGCTAGATTTCAGCCTTCAGATTTCCCAGGCAACGTGACCCAAGGCAATCTGGAAGATGCAGTCCAATCTATCTAGAAAGGATTACTGGATGGAAGGAAATCAAAGCAGGCTCCCCGTATGGTTAGGCCCAGGAGCTGGACCCCTTACAAATTCAATTGGAAAAAAAAGTCATAAATAATATTCCTCAAGGATGTGACAGGTTGCTAAAATCTCCGGAGCAGTGTTTCTCACCTTTGGCAACTTTAAGAGATGTGGACTTCAATTCCCAGAATTCCCCAGCTACAGGACACCAAGGTTTGCAGGCCATAAAAAAAGGGACTGCATTGTGTTAGCATGATATACAGTGCCTTCATTTATCACAGCGTAGCCTTGAGGAATTCCTAACATACCCAAAGCACATTCTTCAAGCATTCTCCCTCTTCCCACTATAGTGGGCAGGCATACGCACGCACGCACAAACAAATACACACAGAGCCTGTCGAAAACAATTTCAAGAGCATCATCTGTGTTCCATGTCATAAAATTATATCCCTGTGTTATACAAGTGACCAGGACTGGAATAAGAACATTCACACAATCAGCCAGACATATACATCAAGGTTGCACTACTCATAGTTTAGTGCTGTACCCTATTTGTTCCTCCATCTCTAGGTTGGAATACTGTTGCTTAAGAAGTCCATAAGGTAAAGGTTCCCCTCCCACATATGTGTTAGTTGATCCTGACTCTAGGGGGTGATGCTCATCTCTGTTTCTAAGCCAAAGAGCCAGCGCTGTCCGAAGACGTCGCCGTGGTCATGTTGGTGGGATGATCAAACGCCGAAGGCGCACGAAACGCGGTGACCTTCCCACCAAAGGTGGTTCCTATTTTTCTTGCATTTTTACCTGCTTTCAAACTGCTAGGTTGGCAGAAGCTGGGACAAGTAACAGGAGCTCACTCGTGGCACTAGGGATTCGAACTGCCGAACTGCTGACCTTTCTGATCGACAAGCTCAGCGTCTTAGCCACTGAGCCGCCGCACCTCTTACGAAGTCCCCACTTCCATGCATAAGATCCACGTCCTCGGTAACAGCTAAGCAGGGGGAGCTGAACTCTATAAAGGGGGAAATCCTAGTGAGATCTCAAAACCCAAATTCCTCTCCTGTGCGTGGAGGAATGGAGCATTCTGTCTCCAACCGGCCAGCCCTCTTCTTTGTTTGGGTGGCATTCCGTCCAATCACCTGGATGAAATTCCTTGTTGCCTGTGGTGGCTCAGCAAATGGAATGGAGCAATTTTCTTCTTAAACACAAAGTGGCGTTTAAACAGCCAGCTCCTAACCCTCACCACAAAACAAAGGCAAACGTTACTGACCAGCAGGAATCCTACAGTGTTTGGGGGCATAAATAGGTTGAATGAATAAAAGTGGTAATGGTGCTAAGACTGAACCTCCCCCCCCCCAACACCCTGTATCTTTCTTTGGGGCACCAGAGAACAGCCCCACTGCATGCCCTGGTGCTCCAGCTGATGAGGACTAGCTAGGCATTAGCCAGGTGACGGGAAGATGCAAGACTTTGGCCAGGTAGCGCTGGCCTCGAAAGACAAACAGCTGACGTCCCTTCACCTCTGGATCACTGCTCTTCTTCTCTCCCCAAAATTAGGCTCGCATGCTAAAGGTGTCAGGCAAGCAGCTCAAGCTAACCATTATTTAACTGAAGGCTGGGATAATGGTACAGTCGAAGGGAGCTGGTGAGGATGGAAAGAATAAGCTGCTCCTTTTCGGGAGCACCAGGGCCAGCTCCAAAAGTAACCACCCACAAGTGCGAGATGTGCTTCGAGAGAGGCAACCAATGTACTAAGCCAAACATTCCCCCCCCCCACTCCTGCAGCAGCCTGTCTTCACTCTTCTCTCCCCCCCCCCCCCAGCACACAGCCAGTGGAATTTGTGTGTGGGCTCTGCTTGCTGAAATGCAGAGCTAACATAATTGGGCACCCACCAAGACTCGTGTTAGCAGGAAGATGCCGCCAGCTTTGCCCAGATACTAAGTGTGGATGCTCTCACTTACCGGGTCTTGGGGAACCTGGATTTTAATCCCAGGAGGACGGAACTGACAAGGACTGCAATCTAAGGTCACGGGCTAGACTTAGACATCGGTCAAGGCTGCCTCCTCCCTCGAGGGCCGAGTCTTCGGTCTTCCCAAGAAGCCCATTGCAGTTTGGCTTTGTTTCCGGTTGCTTCCCTGGACGCCGACATCTGGCTCTCCTACCTGGAAGGCATTCAGACGTTCCTCTTTCCATTCCAGATCTCCCACCCACCCACCCTGCCCGGGAAATTCAGTGTTGGAGGCATGAATGGGCAAGGACAGCTGTAGAAGGTTGAAAGGTAAGGTGCGTCAAAAGTGGTATGGGTGTATCCAGACGGTTCCTCTTGCACTTCCAGCGCAAGAGTTTGTCCCATAGCTTCCTCCAAACCTGTTTGTCAATGCCAAAAAGATTGCATAATTTCTTCTAAATGCTCTCTCTCTCCCCTCTCTTTTCCTCCCCCTCTCTATCTGTCTCTCTCACCCTCCCTCTCTCTCTGTCTCCCTCTCTCCCTCCCTTTCCCTCTCTCTCCCCCCTTCCCCCTCTCTCCCTCCCTCCCTCCCTCTCTTTCTCTCTCCCCCCCTCTTTCTCTCACCCACTCCCTCTCTCTCCCTCTCTTTCTATCTCCCTCCCTCTCTTTCTCTCTCTCCCCCCTCTCTCCCCATCCTCCCTCTCCCTCCCTCTCTTTCTCTTTCCCCCTCCCTTTCTCTCCCTCTCTCTCCATCCTTCTCTCTCCCTCCCTCTTTCTCTCTCTCTCCCCCTCCCTCTCTCCATCTCCCTCCTTCTCTCCCTCTTTCTCTCTCTCTCCCCCTCCCTCCCTCTTTCTCTCTCTCTCCCCCTCCCTCCCTCTCTCTCCCTCTCTCTCCCTCTCTCTCTCTTCCAACTGAAAGCTGTCTCCAGCTTTGGCAGTTTTCTGCAAACTAAAGCATCCAATTATGAAGCAGCTCACCAGGTTACTGAGGAATCTTATCTGTTATTGGGTCAAACCAGGTTCCAGAGAACAAGACTGCTGAGACCTTGAGTCAGCTTAATCTAAAAGGCTGCATCACTTTGGGATTGAAATTCCCCGGGGGAGGGGGGGGCTTGAAGCAATTGGAAAATTTGGGGGGTGGGTGGAGGTGGCGTGCAGAGGCATTCCCTTTCCTTTGAGACTTAGGATCAGTCCCTCGGATTGATCTGAATTGTTGTCTCCCCTCAGAAAGACAATTCTTGGGGTCAGGTTCCCTTGCTTCAGGCCGGTTGATGGAACAAGCCAAATGCGAAGTTCATTTAGAGGGATCATGGAGAAGAGGATATAACTGGGAAAAGTCCTGAGAGGGAGAGAGGGAAGAGCAAGGGGCCAACTCTTTATTTGAGATAGCAACGTCACTTGAGCTGGTCCTTTATCTCTCCATAGCAGCATATTTACTTTGCAAAGAAGAAGAAAAAATCCAGATCCAATCTCTGCTGGTTGGAGAATTCTGGGAGTTGAAGTCCACACACACACATATCTTAAAGTTGCCAAGGTTGAGAAATGCAGCTCTGGCAAAAAGGACCAGATAAACAGGTGCTGAGAAAATACTTTTATGCAAGATCTCAAATGGGCACAGCAAGTGAAATGGTGGGGAAATAATCTGAGTCGCTTAAAGTCTGTTTCCTTATGTCCTGGGAACAAAGGTTAAAGCAGCTTTCCCTGTGTTTGTGTTGCCCCCCGGCTATGTTGGGCTAGAAACAGGCATTATCCACAGCTCCTGGGAAGAATGATGGGGCATTGTAGTCCATCCTGATTGCAAAAGAGGAGGTTGAAAAAGATTAGACTGCAGGAATAGCTGAGCCCTCAGAAGCTTTGCTATAAATGTTTTCTTTCAAGAATCACCAGTATATCTTGCATTTCCTCAGGACTAGCAGGGTTGGTTTTTTTTTTTTTTTTTGGCTATGGGTATCCCACCTTGGAGAGGGTGGCTCAGTGGCTAAGATGCTGAGCTTGTCAATCAGAAAGATCGACAGTTCGAATCCCTAGCGCCGCGTAATAGAGTGAGCTCCCGTGACTTGCCCCAGCTTCTGCCAGCCTAGCAGTTTGAAAGCACGTAAAAATGCAAGTAGAAAAATAGGAACCACCTTTGGTGGGAAGGTAACAGCGTTCCATGCACCTTCGGTGTTTAGTCATGCCGGCCACATGACCACGAAGACGTCTTCGGACAGCGCTGGTTCTTCGGCTTTGAAACGGAGATGAGCACCGCCCCCTAGAATCGGGAACGACTAGCACATATGTGCGAGGGGACCTTGACCTATCCCACCTTAAAGATATAACCCACCTTTTCACCACCTTTATTTTGGCAGGAGCTGATGGACAGGTGGAAAATAGGGTGGAGACAGCTAAATGGGCTTGACTTAAGCGTGAAGATAAGAACCTTGAAAATAAATGCTAGATCATAGTCCAAGCCAGTCTGCACCTACTCAGAAGTAAGCCGTGTTTTGTTCAAGATGACATGCCCTAATTAATGCACTCAGGAGTTCAGCTATGATTAACGAGTAGGATATTTCTAAAGTATTTACTGCACGACTTTTTTTAAAAAAACAATCTGACAATGATTATTGACACTCTGGACAAATGACTGTCTGAAAATGGAAATCTAGAATTAAAAGTACCTGAAATATTCCATCTGGTTGATGTATGAACTGGGGGGGGGGGCGAGGGGGGGACTCAGGTTTCCTTGAACTGGTTTTTAGTCATTGTCATTAACCATGCAATTCTGTGCTTGTCTGTTGAGAAGACAGTCTATTTGAATTCACAAGGGTTTCGATAAACGGGTATCATGCTAAATGGAGGACACTCTTAAGAGGATAATGTTATGTGAGATTGACAAGCAAGAGCTCTGGGCCAGCTCTATAATTATGTAAAACGAGACAGCTGCCTTGGCAGCAGATGGGGTGGGAAAGCACAGAACAGTGCTGGAGAACAGAATTATGTGAGCCAAATATAGACTTGTCATATCTGGGTAACCAGCAGATGGCAGCAAAAGTGATTCTGAGGCCCTTGACTCTTTGCTGCCATCTACTGGTTGCCCATTCCAGTTACAGTGACTCTCTTCACATCAGTTATAGTACTTTTAAGCCCTGTTAACTCATGTGGGAGTCCGATGGGGGAAACCACTTCACACAACCAACCTGTGACATTTCTTCTTCTTCAGGCATTGCTCTCTTTATGCTTTCACGTGAGACATGCGGACTGGGTTTGTAAATTCTGCTAAGCCAGGTGATGTTTGTTGAATTCGGACTTAGCACATTGTCAGACCCAAGTGCTATGGTTTATAAATCTCAGATCATGCCTTGCATGTATTGCGTGAATTGTGCCAAACTTGTTTTCATTAGCAAGATGCAACTAAAAGGCAATCTGATTTAGAGTAATAAAGGCAGAAAATAATTGTTATTTACTTCCTTGCACACATATTGTGCTTTTTCCCTTAAGTTCAAGGAGGTACCTTCAAGGGTCTTGCTTCATCTTACCCATACCACTGTAGGAAGTTAGCACCCACCCCTCCCCTAGAAGAATGAAATAGCCTAGGAAATATCGAAAAGGCAGAATAGTATATTTCCCTGAATAAGAAATGGAGAAACGTGTTTTAGGCAGGAAACAGACTCATTCCTAATAGCCCCCACCTTTGCCAATGGGCCATTAAAAGGCCTGAGCCAGTCTATTCTATATATCAAAGATCTCTTCCCTTCAACTCCAGGGTGATGGGATTAAGGCATGATAGTATTAGCCCTTTGCCCATCTCATCACAGGGCACCTGGGAAGAAGCCATGCTCAACCAAACTTGGACTCAAAACACAGCCTACGGAGTTGGCCCCGCATGGCCCCATGGGAGTCTGACAACCAATCAGAATACAAGATCAAGATCAAAGGCCAGAGAAGGCATAAAACCAGGGACTTTCAGCATCTCACTCTCTTTTTCTTTTTCACCCAACATCTGGAAGCACGTGATCCCCCTTTTCTGTTCAGGAGTTCAAGTCATGTGATCCTGTCCACCATTAAACCATCTTTCCAAGCAGCCTCCATGTTTCCAGTGTCTTTTTCCCCACTTGGAGCTGAACCCAGAACGACATTTCTTCCGACGCCGCAACAGCCCTGTAAGATGGGTTGAGAGAGCAACACTCAAACGCAACCAAGAGTAGCAGCTTCTCCTAAAGCAATATTTCTCAAACTTTTAAGATCTGTGGATTTCAACTCCCAGAATTCCCCCGTCAATGCATGCTGGCTGGGGAATTCTGGCCGTTGAAATTCCACATGTCTTAAAATAGCCAGAAACATCGGGTTAAAGCCTTTCCCTCACATCTTTTTGTTTTTAAAACACGTCTTAGCATTGTACAGATTCTCAGTCCTCCAAGTCAGGGTTGTCCCAGAGGTGCTTTTTCAAAAGGCAACTGGAGTTTCTGCATCCTAAAAAGATGAAAATAACCAGCTCTCTGCAAGGAATATCAATCTTTCCATTCCCCACTATCAGAACTGAAGGAGCTTCCTGGATGAAAAATGAAACGTCTTCAAAAGAAAAGAAAAAAACAAGAAAGTCCAGTTGCCTCTTGAAAAAGCACCATTGGGACATGTCTTAACATTGTGGTTTTTAATAACCCGGTTTGCAAGGTTGTGTTATGCCTGTTGTAAAGATACCTCAAACGTTAGCGAGTTTATGAAATTCAAGGTGGTTTGTGCATTGCAGGGATCAGTCTCACATCTAAGGACTGACCTGTGTATGTGATTCATATCAGCAAAAGCACCATCCATTGTGCTTTGAATAAAGATTTGGCACCTGCGAAGTTTGAGGAAAAAACTGTCCTAAAGCAACCCAGTTGGATGAGGGCAATGGAAGCAGATTGAAGGAAAACATCCATTGTCCATCTTCAGGGTCAAAGTTTTAGGTGAAAATGGCAACAGAGCAAGAGGAAAACAGAAAGCAGTTCTGTTAAACAGGCTGTGGCATGTTTTCAGTGAAAATAACCATAGACACAGACCAATTGTGGAAAACATTTCTAAAATTATTTTCTTGCCTGTTTTTCAGACAGTAAGACCTTCTTTCTCTTAGAGCTGCTTAGAAGTTGCATTCTGTTTGTTACTATTCATGAAGTCAATCGTGATTTCAAAACTTTTCCTGCCAAGTTTTCAAAAGTGACTTGCCAATGATCTGGGCTGGGATAGAGAATGATTGGCTCAAAATCACCCAAACAGTTTAATGGGATTAGAACCCAAGATCTGAGCTTTTAATTCACCATCTTAACCACTGGACCAAATGGAATGTGTTTATTCTACCTGCCTTTCCAACTTCTCTCAATCCTCCTTTATTTTATTTTTGTTTTATTTATTCAAATATATTAGCCACTTAACTAGTAGTAACTGTGAGAGGGATCTTGGACTCCTACTGGAGAACCATTTAAATATGAGCCAGCAGTGTGCAGCAGCTGCCAAAAAAGCCAACACAGTTCTAGGCTGCATAAACAGACGGATAAAATCAAGATCACGTGAAGTGTTAATACTACTTTATAATGCCTTGGTAAGGCCACACTTGGAATACTGCATTCAGTTTTGGTCACCATGATGTAGAAAAGTTGTGGAGACCCTAGAAAGAGTGCAGAGAAGAGCAACAAAGATGATTAGGGGACTGGAGATTAAAACATATGAAGAACGGTTGCAGGAACTAGGTATGTCTAGTTTAATGAAAAGAAGGACTAGGCGAGACATGATAGCGTGTTCCAATGTTTCAGGGGTTGCCACAAAGAAGAGGGAGTCAAGCTATTTTCCAAAGCACCTGAGGGCAGGACAAGAAGCAATGGGTGGAAACTAATCAAGGAGAGAAGCAACTTAGAACTGAGGAGAAATTTCCTGACAGTTAGAACAATTAATCAGTGGAACAACTTGCCTCCAGAAATTGTGAATGCTCCAACGCTGGAAGTTTTTAAGAAGAGATTGGATAATAATTTGTCTGAAGTGGTGTAGGGTTTCCTGCCTGATCAGGGGCTTGGACTAGAAGACCTCCAAGGACTCTTCCAACACTGTTATTATATTCTAACTACAATGGACTCTGTACAATATACAAAACTAGAAAAAAAACCCTAAAAACAGCTTAAAGCATAACCGTAAATCAAAGAGACAAGTCAGACTAATAAAAGCAAAATAAAAAGAATTAAAAATTAAAAGGGAGAGGGATCCAGTTTGTTGTAGTGGCTAAGGCATCAAGCTACAAACCACGAGGCCAGGAATTCCAGTCCTGTCCAGTATAAAGTCAACTGAGTGTTGTTATACCCTCTCAGTCCGAGGAAGGAAGCAATGGAGAACTTTCCATCGCCAAGAAAGCTGCAGGGATTTGTCCTGGCAGTTGCAAGGAGTCAAACACTGACTTGATAAGAATCGCCATTTAAAAAAACCAGAGGGTCTTTGACAAATGACAAACACCTTGTTCTTTATTCGATATCCCTTCCTGAATTTGCATAGCCCTGATCGGTCTTCCGTTCCGTGCCAGTCTCGTTGACACCGTTGTTATAAAGATCTGGCTGTGGAGGTAACCTGAGCAAAATCTGCAGAGCTTTGAAAGAGCAGGAGTTAAAAAGAACTGACACCCACGGTCCCAACCTCCTTGCCAAGTGAGCTTCAGCCTCCTGGCATGTACCCAAGGCCAGGAAATGAATGGTGCAGGGCTAAGAAAAATTGGCAGGTCTGGTAGGCTTAGGGAGGTGGGCACATCAGGGCTGAGATGGCCTCTACGTTCAAGCCAAGCTGATAAGAAAACATATATATCGCATCAGGAGTAACTGGAAATTCTAGAAGGTGCCTCGTTTATGGTCTCATGGCTTTCTGATTAACCACATGTATAAGGAAACAAACTTAGGTTTAATTCTAGATGAGTAGCAACAGAGGTGGTATTCAGCCGGTTCTGGCTGGTTCTGGCAAACCGGTAGCGAAAATTTTGAGTAGTGCGGAGAACCAGCAAATAACATCTCTGGCTGGCCCCACCCCCATCTATTAGCTGCCTCCCGAGTCCCAGCTGATCGGCTGGGTCTTCTTTTGTTGCCCTGCACAGGAGAACAGTGCTGGAAAGCAGGTTAGTGGGATGAGGAGAGAATGGGGATTGTGCAGTATCCTTCCCCTGCCACCACCACAAAGCCATGCCAACCAAGCCACACCATGCCCACCAAGCCATGCCCACAGAACCAGTAGCAAAAAAAATGGAATCCCACCACTGAGCAGCAGTTGCACACAAATCCCACAAACACAGACAGAGTTGGTTCTCCTGTTTGAGGACATCCTCAACCAAAATAATTTCCTACTTTTATAGAGTTACAGATGTTTACCTGGAGGGGACGGGGGAAACAAGCTGTTCTCTCCAGCTGTGAGCCTGCAACGTATCTACCCACAGTTTTTAACCACTGTTTATGGCTCTCCCCCCCCCCCATTTTCTGGATTTGGGTGTTCTTTGAACTGTAAGGGTGAGATTTTGGACACCCTGGTGAGGGATGAAGGATGCTAAGCTGTTGTGGGACTCCTTGTTGAAGGCAAACAAAATATCTCAGAGAGAGAGAGAGAGAGAGAGAGAGAGAGAGAGAGAGAGAGAGAGAGAGAGGGAGAGAGAGAGATGATGAGAAGGTCAAGGTGGCAGCCATAATGATGCAACCAAAGCCCCAACCCTTTTTTATTTTGTGCCCAGACAATGCATGTAAGCCACAGCTGCCATCTTGGCTTTTGACTCCCATTGACGGCTCAGTCTTCAGAGGTATAACAGAATAATAAAATAGGAAGAGACCTGGGTGGTCTCTTCTAGTCCAACCCCCTGCCTAGGCAGGAAACCCTGCACCACTTCAGACAAATGGTTATCCAATCTCTTCTTAAAAATGTCCAGTGTTGGAGCATTTACAACTTCTGGAGGCAAGCTGTTCCACTGGTAAATTATTCTGTCAGGAAATTTCTCCTTAGTTGTAAGTTGCTTTTCTCCTTGATGAGTTTCCATCCATTGCTTCTTGTGCTGCTTTCAGGTGCCTTGGAGAATAGCTTGACTCCCTTTTCTTTGTGGCGGCCCCTGAGATATTGGAACATTGCTATCATGTCACTCCTAGTCCTTTCCATTAAACTAGACATACCAGAGACGTGCGGTGAGATTTATGGCTGGTGAGGCACTGACACAAGGGTGGGTTTCAATTTTTTTTAGACTTGTGTGGACTTCAACTTCCAGAATTCCACAGCCCAGTTCCTGCAACATGTGTTTTTTAACCTTTGGTCCCTAATCTTCTTTGTTGCTCTTCTCTGCACTCTTTCCAGAGTCTCCGTAGCTTTTCTACATTGTGGCAACCAAAGTTGGATGCAGTATTCCAAGTCTGGTCTTATTAAAGCATTATACAGTTGCATTAACTTATTAGATCCCTGGTGCAAAGAGCTAGCTCATGAGTGATCACTAGCCCTCGACTCCCCTGGATTATGTGTTACAGCAGTCTCAGTGTCTCTTATTAAGTATCACTGCACAGGAGCTGCTGGGACAGAGGAGGGAGGCTCAGCGACAGGTAAGCTACCAAGAGTTTGTCTTTGAGGATGGAGATTGGTCAGGAACTCTTCTGAAATTGCAGGTTTCTACCCCAGGTTGTGCATCCTTCGAAAGCGGTGGCCCTCTTGATACGGAAGCTGGGTGGAGGTGAAACCAAGTGGATTTTGCAGAGACGGGGGCAGCTGGCAGGGAGAAACAGAAGAGGCCTGGGACAAGAGGGGCATTGAGGGACCCACACAGGTTGCCTTTTGTTAAGGGCCCCACCCCGCCAGGATCAAAGCACCCCTTGTACCCGAGGCCGTGAAAGACACTGGCGAGTGGGTGTCACTGGCAGGCAAACAACAATATGTTGTTCTTCTCTTCTCTTCCCCAAACAGCTCTTCCTTTTGAAGCTGGCTCCCTTTGGGGATATGTTCCCTGGGGCTGAGGATCACACGGGACTTGCAGGTTATCGGAGGAGGGAGGCACATGGGTAGGTTTAAGGGAAAACAGTCAGAGCTCGGGAGGAGAGAGTAGTGGGAAAGGGGGACAGGAGACCAAAATGCAGCCAGAACAGTCTGCCCCCGTTTTGAAGGAAAGGTCTACCCATCAGGAAATTGAAAGCCTTAAGCTAGAGTTGAAATTGACCCAGCTGCACCCTGGTAGATGCCTCAAAAATGCCCTTGGGCCATGAGCCATGGTTGTGCAGTGGTTAGAATGCTGCTGTATTGTAGGCTAATTCAGCTCCCTGCCAGAGTTCGATCCTCACTGGCTCAAGGTTGACTCAGCCTTCCCTCATTGGGGACCCAGATTGTTGGGGGCAATAGGCTGACTCTGTAAACTTCTTAGGGAGGGCTGTAAAGCACTGTAAATCGATATATAAGTCTTAAGTCCTCCTATTGCTATGATCAGCAGAAGGCTTGGCTTTCTCAATCCTGTGCATCGCCCATCTTCTTTAAAGAGTCCAAATCAAGACAGGAAGAATGAAAAATACCCCGAGGCCAAATCTGCTCTTGAGTGCATCTGTTTCCCCCCCCCCCTTTGCGTTTCCTTTAGCCTGGAGGCATTTCCCCCCTCCCCCACCTCTTCCTACAGACTTCATAAGTCTACTCATTGATTTCCATTAACCTGCTTTGCAGAAGCTCCTGGAGAGATTTGAGAGCCTCAACAAGAGGTGGGGGGAAAAAATAAGAGTCCATGTGCTTTGGAGGCAAAGCATCTGTTCTGCTCTAAGCCACTGCCCTTTCTTATCAGAGGAAGAACCAGGAGCTGTCAAATCAGGCTGTCAAACAAAATGGAACAAGTGGGACTCTAACGAAATAGTGTGGGGTTTGAGTTGCCCCTGGAAGCTGTGTTTCTCCTCTGCAATCCGGATAAGCATTCCCCAGCAGTGACGTGCGGTGAGGTTTATGGCTGGTGAAGCTGGTGACATCATCAGGAAGGCGGGGAATGGGGCCACGTGTGCTGGAGGCTGAGGCTGCCTCAGCCTCCAGCACACGTGATCCCATTCCCCGCCTTCCTGAGCATGCTCCACTGGCTCGCGCTCCGCAGTCCTCGAAAGCGACTGGGGAACGATGAGAACCTTCCTGCCTCTGCTGGATTTCGCGCACTCCTTGCTACTGCAATATGCAATATATAATATTATATACTATTATTTCATGAAGAGAGGTGAGGCTCTGCCTCCCCTGCCTCCCCTGACCGCACATCCCTGTTCCCCAGAATAGCTTAAGGAGGAGGAGATCAAGCTTTACACCGTTCTTTCGTCCAAACGTTTGGACGGAAATACATACATGGCTAGAGAAAATAATAAAACAACACATAGACCGAAAACCAGAAATGTTTTTGTTAGGTATGCCAGAAAAATATGATAAACGGGGGGTATATTTAATATTACATGTTTTGACCACAGCAAGAATTGTACTTACACAACGTTGGAAAAATGAGGAAACCCCTGCAGAGGAAAATAGAATCAGAAAAATATTAGACTGTGCGGAAATGGATAGGTTAACATTCAAGATAAAGGACAAAGAAGACATAGAATTTTTTTTAACTTAGGATTTGTTTTACCAATGGTTGGATAATAAAAGTAGAAATTAGAAATTGGAAGAATATCATTATATATAAGTAAAGAATGTTATTACTGTTATCCCTGTATATTTGTAAATTGACTCAACAATATACTGCTTATTACGGTAAGCACTTATATATGTTAAAGAAAAATGTATAAATAAAAAATAATAATTTAAAAAAAAGCTTTACACGGTAGACTTAAGACCATCCAACTAATCAAATTACGTTTCAAGAGTCCCCGTTCCAACTACAGTCTGGTTCTGATTATCGGAACTGAACTGAATTTATTACTGAACATTCACAGAAAAATCCATTTCTCCTTGCCATCCCTTCTTCCCCCAATGATTTTTTTTCCCAAGCAGGAAATTGAATACCAGCAGTATTTAGATCATGCCAGGTTCCATATTATTTTCTTTGATAAGTCTTCTGGTTGCCTTTCCCTTTTTTTCACATTACTGAGGCTCATAAAAGCTCATAAAAGAAATTGTGGTGATTTCAGAGTCTAGTGATTAGCTACCCTCAATAGCCTATGAATCTTTGAACTACATAGCAAAATGATCTATTTGTGACATTCTTCTCTTGCAAAAGGTATTGGCTGACACTTCACCTTCTTGCCTTGTGCATATTTGCTTGCAAATATATCTATTTCGCTTCCAAGTACAAGAACATCACTAATTAATTATAATCTGAGCCCATGATTCCATTTTCTCGGCTGGGCAAAGGATCTGTGAATCATACCAGGGCAGCCATTTCATTTCCTAAGATTTAAAGAGACATCCGTGTTAAATTGTAAATCTATTTCCTCCTGGAAGCATAAGGACTAGAAACATGCTCTTTATATTTTTTTAAAAAACAAAAACACGATGCTCCCTGCAGGATACTTAACTATAATTGTGATGGGGCAGGAAAGGAAGCTGCTGGCAGATTTGAAGACAAAGAAGCAGAAGTTGGAGGTGAATAATCAGTTGCCTTAGCTACAAAGACATTTTCGATTTGTCATTAGTTCCGGAGACACACAACTGGAGGGATTTTGCACATCTGATATTGTTTATTCCATCTGGCAATACAGATACCCTTGTGGGGATAATATATTATTTCAGCGTAGCGTTGTTACAATTTGAAAGCATGCTTTTCCCTAGCACCAAACATTAAATCCCGCAATGGGATTTCTGCACGTGGGCGTAATTTTGGACTCTTTAAAGGCTTCGCGCAGGGCATTGAAAATCTGAATTGATTATGTGCCACAGAAATGATGTTGATGCTTATCAAGCACACAGATTTTTCTTCAGGAAGATTTGGTCCTTCAACTCTTCCCACAGTGCTGTTACTGAGTCTACCCCGACTTACTGCTGGGCATTCCCTTCTCTTTCTTTCCATCTTTCCCAGCTCTAAAGATCATTTGGCTGGTAAAGAATCTTTATTATATCCCAATGTATTGATTGAACGCACAAATAACATTGTGGGGTTTCTGGAGCTCCCTGAGTTTGGCTGTTTGCTTGCAGACATTTCAATACCCCACGAGATAGCGTCATCAGTTTGAGTGAATATGTGATTTGCTGCCTGTTTATATACAGATAGTTCTCAACTTAAACCATTTGTTTAGCAGCAATCTGAAGTTACGAGGGTCCTGAAAAAAGTGGCTTACTACCAGTCCCCGCACTTACAATTGTCATAGCATCTCTACTATCAGATGAAGAACGGTTGCAGGAACTGGGTATGTCTAGCTTAAGAGAAAGAAGGACTAGGGGAGACATGATAGCAGTGTTCCAATATCTCAGGGGTTGCCACAAAAAAGAGGGAGTCAAACTATTCTCCAAGGCACCTGAGGGTAGGACAAGAAGCGATGGGTGGAAACTAATCAAGGAGAGAAGCAACTTAGAACTGAGGAGAAATTTCCTGACAGTTAGAACAATTAATCAGTGGAACAGAAGTTGCCTCCAGAAGTTGTGAAGGCCCCAACACTGGAAGTCTTTAAGAAGATGTTGGAAAGCCATTTGTCTGGAACGGTATAGGGTTTCCTGCCTAAGCAGGGGGTTGGACTAGAAGACCTCCAAGGTCCCTTCCAACTCTAATATTGTATTGTATTGTATGGTCAAAATTTGGTTGCTTGGCAACCAGCAGGCAGGTACAATGGTTGCAGCATCCCAAGGTCATTTGATTGCCATTTGCAACCTTCCCAATTGAATTCCAAAGAGCAAAGTCAATGGGGGCAGTTGGATTCGCTTAATGATGGCATGATTCACTTAACAACCTCAGTGATTCGCCTTAACAGTGCAAAAAAAGGTGGTAAAAATCAGGGTGTGACTCACTTAACAACTGTCTTGTTCATCAGTGAAAATTCTGGTCCCAATTGTAATAAGACAAGATCTACCTCTCTGTAGTTTACCCTGCCAGTATTGGAAGGAGTGTTGTTACTTCCTTGGTGCTTCTTTCTAACTGTATAAAATTGTATCTTTAAAAGTGAAGCAGAAAGACAGTGGATTATTTGCCAAGCGCAGCTCCTCGGTGTGTCCTTTTTGTTAATTTGGGGTCTTCTCTCGCTTCCTCTTCCGTGGTTTCGTGGAACACTCACGTTATACTTTCAGGAGGGGGTCTTCTGGAGAGGGGCCAAAAGAAGTCCATTTGGAGGCCACAACCCTGTGCTCAGAACTCCACCCTTTTTAATGTTGTGTACCGTAAGAGGAGTTGGGCTTTGAGCACAAAGATGTAGCTCCCATCTACATCTACATCTTTGAATGTGAAAAGAAGGGATGACATGAGAGCAGTGAGCCAATATTGGAGAGGCTGCCCCACCAAAAAAAAAAAGAGGGCATCAACCTATTTTCCAAAGCACCAAAGAAGGCAAGACAAGAAACAATGGATGGAAACTAATCAAGGAGAGAAGCAACCTAGAACTAAGGAGCAATTTCCTGTCGCTGAGAACAATTAATCAGTGGAACAACTTGGCTCCAGAAGTTGCGAATGCTCCAACACTGGAAGTCTTTAAGAAGATGTTGGATGGCCACTCTGTCTGGAATGGTGTAGGATCACCTGCTTGAGCAGGGGGTTGGACTAGATGACCTTTAAGGTCCCTTCCAACTCTGTTATTCTGTTCTTTACTTTTTTGATTCCTTCCCCACCGACATCCCAGTACTTCTCGGCTTAGTGACAATTAGTCCCTGTGGGGAGAGGGGGCGACTAATAAGTTCAAGTAATAAATAAATAAATAAAATTAATTGCTGACATTTTCAGCATTCTTTCCCTGAGCAACTCCGGCTCAGCTCATATAACCAGTCCTTGTTTTGTCTGACTGGTGAATCCCAACTATTGAGCTTTGTAACTTGCTGTGCCAAAGCAGCATATTTCCATTCAATAAGCAAAATGGGGCTTATACAGTGTGCGATCCCTCCCCGAGAATTGTGTGTTCAAGATATTCGCAGTACTGGAAGAGGGAAGAATTGCCTACTATTCAAGAATGGACGCTAAAAGTAATAAATCTAGCAGAGATGGCCAAAATTACAGCTTACTTGAAGGACCACTCAGATGAGAAATACAAGTTCGAATGGAAAAGATGGATTGACTATATTCAAAATAAATATCGGACTAAAAAATTTCAATTAGCTTATGAGTGAAGGAATAAGGAACGTTACAACTTACCTAAAGTTAGCATAACAAAAGGGGAATTAAGGTACAAGAGGAGGTAGGGTATCGAATTCAGTTAGCTTATATTTGCATATGATTGTTAAATGTTTATACCCTGTATTTTGCTCTGGGAGGTTGAGGGGAGGGAGGGTGGAGGAAGGTGAGGGGGCAATATTTGTAAAATTTATTAAAACTTTTAATAATAATTTAAAAAAGATATTCCTGAAACGTCAGGCTCTGCTGGGTGATTTGCAAATTTCCATCAGCCAGTCAAAGGAAGAGAAATATGACCGTTTGCCAATCTTCTTCCAAGAACTGTAAGGATAAGTGGGAATTATTTTGGAAGCAGGAGGGAGAACCACAGATTGGAGAATCCTTCAAGAGTTGTCTCAGCCTACGGAAAGAAGAAGGGCCAGTGAAGCATTGAAAAGAAGGACTAGGGATGACATGATAGCAGTTTTCCAATATTTGAGAGGCTGCCAGAAAGAAGAGGGGGTCAATTTATTTTCCAAAGCACCAGAAGGCAGGACAAGAAACAACAGATAAAAACTAATCAAGGAGAGAAGTAACCTGGAATTAAGGAGAAACCTCCTAACAGAGAAAACAATTAACCAGTGGAGCAGCTTGCCTTCTGAAATTGTGGGTACTTCAACATTGGAGGTCTTTAAGAAGAAACTGGACAGCTATTTGTCTGAGATGGTATAGGGTCTCCTGCTGGAGCAAGGGGTTGGACTAGAAGATCTCCAAGGTCCCTTTCAAGTCCGTTATTCCATTATTCATTTCAGGAGGGATCCTCCCCAGTTTTCCAGAGAGTAAAAGGAAAGAAGGGAAGACACTTTCAGTCTTGCAAGATTTTGCGAATGTAACCTTATAGTAAAGATAGAGCCGGTTACTCCTGGTTGTGCTTCTTTTTTTAAAAAAAAATATATTTTTATTATTTTTACATTTAAAACAATGCAATACCGCGGAGTCGGAGTGACCATACATTCACATTATGTACAGCTAGTTTCAACCATTAACAATTAATCTACTTAATACATTGTCTATCCTTCTGTCCAATCACAATATATACATTTGTTCCAGTCTTGTCATCTTGTCTTATACCAATCATAAAATCTGTTCCATACTTCAAACTGGTTGTGCTTCTTGTCTGGATTACCTTGCATTGCTAGTAACAGCCCAAGATCCATGACCAACAGTCTTGGATTATCAATTCTTAGGTTGCTGTTGCACTAGGACTTCTGTATGTCAGATGGGTTAGCAGTATTTGACTTTGGCAATCAGGAGCCCTGCCAGTTTCTCTTCTCCATGCCAAACAGGACTTATGAAATATTTCTGGTTTTTGTTTCTAACCACCTCACTGCTTTTATGCTGGAAACCTTTCTTCTTGCATTAAGGGTCTTGCAACAGTTGGGCTGCGAGGTGGGCATCAGATTTCAAAGTGCCACAGTTCTCTGCCCACTTGCCCTAAGAGCACAATCAGGCAGTGGAGAATACATGAAGTACTGCTTCCCTCTGCTGGCACAATGGAGCAAACAAAATAAAACAATGTCTTGGTTGTTGTTTTTTTAAAGAAAAACATTGTTATATAAGCTTTGCGTTACATTCCAACCTCTGGGAGAACATCCCTCCCCAAGATGGCTTTGCAAAAATTAGAAACAGACTGATTATTACTGTATAGGATAAAAATCCAACAAAGATACCTTGGATAACACCAAATTCATTTCTCTAGGACAGGATTCACACATCACACCAAGAGCCACTATTTCCTTAACCATAGTTAGCTGCATACGCTACAAGTAGGCTGGCCTTACACAAGATAATATGTCAAATTAGACAATATTACAGCTTAGGCAATGTATGAATGCAGTGTGATTATGACAGCCCCTTTCAACTTCCAGCACCGAACATGTATGCAGGAGGAGGTTTGTGTATGAATGCTCACCAATTGTGTGTGTGTGTGTGTGTGTGTGTTTTCTAGCATAACTTTGGAATGCCTTGAGCAATTTCAACCAAACTTGGTACAGAGATGACTTACTCTCTATCAACAAATATTGTGGGGGTAAGACAACCTTCGGGGGGGGGGGTGTTCTGTTAAGATACAGCCTGTTGTGTCTTAAAATTGCTTCTACTGTACTGCCATAAAATGGCTCCTACTGTACAGCGCAGTGGAGTTGCCATGGTAACGGCTTCACAGTCCTCCACAAGGGGGCTCCCTCTGGTAAGGGGGAAAATCAAACATTAGAAATTAGGTTTGGTAGGGACATTTTCCCTCTATAAATAAATACCTGGGCAACACCGGGTTATTGGCTAGTATTGTATAAAACATCAACAAATGGATGAAACAATTTTGCTACTGAGCATCCTCAGGTTCAGGTTGTATTCAGTAGCTTTAAACCTCAATCTTGGCCGTTTGATAGTGGACATTCAGGGAACTGCAGTCAACGCGAAGTAGCTCGGGTTGAGAAACCCTGTTTAACCCCTTCAGTTCCCTGAATACTGTCTTTGCATGAATGCACAGCGAATGCATACAATCTGCATATTAGCTGTAACTGACCTAGTTAGGGGATGCAAACAGGAAGCAACTTCTGCTGTACTGGCAAAAATCCAATTTCTCCTTACCGATGGTCTGATGCTGTACATGCCTAAGGTCTAGCTAGCAGTTGTCTTCTGAGGGATCTCTCTCTACAGAAGAGAGATCCCAATGGAAAGGTTAGCCTTCTAGGGCAAAGTTTCTCAATCTTGACCATCTTAAGATGTGTGGATTTCAACTCTCCGAATTTTCAGAGTTGACCTACACACAACTTAAAGTTGCTAAATTTGGGCAACACCACTCTAGGGAATGTTCTACTAACTATGCTAAACAATTGCCCTCTTACTATCAATGTCATCCTACTTCTCCCTTTTTCCTTTAGGTTGACCTACACATTTCTTCAAACATAAACAACATGAAATTCTTCTGCAAGACGCTGCTGGCCTTCTGGGTCCTATTTGAAGGTACTTTTGGACAAAAGAATGAGTTCTGTCTTGGTAACATTCTCCCAAATTACATTGCGTTGGTGACCCATCAGAAACCCAAGACGTATCTCATCTAATTCTTTGTAGATTGGGTTTCAAGTTGCTCGTAGACCAATTTCTCACTGGGTTAACTATTAAGAGTTGTCAAGCTTGACAACTTTAAGATGTGTGGACTTCAGAATTCCAGAATCCTTGAAATCCATACATCTTAAAACGTGATGAGGGTGAAAAACACTGCTATAGAGTATATAACACCTTTGATATTCCCTTTAGTGCGTTTTTTTTTCAGTAGTGGAAGGAGCAGGAATACACAGAGCAAGCTGGGAGTGGTGATATGGGCTTGTATCATAATATAGGAGAGATCTTGTGGAGGAAGTAGGTGGCTTTGTATAAATACTGTATTCTCCCCCACGCCCACAAACCTCTGTTGATGACTGGAGTCCCACTAACCCTGCCTTGTTGCTCATTATGGACAACAATTGGTGGCAATTGTTGTTGTTTTTTCTTCCAGGAAGTGATGCCAGTCTCAGGGGAAGGAAATCAGGAATTCCCCAGTCTCTGAACCTGAAACTGCCTCCCATTAAATCTGTAGCGCTGGCAACGCTATTCAGTCTTACTGCTGTGACACTGTCAGCCGTGGAGATAAATGATCTCCATGACCTTTCCTGCTGATTCAAAGGCAGGTGGGATGCAGGTAACACAGCCACGAGGGAGGTTCCTGAAAGGGACCTCAAGTCTACCCCTATTATTCATCATACCCAATAAGAAGGACCGGTGATCCCAGTCAATATTGTACAAGGCAGTTTGGGGGTAAGGCATAAACTGCCCAACAGGGTGAGGGATTGGTGCCATGTGGACCAAACCTGGAGAGGGAATGCTCAGAGCCCATAAGGAGAGAAGTCAAAATCAGCAATGAAACAGGCAGTCAATCAGCAACCACGTGTTTTTCTCTCTCCTTCATTGTGAGTCTCTTCTGCCTCCTCCCAAAGGGGTCTTGGCTGGACCGTGGAGTGCCTGGATGCCCGAACACATCACTGCCTTTGAGGGCACCTGTGTGGTTATCCTCTGTCGCTTCAGCTACCCGGAAGAGCTACATCCAGCAACCATCCATGGCATCTGGTACTTCAACAGCCCGTACCCCAAGAATTATCCCCCAGTGGTTTACAAATCCCGCACCAACATTATCCACGAGAGCTACGTCGGACGCAGTAGGCTGCTGGGAGAGCTGAATTCCCGCAACTGCACCCTGCAGATTTCCCGTCTCAGCCCTGAACTCTCAGGGAAGTATTACTTTCGGGGAGACCTTGGTGGCTACAATCAATATACCTATCCAGAGCACAGCAACCTCGAGATCATCAGTGAGTATCAGGCAATGCTAGTGGGAAATACCAGTTCTAACTCTTGCTTATAAGGGATTGAGTCTAAGCTGGTGAGCCCTTTCAAATAGTATGGGAATCAGCAGCAATTAAGTGATGGAGGAGGCTTCCCTAGATAGGGACAGAGTAGGGTGGAGTAGGAGTAGGGAATAGAACAGAACAGAATAGAAAATTGGTTGTGTGATTGGACACACAAGGAGCAGGGGAGTTTCTGTTTTCTCCATATTATCTGTCTCTTTTTACTCCATAGACAAGCCCACAATTGTCAATCCTCCAGAAATGGTGGAGGGTTCAGAAGCAGAACTGCGCTGTGAGGTGCCGGATAATTGTCCAGACATGAAACCTGTCATCACATGGGTGAACTATGAGAAATTGGCTGAGCATTCGGTCTACGCACAAGTAGAGGAAGAAGGCAGCACTTGGTCTCTCATCTCCATCCTGAAGTTCCTACCACTGCGTGAGAACCACGGATATGAGGTGGGCTGCAAAGTCAGCTACCCCAACACCACTTTTGAGTTTGATGGCTTCTCGACTCTGGATGTCAAATGTGAGTTGGCTGTTGATAAGTAGCAGAGAACATAGAATAATAGAAGGCACATCAGAGGTCTTCAGAGTCCCGACCCCCTGCTTGAGCAGGAGATGCTATATCATTTTTCTCTTTTTGAAACCCTTCAGTGCAAAGGTGGGATTCAGCAGGTTCTGACCAGTTCTGGAGAACCAGTAGCGGAAATTTTGAATAGCTCAGAGAACCAGTAAATACCACCTCTGATTGGCCCTGCCCCCATCTATTCTCTGCCTCCCAAGTCCCCACTGATCGGAAGGGAATGGGAAGCAGTAACCTTCCCCTGGAGTGGGGAAGGAATGGAGATTTTATGGTATCCTTCCCCTGCCATGCCCACAGAACCGGTAGTAAAAAAAAATTTGAATCTTACCCATGCATCAGTGACTGAGCACTCATAACTTCTGACGGCAAGCGGTTCCACTGGTTAATTGTTCTTATTGTCAGGAAATTTCTCCTTAGTTCTAGGTTGCTTCTATTCTTGGTTAGTTTCCAATCATTATTTCTTGTCTTGCTTTTTGGTGCTTTGGAAAATAGGTGGACCCCCTCCTCTTTTTAAGAGCCCCTCAAATATTGGAAACTATATATATATATATATATATATAATGTGTTTGTGTTATATATATATTCGTAGATTTTCACGGGTGTAGGTATGCTGGTTTTGTTGTATTCGGGTCTTTTTCCATGTAGGATTGAGATTGACTTGGTAACGTTTCGGCAAGATCTCACTTGCCATCTTTTTAAGCCCAAGCCTGAAGATGGCAAGCGAGATCTTGCCTAAACGTTGCCAAGACAATCTCAATCCCACATGGGAAAAGACCCGAATACAACAAAACCAGCATGCATATCTATCTATCTATCTATCATCTATCTATCTATCTATCTATCTATCTATCTATCTATCTATCTATCATCTATCTATCTATTGATCGATAGATAGATAGAAGATAGATAGATAGATAGATAGATAGATAGATAGATAGATAGATAGATAGATAGATAGATAGATATAAAAACATAAATATGTTAACTTTGATATCAATGAAATTTTTATTAAAATATACCATTTCCCCGGAAATAAGAACTCCCTGGATAATAAGCCCAATCAGGCTTTTGAATGCATGCGCTAAAATAATCCCTCCCTCGAAAATAAGCCCTCCCTGAAAATATTGCAACACAGCAGGAGCCATGAGGTAACCATGCTCGCCGCCTCTTGCACCTCAAAAATAATAAGACCTCCTCCCAAAATAAGGCCAAGTGCTTAATTTGGGGGTCAAAAGAAAATAAGACCCTGTCTTATTTTGGGGGAAACACCGTATTAACATCTTTATTTTTATACTTTACATTTTTAATATTGCATGTAAGTGAACACCTGTCATCTTAATCTTGGAGAACACTGGAGAACAAGACTTGATGGAATCAGGCTCTTTAATTCCCTCCACACTATGACACATTCTACTGTGGCATTGCTTTTCTGCAACTATCTAAAAGCAGAATTAAAACCGTGGTTCAACATTTAATAAATAATTATACAGATACTCTTTGGGTTACAACCATTTCATTGTCCAAAGTTAAAATGGCATCAAAAAACCAGCTTACAATCGTTTTTCACACTTATAAGCATCCCCCCATCCTCACATGATCAAAATTTGGCTGCTTGGCAACTGGCATCTATTTATGACAGTTGCAATGTGCTGGGGCCATATGATCACCTTTTGTGACTTTCTGACAAGCGAAGTCAGTGGGAAAACAAGATTCACTGAACAACCATATTACTAGCTTAATAATTGCAGTGATTCACTTAACTGTGGCAAGAGAGGTCATAAAATGGGGCACAACTCACTTAGCAACAGAAATGTGGGCTTGATTGTGAGATCATAAGTCAAGGACTACCTGTAGTATCTGGAAATGCCCAACATCAGGACCACAACTGTATCTTCCACAAAATAACTATAGCAAAAGCAAACCCTGTTTACTAATGTTCGAAGTCCATAATCTTAATTATATAGCTCAAGCTTCTGTCATAGAAAATTGCTTCCCAATTCTGCATGAGTGGGAGGGATTAGCAGTTAATTTAGCACTTAATTTTGTGGTAATTAATGGATTCCTGGCCCCTGAACCATGTGAAAAGCAGCTTTATTTTTTGGTTCCCGGTTTAATTTTAATGTATTCTTTTCCCCTTTTTTTATTGTCAAAGATGATCTGTTTTGCAAGTCACATTCCTCAAACATGCATATTTCATTTCTCATGAGATTTTCTTCATCTCTAATCAATGTCACTTTCTCTTCCACGGGAAAACCAGAAACTGGGAATATATTATTTCAAATGAAAAACGAGCTAGCGTGCTAATAACAGCTTCTCACCCATTGTCATCTTCCCTCTTAAATTCTGAATCTGCTTTTAGTTCACATACTAACAAAAAAAGCTAAGGTAGCCAGGGAAAAGTTACACACGAACATAAGGGAAAGGTTTTGTTTTTTTAAATTAGACACCCATCCACCTTTCTAAGGGCTTGGCAATCTCATCATTTAATGGAATAAAATAGCTCCAACTCTGCATAGGGAACCAAGGGGAAAAAGTATTAAGAGGATTTGACTAAGAAAGTCAAGATAGCAATAACATAATATACCACTTTATAGTGCTTTATAGCCCTCTCTAAGCAGTTTACAGAGTCACCATGTCTCCCCCAACAATCTGGGTCCTCATTTTACTGACCTTGGAAGAATGGAAGGTTTGAGTCAACCTTGAGGTGGTCAGGATCGAACTCCAGGCTGTGGGCAGAGTTAGCCTGCAATACTGCATCCTAACCACTGCACCACCACGAGAGTCATGATGAATGTGATGCAATGCCCATAAAAGACAACCCCCCAAAAAGTTGTTTGCCCTAAGGTGACTGCCGTCCTGACTTTTTTTGACCATACCTGGCTGATACCTTTCTTACTAGCTTTATCTGCTGCAGAAAGAAAATTGAATATGCACCCCAAAGGTGATCTCTTTGTCTGTCCTTCGCAGACCCACCCCGTATCCTGCAAGTGAACTCCTCTGTGGAAGTCCTACATGGCACTCACGTGTTCTTGATGTGCATTGTGGACAGCAGTCCAACAGCCATGATTTCCTGGCTCCGAGGAGATGACGTTCTCCACGAGGACTTAGCTGGGAACCTCACGCTCTACCTCGACAACGTAACTCACCTGCAGGATGGCATCTACACCTGCGTGGCGGAGAACATTTACGGCCAAGACAACCACTCCCTTGCCTTGTCTGTGCTGTGTGAGTGCTAACCTGGGTCTCTGGGATGGATTCCCCGTTCTGGAATAAAGCCTATTGATTCTATTCATTTATCAAATGGGTTTGCTGCCCGTCTCGTATCCAACACCTGGATAACCTGGAACCCATTAAGGCTACCCAAGGTTTCTACAATATCCTTTGAAATTTGTGCAAACCTTTGAGTTGCATTAACGGGTTCTAGGTTATGCTTGCAGCCAGATTTATTGGATACATTTTGAAATGTGTGTGTGTGTGATTTCCAGCATAACTCTGCAATGCCTCGAGCAATTTCAATCAAACTTGGTACACAGATGACTCATTCTCTGGAAACAAATATTGTGGGGGTAAGACACCCCTAAAACCCCTCGGGGTGTGTGTTCTGTTAAGATGCAGCCTGTTGTGCCCTTAAAATGGCTTCTACTGTACAGCGCAGTGGAGTTGCCATGGTAACGGCTTCACAGTACTCCACAAGGGTCCTCCCTCTGGTAAGGGGGAAAATCCAACATTAGAAATTGATCCGGACATTTTCCCCCTATAAATAAATATCCGGGCAACTCCGGGTTATCAGCTAGTGTAAAAATAAAAATGTAAGGAAAATGTTGTTTTCTCAACCCTGGAGTGTACAGAATTGGATTTTTTTAAAACTCCTTATAAATTGTCCTTTTTTTAAAAGTAAAAAGATGCATTAAGCTTATCAAAAGCATAGTGTGAGTATTTGTGTGTGTGTGTGTGTGTGTGTGTGTGTGTGTGTGTGTGTGCTTCTAATGGCAGCAGAGTTCCTCAACCATAAATGTGAGCACCGGTGGAATTTGTCTCCCAGAATTCCCCAGCCAGCATGCTGCCAAAGTTGAGAAGCACTGAATTAGAGAATTACATCCAGATGTGCTATGGATATTTCCAGGCTGCCATGTTTTAATTTCTTTCTCTCTACAAAATATGTTAAAATTGGCCAGCGATCATCCTTACATTCTTTGAAACTCTGGGAAGTGCAGGAATCACAGCAAAGTGCCCTCAACGGTTAACTAATGGCAAAGCGTGAAGAAACATAATTTAAACAGACTTTTTTTTCCTGGAACCAGAGAAAAAAACTCTGGGGGCCACATACTAGCCACAGACCATTGACTATCCATACAGTATAGGGGTGAAATCCACTTACCTTTGCTACCAGTTTGGTAGCAATGTGAGCACACGTGCCACCTGTGTATGCGCAGGAGCACCAAAATGATGTCTGGGTGGGTGTGCGGAGCCTGCTACCGAGCGTGCCTGGCAAGCAAGTAAGCGAAGAGCGAAGGGGGGGGGATTCCGCTGCGCCACGCGATTCAGATTAGCTGGAAAGCAGGAAATCCTGCTTTCTAGCTAATATAAATCGCATGGTACAGCTGATTGTTGGAAAAACCAGTTCACCCGAACCGGTAGCATTTCTTTTTATGACCAGTTGCGGTGAATAGCTGGCATCTTTGCTCCCGGTTTGGGTGAATTGGCCTGAACCGTTAGCATTTCACCCCTGCTACAGTACCTATATAGATATTGCTATATTTGCAGGAAGAATAACTTGAGTCAAGTTTCAACATTACTCAATCTTTGGAATCATTCTGGAATGACGAATCTGCTCTTAGCTGTGGTGACGCCATGTTTCGGGTTTTTTTTTAAAAAAAATGCATGTTCTTCTTTGACTTTGTCTCCCTGGGCAGATGCTCCTTGGAAACCCGTAGTCAACGGATCGATGGTGGTCCTCGAGGGAGAGCCGGTCTCTATCTTCTGTGGCTCGCAGAGCAGCCCTGAGCCGACCATCACCATCTACAAGGACAAGAAGCCATTAGCCATGGGGGTCTACCAAAGCCAGGTGGAGCTGGAGTTTGAATCCGTCTCACACGAAGACGACGGCGAATACTGGTGCACAGCAGAGAACCAGTTTGGCCAGAGCAGCACTGCTTTCAACCTCACCGTTGAATGTAAGCACTGGCTTTGCGCCCCGAGAGCCCTCTAAAGATCTCAAGCATGTTTTGGGATTGGGTAGAATGGGCCACTGGATCAGAGGTGGGTTCCTACCGGTTTGGCCCGGTTTGGCCGAACCGGTAGTGATATGCCGGCCTGGGTTGCGGGAACCAACAGCGACCCAGGCCTGCCATGCCTCCAAACCAGTTCCCTGATTGGCGCAGCGTGTTTTTTTTTCTGTTCATTTTTTAATGTTCTGCTTGTGCGCAGACCTATTTATAGGCAACTGTGCACGTGCGTGTACCGAACTGGCAGTAAAGCCGACAGCAAACACACCCACCCCTGCATTGGATCATGCCCTTTGAATGCAGAAGGCCTCAGCTATGAATTCTGGCATTTCCAGGAAAGATCTGTTGTTAAAGCTTTGGGGAACTGTTGGCAGTAAATTTGCATGAAGCTGGAGAAGAGGAACTAGTGAATTCCTCCTCTATATTGTTGTAGACCTGGGGCTATGCCTCTCCCCCTTTAGTCTCTTTTCCCGGATGTATTTGTTGGAAGTAGACACCTCAAAAGAATGTGGATCAACCCATTACTCTGTCATACGCCTTTGCATAAATGGAGGCGCTTCCATAGAGAGGACTTCTACAGTCCAAGAAAGCTATTAGAGGCATGGTGTTGCAGTGGTTAGGACGCAGTATTGCAGGCTAACTCTGCTCACTGCCAGGAGTTCAATCCTGACCGGATGAGTCAGCCTTCCATCCTTCTGAAGTTGGTAAAATGAGGAGCCAGATTGTTGGGGAGGGGGGAGGGAGGGCAATATGCTGACATTTATACAATGCTTAGAGAAAGCTGTAAAGCAGGGGTGAAATCCCGCAGATTCTGGAGAACCTGTCAGAAAGAAATTTTGAGTAGTTCGGAGAACTGGCAAATGCCACCTCTGGTTGGCCCTAGAGTGGGGTGGGAATGGGGATTTTGCAGTATCCTTCCCTTGGATGGGGAGGGAATGGGGATTTTGCAGTATCCTTCCCCTGCCACACCCACCAAGCCATGCCCACCTAGCCACAACATACCCACCAAACCACACCCACAGAATTGATAGTAAAAGAAAATGAATTTCACCACTTCTGTAAAGCACTAGGAAGTGGTACATAAGTGCTATTGCTGTTAGTTCATCCTGGATTGCACTTCAATCTCTTATTTTTCTCCACAGTTGCTCCCCGTATTCTTCCGGACTCCAAGTGCACAGCCGCTCGGGATACAGTGAAATGCATCTGTGCGGCCAAAGCCAACCCAGAAGCTATGATCACCTTTGAGTTGCCCACCCGCAATGTGACGGTCAATGAGACCGACCGGGAGTTTGTGTACTCCCAGAAAACGGGCTACATTGTCACCAGCATCCTGACTGTTCAGAGGGAGGTTGACTCTCAGCTCTACATAGTCTGCTCTGCCAGGAATCACTACGCCACCAAGAACCAGCAGCTCCAGTTCCATCACTCCAGTGAGAGTCCCTGCAGGCAAACATCACCTCTGATCCCTCTGATCCTAATCTATTGGGCCATAGGACCTCTGTTCTGACCCGGCTCCCAAACACAACAAACACTCTGTAGTTAACTAAATGTTCCCTTTATTAGGAGCGCCAGCAGCCCTGGGAAAAAGTCTTTCTCTCACACACAGCAGGCTAACAAGTCTGTCTAGCAAGGAGATGAATCTCCCACATGTATTCATCTCCGCCCCCTGCCTGTTATCCCCAGAGCTAGGGTGGGGCTTCACTAACAGCAGTGGCTCTTCCTTCCCAAGGACCTGCCCATAGATTTCCACTGTTCTCCTCTCCTCTGCCTTCCGTGCATCTGCGCATCAGGCACTGGACCCAGATGTTCCTCCTCTTCCTCATCATCCACCTCCAGATCTGGGGGCTGTTGACTCTCCATCTGCAGGCTGACGGACAGCTCAGGCTTAGTCTCTGTCTCTATCTCTGACAGCTCCATTCCCTCTTCCCCCTTGGAGCTCTCAGATTGCCTTGGTGCTGAACCTGAGTGCCATGCAGCCTCTTCAACTCATTCAGCTGCTGGAGGGGTCAGTGGCCTACAGGCCACAGCACCCTCTATGACAGCCTCTCCAGGGCTGCCATCAAGGGCCAGCCTTAACAGTTGTCTATGAAGGCTGACACATCAACTATCGGCCCACTGCACAGCTAACAGCCCCCTGATCTTGCTGGGTCTCCTTGGTGGTGCTCTTTCCTATTCTATGGCTTTCTTCAAGTGAGAAGGCAATGACTACTACAAAGGACCACAGCTTTTGCATAGCTCTCTGTCTCACTCTGGACAGGAATATGAATTAATAGCTTTAGAAGGCAAAGCGTTGAAAAGAAGTTGAACACATTGGCCAATTTCAGCCTGGAAAATAAGCAACCAAAAGATTATGTGTTAGAAGTTTTCAAATAACAGCTGGGCTGTCACATATAAGTGAGGGATCAAACTTGGTTATCTCTGACTTCTAAGAGGAGAATCTAAACTACCACCATTAAATGGCAAGCAAAAATATTTTTTTTTATTATACTGTAAAGAACCTTTTGACAGTATAAACTAGCAGAGTGGGACAAAAGGAGGTATGGAAAACTGCAAAAAGTGGTAGATCGCAGTCATGTGACTGCAAGGACACTGCAACCAAGCAAAAATGCGAGCTAGTTGTTGCCAAGCACCAAAGTGTGATCATGTGAGTGTAGGGGAGGGGTGCAGCTTCAAGGATAAATCATAATCAGCCATGGTGGCGCAGTGGTAAGAAAGCAGTACTGCAGGCTACTTCTGCTGACTGCCGGCTGCCTGCAATTTGGCAGTTCAAATCTCACCAGGCTCAAGATTGACTCATCCTTCCATCCTTCCGAGGTGGGTAAAATGAGAACCCAGATTGTTGGGGGCAATAGGCTGACTCTATAAACCGCTTAGAGAGGGCTGTAAAAGCACTGTGAAGCGGTATTTAAGTCTAAATGCTATTGCTATAAGTAGCCTTTTCTGCCATGGCTTTAAACAGTTGTTAAACAGCTAGCCATTAAACAAGGACTACCTGTATTACATCCTTTTGATCCTCTTCTAATTCCCACTTCCGGAGCTCCTCTCTTTGGTGCAGAAGGTCCAGTTTCCATTGATCCCTTGTTTCTTGTCAACAGTGAGATCTATTTAACATGCCCTGCAAATCCAGCTGTGATTTATTCAACAACCGCCATTAAAACAAAATTGTGTTGGTGCCGTGTATGAACCAACCCATATTCCTGGCTTACGTTTCAGCACCATCTTGCCTCTTTATATGGTTTCTCTTTGCGTTCACTTTGAAACCTGTCTGTTGACCTGTGTCTTCCTTTCTTCCAGACAGTCTGATGTGGGCAAAAGTTGGACCGGTGGGAGCTGTTGTGGCCTTTGCCATACTCATAGCTGTGGTGTGCTATGTCAGCCAGGCTAGAAAAAAGTAAGTTTGGGGGAGAAGGGAAATCCAAGCCCAACTTCCTTTGGTTTAAACACAACTGAAAATGGTTTTTCCTAGGACTTTGACGTAGAAACACACAGCAGGGTTTCTAGTGTAGTGGGTCACCAATCAGGATTTGTGCAGAACTTCAGAATTTAAACCGACCAGATCGAACCAAGTTGCTTCCTGCAAAGGCTCACATGCCTTTGCTCCTCCTTTATGTCTTATGGGAGGGGCCAATCATCTCCAAGCCTTACTCCTGGGTCGCCCTTTTTGTCTTAACTGTTCTTGCCCTCTGGTAGCTCTACGCAAGCGCACACTGGGAACAGGCTCCCCCTGTTCCTCTTCCTCATTGTTGTCCGACTTTGGAGGCTCCGGAGGGAGCACATAACTCTCAGATGGCCCTGGCCCCCTCTCTGCCTCTGACACAGAGCCCTCATCAGAGCCTTCCCCAGACTCCAGGACTGGCCCATGTTCCTCCCCAACCCTCCTCACTGTCTGACTCTAATGCCAGCTCCGTATGATGCCAGTGGATCACAACACCATCTTTGCTCAGGTTTGCATTAAGTCAGTGTTTCTCAACCTTGGCACCTTGAAGATATGCGGACTTCAACTCCCAGAATGGAGTTGAGGCTGCCTGGGGAATTCTGAGAATTCAAGTCCACATATCTTCAAGTTGCCAAGGTTGAGAAACCCTGCATTAAGCCATAATCTTTTAACTACATTTTGGTCTATTATCTGAATCAAAGATCAAAACGATACATATATGTAATATCTATCCATATATGATAACCACCCTTAATGAGGAGCCCATATTAATTTCCAGAAGAGCTGTTTCAGAACCTCAACTTACAATTGTAACTAACACCACAATTTCTATCGTAAGTTATGACGCTCATAAAGTGTGTTCAACTTGTGATCAAATCCAATGTTATGCCCTTTTTGGGGACAGCTGTAAAACAAAACCATCGTCATTAAGCAAGCATGTCGTTTGCTATTGGAAGTTTTGGGTGGGTTTTTTTGGCCAGGAACTGGAATTAAACACTGGTTTTCCGCAAAAACATCGTAAATCACCATTGTGTGACTCAGGATACTGCAAATGGCCATAAATGCATGCACAAATGAATGCCCAAAATGTGCTTGTGTGACCATGGTGGGCGGGAGACAAATGTTTCAGAACTTTAAATCTGAATTGTAAGTCCCGTTTTCAGGGTATGTTGTAACTTTGAACAATCACTAAGCAGCCAGTCATAAATTGAGGACTACCTTTTTTATGTTGTTCTAAGTCCTACTCAGTCTTAGTCTTAGTTCTAAGTCTCATTAGGGCAGTTAATGTTGTTATTGTAATTATTTCCATTACTCCAGAAAAAACAATGATAATCCTGGCTTTGGTCAAACAGAAAACCCTCCTGTTGTCTACAGCGGAGATTACCGGACTCCGGGCAATCTGGAAAAATCAGAGGTACCAATAACTGTACTTAAGTTGCTTTTGGCAGGACTGCGTTGGTGGGTCCCCTCCGTACAATACGCACAATCTCTCTCACACAACCTCTCCTCTGCCTCTCTTTTGCTGCCTGGCTGCAACTGCTGTAAGTTGCTTCTGCCTATAGGCCAAATCCATTCCAATCTTCTGGAAGGAGAGGACAGGTATATTCCTCTCAGCTCATTATTTTAGAACAAGGCAAACCAGAAAGCTTCTTTAGAGGAGCCAGATGGACGGTTTCCCCTTTAGACCTTATTTGGGACAGTATAGGCAATTGCCCTTAGACCAGGGGTGTCAAACTCAAGGCCCGGGGCCCAGTACTTAGATCTGGCCCGCGGGGTGGCTCTGGCAACAGCAAAGGACTGGCCCGCAGTGCTTCTGCCAGTGAAAACAGGCTTCCGAGCTCCATTTTCGGCTGCCACGGACCTTCTGCCAGTGAAAATGGAGCTCGCAGGAGTCCGTGGCAGCCGAAAACGGAGCTCAGAAGTCTGTTTTCGCTGGCAGAGCGCTCGGGCTACCACAGGCACCCCTGACAGAACTGACATCGAGCTGGCCACGCCCAATCCGGCTACCCAAGGTCAAACACAACTGATGCGGCCCTCCATGAAATTGAGTTTGACACCCCCGCCTTAGACCCATCCATGAGAAGTGCCCTTCCAAAGGATGGTTCGTTTTGGATATGGTCGGAGAGAGGATAATTTTTCTTCCTGGGTTTTTTTTTTTTTTTTTTTTTTGCATTCAAGTCAGAAGCACTGCTTCCTGTTGAAGGATTAGTTGGTGATACCACCATTGTCCTGGGGATGCCCAATTTGGGCTGTTTTCATGTCCCTGGCAGGAGCTGGAGTGAAGGACGGGAGCTCAACCCCCCTCCCCCCTCACTACGGCAGCTCTAGGATCTTGAACATGGGCTTGCTAACCCTCCTGCCCAGGGTCCCAACCACTCGAGCCCCCGTGCTGCTTCGTTCTTCCTGGTAGCATAACTAGTCAGCCCTAAGAATGGTTTGCTGGCCTATCGATTTCAGCAGAAAAAAACCCAAGAGCATACTCCAAATATGACCTTGATAGAACAAGATGAGAAGCTCAGATGGACATTCTGCCCTACATCGCTGCCATAGCCATGGCCTATTCAACGATCCCATGGTTTCAATCTCTCTCCCTGACTTAAGCTATACTTCATGGCACCCCAAGCTCACTTCATGGTAGGGTTGTCGTCATGGTTCGAAGTAACACCCCTAACGAAAAAAGAGTCTGAAGGCTTGAGGTTCCTCAAAGTTCCATTTTATTAGATGTGCCACATTGGCACATCTGGGAAAACTCGAATCTGAAAGCTTCCAGGTTTTCCCCACCCAAATGAAACTTCAAGTCCCTGCCCAACACCCCACTTGTCTATCACAGGGTCCAATCGCGCACTGGAGATGCCTCCCAGTCATACCACTCAAGGTGCAGGGTAAGATGTCCTTGCCTCTCTGAGAAAGGAACGTTATTTTGACTATACTTCCCATACTTCATATAATCCTCCCCACTCCCAGTTTCCCACAGCACTAAATGTGGCAGGCCTGAAGGCCCAGTGCAAAAGATGGCTTCCAGGCCTGACAGTTGTTCTTTCCCCCTTTGAGTCATTAGTGACTACTCTTCCTTTTCTAATAGTCTAAAGAGATCTGCTCCCTGGAAAGTCACTGACCTGGCCAAGTAAGTATGGACTTCCCTGTCCACGTGTAACATTGTCCTCCTCTCATTGCCCCCCCCTCCTTTCCCACAAATGAAGAATCCATGCATGTTTTCATGGGCTTGTATGTCCCTTCATGGCAGGAATCTAAATGTCTGGTCTGGGGTAAGAAGCTAAGCATGGTTGGGCTGGGTTATGAACTTGGAAGGGACATCTCCAGGGAATTCCAGGGCTGAAAGCTTGATTAGAGAGTTGAAAAACCTTAGAAGAAGACACAGGCGAACCATTTCTAATCTGGTGGCAAGGAAGCTGCATGGAGTCTTCCATGAAGTCATCAGAAGTTCAAGGTGAATGCAAAGGAGATGTAACCTTCAGGAGGCTGAGAACATACTGAAACATATAACAAGCCCCTTTTTAAAAATCCTGGTTAAAAGCAAAGCCTAGAGAGAAATTAATAAGAAAATTCAGAGGAAGAATCACCACCTGTGGAAAAGACACTGATTTCCCCCCCCCCTCGTCACAATCCTTATTTCTTTGATTTCCCCTTCATCTCTGCTCTTGGCACGGTCTCTCGAGATGGAAGCAGAGTAGAGCCACTTCCATGAAAAATGGACCATGGCTGGAGGGTGGCTTTCACTTTGAGTGTTTAGAAAAAAACAGGTTCTGCCCAGCGGTGGGTTTCACATTTTGTTACCACTGGTCCGCCCCTCGCGCACGCCTTCTGTGCATTCGCCCGGCCTCAAAAACGTGCCAAAATAGGATGGCATAGAGCCGGGGCGGAATTTCAGCTACTGGTTCGAACCGGCTGAATCTCACCTCTGGTTCTGCCACAGTAAGGCTGACTAATTTAATTTTTTTTTTCTTTTGCTACCGGAGGCCACATCTTTTTGTCACATTATTATTTTTAGTTCAAACAACAAACAAACTGCCAGGCATACGGTAGTAACATCTCTGAAGAAGGCACAGCCAGATTTTTTTTTCTGCTCTGCTTTTTCACTTTTGAGGGGGAGATGTTTTTCAGAGGAAAACAGACGTGTTAAGTCTGTTAAAAGGCTTAACCCAGCTACTTTGCTTGTCACATTGGTCTGCTGCCTAAACAGGATCCTTGCAGGGAATAGCGCACTTCAATTGGGTTTTATTTTATTTTTTATTTTTTTGCATGCATTTTCCATGTCTGTGATTTGAAAACATCTATCTTGGCTAAGATTTCTAACTTTTCGACGTGGCCTGCCTTGCATTAACAGTGTCTGTACACAGTTCCAAAAGCAGCTATTGAATGTGTTGTGTGACAATATGTTGGTGTCAAATATTTTTGTCTCGTGTCTGAATATCTGAAATGCTCAGATATTTCTGAAAAAACCTGAGAAGATAGTTCTGTCGAGTTTCTGTGGTGTCTGTCATTGTAACCTTCCGGGTAAAATTATGTTGCGTCTATCGGTGGATCTTGGTTAAATGTTTGCATGTAAGTGGACACCTGCCATTTGTGTTCTATATACGTAGCATCCTGTCCCTTATGTCTACCACCTCAGGTCTTGCAGTGATACGCAACCTGTCTCCCCGCCTCAGATGTTGCTGAACTACACCTCCTAACATCCCTTAGCATTGATCCTGATGGCCAGGACTACTGAGAGTGTCCTCAGCAATATCTGGAAGCCTACTTTGATTCTTCAGGAATAAACCAAATGATGTAACTCAGAGAGTGAGTTGGCGCAAGCAATAACCTGATCTTGTTTGTTTGCTCACCTCCTCCTCCAGTATGGGCGCTGTGACAAACGGATGTTGAACAAGCGTGAGGACCTGGGGATTGATTATGCCAACATAGACTTCACCAAATTGTCCACCAAGGACAGCTATACCCTGACGGAGGAGTTGGCTGAATATGCTGAAATCCGAGTCAAGTGAGGCCTCTTCTCACCAAGGCCTTTTCTTCCCACTGGAACTATAGTAGTTGTACGAAACCCCGAGCCGACACCATCCCTGGGCTGGCCATTCCATCATCTGTCAGGGGACTCCACACGATCCACTGTTTTTGATATTCTGATGTTCGCACTCCAAAATACGGGCTGGGTTTTCATTTCCTGGAGGGTACATACTGAAGGTCACACTAACACAGATTAGGGTTCCCCTTTTCTCTCACACATACAACCCCTCCCACACACACAAGTAAACGCTTGTCCTTTTGGCCAGCCAACAGGTTAGTTACAGAATGATAAGAGGGCAGCTCTTTCTTCTTGTACTGTTGTAAATTCCTAAATCTTGGATACCTAGTCTAATTTGCTAGCAAACGATCAAAGTAGAACATGATTCCAGTTTCATAATCGTAAGGGTCAAATTGACAAATCCAGAATAGCTGCGATCTAATAGGTATCCCTCTATCTGACATGGTTCCATGAAAGAGGTTGTGTTTCTATGAGAAGTTGAATGGATTGGTTTTCACCACAATGCCCAAGAGTCTTGATCCTTCTCATCCAGGCTGATGAACATAAGCAGTAGAGTCAGCTCTCTATCTGTCCAATGTTCACTTCACATTCCAGATTCAAGCTGGGGAGGGGGGGGCACAAATTCTAGCTCACGTGTCTCAATAATTCTACATCTCCGTCTTTAACAAAATAAAAAAGAAAGCAGGGAATGCTTTAGGCACATCGTTTATTTCTACATGTATAAGACAGTGGGCATTTTACCGATTCCAGCAACATAGATTTCAGGTTAAAAAGAAACAAAGTGATGAGATGACCGAAAACATCACCTAGTGAATTCTAGCATCTTCAGTGCACCAACCAGCTATGGTTGAAGAAATATAAAGCCTGCCCAGCTACTGCCCTTTTGACATAGCAATGGTTGAGTGACTCTAGAAGATGCTATGAATTGCTAGCATGAAAATGACCTTCGTGGTCAAGCCATTTTTACCAGATATGCTTAGATCCAATTTTACATTATGTATATCTGTTAAGTAGAGGACTAACTTCTGTTTTTTAGAATGTATGCTTTGTTTCATCGAGGATTTCCCCATAATACCCCCCCCCCCGTGATACATTCCTGTTGTTGTTAGCATGCCTAATGAAAGTGCTGTGTGTTTTGCTGAGCAACTGGATATTGTATTCTGTAGCATCCACTCAATTCTGTCCGCAGCTTTGCCTTTTGAGAAAAAAGTGCCCTTTCCAATAAGTAAATTTGTTGGGCAAAAGGTCTTCTCTTTCCTCTGCTTGTTCAACCTCAGGAAAACAGAATCTTTGATGTTTTAAACCCAACATTGATTTTGATGACACGGGGAGGTTATAGAAGAAACATCTGGGATCCTTCATTACTTGCTGAAGACCTGCTATGATTATATTGAAAACCTTGACTGTCCATCTTCATGGTCATATAGTAAAGCCTTCCAATCATAAAGCAGTTTTGCCTGCAAAAGTGGTGGGACTTCGCTTCACTTGAATGTGTTCAAGCTGGGCCGAGAAAACCCTCATTTGGGGAGGATTTAATTTGAAAACCTGCACTGAGCAAGAGGTTGAACTGGATGGTTTAAAATGGCCTCTTCTAACTCCACGATGCTATGACCGCGATTGATTAGATGTCCGCTTGGGATAAGGAGTAATGGAAAAGTTAAAAAGCTCCCTTGGCACGTTCTCCAAAAACTAGAATGAGGGAATAATTTGGTTAACAACCACCCAAATTACGACTGTTTCATGTTACAGGCATGACTATGTTAGGTTCTCCAAAGCTTTTAAGTCGGTAAGAAAAGCTTCAGGAGCATTCAAAACTTCAAAATGGTGACATTTTGGTGAGCCCTTATAAAAGTATAGTGATATTTTGGAGAAATAGAGACTGTTACAGCCAGAAGATGAAAAGAATCTAGTAAGCATTATTTCTTTTAATTTCTCCATTCCTTTCGGCACATTGGAGGGTTAGCAACAACTGTCGGCAAAAAAAAGGGCAAAACGACTAGGATTTCAAGCATCTGAAGCTTTTCGTGTTTTTAAAAATAATCTCAGGAAAAGTTTTTACTGCTTGGAAAGTTTCCAGGTCTATTGTTGCATTGGAGTAATGTTTACAGAATCAAATTCCACCTTTGGTTTGGTTTTTAAATCAAGGCTCCTCCAAATTCCCTTGTGTTCCAACACACAACATATCCTGTGTTTTTGTACTGTACAGAAAAAGATACTGTATTTTGCTGATTAAGCAACAGCTGAATCATTGTTTTAAAAAGTTGTCAAAGTTGGGAATTCATGAAACCCAGCTGGGAAAGGAACCCCCATCACCGACTTAATGAGATGGCGTTCCAATTGGTGTTGGTGAAGAAAAACTGTAATTCTCAGCTGGCAAACTAATTCCGATCTCCTAACAAGATTAATGCCTAACATTTCAGGCAAAAGCATGTTTCTATTTATTGAAAAAGCACCTTTATTTTAAAAAATTGCTTTCGTTAGAAGCTGGGGGTGTAGGAGTAAAAAGATGGAATCTAATAACATCTGGCTGGTTTGTCCAGGATCCGTTCAGCTGAACTCAGTGAAAGTTACACATTAGATCCAAGCACGAGGAAACCGATAACACTCCACATAGTTAGATTATATCTATCAGCCACAGTTGCTACATCCGATGGTCAGAAATGATGGGAGTTAGTGTTCTATAATATTTTGGAGAGTAATTAACTGCCCATCACTGTCCTTGTAACTAGACTTCGGATGCAGCTCGGGAGCAACAATTTAGAATAAGTCTCATTGAATAGAATGGTCCTTATTTCAAACAAGGGATAGGATTCCATTGGTGAGGTACTTGCTAAGGGATCAGTTGTATTAGTGGTGGAAGTATATCTTTAAGACTGATAGAAGTAAAACACTCTAATAATCTTCCCATGATAGATTTGGGGAGCCACCCAAATATTTTAGGGCAGGGGTGTCAAACACAATTTCATTGATGGCTGCATCATGGTTGTGTTTGACTTTTGGGGAGGGGACAGGGGGCGTGGCCATGGTGGGTGTGGCCAGCTTGACATCACTTGTGCCTGTGGTGGCCCGAACGCTCTGCCAGCGAAAACGGGTTCCCGAGCTCCGTTTCCAGTTGCGATGGCCTCCTTCCACCCTCTGCCAGTGAAAACAGAGCTGGGGAGGGCCACGCACAGTCCTCTGGAGCTCCATTTTCGCCTCGAGCAAGCCCTTCGCTGTTTCCAGGGCGGCCCCATGGGCCAGATCCAGCACGCAAGTCTTGAGTTTGACATCCCTGCCTTAGGGTATATGGTTGAAGCAATAACTGTTGATCAGGCTGGAAGAACTTTTTCACCTCTGATGAAAATTGTTCCTCTCGTGAATCTTCTTTGAGAATCTTCTTCTCAAAGGCAAGAGCAGGATGAAGTATCTGAAAATGGTTCTCTGTCTCGGTATCTGAAATCCTTTCTACCAGTCCAATTTTAGCAAAGGTTGCTTTCCTTAAAGTAGCAGTATTGGGGGAAAAAGACTTTCTGCCTCTGATTCCTGGGTTCAAACCCCGCATTTGGTCATGAAAATATGAAAACATTCCCGCTGGTTCAGGCTTTGGCTGATCTAGCCAGCATTCAAGTCTCACTTGAGCCACCAGATGCATCTAGGAAACCCATGGAGAAGAAGCCGAGGTAGGCCTTCTCTCACACTACTGCTCCTGGCTACGTAGTATGTGAAAACAGATTGTCCCATGCAGGGGTGGGCTTCAAAAAATTTAGTAAGGGGTTCTCTGCCCAATTGCTGGTTGGGGATGGCCATGGTGGGTTTGGCCCAGTAAGCTTCCTGCACCATGACAGGAGGGGGCATTTTTGCCCTCCCGGGGCTCTGGAGGCTTTCCTTGAGCCTCCGGAAGGGCAAAAATGGCCTCCCCCAGGAACTTCCAGGAGGCCAATTTTTCGCCCTCTCCAAGCCTCCACATGGGCCCTGTACTTTCCTGGCATCCCAAACAGGCCGTGCGGGGACTCCTGGGAGGGGAGGGGTGGGCAGGGCCAGCCATGGGTGGGATTTGCGGGTTCTCAGAACTGGGCAGATTCTTAGCTATAAGTTATCCTGAATCCGTAGCAGCCCATCTCTGGGCCCATGTCTGAAAGCAGCATCAAGACCATTGATCTAAGAATGAGTCTAGCACCCTTTGGAAACCCCCTAAACGAGTGGCTAAAGATTGCAGCGTATTCCCAAGGTTTATAACATCGGTAGTCCTCCGATCAATGTTAACTCTTTTGCTAGTAAGTGTCCTCAAGTAACCTCTGGTTGTAGTGCTTTCAATAAGGAGAAAAATATCTCCTGTTCATCCTTTCTTCACCGTGCATCCTTATATATAAACCACAATCATATTTCGTAAGTATCTTTTTTTAACAGTGTTTCTCAACCGGGGCAATTCTAAGAGGTGTGGACTTCAACTCCCAGAATTCCTCAGCCAGTATCCTGAATCCACACATCCTAAGACAGGGGTGTCCAAACTTGGCAACTTTAAGACTTGTGGACTTCAACTCCCAGAATTCCCCAGCCAGCTCTGCTGGCTGGGGAATTCTGGGAATTGAAGTCCACAAGTCTTAAAGTTGCCAAGTTTGGACACCCCTGTCCTAAGAGATGCTAAGATTGAGAAAAACTGCTCTGAACAGTTTCAACCATGACATCTTTTGCTTCTTAGGATGCAGCTATGCCTAGAAGACACCTGCATTTATCCGACTTTTAGATCTTGTTTCTCTCAAATTTTGGAAACCTTGGATCAAATATGCTGAATTATAACAGCCATCATCCCCAACCAGTTTACAGCCTCTTTAAACAGGCTTGGGAGTTTGGGGGATTTTATTTCATTGCTTCTGGGGAACAATAGGTAGCAAGATGGCCATTTACATTTTTTTTAAAAAAAAAACATATGTCTGCACATGGGATCCTTTTCCTGTGGTTTTCGTATCTTTGCCTTGCAAAAGGAAAATTTTCTGCAGCAGGGAGTGCTTTGGATCATAAGCCTTCAGAATATTTTGAAACTGAAATGAGTTTTTTTGGGTATTAGAAGGAGAAACTTAAATCTCTCATTAAAGCACTCCAAAAACACTGCTCCCAAATCAACTCAGATCTTATATTCTCATGCTGTTGTCTGCAGTCAGCTGTCTCCCAAACATCCAACCAGTGAATAAATGAACAAATAAATGAGCCTTTCCTTTTGTGAGACTGGAGCCCTACAAAGCTTGTGGATGGCTTGCTTTCTTATTGGGAGAATGAGTGTCTCATTCCACCTTCAGCTGATCTTTATAGTCTGAATGTCCATGGTCCTTAAAGAGGAATGGTGGCTTGCCAGTTGTATAGATCCATCTCATAGAAACCAGTCAGATTTTTTTTTTCCAAATGTCCCAAGTTAGCTGCTGATCTACTTTTAAGATGCAGCTGAAATTGGTTGAAATTGTTGTGAATGTTAAAATCCTTAGAAGTTTTCCACCAGGAACAGAAGCTCGGGAAAGCCCCGTTGTCTTCCTTTTTACTGTAAGACAGGGGTGTCCAAACTTGGGAACTTTAAGACTTGTGGACTTCAATTCCCAGAATTCCCCAGCCAGCCATGCTGGCTGGGGAATTCTGGGAGTTGAAGTCCACAAGTCTTAAAGTTCCCAAGTTTGGACACCCCTGCTGTAAGAGATAAGTTGGCTTGCAAAATTTCAGGCTGCTCCCCATCCACTGACTCCTCCTAAAATAGAGTATGGTTATTTCCAATTTCTTTTTCTTTTTTTCCCCTTTTGTCAGATGTAGGCTAGTTTTTATTGCTCTATAACTTTTCCTTTCGGCCTCTCTCACTCCTCAGCCTCCACGCAACAACTTGTCCTGTCTGCCCTGCAGCCTAGATTTATTTTCTCTTCTCTTCCTCTCCAACAGTATGCAATCATGACTACAGTTATTAGTGAGGTGGGTGGGGATGATTGATTGCAAAACTGTCAGCATGCTATCCTTTCAGCATAATAAGTAGCAAGGGTCTTTACAACTGATCTTTACTTTTTGAACTCACTTTTTCAAGGTGGATGGTGGTGGGAGAGGAGACATAAGGAGAGATACAGTTTTCATTGCTCCAGGAAGGGCATTATCTTAGAATTGGCCACTGGTTGAATTTGCGATCTTTGTTTTCCTCCCCCTCTCTCTCCCTCCCTCCTTCCTTCCTTCCTTCATTTTTCTTTCTCTCTCTCTCTTTCTCTCTTTTTCTCTCCTTCTTTCCTTCCTTGCTTCCTATTTTCTGCCTGAAATCTGATTTTATAATGGGCAGATGTTACAAAGTTTGCAAGTTCTAAATGTCAAAATATTTGTATGGATGTGGGAGGGAAAAAAATGGTGTGGTATGGAATTGCCCTTATTCACAAAGTTGACATTTGTTTTTTAATGTCATGTTAAAACTCCTGATTCTAAAAACAGGTATTCTCTCCATATTAGATAGATAGATAGATAGATAGATAGATAGATAGATAGATAGATAGATAGATAGATAGATAGATAGATAGATAGATAGATCTGAACCATTTCTTCTTCTTCAAAGAGAAGCCATTGATACTAAGATTGTAATTCAATATCCACTAAACTTTCTTGAGATTATTTTTGAGAAGACATGTAGAGCAGTGTTTCTCAATCTTGGCAACTTGATGTTGGGTGGACTTCAACTCCTAGAATTCCCCAGCCAGCCATGAATCAGGAAAAACCCATTATCAGCTTTCTAAATTCAGCTGAGCGGTGTGGGGAAAGGGTTGAATTTGAATGCACACTTAGATAAAAGGCAACAAGCCAGGAAAGATGACTTGGGCTGGACATGGCAGCTTTCAAAGAGTTTCTAACATCTCATAATTGGGCCTGTGATTCTCCCCCCCCCCCCCGCCCCACACACACACACATCCTGCTCTCTCCTGTCCTTGTGTCAGAATAGGTTCAAATTTAATACACATTCCAAATAAATTATTACACTATGTTCTTAGCTTTGGAACTTGCTTTATTGCATTTCAAATGTATGCATTTAAAAAGACTTTTCCGCTTCAATGCATAAATGTTGTGATTGTTTTCATGCCATGTATGTTGTCCCTCCTTTTACTGACAGAGACAAGGACAGACAGGGAAGTGTCTGTCCGTAGCAGATTGTACTGTAATTTATTTCTGTGACAGACACTTAGTAGGGCTTCCTTAATTAGCAGTCCTGACTGTAAACAGACACCGGACAGAACATTTTTCAACTCATTCACAACTTGCGTTTGAATTTCTTTAAGCATCTTTTCTCACGTACATTGCACAGAAAAGAACACGTCAACACATTACTAGGTGTGAATGTGTTTCAGGCAGATTTAAATCTCTGGTGGGGCAAACAGACAAAGAGAATCTGAAGATGAACTCACCTGTCCAGAGTACAGTATTAATTAATTTGGGAAAAGGAGGAGCTTCTTGTATGCCTGTATTCCCACAATACAGCAAATGTTTAATGACTTTAACCCCTCTGACTTTGTATCCCGAAAGAAATAAAAGGTCTTTTACAAATTCCATACCGTAGCCCATCTCCTTGAATAGCATCTTCAGATACAGGAATGAAATCATCACGACCACAACCGAGCCCCAAAATTCCTGTTGCTAAGCGAGGAAGTGGCGAAGTGAATTTTGCTTCATTTCACAACCTGTCTTGCCGCAACAGTTGTTGAGTGAATCACTGCAGTGGTAAAGTTAGTAGCACGGTTGTTAAGCGAATCTGGTTTCCCCATTGTCTTGGCTTGTCAGGAGGTCACAAAACGGGATCCCATGATTCCAGGACACTGCAACAGTCATAAATACTAGTCAGTTGCCAAGCATCTAAATGTTGATCACTTGACCACAGGGACGTTGCAAAGGTCATAAGTGTGAAAAACGGCCATAAGTCACTTTTTCCAGTGCTGTTGTAACTTTGAACAGTCGCTAAACAAACTGCTGTAAGTCGAGGAGTACCTGCTGTCTTCCTATCAGGCCCAAACTCAGAGATGGCACTCCTGGATCCCACTGAGTTCAATCCTTCATTTGCTTACACCTAATGGACAGAAACTTGGCAAACTAACACTATCACTTTTTAACATATTAGGTATATCCTGAAAGATAATAAGATGTAACGTCCCTGTCCTAATGTCCCAATTTATTTGTACTCATTTCCTGTGCTCTTATTCATATTTATTCTTATTCCTGTTATCTTGTACATGAGCGACAAGCTAAATAAATAAAATAAACTTCTCCCCCCCCCCCCCGCGCCCTCCGTATCCAGAACCAGACTGCACTCTCTCTTAATATGGGCTTCTTTCTGGGAAAACTCAATGTTGCTAAAACTTTTCCTCATTCCATATCCACATACTAACCGTCATGCTTCCTTAAACTCCCTTATATTCCCTCATTTAAAGCTCCTCCCCCTTCTTTTACATTCTTTTAGACTCTTGAGCTTGTTGTTTTTTTGTATACGGTTTCTATTTTAATACATATGTTTTCTGTCTTCCAGCTTTTCATAATTTTTTTAAGATTCCGATGTAGCTTTACTTTTTTAATCTGCTCTAAATCGCCCTCCTTATGCTGGTTTTGACCGTAATAAAAAAATTCCATTCGATTTGCCAGACGGTTTGCTTGAATCTTGGCCTTGGGGGAAAAGGGCATTCTGTTTTCCAGAATCTTCATTTAAAATAAGAGGGATGGTTCTAGAAAACAAATCACAGCTCCTTGGTAAAGCGCATACTTTGCATTCCAAAGGCTGTGGGCCTCACCCCCTACACTGAAAAGAACCAAAGACACAAGATTTAACAACAATTTCTTTCATTGGGGAGAAGGATGTGTGGCATTTTGTAAGACTTGCATTCATTCATAAGTGTTTGGTGGAGTTTTAAGTACCCTAATAAATGAGAAACCTACACTGTTTTCTATAGAGGGCAGCTGCTATATGTAGGCTGCAAACTCCAAAGGCGAACAGTACAGAAAATTCTGTCTCCATCTTTCCAACCAATGGCTGTTTGGGTTTTTGCAACCCAGATAGGAAAGCCCCCCCCCCCCCCATTTCAAGGAGACAGCCACCTTAAGGTATTTTCTGAGCCCAAACTCACCTACTGGTATTTCGGTAATTGTTGAGTTACCACAGCCAGAGGGACATCATGGTTACATTTCACAGGAGGCTATTCGGTTTCAAGCACCTTTCTCAACAATTTGCTACCCCAGATATCTGCAGTCCTGCCTCCATCAGCATAGCCAAACACAGAGGTGACCAGATGGGCTCCATCTAGGAAAATGAGACAGCTTGGGGATAGCATGACGTTTGGTGTAAGAAGGAGGGAAGGACAAACTTTGTCAGGCTTTAAAAGATTGTAGCACATGAGACAACTCATGACCCATGGTCATCATTTCAGACATATTTCTCTAGCACTTATATACCCAGCATGCCCTTGCCATGCTTCCCTCAAATTCTTGCACATTCACTTTTTTATCTTTTTTTTCTCTGGATTGTATAATCTCTTCTGCAAACCTCTTAATGGCGGGCTCATTCCTTCCAAAAGGTCAGCTCTGTTGATGGGGAAAAATTCATGTTCTGCTGAATTACCCACTGAATGTAAAGGGCTACCATTTGGGGCTGGCTCTAGAAGAAAGACCCGGTGACCAATTAATAATTCTTATTGGGCATGCTATTTCTGGTCTAGTCTGCATTTCACTAGTAATAATCATTACAGACTGAGATAAGATTACAATACAAGCCAGCCTTCCTTGATTTAAGGAAATTGTTTTTTTTAAATCATTTAATTCATTAGCACGGGTTCTCAACCTTTTCTATACCCCACACCCCTAAAATGCTTCTGATATATTTTTGCACCCCTTAAATAATTACAATGCATATAATATATATGCATACATAATGCATATAAAAATTATATGCATATGTTTATACATAAATAGTAATATTTGAAATTTCCAAACCCAAGTTTTCACACCCCCTGGAATATAAATAATTATATGCATATGTTTACACATAAACAATATAATTTTGAAACTTCTAAACCCAAGTTTTCGCACCCCCTGGAATATAGACCACCCCCAGTTGGGAACCCCTGATTTAGCAGCCCCCAAGCTACATAATAAACAATAACATCCTTGGCCCATTGGAGTTAGGCAACTAATGTAATAAACAAGTATATAAATGAACCCAAACAGATAATAACTTATTTCTAATAGATAATAAATCTGTTTGAATTTACAGTAAATAAATACACTGCATATTGAATTACCTACCATGGTCAGCAACCTAAGAGCAGCGTTGGTACAGTATGTTAAAAGCTAATTAAGTCATGCTACACTCCATGGCCCTGCCTGGGTTGGCTTAGCTTTATTATTTTTTAAAACCACGGTTTCTTTTGAATTGACAGAGCCGCCCTTAAACACGCCTTTCTCCGTTTATTGCAATTCTCGGGCGCAAATTAAAAACAACAACAGCCACCACCCAATTGCAAGAGCGCAACGTCTCTACCCTACTGGACTTTCCATGAGATTTCCCCTCGTGCTCTTGGACCACAACTCCCGTCGCCCCCCGCGGTAACAGCCGTTGCTCATGACAGCTGTAGTCCATCTTGGATCTTCAGCCTAGCCAGGTAGCCACAAACTACACGTCCCATAGGGCATCGCGAAGGGCCTTCAACAGAAAATGGCTCAGGAAAGGCCCGCGCGGGGAGGGGGGGGTAACGACCACATTTCCCGGCGTGCTGTGCGGGGGGCGTCTCGAAGGGCGCCGGCGTTTGAGAGGCGATGGCGAGCAGGGAGGATGCGGCGGGGAGGAAGACGGGCAGGACGGGGGCATCGCTGGCTCAGGACCTCCGGCGCTGGGCGGCTGAAGAGATGAAGCTTCCTCCGGGCAAGGTTCCCTCCGAGAGAGACGCCCGCAGGTGGGTGGAAAACGAATGGAGAGGGGCGAGAGAGTTTCTTTCTTCTTTTTTAAAAAAAAAAAGTTTTTTGTTTATTTTCCTTTTTAAAAAAATATAAACATTTTCTTCCTTTCTTCTTTTTTCCTTCCTTCCTTCCTTTCTTCTTTCCTCTTCCTTCTTTCTTCTTCTTTTAAAAAAAGTTTTTTGTTTGTTTTCCGTTTTAAAAAAATATAAACATTTCCTTCCTTCCTTTTTTCCTCTCTCCCTCTGCTTTCCTTCCTTCCTTCCCTTCTTTCCTTCATTCTTTTTTCTAAAAAAAGTTTTTCGTTTATTTTCCGTTTTAAAAAATATTCTTTCCTTCCTTTTTTCCTTCCTTCCTCTTCATTCTTTCTTCTTTTTTTTAAAAAAAGTTTTTTTGTTTATTTTCCATTTTAAAAAAATATAAACATTTCCTTCCTTCCTTTTTTCCTTCCTTCCTCTTCCTTCTTTCTTCTTTTTTTTAAAAAAAGTTTTTTGTTTGTTTTCCGTTTTAAAAAAATAAACATTTCCTTCCTTCCTTCCTTCCTTTTTTCCTTCATCGCTCCCGCCCTTCCTTCCTTCCTTCCTTCCTTCCTCTTCCTTCTTTCCTTCCTTCTTTTTTCTAAAAAAAGTTTTTTGTTTATTTTCCATTTTAAAAAAATGTAAACATTTCCTTCCTTCCTTTTTTCCTTCCTTCCTCTTCCTTCTTTCCTTTCTTCTTTTTTTTTAAAAAAAGTTTTATTTTTCGTTTTATTTTGAGAAATATGTGAACTTAATTTGATTATCAACATCGTGGATTTTTACTTCTTCCTCCCTCTCATTCTTCACCTCCCCAGAATGTGCTCAGGTCAGTGTGCTGACATCTGGAAATATATCATCCGTCATGTTCATCATCAGAGGTAGGAATACAAAGATGGAGATCGGATACAGGTAGTTGACTTACAAGAGCTCATTTAGTGACCTTTCAAAGTTATAACGGCACTGAAAAAGGTGGTTTTTGACCCACGTTATTCTGCACCTTTGGGAGAAGGGCGGCATATAAATCAAATAAAACAAACAAACACCTTAAGCACATTTTTCAGGGTGTCTCCTGTACGCTGTTGAACACTTTCATCTTGCTTATATTGCAGGAATGTCAAGAAGATTCGTGGGAACTTACTGTGGTATCCTTTTCTTAACCCTTTTTCTGAATAAGAGTCCAGTTTTCATCTCACTTTTCCTTCCTGGGCTTGAGAGGTTAACCCCAAAACCTTCCAATTATTTCTCCCCCAATGCTTCCTATTGGTTGGAGCAAAACAATGAAAAGTATTGCAATAACAATGTAAACTTAGAACACCTTGGTTGTTTAAATCTGCCATTAATGGTGGAAAGAGAAAGAGATTTAAAAGCCTAGCTCTGATCACTCAATTTTGCTGAAACGCTGTCTAACCCAGGCCAAGAAAATAGCTTGAGAAAATGTTCAGCGAACCTTTCCCTTTTTTCACAAAAAGATAAATTGAGGGATGGGGTGGGGGGAGGACATTCTGACTTGCAAAATTCTTTTACTTCAGCTGTGCCAATAAAAATAGTCCTGACCAATTGGTCTCTGTTTATTGAGCTGGCAAGTGTGCACCAAGGGAAACGTTGCCCTGTTTTAAAGATGTCGACCGTAATATGGAGTCTTTCTGCTGCATAGTCTTCTTCCTCTGATCGCTTGCTACTTTTCAAAAAGAAAATGTGCTGGTTTTTGTACCTTGCACGAGGCCTATCCCAGGGATGGCGAACCTTTTCGGCACTGAGTGCCCAAACTGGAATGCACGCTCTAGGTTGGCAGAAGCTGGGACAAGTAACAGGAGCTCACTCTGTTACATGGCGCTAGGGATTTGAACCACCGAACGGCCGACCTTTCTGATCGATAAGCTTAAGCGTCTGAGCCACTGAGCAACTGCGTCCCTATATGCATACATGTACATGGCGAGAAAAACTAATCTTGCGAGTTTACCAGACAGATGGCATAGGGAACAAAGCTGTTACAGAATCAGGTAGTCCTCCTCGAAATACTTAGAAACCTCCTCCCAGACGGGAGCAACAGAAGCAGGCTGTGAAGTGGGTGTCTGGGGTCCCTAACAATGCTTTGAAGGCTAAGCACATAGCACTTACATAAGCAGCATTCTGAATACCAGGAAGTGAATTTCCTATGATCTTCTCTGCTGTCCTCATCACTCTCTGTATGGACTTTCTATCTGAGGCACTGCTGCCACCAAACCAAACAGTGATGCGATTTGTTTAAAAACACTCTCAATCGTGCCTTACACGAGGCCTTTCCCAGTGATGGCGAACCTTTTCAGCACCAAATTGGAATGCACGCACATGCAAGAACCCTAGAAACCTGAAAACCAGCTGGCCGATGCGCACGCTGGCCATCTGCGCTTTTGGTTTCTGGCATGCACCTGCACACCAGCCAGCTGGTCTTCCCATGCACTGGAGTACCGGAAACCCAAATACCAGGTAGCCGGCGCGTGCAGGTGCATCGGCCAGCTGATCTTTGGTTTTTCAGGGCTCCGGCACACACGAAGATCAGCTGGCCGGCATGCATGCACGTGCCAGAAATCCAAAGACCAGGTGGCCAGCAGGTGTGCCCACAGAGAGGCCTCTGTGTGCCACCTCTGGCACATGTGCCATAGGTTTGTCATCATGGGCCTATCCCAAAGGATTTCCAAACAAGTTAAAAGATTTGTGTCCTTGATCCTATTTTTTGTCACATAGGTATCAGCAGATGGAAAAGGGTGAGGTGAGTAAGAAACAAAACGAGGCGAAAAAGTTGGCTTTGTCTCCAAAGGTTTGGGCTGAAGGTGGGGGAGTGTGGCTCTCTTGATGTTAGACTACTATGTCCTCCATCAGCCTTGAGCTGGTGGCAGCTGGAATCCAGCAACAGCAGAAAAGTCCAGGGTACGGGCTTCTACCACTTGGAAAGATCCATGTCTGAGAACTGTTGACAGCTAATGTAAAGAGGTGTGAATGACATGGGCTCTCTTTTGCGACAAGTTCTGAAAGAACTTCTCTGGTCCTCCAAAGAGAACTATGGCCATCACAGCAAGGATGGGCTTCCAACTTTGGACCTTTTAAAGCAGGGGTGTCCAAACTTGGGAACTTTAAGACTTGTGGACTTCAACTCCCAGAATTCCCCAGCCAGCTCTGCTGGCTGGGGAATTCTGGGAGTTAAAGTCCACAAGTCTTAAAGTTCCCAAGTTTGGACACCCCTGTTTTAAAGAATGAGCAGGAGGGATAATTCTATGACTGCTCAAATACGTGTTGTGGCCCAGCAGCGGAGCTGACAGCCGAGTTGGACAGTGAGGAGGTTGGGGAGGAACATGGCCCAGCCCTTGGAGGCTGGGGAAGGCTCGGACGAGGGCTCTGCGCCGGAGGCAGGGATGGCACAAAGGCCGTCTGGCAGTGATCAAGTGTCTATGGAGCTAGACAGCAGTGAGGCAGAGGAACAGCTGGAACCTGTTCCCAGTGTGCGCATGTGCAGAGCTGCCAGAAGAAAAGAACAACTCAGAAATCAGGGTCGACTTGGGAGTAAAGCCACAGATGGAAGGTGATTGGCCCCTCCCATAGGAAATAAAAGGGGAGCGAAAGGGGAGTGGGCTTTTGTAGGAAACAATTTGTTCGTTCATTCGTTAGATTCATTTCAGGAGTGTGAAGAGCTGTCCATGAATCTCAGAGACCCTGTGCCCAGTCTTTCCTTGCCACAGCATCTCAGTTGGAAAATATTTACATGGTAGCTTTCCCGGATAGATAAGGTCTGTAGTCATAATTACTCCTTTGAAAGACTGTTTGCCAGGCCTTGATTAATGTGAATGGGAGGAATTCCCATTCTTTTAACAAGGGACAAGGACTCTGCCTCGTGCTTTTTGGGGAAGCCTAGGTCAGAACAATAGGAAGCAAGAACCAAAAGATGGATAGGTGGCCTTCTTGGTAACGTTGCCGTTTGATCTCTTGTTCTCAGGGCAAGCCCAGTGCCTCTGAATCGGATAAAGAACGTCGCAAGCATCTAATCCAGGCCATCTCTCGCTTGAAAGAAGAAGGTCAGCAGTTGGACCTTCAGATAGAATTGGCGCAGCGTGAGTTCGTAGCCAGCGGTGAGTTCAGAGCAAACAGCGGGGGGGAAAACAACGCTCCATTGCAAACTCCTTAAGAGAACTGTTGGGCTGGGTTTATTAGCTCCCCTGGCTGAATCCCAGCATCGAAGCCCATCCCATAGAACAAGTGAGCCTCCGCTGTAGGGTCAGCTCTTCACATCTGCACACCCTGATTTGCCACATATTGCTCTCTCCCTTGGCATCTAGAGGTCACCCTGGAAACGGCTCAGATCTGGGATGCCAAACGACGCCGCTTGCTCCTGAAGGCCTACTCCACGCGGGTCACAGCAGAACGGCAACAACTGCACAAGAAAGGGGCCCAAGTCAAGGGACGCTTGGAGCAGTTGGAAGAGATGGAGAAGTACGGGCTCAGTTCCTAGGTCCCTTTACCCCCTTGGCAAGAGGGGATCCGGTAGATTCCTAGCTGGTGGAGCGTTAGCGCGAGGGAGGAAGAAAGGGTGATTTTGGATCACGTGTACTAAACTGTGGCTTGATTAACCATGGATTAAGAAGCAGACACAACACGCTGGATTCATGCGCTGTAGGTGCCACAGTGATGGGGAATCTGTCTGTGGGCCTACAAGCTGTAGCCCCAGCTCAGCTCCACCGCGCCTCCCGCCATCCAGCTGATTTTCAGGACTCTGCCGCGCATGTGCGGGGGATAGGGAACACGCTGGAGACACACGGGGGATCACACATGCACGGGGATCACACACGTGTGCAGGGGGAGTGCGGGCGGTGCAGCGCACCACCTCCACCCTGGCGGCCCATTTTTGGTCCCAGGAGGCTGCAGGGAGGCCTATTAGCCCCAAAACGAGTCGCGGGGAGAGCGCAGGGGGGGATCATGAACGCATGTGGGGGCGGTGGGAGCACCGGGGGGGTTGTACGTCCATGTGGGGGGAGCACGGGGGGTCATGCACGTATGCACAGGGGCGGGCACGCAATGACAAAAAGGTTAACCGTCACAGCCTTCCCTAGGTGGTAATTTCCAGAATGGTGGAGTCCCAGAACGATTAAGGCATTCTTGGGAGTAGAAGTCGGTGTTTCTGGAAGGCGCCAAATTCGCTAAACCGGTTCTGAAGCCTTATGAATTAGCGCAATGGGTGAACCAAGCGGGTCTCTTTTCAGCCAGCTGGCCTGGGGAAGAATATCTGGGGCGTTCTTCCAAGCGTGGAAAGCAGAGGTCCGTCTCAAACTCCCTTGGGGGTTTTCTTTCAGGAAAGCCAAGGCGGCAGTGGTTTTTGGTGGTGGCCGACACCCTGAGCCTCGCTTCCCCATCTTGGAGCCTGAAGTCCTGGTAAGGCCTGATTTTACTTTTTTTGCTGGGGGGGGGGGAAGAGTGAGAAAGGCTTTAAGTTATACTTGGGGTCCACGGGAAGAAGCTGAGCGATCATTCAAAGTTACAACTGCACTCCATTAATGGTGCTGGGTGCCCAGTCCTCAATCTTAGGGCCATTGTAGCAGCCCTTCACCAATATTTACAACTACAAGGTATGCTTCAACTGCCTCTCCCCCATCTGTCCCGTCCCCCCATCTCTGCCTTTTTTGGACACTCTGCACTGTGCTGCCCTCTGCTGCTTCCGCCTGGACCCAAAGGTGCTTTTTCGGGAGGCAACTGGACTTTTCGTATTTTTTCTTAGAAGACATTTCGCTTCTCATCCAAGAAGCTGCTTCAGTTCTGACTGGACAGTGGGGAATGGGAGGATTTGCCCTGCTTGCAGACAACAGCTGGTCGTTTGCATCCTTTTAGCGAGACGTTGAGGTCCCTTGGAGGTCTTATCTGTGTCCTCAGGGTCACCCGAGTGGTGCAAATGGGTGTGGAGCCCTCTTGAAAGGATTTGTGTTGTGGATGGGAGATAGAGAGATGATGTCGTATCCCTCCCCCTCTGTTGAGAGAGGGCTGTTCAGTTTTGACATAGATGGCCTCTTTAAGAAGCCTCCTGGATGAGAAGCGAAATGTCTTCAAGGAGAAGAAAGAGGGGGAGGGAGGGAGGGAGGACAGAAAAAAAGACCAAAAAGTCCAGTTGCCTCTTGAAAGAAAAAAAAAAAGCAACCTTTGGGACATCCATGACCTGAATGACCGAGAATCTCCGTGGACATTTTTAGAGAGTCGTTGAGGCCACTTGGAGGTTTGCCTGTGTCCTTCTTTAAATAGGAGCCAGCCGTGTGCAGCAGCTGCCAAAAAAGCCAACACAGTTCTAGGCTGCATAAACAGAGGGATAGAATCAAGATCATGTGAAGTGTTAATACCACTTTATAATGCCTTGGTAAGGCCACACTTTGAATACTGCACTAAGTTCTGGTCGCCACGATGTAAAAAAGATGTGGAGACTCTAGAAAGAGTGCAGAGAAGAGCAACAAAGAGGATTAGGGGACTGGAGACTAAAACATATGAAGAATGGTTATTCTCCAAGGCACCTGAGGGTAGAACAAGAAGCAATGGGTGGAAACTAATCAAGGAGAGAAGCAACTTAGAACTGAGGAGAAATTTCCTGACAGTGAGAACAATTAATCAGTGGAACAGAAGTTGCCTCCAGAAGTTGTGAATGCCCCAACACTAGAAGTCTTTAAGAAGATGTTGGATAGCCATTTGTCTGAAACGGTATAGGGTTTCCTGCCTAGGCAGGGGGTTGGACTAGAAGACCTCCAAGGTCCCTTCCAACTCTACTATTGTATTATTATTGCAGGATCCTTCCCTGGGAGCCTTCCCTGTTGCCATCTGGGCAAATGGTTGCCCTTCAGTTTGAGATGTTTTTTGAGATATTTTGAATATTTGAATTCTCTTGCGCTGGTTAACCACCGCAATAAAGTCAAGTCTAAAAGAATGGAAAAGTGAAAGATACGGATTGTATGAAAAGCTCAACCCAGGTTTTTACGCCCTCTTTTTCCCCCCCCCTAGCGGGATGTCCAAGAAAGCTGCCAGCTGCGTTTCCAATTCCTGAAGACTCTCTTTGAAAACAGCATCACCGGGAGCTCTCCGTAAGGCTCCTTTCTCTCCCCTTCCTGCCATTGGGACCTTTGGCTTAGAAAACAAGACGGGTCTCAAGTCAGCCGTCACACCAGCTTCCTCTTTAAAGTTCTGATGTGTTTCTTTGGTTCTTCCTGGCAGAGGGGCAAATGAGGAAGAAATGAATATTACTTACCAACACTGGCTGAGCAACGTGGAGGTAAGGCAGACTAGAATCCTGGAGCGAGAGTGGGAAAACGGATGCCTTACAGACATTGTTCCCAGGTCCCTTTGGTTCAGGGACGTGCGGTCAGGGGAGGCAGGGCCTCACCTCTCTTCATGAAACAATAGTATATAACATTATATACTATATATATATAATATTATAATATTATATACATCCTTCCGTCCGCGCCCGAGAGCTGCGGAGGCAGAAATGTTGTCGGCGCTCCCGGATGACGAAGCCACGAAAGCGACTGGGGAACGACGAGAACCTTCCTGCCTCTGCTGGATTTCGCGCGCTCCTCGCGACTGCAATATCAGTCGCGAGGAGCGCGCAAAGTCCAGCAGAGGCAGGAAGGTTCTCGTCGTTCCCCAGTCGCTTTCGAGGACTGCGGAGCGCGAGCCGGCGGAACACGCTCAGGAAGGCGGGGAATGGGATCACGTGTGCTGGAGGCTTAGGCAGCCTCAGCCTCCAGCACACGTGGTCCCATTCCCCGCCTTCCTGATGATGTCACCAGCCTCACCAGCCATAAACCTCACCGCACGTCACTGCTTTGGTTGGGGCTGCTGGGAACTGTAGTTCAGCCAGATAAAGAGAACCTAAAGCAGTGCAGTACACAGCATTGGGAAACAATCTTTTTTTTTTTTAAGCCTTGGAGGTGCTCTTTGCGCCTTCGTTAAGAACAGTAGGATGCTTAACCGGACATTATCAAGGCTGCTAGCTACAGTGGAAACATTCAGATACGTACTTCTCAAAGTTGGCAACTTGAAAAATGGGTGGACTTCAACTCCCAGAATTCAGACTGGTTGGGGGAATTCTAGGAGTTGGAAATATTCTGAGTAGGAAAGACAAGATTAAAATCCCAACACAAGAAGAATTCATAATGATAAACCACACTGATGTGATAATAGCCATAAATCTCTGCAGGGATCGAGGTGATTATTTTATGCTCCAGACAAAACAATCCACATTTTTAGCCCAGTCCTCTTTGGGGGTTGCATTTGATCTCTTGGTAACCATTTCTTGCACAAGCAGTCTGTAGCGCTTAGACTTATATACCGCTTCAGAGTGCTCTTACAGCCCTCTCTAAGCGGTTTACAGAGTCAGCCTCTTGCCCCCAACAATCTGGGTCCTCATTTTACCCACCTCGGAAGGACGGAAGGCTGAGTCAACCTTGAGCTGGTCAGGATCGAACTCCTAGCAATGGGCAGAGTTTGACTGCAATAGCCCTTAGACTTATATGCAGCTTCATAGTGCTTTTGCAGCCCTCTCTAAGCGGTTTACAGAGTCAGCCTCTTGCCCCCAACAATTTGGGTCCTCGTTTTATGCACCTTGGAAGGATGGAAGGCTGAGTCCAACCTTGAGACGGTCAGGACTGAACGCCTGGCAGTGGGCAAAGTTAATCTGCAATTAGCCAGCATTCTGGCCATTGTGCACCATTGCGCACAGAAGGGAGGGAGGGAGGGGGAAGGGGAAAGGGAAGAGCAATAAGTACCTAGACTTATATACCGCTTCCTAGTGCTTTATAGCCCTCTCTAAGCGGTTTACAGAGTCAGCCTCTTGCCCCCAACAATCTGGGTCCTCATTTTACCCACCTCGGAAGGATGGAAGGCCGAGGCAACCTTGAGCCTGATCAAAATTGAACTGCCAAATTGCAGGCAGCCAGCGGGCAGCAGAAGTAGCTTGCAGTACCAATGCTCCACCATGGCTCTTTAGTCCAGACATTGGATATTGCTAGCTGTGGCAATAAAGGTTTGTCATAGAGGTTGGCTCAAGGACAATCTCAGCTATTGTTTTGCGTCTTCCTACAGAAAGTTGTGGGCAGCCATCCTCCCGCCCATATCCTTTCAGCTCTGGAGCACTTGGCCCGTCAGAACACAATGAAGCTGCAGGAGGTGACGGACAAGATCAACATCTCCCAAGATGTGGCTGCCCTCAAGTAGGTCCTGACCGTTGGCTAAGCAGGACTTAATGATGGTGACCTTCCCAGGGTAAAATTGAAGGCATCTCCAGTTGCTAGCAAGAGTATTCAGCATCCTCATGGAATTGCTTTTGGGGTCATGATTAAAATGCACATAATACTTTCTATTTTCGGCTAGTTTAATAAGTGCCGGTTGACTAAGGACCAGTGAGATTTCCCAAAATGCCTTAGACTACTCCCAGAGCGCTAGGGAATTGTGGGAAGCAAAGTTCCCACTCACGAAAGTACCGCTGCTAGGTAAACCTGGCTCAAAGGCCAGTATATCCGTTCTGACCGAGGCTTCCCAAGAGCATGAAGCAAACTCCTTGTCCTGGAAAAAAAAACCCTTTTATTAATTCACTATTTATGCTCATTCACATCCAGCAAAATCTTTCAAGGGAGGATTTACAGTCACAGACCTTATCTGGCTTGGAGAGCTGACAGGTCGATATCTGCAAAAGGCGTTCGGGAGAGTCACCAGATTTTATTTTATTAAATAAATAAATCTTGGCTCTGGGTTTTATATTGGCAAAGAACAGCGATGGTGAACCTTTTTTGGCTCGCGGGCCACAAGCGGGAGGAGCGCAGGGGGGTTGTGTGCGAGCGTGCCGCACCCATAACGCAATGCACGACCCCCCAGTGCGCATGCCCGCACAACAGGCGCTCCCCCCGCCCCATTTTTACATGCTTTTTTCGCCCTCCCCAGGCTCCAGAGGCTTTATAGGAGCCTAGGGAGGGCGAAAAGAGCCTCCCCCGCCGGAAGTCACCGAAGTGACTTCCGGTTTGCTCGGAGCGTCGTTTGAAGCATTCCGAAGGCTTCAGGGAAGCCTCCGGATGGTCCCTGAAGCCTCTGGAGGGGGCGGGGGGGGGACTCTTTTCGCCCTCTCCAGGCTCCTATAAAGCCTCTGGAGCCTGGGGAGCGCGAAAGATGGCTTTTAAAAACGGTGAACTCAGCGCGCATGCGTGCTGGCCAGCTGACAGGGCAGCGCCTCGCGTGCCCTGACAAATGGCTCCGCGTGCCACCTGTGGCACGCATGCCACAGGTTCGCCATCACTGGCATAGAAGATTTGCAAGCCCCATTCTGCTCTCTTCTCAGGTTCCATTATGATAGCCCACACCTGCAAGATGTCTCGTGTTCTGGAGACAAGCTACCTTCTGTCCGGGTTCTTATACAGGTGACTAAATCGGATCTCAAAACATATTTTTCCAACTTCCATTTTGGAATAGGAACAGAATAGGAATAGGACAGAGCAGAATATAATACAACAGAACGCAACAGAATAGAATAGAATTCTTTATTGGCCAAGTGTGACTGGACACACAAGGAATTTGTCTTCGGTGCATAAGCTCTCAGTGTACATAAAAGCTATAAGTGAGAAATCCTTTTGCAGTTTTAGAACCGTTCGTTCCACAGCCAGGGCAGAGGTGGTGAGGGTTTAAAGCAGCCTGTTTCTGGGTGGAACATTCTGACTGGGGTGGGTGGCATTAATAGATTAAATTCACCTGGTGGATTTCCTGTATACTATATGGGGGAAAACTCTCACCTTGATCTCTTCTCTTTGCATGGGACAGGAGGGCTGGAGCAAATGCGAGGGGCTGTGTGTGCAGCAGATTCCCCTGCATGCTGAAGAGCAAAGCCTGCTGGCACGTCTTGAAGCCCTCGTGAAGGAGATGCACAGTCTCCTGTCTGACGGATCGGAGCGCTCCATCCTGGCCAGGTGAGAATCTTCCAGGTGGTCTTCCCACGAGGGAGTGATGACAAGGAGTGGCGCGGTGGCCTAGAGGTGGAACTGTCGCCTCGCAATCAGGAGGCTGTGAGTTCGATCCTAGGTAGAGGCAGATATTTCTCTCTCTGGGCACACTGGGAATATATCTGCTGAACAAAACTCCGCCTTGGTGACAGGAAGGTCATCCGGCCATTAAAACCCTCTGCTAGCTTCATTCAGTTGCCCAGACTCCACCCCGCAAAGGGGTCGTTAAATGAAGATGATGATGATGAACGAGATTTGTGTTTGCGTTGCTGGAACTGGGTATGTCTAGTTTAGATTGGATTGGATTTGGATTTATTGGATTTAGTTTATATGTCTAGTTTGATGAAAAGAAGGACCAGGGGAGACACGATAGCAGTGTTATCTCAGGGGCTGCCCCAAAGAAGAGAGTCAAACTATTGTCCAAATCACCTGAGGGCAAGACAAAAAGCAATGGATGCTTTTGGTCAAGGACTACTTGTACTTAATTCCCAAACTGAAACAACCAGAGCTGTTAGTTAGGCTGACTCAAGTCCTTTCCCCTCGCAATCCAGGACTGTCTTCGAGCTGGAGCTCCGGGCGGTGAGGTTGCAAGGATACAGGGATGGGTTGCTGCAGGGATGCCAGGAACTGGAAGAAGCCGTGAAAGCCCGATACGCAGAACTGCAGAACTTGCAAGCGAAACGCCAGCGCATCTTGGACTTCCGCCATTTGGTGGTAGGTGTGCAGGTGGAGGAGAAAGGAATGGGAAGGGAAGAGGGCAGGTGGGATGACCCGGGCAAGGTTGGCTTCCTGACGGCATTACTGCCGGTTCGGCGCACAAAAGATGTTCCTTCCCGAACTTCTGGTTGCGCCGTTTTCCGCCCTCCCCAGGCTTCAGGAAAGCCTCCGGAGCCTGGGAAGGGCAAAAACTCCCCCTCTTTGGGGGGGGGGGGCACACACGCAGAGGTGGTGTGTGTGGTCGTGCGCATGTGTGCAGGTGGGTGGGAGGCGTGTGCGATAGCGCGTGCACGCCCAATTTTGGCGCACTTTTAGAAAAAGGTTAGCCATCACTGCGATAGTTTGCCAAGGGATCCAGTCGTTCTCTTCCTCTGCTTTCCTCCCACAGGATGAGAAACAGCAGCATATTCGAGCCCTTATCAAAGGCACTTCGTTTCTCAAATCCCAGCTTCGCAAGAATCAGGCTGAGGTGAGATTCCCCATTCGCCCCCCCCCCCCCCCGGTCCGTCCGTCAGAGGCCTCTGCTCATCCCCCGTTTGACTCCTTTTAAGATTTGAGATATGAAGATTTCAAACCTTCAGCGTACAGATCACACCCCAACCGTGGCCCCTTTAAAATGTGGATATTGATGAATTTGTTTCGTACGTGCATCTTGATTTTTTTTTCTAACGCGACTTAGTCCTATCTCAAGTTTCTAAACTTATAAATGCGCCTCTCCTCCAGAACCAGGATTTCATACGGAAAAAACTGCTCCCCCAGGCGCAACAGGTGCAGCTGGAGACTCAGCCGCTTCACGACAGGGTAGGCCGCGAGGTCCAGCATTTCAAAAGCATTGCCCTGCCTTGTCTGCTGACCCGTCAGATAGCTGGGTGAGTCATCTCCAGGTGCTTCCGTGTGGCTGGGTGCAATTCTAGGGGTGGGGGAATTGTTTTGAGTCCTTTTCCAGAGATTTTCCTTTTTTCCAAAGCTCCAAAGAGCCCCGTGTTGCTACCCTCCCCCCCCTCTCTCTTTGAGAAATAAATCAGCTGGGAGAAACGACTTGGGTGGCTTGAGGAAGTGGCTGCCATTTGGTGAGGGTGGATAACAAGAAAATGGTCTACCCGTAAAAGCAGTAAAATAATCCTGGTTTCTCTTCTCCCGAGGGTTATTTCCTACAAATGAGGTTTACTGAATATCATTTTTAACCTTTCTTGGCGCTTGCCTTTCTGTGATGCAAAATTTCAGGAGCATTGTGGGCCCCAGATTATTATTATTATTTTTTAAAGAAAATAGACTTGATTTTTCTTTTTATGCATGGCAGGGGTGGGATTCTACCGGTTCAGACCAGTTCGGGCGAACCGGTAGCTCCAATGATCAGCTGGGAGTGAACCAGAGGTGGATTCCTACCGGTTCAGCTGAGTAGGCAGTCACTCGGCCGGCCACGCCCCCAAACTGGTTCTAGCGGCGTGGACGCCACCGTCTTGTCTTTTGCTTCTGTGCATGCGCAGAAGCAGGTTTTTTTACTACTGCGCATGGACGCATAGTGCATGCGTGCCCGAAGCGCGTCCCTAAGCAAACTGGCAGTAGAAGAAGCTGGAGCCCACCCCTGGAGGGACAATCAAGTGAGCCCGCCCGCCTGTCCCTGCTCTCTCCTGACCGATATCTTCTCAGCTGAGCCGTGCCGCAGAGCAGGTTGCCGCACCTCAGCTGTTTTCCTCCCCAGCAGTAATGTGGAAGGAAAGTTGTCTCCAAACTGTGCATGAGCGCCCCACGCAGGCCAGGCACTTGCGCGCAAGAGAGAAGCGTGCGTGCAAAGCGCGTGATCCCCGAACCGGTTGTTAAACCAGTAGGATCCCACCACTGATGCATGGAGGATTAAGCATGACTTAACAATGGTCAGTGTGATGTAGGTTCAATTGCAAAGGGGGGGGGAGGAGAACAAACCCCTTCTTTTTGCCGTTGTCTTCCAGGTCTCAACACATCCCAGCCCACAAACTTTCCATCCATCGCTTAAGCCGGACGGCACCCTCTGAAAACCGGGCCTTTCTCAACTTATGCAATGGAATTAGCTTTCCCCTTTATAAGGTAGGGTGCGCCTCTCTAGACCAGATGAGATTTCAAAGATGAGACAGATGAAATCCATTTGGATTGGTTTAGAGACCCTTCTCTTCACCCTCCCTTCATAATCATCAAGGAATAAGGGCAAACTTTGGGGAAAGGGAAGAATAAAGGGGAATAAAGCAAGAACCACATGAAGAGCAACAATGGCGCAGTGGTGAGAGTGCAGTACTGCAGGCTACTTCTGCTGACTGCTGGCTGCCTGCAATTTGGCAGTTCAAGTCTCACTAGGCTCCAGGTTGCTTGCTCTGAACTACAGTCACGAAATCTTTTCTGTCAAGGCGATTGATGCACCAGAAGTCTACAATGTTGCATTATTATTATTTCCCAAGCGGAGAATGTCACCTCTGCCTCTTTTGATTTGGGTTCCACTTGAGGCTGGTCTGGAGCTCCCTTTTCACGTTCTTCTGATCCAGGGGTGTCAAACTCATAGAGGGCCGCATCAGGGCAGTGGTTGACCACATGGGGGCCCGGCGGGTGTGGCCAACTGGGTGGGTGCGGCCAGCTTGACGCCACTCCCCAAACTGCGGGCATGTTTCCTCTTCGCATTGGGTAGACTGGGCCGAAGCTACGCTGGCCTTTTCTTTTCGCACTGGGTAGGCCAGGCCAAAGCCACACTGACCCAATATTTCCTCTTTGCATTGGGTAGACCAGGACAGCCCTGTGGGCCGGATCCAACCACATTGCAGGCCAATCCCGGTTTGAGTTTGACACCCCTGCGCTGACTGTTGTAGATGGTATCTGTGAGTGTTCTTTCTCACTCCGGCACCTCTGCTTTCTTAATCCCTTCCCCTTTTAGGCTCCTGAACAGCTCCTCTTCCATCTGGTGGAGCTGAAGAAGATGCTTGCTTACCTGCGTGCCCAGCTGAGCTCCAAGCAAAGAGCTTTGGGAAGCCTGCAATACCAGCTGGAGAGTGTCCCAGAGCCCGATGTGCCAGGTAGGGAAAATGTGTGTGTGTGTGTGTGTGTGTGTGTGTGTGTGTGTGTGTGTGTGTCAGCTAGCCATACCCTTACTGGGATTTGAACCTGGGCTGTATTATATCTTAGGCAGGAGTCTTAGCCACTAAGCCACAGGCTCGCCTGTGACCTTCCTCCCATATTTAGGCATACCAGGGGTTGTAACACAAATGCATGTGTGTGTGTGTGTGTGTGTGTGTGTGTGTGTGTGTGTGTTGTATTTGTACTGATAAATAAATAAAGGGAGACTAGTATAGATCTATTTCGAGCTAATTAGCTCTCATCAGCTAGCCATACCCTTACTAGGATTTGAACCCGGGCTGTATATATCTTAGGCAGGAGTCTTAGCCACTAAGCCATATGTATTTGTAACACAAATACACACACACACACATATATATATGTATGTATTTGTGTTTTATATATATTTATATATATATATTCCAGTCTTAGTAACAAGGCCTTGAACCTTGGTGGCACAGTGGTTAGAGTGCAGTACTGCAGGTTACTTCTGCCGACTGCCTGCAATTTGGCAGTTCGAATCTCACCAGGCTCAAGGTTGACTCAGCCTTCCATCCTTCTGAGGTGGGTTAAATGAGGACCCAGAATGATTGAGGGCAATATATGCTGACTCTGGAAACATATTGTAAGCAGCTTAGAGACGGCTGTAAAGCCCTTTGAAGCGGTGTGTTTGGGCCAGTCACTGCCTCTCAGCCGTATAAAGGCGGCCATGGCAAACCACTAATGAAAAACCTTGCCAAGAAAATTGCAGAGCAAGAGCAGGCTTTCTGTAAGCATTGGACCTGCTCGAATGGAAGGCAAAATGATGGCTAAGCTCTTTTCCTTTTCTGTCCCCAGCCTTGGTGGGAGAGGTGCAGTCCCACGAACAGAAACAAGCCTTTCTGCTGTTGCCCTGTATCCAACGCACGCTGGATCAGTGCCAGAGTCTCATCAAGCGCCGGCATGAGATCCAAGCTGTTATCGATACCTGGTGAGTGAAGGGACCCTATCCAGCAGGTATTGAGGGCTGGTCAAAGCGAGGGGAGGTGTCAGGTTAATGATTTAAGAGCTGACCAGCTGCTACGATGATGCACTGATGTAATGATGAGTCAGCAAAGTTTTTGGCTGTTATCCCTTTAAGAGCCTGTATTATAAGAAGAGGCCCTGTTTGGGCGTCTCTCCCTCTCCTCCCCCCCCTCTCTCTGTGTTTTTACCTGCTATAGTTTGCTGTTTGTTTGACTTCTGCCTATACTACGTATATGTACGTATATATTCTTTTTGTAGACAAAACCACTACTTATTACAAACCTCTGTTTGCTGTTATTGTTCCTGGTTTGTCTCACGTAGTAGAGCTTGTGCGCACTCTTGACGAGGAGGTATGCCACGTTCGTACATCTTTTATGTTCCGTCTCTGTCTAGGTGGGAGCAGCCAGGACAGTTTGTTCTTCCTCACGAGCGCCGCCACGGCTTCACTTTGCAACAGTGGCTGGAGCGTTGGACCTTGGCTGCCAAGAACCTGCAGCAACAGCAGATGTGGCTTTGATGAACTTCTGGGTATCAGCCTGAGAAGCTGGATGGTGTTCATGGCTTGCAAGAAGCAGCGCCTGGGAGACAGCGCAGTTGTGCCTGTGCTTCTATCCGGCTGCTGAAAGGCGGCTCTTAATTTCACGCAAGGGGGTAGGCAGTTTTCTGCACCTCACCTCCCTCCCTCTCCACCCTGTTCTTCAAGGGAGGCTGGGGGAGGACATTAACGTTGAAGGTTCATCTCAACAAGTAGCACCTGTGTATTTTCCAAGGATTTGAAATAAATATGAAGTATATCTTCATTCATTCGGCTTTGTCTTTTTTCTAACCTTTTTCCATCCGTAACAGCTAAGAGAAACGCAGACCTGTTCTAACCCAGCTCCCAAAACACGACAAACCCTCTGAAGTTAACTCAAAAATTCCTTTATTAGGAGTTGCCAGCAGCCCTGGCAAAAAGTTTCTCTCTCACCACAGGTTAACAAGTCTGTCCAGCCGGGAGATGAATCGTTGTCTTCCACATCTATTCATCTCCACCCCCTGCCTTTTATCCCCAGAGCTAGGGTGGGGCTTCGCTAGCAGCGGTGGCTCTCCCTTCCCAAAGGTCGGCCCACCGATTTCTACTTCTCTCCTCTCCCTTCTGCGCATCTGCACAGCCCCTCCAGCAGCGAATCCGGGGAGGAGGAGGCGTAGGAGTCGGTCAGCATCAAGGCAAAGAGGGGGAAGAGGGAATGGAGCTGGTAGAGAGAGAGAGACAGAGGCGGTGTCTGGGCAGTGTGTCAGCCCTCAGATGGAGAGTCAACAGCCCCCAGGTCTGGAGGTGGATAATGAGGAAGAGGAGGAACAGCTGGGTCCAGTGCCTGACACGCGGATGCGCAGAGGAGAGGAGAGCAGTGGAAATCTATGGGCAGATCCTTGGGACGGAAAAGCCACCGCTGCTAGCAAAGCTCCACTCTAGCTCTGGGGTTAAAAGGCAGGGGGCGGAGATGAATAGATGTGGCCGGACAGACTTGTTAGCCTGCGTTGAGAGAGAAACTTTTTGCTGGGGTTCCTGGCGCTCCTAGTAAAGTAATGATTGCTTCAGCCACAGAGGGTTTGTTGTGTTTGGGGAGCTGCGTCAGAACAAGCTGCTTCCGAATCCGTCAAAGCTTACAATTCTACCTTTGCTCAGTCCATCAATTAATTGTGGTTTTTTTTCATTTAAAAAAATGATGTGTTGGGTTTTTTTACTTTATTTCAGGTTTCATTGCCAACTTTCAGAACTGACGTAGTTTACAATCAATATATCAAAAAGAAAACTGCATTTTTCTAACCCCTATGTACAAAGATTTCTGACCTTGAGGCCGATATAATGTTGACCTCTAAAAAACAGCAACGGCTCTTTAAAAAGCCCACTTGCTGTCTTCCTTACAAAGGCACAGATGGAAGCAGATACTTAAGGTCTGCTTAAAAGCAGTGGGGCCCACAAGGAGGAGTTCCAAAAACGAGCTCACCACGGAGAACCTCTTTTCCGCTATGAGAGGCAGAGCCCTGTTTTAAATGGTTTAATAAATGGCTGAAGGAGAAGGAAGGGGATGCTGTGTGTGTTAGGAGAGCGGGGAGAGCAGATATCCTCGAGAATGGTATTCCTCCTCCTCCTCCAAACTGTCTGTGAGAATCGAGATGTTTAATGGGGATCAAATCCTACCAGTTTTTTACTCCTTGAATCAAGAGAAGTAATGGCCATGCTTTCATTTGCCAAATATTCTATACTTTTAGCCAGTGTGTATTGGCTGCCTCCCTTCTCTAAAGCTAGGATCAAGACCCCGATTCTATTTGGGGGTGGGGTGAGGGGAGGATTATTTTTACCTATCCCACCCCACGCAAGCAATAACTTCCCTGCCCCCAGAAAAAAAAACCCACTGTTGTGGGGTGTTTTTTTTCCTTTTGCTCGGCCCCATCCAGAGAGGGTCTGCCCCCTACTCTGCAGCCCAGCGCCAGCATGTCTCACACCCGTCTTGTTTTAGAACGTAGCTTAAAAGGAGACCAGAGTCTTCTCCGAGGGAGCCCGTCCTGCTTTCTCTTCCGAGGTTTTTGGTGCGTAAGGAATGAAGAAAAGGTTTCTCTTTGAAGGCGGCCGCGTGCTAAATCTGTAATTTCTTATCCAGTTCGGCCAGCAGGCCCTGGATGTCGCAAACGAAGCGGTAGACGTAACGCTGCCCGCTGGTCTTGTGGATGATGTTCTTGTGGTAATAGTAGCGCAGCCCCCGACTCAGTTTCTCGTACGTCATGCGGGGCTTGTTCTTACGTTTGCCCCAGCGCCTGGCCACCTAGCAGGAAACGAGAGGGAGGGGGGCCGGGGAGTGGAGTGGAGGAATGAGTAAGCAATCCACTGGCATTGATAACCAGAAGCCCATTTTAGCCCGACTCCTTACTCAAGCGTCGCTTACTTGTGGCTTTGTACCCAGATAATACCACATGCTGCCTTGCCTTTGCCTGTTGTGGCTACTCAAGCTAACCACAGAGACCATTTTAGCAATTGAGGGAGAGGGAGGGCCGCAGTGAATGGGGCCATGATGTTTCTTCTCTAGGTTCAGGAACTGGGTATGTCTAGTTTAATGAAAAGAAGGACTTCGCCCTCCCCAGGCTCCAGAGGCTTTATAGGAGCCTGGGGAGGGCGAAAACAGCCTCCCCCACCCTCCGGACGGTCCCTGACTTACTTACTTTACTTTATTCACACTTATAGACCGCCCCCTCTCCCAAAAGGGACCATAGGTTCGACTAAGCCCTTGATTTAACAAAACGATGTCATCCTGAGGAGAACGTCCCCATCCAAACCCTGCTTTCTGTAGGGTTTCTGCATTTCTGCATTCCTGAGAGACGCTTTGCCACAAGGGAAGAGCAGCATGGGTTGTACATAGATGAGGGGAGGGCGAGGGGGACTCACCTCGTGGGGGTCACAGAGCTTGAATTCCCAGTCGTTCCCTGTCCAACGGATGAGGGCTTGGCAAGAGCCATCTTGCAGGAGCTCCAACAAAAAGCGCCATAATTGAATGGGTCCGGCCCCTGCCATGAAAACAAGGGGTGAAGAGGGGTTACTTGAAAACGATTTGAATTTTTTATTACTAAATATTATGGCTGTTCAGGTAGAATAGGCCATAAGGCAGGGGTGTCCAAACTTGGCAACTTTAAGACTTGTGGACTTCAACTCCCAGAATTCCCCAGCCAGCTCTGCTGGCTGGGGAATTCTGGGAGTTGAAGTCCACAAGTCTTAAAGTTGCCAAGTTTGGACACCCCTGTCATAAGGAGTCAGTGTTATTGGAGGATTTTAGAAATAGCAAATGAAATGCCAGCATGTGGTTAGGTTTTAAATCTTGGTATATTTTATGATGAAGGACGTTTATCAATTATAGTCAAATGAAAATGGAGGTATGATGACGGTAACCTGTATAAATATCTGAGTTAAAACACTTGAGTTAATATGAATTATGGTTGATGACTGTGGAAGAGATGCAGGAAAGCCTTTTGTAACCAACTGATACGCTTTCTACAAGGAGGATTCTTTGTGTTGTGTTTGTTTTGAAAATTAAAAATAAAATAAAAATTATTTTTTTAAAAAAAAGAGCCATCCTGCAGGAGCTCCAGCAAAAAGCGCCATAATTGAATGGGTCCCGCCCCTGCCATAAAAACAAGGGGTGAAGAGGGGTGACTTGGAAACGGTGCTGTGGACTCAAATGAGCACAGCTCTTCATTGCAGCCAGAAGAGGAAAAAAACTGCCTTCAGGATACGCCACTTAAAAATAGAGGCAGCCTTAAAAGAAATGAAACGGGGGGGGGGGGGGAGAGAGAAGGAGAGGGAGGGAGGGAGGAAGAATGAAGGAAGGAAGGGAGAGAGAAAAAAAATGAAAAAGGAGAGAAAAAAAAACCTTGAAAAAAATGGGCTGCTTAAACGACTTTTAAGTCATTTAAGTCGTAAAATGGGGCAAAACTCACTTAACAAATGTCTCACTTAACAACAGAAATTTAGGCTCAACTATAGTTGTAAGTCGGAGGACTACTGTATTGTAATTCAAAGCCAGAGGAACAGAATGGCAGGTACCCCAAATATAGGACATTTCTTAATTTTGGAGTCACCCCTGAGAAGTCAACATCATACCTGACCTTAATGTTTGGGCAAGCAATTTAAAAAGTCATTGTCACTCCAGACCCTTTAAGACCTGAAGTTTCGTGTCAGGGCCTTATGGGTTGCTGTAGTCTCCCAACCCATGCTCCCCAGTCAACATTACCTGCCCGATCTCTAGGTAAAGCGTTGGTGTTCTTGCTATCAGCCAGGTCTCTACGTTCCCGTTTTTTCTGGCTCCTGATTGGCGAATCGCATTGGCAAGAATCGCTGTCCAAGGCACTGGATTGGCTGCCTGAATCGGGACCAAGGGATTCAATCCAATATTCTAAAGGCAACGACAATGGATGAACAGGGACGTAAGCATGAAATCTTGTAAGCCCTGCAAGATCAAAGCCTTACAAAAGGACAAGAAACACACACACACACACACACACACAAAGAGAGAGAGAGAGAGAGAGAGAGAGAGAGGGAGAGCGAGAGAGAGAGAGAGAGAGAGAGCTTGCATTCACACAATCCTTTCAACCAGTCCCTTCAAGCAGGGGTCCCCAACTCCCAGTCCATGGATCGGCACCGGTCCGCAAAATGGTGGAAACCTGGCTGTGCAAACAAGCGAAGCCCAATCCGCAGGATGCAGGCTGCACATGAAACCACACACACCCTCTGGCCCACGGAAGGACCTCTCTCCACGGAACCGGTCCCTGGGGTCCAGGTTGGGGGCCACTGCCTTAAAGGCCAAATAGCGTATGGTGCAAAGCACGTTTTAATGAAGCACATGATTGGCTGGTTGGTTCATGGTTCAGGTTATTATAGAACTCACAGAACTCTATCCGGTTGGCCCAGAGTCTCCCAGCCAGCTTTCATGCCTAAAACGGGTCTAGAACTCACAGTCTGCTAGTTCCTAGCCTGGTTCTTTAACCTCTAGACCAGGGGTGTCAAACTCAAGGCCCACGCGCCAGATCTGGCCTGCGGGGTGCTTAAATCTGCTGCTGGTTGAGGAATTCCGGGAGTTGAAGTCCATATAACTTAAAATTGCTGAGGTTGAGAAACACTGCACTAGAGTAAGATCTTGCAATGAGCAATTGACAGGGCTTCTTATCATCTTCATTTAATGACCCCATAATGCCTTGGAGGGGGTGGAGTTTGGGCAATTGAATGGAGCTAGCAGAGTGTTTTAATGGCCAGATGCCCTTCCTGTCGCCAATGCGGAGTTTTGTTCAGCAGATACGTATATTCTCAGTGTGCCCAGAGAGAGAAATACCTACCTAGGATCGAACTCACAGCCTCCTGATTGTGAGCGCCACCTCTAGACCTCTGCACCACTCCAACTGACAGGGCTTCTTATGCTGCCATTAAATTTCACAAATTTCTCATGGACCTTTTTTTTAGGTTAAAAAGGTCCGTGAGAAAATATGTGAAAATAAAGACAAACATGCCTGCACACACAGAGTGATAATGCAAGTTGAGAAATATCACCCAAAAATTTCTAAAGCATGTTGAAAACGAGTTTTTTTTAAAAAAAAAAATTCAGGAACTTGAAGGGTAGTTTGGAGGACAGGAATTATACAAACTCACGCAAATCTGAGATTTTACCTTCCTTCTGTTGTTCTTGCTGATCTCCAGGAGGAAGTTGAGCAGAAGACACCTGTTCTCCAGGAGAATCGGGATACAGAACATACCAAGGCTGAGGAGCAGCCGAGAGGCCACTGGGGCCCTCAAGGCTGTGGGGGACACTGTCTTGTTGTTGGTGCACCATTCTTGAAGCTGCAGGAGATTCAAAATACAGGTGTCATCAGAATCATGGGGGAACAGTAGTCCTACCACTTTACTCATCTTGTGTCTTTCTATAAGCATAGGGTTCTATAACAGGTAAAGGTTCCCCTCGCACATATGTCCTAGTCATTCCTGACTCGAGGGGGCAGTGCTCATCTCCGTTTCAAAGCCGAAGAGCCAGCACTGTCTGAAGACGTCTCCGTGGTCATGTGGCCGGCATGACTAAACGCTGAAGGCCCACGGAACGCTATTACCTTCCCACCAAAGATGGTCCCTATTTTTCTACAGAAGAAAGAAGAAGTTAAAGTATTGTGATGGTAAGATCTAAGGAATGGTCTATCTATTGAAGGTATGGGTTGTCCGCATCCAGAAGTTTTGAAGAAAAGACTGGATAATCCTCTCTCATTAATTAATCTTCAATTAACCAGTGGAACAACTTGCCTTCAGACATTTTGAGTGCTTCATCACTGGAGGTTTTTCAAGAAGAGACTGGACAGTCTGAAATAGTATAGGATCTCCTGCTTGAGCAGGCAGACTTCCAAGGTCCCTTCCAGCTCTCTATTCTGATTCTGATGGTGTAACTGATTCTCCTACCCATTGCAGAAGGTTGGACTAGATGATCTTCTAACACATTGCAACTCTACAACTTCCCACTTCTCTGATAAATGAGACTAGTGACTTCTGATAAGTGCCTTGCCTGGGAAACTTCAGAAGAATTCTCATATCGACATATAATGAAAATTGCCTTTTATGCTATACCAACATTGGGGCAAATACTGCAATATTCCTGTTGTAGTAGCACAGTAGTTGTTTATTATTACTATTATTATTATTATTATTCCACCTACTCCTCATCCACACTTCAGATGCATGCGCCAATTCCCATAATTCCCAGAGAGTTGTGCTGGCAGGGAACCATGGGATGGATAGTCTAACCTTTCTAAAGGGGAACGTTTTGGGGGAAGGCTGATGACTGGCAGCCTTACAACATTTCGGCAAAGTTTTTAAACCTTCACTTCCTCTTGTTGCTTTAACTCCCAGTTGTGTCAGTTGACACACAGAGGCAGTAATTTGTATTGCGCTGTTATGTTGCTTCCTGCTCTGTCTTACTCCAAAGCCATGACCAATTTAACTAATTGCATATAGGATGTTTTTAAAAGGAGGAGAAGGGGAGAGCTGCTTTCTTTAATCCGCCCTCTTGCATGCACTAAGAAACGCCCCTAAGGACTTGTGACATAGCCCATCTCACTTCCCTTTAAACAGGTACATGTAAGGTATTCTTTCCTAACTTTACCATTTTCAAAATGATTCATAGAAGAGCCTGAAGAAATCTTTCTCCTTCACTGAGTGTGCAACGTTGGCTAAGCTACAGTATATAGTTATAACAGGACCACATTTAAACAGGAACAATTCCCTTATATACACGGGTGGGCTTCAAAAATTTTAGCAAGGGGTTCTCTTCCCGGTTGCTGAGTGGGTGTGGCCTAGTCTGCCTCCTGCACTACAAGGGGGAGGGACGTTTTTGCCCTCCCTGGGCTCCAGAGGCTTTCCTCGAGCCTCCGGAAGGGCGAAAATGTCTGAACGTCCAATAGGCCCGCTTTTCGCCCTCCCCCATCCTCCACGCACGCCCTGGACTTACCTGCATCCAAAATGGGCCACATGGGGACTCTTGGGAGGAGAGAGGCGGGGGGGGGGGGGGGGCAGGGCCAGCCAGGAGTGGGATTTGGGGCTTCTCTGAACTACACATAATCTTAGCTAGAGGTTCCCCCGAACCCCTGCAAACCCCCAGAAGCCCACCCTGGGCTGTATAAGTCACATTACTAGCGAGGCAAATTTAGATATTTGCAATATGACTTCCAAGAAAAATAAGTAAAGCAACTAACTAAAAAAAAAACGCAAATGAAATTATTTGAACAGATACAAGTAAACATGCCCAATGTTTATTATTACATATCAAAAGTATAGCATAAATATTTACATGTCTCAAAGGTGTTGTTGAAAGGTATCTGGGCTTAATATTTAACCGAAGGCTACTGGTTGGGGGAAAAGAATGAAGAGGAGATTGGGCAATAAATTCTTTATTGCAACATTTTACTTTGTTCTATTTTTTATTTATTTATTTTGCCTTTAATATTTTAATTTTTCACTCTTTGGTACTCTTTAGGCTTTGGCAATATAATAATTAAACAAAAAGTTTAAACTTTTGGGGTTTTTTAGGTTTTTAAAGAAAACACATAGACATAAATGCAAAATTAAAAAAAAACAGGTCAAGAAGATAAAAGAATAAAGCACAAAAAGGAGGGCCTAAAAATCTCAAGGAGGTTATAACTTTAACCTGCATTATTAATGGATGGCTGAAAATAGTGCCTAGATTACTAAAAAAAAAAAAAAAAACCACTTTTCAGCTTTAAGCAAGGAGAAACATCAAGAATCATGGCCAACACAGTACAAATTGCCACCTGAAACTAGAAGCTACAAAAATTGAGTCAAAAGTGAGCATCTGTTCTGCTTTAAATATTCCAAACATTGAAGTTTGAATCAATTGGCAGTGAGGTTTGAGTCACCATGTGTGAGTTTGGCAGCCACTTAAATGTGTTTAATAAATAAATGAACCTGTTCATCTTCATTTCTCATCAAATGAGAATCTGGTAGTTGTGAGAGTTTAAACCCCACATGTCAGAAAGCACAAGTATTTCCTCTTAGCGTCACAAGCTTTCTCTACTCCCCCTTCTCTCCTTCCAAATATTTTTTATTTATTTATTTTTATGTATGTATTTATTTCATCAAGCATGAATTAAATAACAGATATAAGTATAGACATCCGTACAAATAAATACAGTACAAATACAAATACAATAGCAGAGTTGGAAGGAACCTTGGAGGTCTTCTAGTCCAACCTCCTGCCTAGGCAGGAAAACCCTATACCACTTCAGACAAATGGATATCCAAAATATTCTTAAAGACTTCCAGTGTTGGGGCATTCACAACTTCTGGAGGCAAGCTGTTCCACTGATTAATTGTTCTAACTGTCAGGAAATTTCTCCTCAGTTCTAAGTTGCTTCTCTCCTTGATTAGTTGCCATCTGTTGCTTCTTGTTCTACCCTTAGGTGCCTTGGAGAATAGCTTGACTCCCTCTTCTTTGTGGCAACCCCTGAGATATTGGAACTCTGCTATCATGTCTCCCCTAGTCCTTCTTTTCATCAGACTAGACATAACCAGTTCCTGCAACTGTTTCTCATATGTTTTAGCCTCCAGTCCCCTAATCCTCTTTGTTGCTCTTCTCTGCACTCTTTCTACAGTCTCCATGATTATGAATTCATGAAATGAATACGAATACAAGGGAATATTAGGACAGGCACAGTAGGCACTTTGGTGCGCTTATGCACACCCCTTATAGACCTCTTAGGAATGGGGTGAGGCCGACAGTCTAAGGTTAAAGTTTTGGGGGTTTGGGGAAGAAACCACAGTGTCAGGTAGTGCATTCCAGGCATTGACCACTCTGTTGCTGAAGTCGTATGTTACTGAAGTCGTAAAATCAACCAAAACTCACCATCATGGTACGGTTCCCTGTAGTCTGGATCAGAAGAAACCTGTTTCAATTCCACAATGGTCTTGGTGTACTCAGGAAAACCTCCAAAGAAAAAGAGATCATTTCATTAATGTTTGTTCTTACAGTGATGGTGTGTGGTCTGTGGGATGGTGCATTTTCTGCTGCTTATAACTCTATTGCTAAAGGGACACTTAGGGTCGTTCATAGATGATTTCTTGAAAATCGTTGGATAAGCAGTTTGAGAAAAAAAAACATGGGATTTTGGTTTTATATATGATAAAAGCACCAAGACCTTTTGCAAGCACAGAGCTAGAAGGAGCTGCAGATTTCCACAATGGAAGAATGGAGGGTGAAATTAATGGAGCTGGCTGAAATGGTGAGACTAAAAACTTTGATTAAAAGAGAAGAACACTTTGGAGACCGCTTTTGAACACTTTGCTTGAAATGAAAAGAAATGAAAATTTTAATTTGGGGGGATTTGATGATGACAACAATTCATGATTACTAAAAAAATAAGGAGAGAAAAACTGCCATGAATAAAAAGGGCAACTTCCAACTTCAATACAGTTACAAACATACTTTATTTGCACACTTTTCATAAAACGTATTTTTTTAAAAAGAATATCCATCAGTCGCACTTCTATTAAAATTGAAATACTGTTTCATGGTTAAAGAAAATAGTTAGCAACATTTAAATTCAAATCTCTATGAACCTGCCCCCACACTATTCTTAATTTTGTTTAATCTTTCCCTCTCAGATTTGTTTAATGTTTAAAATAAAGCCTTTAAAAAAGAGAAAGAAAATAACATCATTCCTGCTTGAATTTTCATAACAGTGTAATGGATTCCAGAGAAAAGAGAGATGGAAGGGGAAGAGGAAAAATGCAAATTCATGCACCCTCTTAAAATGAAGACGGAATCCTTATAAAGCACCAGTTGGATAAATAACTTGGGATGCTTATGCTGGGACTGCATCCCAACTTCCACTGCTGGCCAGGATGCTAGTTACCTTTTAAGCTAAGGGATTCATGGATTGGCACGGTCTTCTCAAAACCTTCCAGTTCAGCAAGGTAACTTCCACCAGTCCAGCTTGGCAGCTGCTGCTCCATCTCATTTTCTTGTAGAAACCAGGATCCCATGTCACCAAAATCATCTTGGAAAATCTTCCTGTACTCTTCCAAAAAGTCTTGTGGAATGTAAAGAGAGAGAAAAAGAATGTAAGAGGTGTTCATATTCTTTTACTATATGTATCCAGACTCATTGCTAGAATGAGCAATAGCCTGATTAACAACAACAATAACAACAACAACAACAACAACAATCAGATGGTCAAGATCCTATGGGATTTTCATATACAAACGGACAAAATACTGGCGCATAACACACCAGACATCACACTGGTTGAGAAAAATAAGGTTACAATCATAGACATCGCAATACCAGGTGATAGCAGGGTCAACGAGAAGGAACATGAAAAAATTGAGAAATACCAGGACTTAAAAATTGAAATTCAACGATTATGGCACAAACCAGCAGTGGTAATTCCAGTGGTAATCGGCACACTGGGTGCTATTCCAAAAGCACTGGAATTACATTTAAAACAGTTAAAACTTGACAAAATCACCATCAGTCAAATGCAAAAAGCTGCACTGCTTGGATCTGCACGTATATTACGAAAATACGTTACGACGTCCTAGGCCCCTGGGTGGGGCCCGACTAGTAATCAATGCCAAATCCGGCGAAACAACTGGGCGCTGTGATACAATCATATAATCATCATCATCATCATCATCATCATCATCATCATCATCATCATCATCGAGATAGTTACAGCCCATTGCTCTCTCTGCATTTGTGGCCTCAATATTCATGCAGGACACAAACATGGAATAATGTTTATTTCTTTGAAGCTGATGCCACAGCAAATCTTGGCACCTGGCAACCTAGGTAGATTTTTCAAACAAAAACCTAAGCAAGGTTAGTCCTGATTATTGTTGGGATGGGAAACCACCAGAAAATGTCAAGTTTCAAATAAATAAATGACCTCACGCAGGTAGTCTTCGACTTACGACCACCACTGAGCCCAAAATTTCTGTTGCTAAGTGAGGCATGTGTGAAGTGAGTTTGGCCCTATTTTACAACTTTTCTTGCCCCGTTTGTTAAGTCAATCACTGCAGTTGTTAAGTGAGTAAGACGGCTGACCTGTCAATCTGGCTTCCCCGTTGACTTGGCTTGTCAGAAAGTCGCAAAAGGGGCCCCCGGGATGTTGCGACCGTCATAAATATGAATCCGTTGCCAAGCATCTGAATTTAGTATGTGGTCTGAACAGTCATAAGTCACTTTTTTTTCCCAGTGCCGTTATAACTTTGAACGGTCATTAAATGAACTATTGTAAGTCGAGGGCTGTCTGTAAACAAGCCACCACCAAATAAGGCAGGGCCAACTTTTTTCCCATCTCGCTGCCAGACGAATCCTATGGATGAAATCCATAGGAGCTGAGCTCAACTCTAGCAAAATGTCTACATTTTCTTACTCTTTCTAGCCAGAAATGTTGGACAGGCATTTCGACGAAAAAGTCAGGGCTCTCTCTATCTGTCTATCCTTTATCTGCATGGTAACTCTCCAAAAGGTGAGCAGAAGTGTTCCAAATTTGGGATGAGAAGAAGCCAGTCAAGGACAAACAAAAGTTTTTAAATGCACCAAAAACAGCTTTAGAGAAGCTCCCACCGCACTCTGGTTGCAATCCGATAGAATATAATTCTTTGTTGGCCAAGTGTGACTGGAAGAGCCAGTTGGGAAGCCACTCCAAAAGTTGATATTACTCTTCCATTCTCAGCTTTCTTACAATACAATACAATACAATACAATACAATACAATACAATACAATACAATACAATACAATACAACACAACACAACACAACACAACACAACACAACACAACACAACACAATACAATACAATACAATAGCAGAGTTGGAAGGGACCTGGGAGGTCTTCTAGTCCAAACCCCTGCCTAGGCAGGAAACCCTATATCATTTCAGACAAATGGCTATCCAATATCTTCTTAAAGACTTCCAGTGTTGGGGCATTCACAACTCCTGGAGGCAACTTCTGTTCCACTGATTAATTGTTCTAACTGTCAGGAAATTTCTCCTCAGTTCTAAGTTGCTTCTCTCCTTGATTAGTTTCCACCCATTGCTTCTTGTTCTGTCCTCAGGTGCCTTGGAGAATAGCTTGACTCCCTCTTCTTTATGGCAACCCCTGAGATATTGGAAGACTGCTATCATGTCTCCCCTAGTCCTTCTTTCTCTTAAGCTAAACATACCCAGTTCCTGCAACCGTTCTTCATATGTTTTAGTCTCCAGTCCCCTAATCATCTTTGTTGCTCTTCTCTGCACTCTTTCTAGAGTCTCCACATCTTTTCTACATCGTGGCGACCAGAACTGAATGCAGTATCCCAAGTGTGGCCTCACCAAGGCATTATAAAGCGGCATCAACACTTTATGTGATCTTGATTCTTCCTTCATCCCTCCTGGTCACATGTCCCAGAGTGGAGCATAGGCAGACACCCCTTGCTTTCCGGTTGCACACCTACTTATAAACATGTGGCCACAGCTGGGGAAGGATTTGGCAAGAATTCCAGAAGAAGACATGCTCCGCGTGTTTCCTCTGTTTGGGTCAGAGGTGCAGGGACTTGCCGAGGCCAACTTAGTGGCCTGTCAAAAACGAGACAAAATTATGGTTTTGTTTTCCAAAACATCACTCACCTGTTCCTTCGATCTCTGCTCCAATAGGGACCGTTTGCACTGGGTTATCCCTCCAGTTTTCTTGCCAAGACTCCATATCTGGATAGAGAGACAAATAATATCATCCCCACCTCACTTCCTGCAAAACCATCTCTTGCCTTGCTCAGCTGTATTTGCCCTGCCTGCTTGAGCAGGTGGATGGTCCATTTTCATCCCTCAAGGTGGAATACAATACAATAGCAGAATTGGAAGGGACCTTGGAGGTCTTCTAGTCCATCCCCCTGCCTAGGCAGGAAACCCTATACCATTTCAGACAAATGGCTATCCAAAATCTTCTTAAAGACTTCTGATTAATTGTTCTCACTGTCAGGAAATTTCTCTTCAGTTCTAAGTTGCTTCTCTCCTTGATTAGTTTCCACCCATTGCTTCTTGTTTTACCCTCAGGTGCCTTGGAGAATAGTTTGACTCCCTCTCCTCTGTGGCAACCCCTGAGATATTGGAACACTGCTATCATGTCTCCCCTAGTCCTTCTTTTCATTAAACTAGACATACCCAGTTCCTGCAACCGTTCCTCATATGTTTTAGTCTCCAGTCCCCTAATCCTCTTTGTTGCTCTTCTCTGCACTCTTTCTAGAATCTCCACATCTTTTTTTACATCGTGGCGACCAGAACTGAATGCAGTATCCCAAGTGTGGCCTTACCAAGGCATTATAAAGAGGTATCAACACTTCACGTGATCTTGATTCTATCCCTCTGTTGATGCAGCCTAGAACTGTGTTTGCTTTTTTGGCAGCTGCTGCACACGGCTGGCTCCTATTTAAATGGTTGTCCACTAGGACTCCAAGATCCCTCTCACAGTTACTACTATTGAGCAAGGTACCATCTATACTGTAGCTGTGCATTTCGTTTTTCTTGCCTAAATGTAGAACCTGACTCTTTTCACCATTGATCAGGAGAGAGCCAGGATTAAACCTGTCCAACCCAAGACTAAACCTCCCATTTGCCACCAAGTTTCATTTCTGGAAAAATAAATAAATAAATGCACTTGCCCGCCTTCAAAACATTCTAAATAATGTTTCAATTATTTATCATTGTATAAGAATGTTAGGCTGCATTCATAATGTGGATTTCACTTAACATAAACTCTTACTAGTCCAGCTTGCAATGATGTCTTAAATAATTAGTCGTTCACTGGATAGAAATTGCTGTATTTCTTTATCGTATCTTATGATTTACACTGTGCTGATTGTTGCCATTGTTATTTATATGCTAACTAGACTTTAACAATGACCTGATTTTTTTTTTTAAATGATGTAAATTATTCACTTACGTAAAACTAACTAATGAAACATTGAAAATTCTTATCTAATGCACGTGTGTGTATGATACTCAGTTATATAAAACTGAGAAATATTGAAAATTCTTATCGGCTAGATGTAAAATATTTTGCAGGATCTGGGACATGCATGTTTGCCTTCATTCATAAAATATTTTATCTATGTATAGATTCAGATTTACATGTACAATAAATATAATAGCCACTTACGTAAAACTATTTTGTGAAGTACTGAATATTCTTATGTATATAAAGTGGAAATTCATAACACACACAAACAAATATAAATTAAATGTTAGGTAACTAATTATACCTTTCCAGAAAATGGATTTATTCAGTAACTCAATTCAATAATTAAAAACCAAGATAGAATCAAGCCATAGGTGCCATCGTGGAGAATTTGGGGGTTTCCCTAACTCAGCATCATCCAAAACTGTTGGCAACTTCCAGAATTCCTCTGGCCATGATAACCAGATGCTCCAAATGTTTGCATCTCAATATTTCTTTGGCATCCTGGCTAAGGAGGACTAAATGAAATAGCTTTTCTCGTGTATCGGACTGCAGATACTAGATATCATGTCTGACGTTGGTTGTGGGCAACGAATATATTTTTGCGTGAAATTTCATACACATACACACACACAGAGACACATCATTCCAACACAATCCTTGCTTCAACCCCTGATTGTACTCACCGCTTTGCAGGGGTCTCTTATGGGATGGCCAACTTGGAGAAATTTCTTGCAGGTAAAGAAATCCCAAAGTTTAGCGGCACAAAATATCTTCTGCTCCTTGGACTATGAAATTGGGAGAAGAATAGTTACACTTAGGAATATCTCTGGCCAGTTGGCTTCTGGTGCTTTCCTCGTAAAAGCATTGGCTGGCACTTATCCCTTGCCAGGGGTCTCTACCATTCCCACCCACCCACCCACCTTTTCTCTCTGTATTCATGTCTTTGTACTTCTTTGCTCCCATTGGTTGAATAAAGGAGCGAGTTTCGTGACTTTTTCTGTGTTTTTGAGGGGAGGGCGAGGGGGAGGGAGGCAGACGGATTTTCCATGTCAGCACAGCCAATGTGTGTGTGTCTGTGTGTGTGTGAAAGGGACAGGGAGAGAAGGGGAGGAGAGAAAGTATATATCACGACTTTGCAATCCCCAAGGGGCAACCAGGTGGCCAAATTTCAGAGACAGAAGGAAGGTCGTGAGAGGAAGCGAGGCTGGGATGTTTATCTCTCAGAAACACAACACAGTTCGCCAAATCTTCTAAGCAATGTTGGTCCTCCCAACTCCAATCAATCTTAAAAGGAGACACCGTGACTTCCTCCAAGGCTTGCCCTAAGCCAGAAAAAGCCTAATTTTTCTCACTGAGTCAAACACCTCTTAACCCGGGTTGATTATCCCTGAGACCCAACACTGTTTACCTAGGATGTGGAAAGAAGACGATTCAAATAGTTACACACGTAGAAAGCTCTTCCTAAGCTGCCGGATCACAATTCTCAACAAGGCATGCAAGTTCAAGGGAGGGAGAGCTAGAAGTCAACACAACCCCAGAAGGAACTAAGTTGGCCAACCCTACCGTTGTATTTACATGCTGGGCCAAAGGAGAGGAGAGCTGAGCTTAACAAATACCAGCAAGGAGAAGGGGGATTGGGTCACAATCATAACATGGGAGGGAATGTAAGCCAGCTGTGGTTATCCTACACCCAACCGAATTCTGGTGTTTCTAATAGGAGAAATCCAACTGCTACTTAAGAGAAATCTCCAAATATTTACCCACAAAATATCTGGAGATTTTTTTTAAAAATCTGGAAACAGTTTTTCCCCAAAACGGCATCACTCTGCTTAACAACTAATTCCCACAACACTGTCAATAATTTACCAAGAATACTATTATTCTTCTCTTCCTTCCTAGTATCTATCTCTCCCCGCTTATGACTATAACCATGTTTTTTTTTTGTCAACAAGTACAAGGAAACAAGCATGAAAACACATGAAAAAAATGGCACAAATAAATGGATGTAAATAAGGAAAACATAGCCATAAACACATAAAAAGAGTACATATAAATGGGGACAGTAGGACAGGGACGGTAGGCATGCTGGTGCGTTTATGCACGCCCCCTTAGGGACCTCTTAAGAAATGTGTAAGGTCCATGGTAGACAGCTTAAGGTAAAAGGTAGGGGGGTTAGAGGAACTAACAACAGGATCAGGTAGGGTGTTCCATACATTAACTACTCTGTTGCTGAAATTGTTTTTCCTGCAATCAATATTAGAACGGATTACATTTAGTTTGTATCTATTGATAGCCCTTGTGTCATTGCAGTTGAAGTAAAAGTAGTCATTAACAGGTAGGACTTTATGGCAGACTATCTTGTGCATTAAACTCAGGTCGGAATGTAGATGGCGTAGTTCAACATTATCCAGGCCTAAAATTTCCAGCCTGCTGGTATACGGAATTTTATTACGAGCAGAGGAGTTGAATACTCTTCTTGTAAAAAAATGTTGCTTGCATCTTTCAATTTATATTGTTTTTATTATTTCTTAGTACAATTTGATAGCTTATTAGTAATCTTGTCTATCAGTTGCAATTTCATTGCAATTCCAACCCAAGTATTTAAAGAAAGCATCTGCCAAATTGACTATCACTAAGCGTTGTAACTTTTTATTCTTGATGAATGTATTTTTATTCTCCTTATGTACACTGAGAGCATATGCACCAAAGACAAATTCCTTGTGTGTCCAATCACACTTGGCCAATAAAGAATTCTATTCCATTCTAATAGCATATTAGATATTCTCACCCCACTTAGATGCTAACAAGCACCTTCCTAACACAAGGGATGCTTGTATTGAGAAACAGGAGTGGAGTGGGGAGTAGGACAAGCATTAAAAAAAACAGAATCTAGTTGCATTGTGATGTTGTGCTGTGCAATTAAAACCAAATCGCCTGATTTCGGCCATGTTGACCACACACTATCTCTCCTGCGCACTTTTCTCTATGACAAGCAACGAGTGGCAGAATTTCCTAACCCATAGAGAAGCTAGTCCCCTTGTACTTAAACAGCCCTAAACCACAAACCCACAGAATTGGGTAATGGCTTGAGATTGGGCAAGGAACACACACAAAAGGACTCCCCACCCAACAAGCTTGTTGCCCCCTAATTGAGCCAGAAGCTAGCCCCACATCTAAGTCTCAATTCACCTCTCCCAACCTGGTCCTCACTCAATCAGCTGGACTCCAATCCCCCCACATCACTACCTGGGCAAGGATGATAGACCACTGTCGTTCAACACATCTGGGCAAGCCTTATTTAAGGACAAGGATGCCTAACTTTGGCCTGGATGTGATGTCCTGTGGAGGCTTGATCCCCAGATAGGATGAAGTTGTGGGTGACATTCAGTCCCCAAACAAATCTGATTTCACTGTAATTCCAACCCAAGAATTTAAAGAAAGCATCTGTCAAATTGAAATTTGCAATACAGTGGCAACTGAAGGTGGAGTTGGAGGCTACTTATAGCCCGGGGGTTTATGTACCTCTGTCCTTCATGAAACCTGCAGTCCGGCTTCTGTACCCCCAAAGCCCTATCTGCTCTCCATCCTCATCCCATGAACAGGCCCCTCACCCAGCATTCCAACTGCCCCAATGATCCTTCAGAAGAACTCTTACGTGTAGGCTCATGCACGGCTCCTATTGATTTTGAGGGCGCTCCCTTCTGTGCCCCTTCCAGGGAATCTCAGCAGAGAGGTGAGTGGGTGGGTGGGTATGCCAGCCTCCGAAAATATGATGTGAGATTGTGCAATCAGCCCCAGCGTTGAGACAAGGAGTGCACAACAGCAACCGGAAACCACAGGGCCCCCACGCCTTACCACCGAGCACAAACCAGGTGCAGCAGAGCTCAGAAAAGTAGTAGAAAAAGAAGAGGAGGAGGAGGAGAACACAGAATGAAATGAAACTGTCCCTTTGCTCTGCCTAAGTTGGAAAACTGAAGGTTTTTTCAGCCAACAGCAAGTGTCGGGAGGAGCTTTCCAACAAGCTGAAAGTGGCAATGACCTAGGCAACAAGTTGTTTTGTAACAGAGTTGGAAGGGACCTTGTAGGTCAACTCGTTCAACCCCCCACCACCACTCAAGCAGGAAACCCTACACCATTTCTGACAAATGGCAGTCCAATCTCTTCTTGAAAGCCTCAAGTGATGAAGCTCCCACAACTTCTGAAGGCAACTTCTGTTCCATTGATTGATTGTTCTCACTGTTAGAAAATTTCTCCTTATTTCCAGGTTGATTCTCTCCTTGATCAGTTTCCATCCATTTTTCCTTGCCTGGCTTTAAAGTGCTTTGGAAAATAGCTTGACCCCCTCCTCTCTGTGGTAGCCCCCTCAAATATTGAAACACTGCTCTTGTGTCTCCCCTGGTCCTTCTCTTCACTAGTTGGGCACTATTTTTTTTAGGGGAAAAAAGATCTTAAAAGCAAATTATTATTTTTTTAAAAACCCAAGATAATATTGCAGCCTCTCTTTTATCTGAACCCTGAAACATTGGCTGGATAGAGGCAGAGAAGAAGCCAAGCATTTCTATTTCTCAAAAGATGATTTAAAAAACATGAAACAGAAAATATGGTAAAACATTGGCCAGTTACCAAACCATCCCCTGGATCTGTCCTTGGGGTTGAGGGTAGGGCTGGTGGCATGGTCCACTTTGAGTATCTGTTTCTGTTTGTTAGGAACAAAATTTGCAGCCAGAAAATACAATTTACCTTCCTTTCCCTGAATGGGCCATTTAGGACAGGCATCCAGAACCCTAACTAATCCTGTACGTGATAAAGGTAAAGGTTCCCCTCGCACATATGTGCTAGTCATTCCCAACTCTAAGGAGCGATGCCCATCTCCGTTTCAAAGCCGAAGAGCCAGCATTGTCCGAAGACGTCTCCGTGGTCATGTGGCTGGCATGACTAAATGCCGAAGGCGCACGGAACGCTGTTACCTTCCCACCAAAGGTGGTTCCTATTTTTCTACTTGCATTTTTTACTTGTGCTTTTTGAACTGCTGGGTTGGCAGAAGCTGGGACAAGTAACAGGAGCTCACTCCGTTATGCAGCGTTAGAGATTCGAACCGCTGAACTGCCAACCTATCTGATCAACAAGCTCAGTGTCTTAGCCATTGAGTCACTGCGTCCCCTTACCGTACATGAGAGGCTTTCAAAGATCCGCCAGTTTTAGAATTAAACATAGCACTGCACTTTGCAGCATAATTGAATTAACCCATTTATTTTTATTTATGAAAAAAAAAACCACCAAACTACAAAGTAACAAAAGAGATTGGATTCACACAATGCTCTAAGCCAGGGGAATCTGACCAAGATGAATTCTAATTGAGCTTCCCACATTGTATGTGAGTGGATCCCACTAGTTTTGACTCTTGAGATGAATGTGAACACCACTGTTAATGCTGTTGTAGGCTGTTGCTGCATCATAAAGCATTAAAGCCGGTAATTTGTTTCATAACATGTTATCTTAAAAATAAGAGACTGAAATAAGAAAAATAAGAAAACTGAAACCAAGTTTTCAAAGCACAAATTCCAAATAACTAAAAGAGAACTCTAAAGTGAGTTTCTTTCTACGGGGCTCAACCTTGGGATGATTCACTCATTTGTAAATGTGTTACAAATAAATAAAGCACATGTAATTAAGAACAGAAGAGTACAACAGAGGTGGAAGGGACCTTGGAGGTCTTCTAGTCCAACCCCCTACTCAAGAAGCAGGAAACCCTATACCATTTCAGACAAGTGGTTCTCCAATTCACTCGATGGCCAAGGTGCATGCTGCCCAGGATGCACGCAGAATGAGAAACCAGAAAGAAAATTGCCATGTTTAACATATCGTGTGAATGCAACCAATAAGTTGGCTGCAGCCCCAATTGAGTAGATTCTGCAGGCACAGCCTGGTGAGTGTATTCTACTGCAGGGGGGGTAGCCGAGTGAGCGTGCTTTCAATGGAGCCCATCAAACAGAACTGTTAATTGATGGTATCTGCAGAAGATCCTTCCTGCAGAGATGAAAGACCAGACAGTCACATAACAAGAGAAGTCTATCGTTGAATAGCCATCCCCTTGAATGCTTTCAGCAGCAAAATTTAGAACCAGGGCCTGGCACTGAGGCCAGGAAACCATAAACAACACATATCGTGGTATCTTCCCCTTTTATCAAACCATTATAAGAAGAGACAAACATGACCATTTCAGTAGCATTTCCGTAGGGTGAGTGCAGTTAGCATAGGATTTCTAAGAAGAACGTGTGAAAAACAAGAAGAGTATTGAATGAGTGCTGAATTCACGTGGCTCAAGTACGAAAGGCAATGGCCAGTGTAAAACGAATATGCTTCAGATGGTTTGGTCATACAGAGAGAATGAACAAGGATCAAACTGGAAAACAAATTACGGAAGATTGGATGAATTGAGAGGAACAGAAAGGCACAAGAACTCAAATTTGGATGGAGTTGAGAGAAAGTTTGATGAAGAAAAGCAGCATATCGATATACCTCGTAATGGAGGTAAGAAAGGTAGAAAGATGTGATAGTGGAGGTATAGGGAAGGATGTTGGCTTAAACTCAGAAGCATTTATAGGATAGCAAAGATTCAATAACTTAGTTGCACCCACCATTTTGATTTCTTTTATCGTCCTCTTTTTATTTTTTTATTTATTATTATTATTATTATTATTATTATTATTATTATTATTATTATTATTATTATTATACGATATGATTGTATCACAGCGGCCAGTTGTTTCGCCGGATTTGGCATTAATTACTAGTCGGGCCCCACCCAGGGGCCTAGGACGTCGTAACATATTTTCGCAATATACGTGCAGATCCAAGCAGTGCAGCTTTTTGCATTTGACTGATGGTGATTTTGTCAAGTTTTAACTGTTTTAAATGTAATTCCAGTGCTTTTGGAATAGCACCCAGTGTGCCGATTACCACTGGAATTACCACTGCTGGTTTGTGCCATAATCGTTGGATTTCGATTTTTAAGTCCTGGTATTTCGCGATTTTTTCATATTCCTTCTTGGCGACCCTGCTATCACCTGGTATTGCGATGTCTATGATTGTATTATTGTATTATTATTATTATTATTATTATTATTATTATTATTATTATTATTATTATTATTATGTTAATCTTTGGTGAGATTCACAGCCTTTGGGGCTGGTTGGTAGCTCAACAGCTCGAGTCCTAACCAAGGACCTAGGAAATGTTAAGGTAATGTTGGAGGATATATTATTATTATTATTATTATTATTATTATTATTATTATTATTATTATTATTATTATTATACAATTGTATCACAGCGGCCAGTTGTTTCGGCGGATTTGGCATTGATTACTGGTCGGGCCCCACCCCGGGGCCTAGGACTTATTATTATTATTATTATTATTATTATTATTTACTTTATTCATTAAACATGAAACTCAGTCAACTGAACATTAAAAAATGCATCACAAATACCATTGACCGGTGCTAATGGTTGATACGGGTTGCTGCCAGCATCCTAAGTATCAACCAAGTACCTTCTTAAGATGTACGATGTTTCAAGTAGCACAGTTTTTTGCAATTCTGCTGGTGTTATTGCAGGAAGCTGAAATTTTATAAAATTCTTGGATGTGGTATCAAGTGCCCCAATGACAATGGGTATCACTGTTTTATTGTTATATACTTTATTCATTAAACATGAAACTCAGCCAAGTGAACATTCAAAAATGCATCAGAAATACCACTGACTGATGCTAATGATTGATATGGGTTGCTGCCAGCGTCGTAGATATCAACCAAGTACCTTTTATATTATGTGGTTAATCTTTGGTGAGATTCACAGCCTTTGGGGCTGGTTGGTAGCTCAACAGCTCGAGTCCTAACCAAGGACCTAGGAACTGTCAAGGTAATGTCGGAGGATATTCTTTGCACAGATGGTCAGTCTGGCTTTAGCATTTTTGTTTACCTATTGAGTCCTTACAAAAGACCTGGGATAGGCAAATCTGGATGTTTGATGGCGATACAGATACCATTGCAGGATGGAAGCAGTTCCAAGTAAAGCTGCCTTCTGCAATTGACTGATGGCAAATTTGTCAATGCCTTTGGTGTTCAAGTGGTGCTCCAGTTATCATCATCATCATCATCATCATCATCATCATCATCATCATTATTATTATTATTATTATTATTATTATTATTATTATTATTATTAGGTTAATCTTTGGTGAGATTCACAGCCTTTGGGGCTGGTTGGTAGCTCAACAGCTACCAAGGACCTAGGAACTGTTAAGGTAACGTCAGAGGATATAAGTTGTTCCAAGTAGGGTGGCTTTTTTGTAGAGTCAGAATGTTCAAGTCAGGTGGTGGTATTATTATTATTATTATTATTATTATTATTATTATTATTATTATTATTGAATAGCATGATGAATATGATGTATGTATACTTATATAGAGAAACTGGCAGCAGAGGTACAATTAGCAGTCTTAAATCAAAAGGTTAACTTAATTATTGTTTGAGTTCTGTTTCAATATTATTCTTGCAATGGGTTTATATTGTCATAACCATCACAATAATCTATAACATAGTTTGCTGGGGCTTGAATTTGTTTATTCTGCAGACAAGCCCACGGAGGTTAATTAAACCATGACTTGAAGTCAGCTTAATTGGGTGAGCTAAAAACCAAATAGTTGCATTCATATCCACATACTAAATTTAAATAATACTAACCATGGTTCATTTTCTTATTCCCCTTGTGCAGTCCAAAGGTAGTCTAGGTGGTTAGTTTAGATAATGTGCAAAATCAGACTATGGATAAATTAAGTAATCAGGTTATATGTGCAATGGGTAGATACAGTCATTTTATTGTACATGGCTCATCAATAGTGATTTGTTCAATAAAATATAGCCCCAATTTTCTGGTCTAATATATTGTAAAGTAATCCAGAGCCTGGTTGATGCCTCTAGATCAGTATTTCCCAACCTTGGCCACCTGCCTGGGGAATTCTGGACATTGAAGACCACACATTTTAAAGTGGCCAAGGTTGAGATACCTTGTTCTAGATCCGTGATGGCAAACCTATGGCCTGCGTGTCCAAAGTGGCACATGAAGTCATGTCGCCCAGCACTCACAGCCTTGCCTGTTTGTCTTCTGTGTTTCTGAGACACATGCGTGCAATGATCAGTTGTCCTTCATGCGCGAGGCACTGCCAAAAACCGGTGTGCGCATGCACACCAGTCAGCTGATTGTTGGGTGTGCATGCGTGACAGAACCTGGAAGTTCTATGTTCCCTTTGCACGCATGGCAGTGCCGAAAATGGGCCTAGGCATGCGCATATGCACCAGCCAGCTGATCATAGGGTGTGTATGCACACTAGAAAACGCGGAAGGTCAGCTTTTCCAGAGCATGGCTTCGAAGAGCGCACGGGCAATGTTTCCGCGCAATCTTTTCAACACTCGGTTGCCATCACTGTTCTAGATTCTTATGTTATGAAGCCACTTCAGCATATAAATAACCAATGACTTGACTGAGGACCCAAGAGAAGAAGCACGAGATAGAGTAATCAGCTAACTGTGGTCATTTAAACGTTGTCCCTGCTCATAGGATAAAGAGAGAGGATCAAATCAGATCATTCTAATTAGAATGACTCCAGTCCAAAATTCACATCAACAATGTTCAGCAATTTACTGACTAAATATCAATGAATCTCAATTAACAAAGAAACAGACTGTATGTGAATGCATGCCTTGTCCATGTGACATCTGACAAGTCTCCACCTGAGAATCAAGTTCTCCACTTCTTCTCCTGTTTTCTTTTCAAATAAACTCTTTTCTCAACGTTTTCTTAACCCAGACAAAATTGACTGGAATTTCACTGATATCATGGACACTGCATCCTTCATTCTAACAAAATGATCTCATAAATGGATTAGCTGCATCCTCACCTGCCCACTGGACCATTGTGTCTGTTGATGTCTTTGCACCACCTCAATTTTTTTAAAAAAAAAAATCCTTGGATTAAGCAGAAAACATAAGTAAATGAATAGAGAAGTGCCCCTACTGCCAAGCAAAACTCCAGCCCCGACATAATTTTTATAGGAATGCCACCCGATTCTACTTGAGGCTCCAAGAACCTCTAGACTACAAAAAAGAAGCTCAGGAATTTCAGGTTATTTCTTTGCTGAGAAGAGAGACCAATGGTACAGAAAATAATAAAATAAAATAAAACAAAGCTAAGACGGGCATCAAAAGCAGGAAGAAAGCTGCCCATAATTTTTTTTAAAAAGTAATCTCATCCTATTGTCTCCCAACCCCTGGAGCAGGACATGATTGGCTACACCGTGGTCCAAGGTGGAGGCCATTTTGTGAGAGTGCCCACAGGTCATTCACTGACCTAACAGGATAGTCTCCCAAATAGACTAAAATAACCTCCCTACCAACGGCATAGCAGAGCAAAAGCATTCAATAACGTAGCTGAGACAGAATCAAGGATCACAGACAAAATCACTGAGCATGAACTTACAGTATAAGCAGTTTGCAATTCCGGTCTCATTGAGATCTAAATTTCAGTAAATAATTCATCAGGCTTGCCTGTCCTCAATCTAGGAGGCCCCCACTGTAAGCAATGCCCTTTAGCTGAAGAGGGTAACATGGCGCAAACACGGGGGCTAAGTCGAACTAGAAGTTACCTCTGAATGTGTACAGTGCCTTTCCGACTCCAGAAGCTAATTTTCAACCCATAAAAAAAGCGCTTGCTTTAAAGATCAAGCTTTGGGTCCTTCTGACGTTTGTGGGGCGCACCCCTCTTGGTCTTGCTTCCTGCGAAAATAAATCAAATGAGCCTTCAAGAACCACCACAGGTTTTCTTCTGCCCTCATCCCTCTCTGTTTTTCACCCACCGTCTCCCTTGTCCCTTGTCCATTGCAGTCTCAAAAAAAAAAATCTCTTGACTTACCCATTTGTAATTTGAACAAGAAGAGGAAAAAAATGCATCTAAGCCAACAATGCTATTTAAAAAAAACAAAAAAAAAACTTTCAGAGCCTGTAAGCTTGGTCACACCAATAGGAAACCAGCCCTGGCGGTTTGTGTGACTTCACTTCCCAAAATTAGATGCACACATACACACCACACTCACACACACACACACACACACACACCAAGCCTTGTTCATCCGGCCCCCTGCGCAAGATCAGCCCTTGCCAATGCAACTCATCTGAATGCCCATGGAGATCTAGGCGGAAAGCAGCAGGTAGAGGCGTGCCATGGATTGCACCATCAAGGTAAGTTCTGGAGAAGTTCCTCCATATTTGTGAGCAGCTGATCTCCCTCGCTTTGTGTCTGTCTTCCAGTTTGCACTGAGCTGGTCTCTGGTTCAGTTCCTCTCTGTCTCATACACACCCAGCTCCAGAAACAGGGGCCCCCTCCGCTCTTTCCTTCTGGTACAAAAAAATTTCCTCTTCCTTCCCTTTCGTGGCGGTTGATGTCTCTGAGTTTAAAAAACCCAAACCAAACCACCACCAGACACTTTCAGCTGTGAAGCAGAGAGCCCCTTGCACTGCTAAGTCTGGCCAACCAAACGAACGCAGGCGAGAGAGTTTTGGGGGATCCCCATACTTTGTCATAACCCGACGCAGGGGACGCATTTTTCCCCAAACCATCAAGATTTGCCCAGCAAGAGACGAAAATGGCATCTCCATGCCAAAACACAGAAGTCTGGGGGTAGGATACAAAGTATTGGGGGACACGTCACCCCCAAATTGGAATGACTCCCCTGTGGTAAGAGGTCAGTTCACTTTATTTTTACTTGATTTTTGTTTTTTGCATTCTTCTTGTTATTAATCCATTTTTTTTATTTTTGTCAAGCTTTTTATCCTTTCCAACTTCAGCTTTTTTTTAATTCATTCGTTCTTTCCAGCTTTAGCTTTAGGTTTGTCCATTCTTTTTACATTTTCTTTTCCTATGCAGCATATATTTCTGACCAGGTTGGCCAAACAGAGGCTGACTTGTACAAACATTGGAGGCTTCGAAATTTGATCAGCTCAAGGATATGCCTTGTTTTAACCACACTGTGCTCTTGAAGAAAATAATTAATAATATTAATAATGAACTTAAGATGGGTAGAGAATTTTCAGAATTCATGGAAGGGGAACTTTTTTCTTCCCCGGTCAAAGCTTGAGAATATATAGCTAACTCTTCTCTAAGGATATGCATTTATCTTCGGCTTTGCATTATTATTGGCAAGGAAGGAATCTGTGCTGGGATTCTAACTGTCGTTTAGTGCTGACCTGTTCAGATTTTTTAAAGATGAGGGAAATGGAGACTTGCTTAATCATTTGCAAAGAAGAAGCTGGATTGGTCTGTCACAGCGAAACCACCAAGCCAGGGTTTCGTTGTCTGAGCTGTTATTGGAAGTTGTTGGCTTCAAGGGGACGCAGAGACCATAGAGGCTTAGACTCACGATTAACAAAGGACCTGGCCTAACATTACCATCCATCTTCCTTCTCTATGACCTTTCGGACTAGCTGGTGAATACAGCTCCACAACTTCCAGATTGAAGAGACCACTGATGTCTTCTTGGGTTGGGCATTGACTTTAGGATTTTCTGAAATGCTTCAGGTGTCAGAGGCCAGGATTTGTTTTCCTTTCCTTGGTCATTTTGTGGCAGGGATAGATAACGTTGCCTTCCCAATCTGCCTTTCCATGGGACGCAGAAAGAATGATTCCGTTTCCAAAAAACATAAGGCAATGCAGTTTTCTTTTCTTTAAGTCAAGCCAAGCTAATCAGGCACCACCCTATCCCTGCTCTTTCTGCTTTCAAAATAATTCGATCTGCAAAAGATCTAGCAAGAAAGTGATCCGAGTCTGGTCACCTGCTCATCTCTGCAGATCAAGGGACTCTTAATGGATGGTGCAAGGTTAACATAGTTCTGATGAATGATTGCTGTTAAAATGCACAAGGGGAGAAAAAATACCAGTTTGATTGAGGGATGAAGACACCAGGCTAGAGATCAGGAGATTCTGAGTTCTAGTCCCGCCTTAAGAATGAAAGCCGGTTGGGTGGCTTTGGGCCAATCATCAAGAGACCGTGAGTTCTAGTCCCTCCTTAGACGGGAGCTCACCTGAGTGACTTTGGGCCAGTTTGTCTCTCCAGGACCAACTCACCTCACAGGGTTGTTGTTGTGGTGGTGAAAATTGGAGGAGGAAGAAATGCCTTGACTTGTTTATAAAAATAATTTTAAAAGGCGAGATAAAAAATATTTTTTTAAAAAAAATGCCATTTTGAATTTCTGGAGCAGGTCTACTACCATTGGGTCAACCAGAAACTTTAAGAAAGCAGAAGTAGAGGTTACCAACTTTTTAAACCCGGTTATTCTTCTCCCCACCACCTCCATCCTGTGTGTAATTGTTAAGGTTAGCAGGTGAGAGAACATTTGACTTCAGGGCAATGCAATGTGAATTCTTCAAAATTGGTTTATTCTGTCACTTGCCAAGTCTCGGCTGGGGGCTACGTAGCAGAGGAGTTGTTAAAAGAACTCTCTCTTGTCATGCCAGGATCCTTTCCATAATAATTGCAAGGATACGAAAAGAGTGAGCTGGATCTGGTCAAAAAACCTTCCAACTATTAAGGAAAATTTCTGGGAAACTCCCAAGCGCAACATGGAGCCAGAAAGCAATCAAGTGATCTGGGTGTCCTCTAACAACAATAGTTTCAGAAGCAATTTCTGGTTTCCTCCTGGCTCCATGGCTTTGCAGCACCTTCTTGAGATACTCTGGGGGCAAATCCAGAGCACCTCGTAATGGCAAATTCCACAGTAAAACCCCTGTGCAACCAAATCCTTTGCATCTCTTCATAATCTCCAGCACCATGTTATTCCTGATATGACGGTAGAATTCCCTAACTTGCTATATTGTACAGCATGCTGGCTGGAGACTTCTGGGAATTGAAGTCCATCCACCAAGGTTGAGTAACCCTTGGTTATAAGGATGAATTATGAGGAAAGGCCACGTTTGACTCCATCGTCAGCCATGGAAATTCCCTGGGTGATTTTTGGGAAAGTCATTCTCTCTTATCCCAATCTCTTTTCACCAGGTTATTGTTACGGAGATAAAATGAATGGCAGTAGCTGCCCAAGCACTTTTGGGCAAAGGTGAAATATCAATCTACCCAAGTAATAGTCTTCTCCTGTGACACCCATCTTGTTTCCCTGGGGACAATTTAGACACGCTCACCTCTCTGTTTTTTTTTTTCATGTGCTCAATCTAAACCTACATCCTTGAAGATTTCCTTGTGGTCTCTCACCCCAGCTTGATTAGTTTTCCCAAGCTTGCCCACCCGGGCTGGGAGCACCCCTTCAGCTGGGCAACCCCCTAAAGAGTCTCCTTGAGCAAAGATAAGAAGGCTTTCCTGTCCCAGGTACCGTTTCATGCCCAGCCCTGCAAATTTGAAAGTTCCTTTCTCCCAGGCTGTCCCGCTTCTGCAGATCCAAACTTTGCTGCCCCTTTGCCCCACCAGTGCCAAAAAAAAAAAAATTGCTGGAGCAAAGGAGACCAAGCGCCAGTAAAACCGCCAATCCCCCCCTCCTCCTCCCAGACGTAGGATTTCAATAGCCAAACAGGAAACTCCGTGCACATCTCTCCCATCACCTCCTCCTCTCGATCCTTTATGACAGAAGATGGGAGAGCTATTTAAAGACCCCCACAAGCTAACAGGGCAGCTCTGAGCTTCTCCAGCAATTCTTATCAGCAGCAACAGAGGCTTCCGCCATTGTGGCCTCAGACTTCCTGCTTCGGCTTCCTGTGCTAGCTGTCCCACCAGCATCTCCGAGCTGCAACCATAACTCCCCCCTCTCGTACCACTGTCCTCCCTCTCTGCCATGTCAGCCTGCCTGCCTCACATGTGAGCAACACGAGTAGATTTTCCTTGCTCTGAGCAATGTTCAGAATTCCAGACATGTTCCTTGAGCCCCTCAGGGGTAGGATTTGCAGTTCTTCATTCCCTCATACAGATAAGCACACAGTTCTCCATGCCTTACAATGGCGACCATTGACAGTCCTTTATTATAAAGAGCAGAAAGATGTCCTCTTGGGATATATTTATTTTTCGAAACCTTGCTTTGGTCCTCTCTTTAGGTCATTTTACTCTTTCCCCCTTCATGCAGCGGCTTTTACGTACGTCTGGGAAATGAATCGTCTTCTTTAAACTAACGTACACTTGCTGTTTGGTTTTTAGAATGTGTGTTTTGTTGAAGCTTTCCTTCGTTTGGCTCTCCAGTTTTCTTTTGTAAAGCCAAATTCTAAACATGAAGATTTTTTTAAAAAAAAAATTCTTGTGAAACTCTGCCAAATTAGCCCCTTTTATCATTTGTTTGTTCTTTGTTTTTTCCAAGAAAATATGGTCACCATATTTAAAAGCCTCCTGCTGTTTTTCATGAGTCTGAAACAGGGGTGGGCTCCTGCCAGTTCTAACCTCTTCTATACAAATCTACCGTGCCGTTTAGAACCGGTTCCAGCTACCTCCCCCCCATCCACCCGCACATCATCAAGATGAAGAGCGAGAGGAGGAATTCTGGGAGTCTTAAAGCTGTCAAGTTTGAACACCCCTGGGGTTTTTTTTTCTAAAGGGTTAGGGGTGCAAGGGTCTTGTAACTTGTAACTTGACAGCTTTAAGACTTGAGTGCTTCAAATGCCAGAGTTTCTGAGCCAACATTTTGCTTGCTAAGCAAGAGCGTTGTTAAGTGAGTTTCACCACATTTTACAAGTTGGCCACGCCCACCTGGTCACACGGCTGGCAAGCCACTCCCACCCAGTCACATGGCCAGCAAGCCACTCCCACAAAGCAGGCCACACCTACAGAAGAGGTTCTAAAAATTTTTGAAACCCACCACTGGTCTGAAGATCCCTGTATCCCAGATGGAGAGGAAATTCCCATGGAAGTCAGGACTTATGCTTGTTTGGCGAGGAAAACTCCATGGAAGATTGCACTTGGGGTGGGTGGGTGTTGTAACTGGTTCTGAGGGGTGGGGTTCGCACCATGCCCACTGACACTAATCTCCAGGGCTGCCATCCATCTATCAAGAGTCTTCTAGGAGTTGCATTAAGTCTCTTCACTCTCTCAAGCAAAACTGTTTCAGCAGCGTGAGTCTGGCTGATTATTCGTTTCCATAATACCCCGATGAAGCATCCTTTGGGGGGATTGTGGGAAATTGAGAGAGCGAAGAGACTTAACTGCATGCGCTCCCTGTGATTCTACTGACACGCAAAATAGGAAGCAGACGCGGCAATTGGTCCAACCTATTTCTTTTTTTAAAAAAAAATTGTACAAGACTGAACAAGATGAAATCACATAACAACATGCCATCTGATTTGGGCCGACCTTACAGATGGAAAAAAGACTACCTCCTCCAAAATTCCTGACCGGCACAACCAGCCCAGTGGGAATAGATTGGGAACTCAGGAAAGAACTTTGGTAAAATGCTTGAGCCGTGTATCTTCACTCTTGCTAGATATCACCCTGTCCGGCGCATATATCCGCAGAATTGATAAAAGAGAGAAGAAAGGTTGATTCCTGGTCCAAAGCATATGGTCATAAAGATCAAGATACGATGGTGCGCTCCGATTTCTTCTAAATTTTAATTCATTGTTTATAATTTCAAAAAAAGGAAAAGAAATAATACCACAAATGCAGCAACTACATCAGCATAAGCACCAGACTACTGGGGGATAACCAACAAATTTATAATACAATAATACAATAGTAGAGTTGGAAGGGACCTTGGAGGTCTTCTAGTCCAACCCCCTGCCTAGGCAGGAAACCCTATACCGTTTCAGACAGATGGCTATCCAACAATTTCAAATAACTGGCACTCTAAACTATCACTAGTTAAGATATTCTAATGCACCATTAATAACATAGGACATTTCATGACCCATTCTTAGTAGATATATGCCTCTATTCACAACACGCAAACCGATAACCGGAAAAAGAAAATATTTAAATAAACAACACATGGAAAAAATACGGCAACTAATGCCTGTAGACCAGGGGTGTCCAAACTTGGGAACTTTAAGACTTGTGGGCTTCAACTCCCAGAATTCCCCAGCCAGCCATGCTGGCTGGGGAATTCTGGGAGTTGAAGTCCACAAGTCTTAAAGTTCCCAAGTTTGGACACGCCTGCTGTAGACAAGTAGTTCCCAATGTTGGCCCCACGCCCCACAGGAGGGGGGCAATTTGAATTTTAATGGGGGCAATTTGAGCCTTGTTTAAACCAAGTTAATGGCCTTTTAGGCTTCCTCCGCATGAATAGAGTTCACTTTTTGAGTAAAGTAAGAATTATATGTCATTGGGGGGGGGGGGCACCAGGATTTTAAAGATGCTTAAGTGGGACCTGGCCCAAAAAAGATTGGGAATCACTGCTGTAGAGTATGCATCAAATTAAAATATAAATTCCAGAAGCCACATTGGGGGTGCGACACAATGCCATGCCTAGAATTATACTCCAGAAATGGTTTCCAAATAAGACTGAATTGTTCATCGCTCTTTTTTTTTTTTAAGATGCGAAGTTATTCTAGACTTCCCCCATTTAATTAACATTAGAGGGAATCAGAGATCTTTTCAAAATAAAAAGCATATAAAACCCTTGAATCTCTTATCATGTACAGTGCTTGTTCATTACATTTTGAATAAAGGTTAAGGTGCGGTGGCGTATAGCAAAAACATCTCCTTCGAAATGGAATAACAACTTTCAAAGTTCTGTCTGTTTTTAATGTGTGTTGCAAATGAAAACAGGTGGTCTGTGGATCATTGTTGTGGCTGCAATCTTGATGCATTGACCACATGCATGCAGCTTGATGTCACAATGCACAGGGTATCACTTGCTCCCATTCTATCCCTGGACACATCTGCAATGCTTAAATCCAATTAAAGAATCCAATATCTAGCATTATTTATCTTTGTTGCATAGTTGGCCAGGTGTTTAGACTGAGTTTCACAGTTTTCTCTACCTACTGAGTCCTTTTCCCAAGGACCTGAATGGGCAGATGTTGTCGTTTGATGGAGTTAAAGGTGTTGTTGTAGGATATTATAAGGTATTCCAAGTAAAGCTGACGTTTGCAATTGACTGATGTTGATTTTGTCAATGCCAAGAGTATTAAAGTGATGCGCCTGATGTTTTGGGGTTGCACCCAAGACGCCTCTCACTATTGGTACAACCGCTGTTTTCTTTTGCTACAGTTGTTCTATTGCACCTCTTTGTATTTTTGTTATTATCACACTTTTTAATGCATTTTCTATATTTAATATATTTCCATATTTAACATATGTGTCCTCAAGGACTAGCTACAAATTACGAATGATCTTCATCTCAAGTTTGTTTTGATTAGAAAGTCAGCTCTGTGAAAAGCCTGGGTTTTTTTTTTTTTTAGTTATCAATGACCCAGATGGAAATTTTTGTGTCTACTTCCTTATCAGACTGGTGGCAGGAGTTAAGTCAATCTTTTGCTGACCGGCAGATAAACTTAATTCTGTATGATTTACCTGCTTAATCTTCACCCTGCAGTCTGTTATTCAAAGCCCAACAACTCCTGTGAGTCTGTAATTCCATTCAACACTTTTGGTTTCAGATTACATTATTTTTCCCTTTGGATCAAGTTCCAAGTCTGTTGTCAAATTCCAGACTTATTTTTATTTATTTATTTATTTATTATTCGTATTTATAGACCGCCCCCTCTCCCGAAAGGGACTCGGGGCGGTGTACAGTCACTAAAATCCGTTATAAAATACATACATAAAACAGTTAAATAATTAAATACGTAGGTGGAGGAGGTTGCAAGACTGTATATAGAATAATAAATATAGTAAATTAAAAATACTAATAACCCAGAAGTTAAAATATTACCCAAAATTACCCATTAAAATATATCCACCGGGAGGTAAAAACTAAGAATGTGCCAGGCCAGCTAATCGAAACAGGTGAGTCTTTGATTTTTGACGGAAGGAACGGAAGTCAGTGGTAGTTCTAATGTTGGGGGGGAGGTCATTCCAGAGGGTTGGGCCCATCACAGAGAAGGCCCTACCCCTAGGCGTCGCCCGCTGGCACTGCCTAGTGGACGGCACCAGTAGTAGTCCCTCCCTGTGAGAGCGGATTGGTCGTAGGGATGTGTGCGGGAGGATACTGTCCATACAGGCCTTCTAGCAAAAATCTGATATGCAGAAATGAGCCGGCAAAGTTTTGCATTGCATAGAAATCTACCCAGTCACCTACCACATTTTTATCGTTCAAATCAAGGTGGTTTCTACACAGTGCAGGTCCTTCTTCACTTAACAACCACAATTGGGACCGGGATTTCTGTCACAAATCGGCATGGTCTTAAAGCAATCCTCATATGAATGGACCTGATATTACATGTACTTTGACTGTGGTCGGTCCCAATCCTTCAAGGTTCCCACACGTGTCAAATAGGCAGAATCAATCCTCCACAATTGAGTTTTAAGTGTTCTCCTTGGAGGTTTAAAAAAAAAAAGTCTGTGGGTGTTTCTTTGCAAGTTTGCACGTTGCTTTGCTCCGTTTGGGCACTTCTGCAAACTTTAAAACTTCATGCATAGATTCTATTTTAGTTTGTAGAAAGTGCTGTGCTATTTTAGCCATTATCGGTAGCAATCCTCATTTCTAAAATCTTGGAAATTGCTTTATCTTGGAGGGATCATGTTTAAATTTCCTCCTACTGTTGTTGGTTTTCATGTTTTGTTCTTTCGGGTTTTTTTTTAAAAAGTGATGTGTCTAAAATAATTCCAGGTGGGACGATGTGCAGTTACAAGTCTCAGTTCCTTTGGTTAATTGGTCTCTGTTTTCAATTCCTATATTACCATGCTCTGAATTGATCAAAATGCTGTGGTTTTGAGTAACAGCTTGGTATGTTGGATGACAATTCCTACTCTATTTTGCAAGGTCAACACTGTTCAGATTGTCCCCTACTGCAAAAAATAGTTTGATAGTATATAAATTCATTCAAGACTCACCTAATATTCCTGGGGGGGGTGGGGGGCGAGGAAGCAAAGGTTTTTGTTTTCACAAAGAGAGACAAGGCAACATGTAGAGAATTCTCTCTTCTTCTTTTATTCTCCACATTAAGTCTGTGAGATGGGTTAGGATGGGGGAGATTTTACTAATAATTTGTGCTTGGAATTCTGCACTTTGGTATGGCCCATGGGCTAATCAATAAAGTAAAGTAACTGGGGCCGTGATGATGAACCTATGGCACTCCAGAGGTGGGTTCCTACCGGTTCGTACCGGTTCGGCTGAGTAGGTTGTAACTCTGGCTGCCACGCCCCCGAACCGATTCTATCGGCAGCGGCGCCATCTTGATTTTCGGTTTTGCACATGCGCAAAACAATCTTCATTGCAAAAATTTAATTTTTTCCCCCTTTTCTAACATTGTGCACATGCACAGACCTTTGTAGGTGGAAATGGTCATGCATACTGAACTAGGCTGAGAGATAGAGAAACTTACCCAAAATCACCAGGCAGGCTTCCATGACTGAGATTGGAGGAGAACCTTGAACAATCCATGCTGGCTGGGGAATTCTGGGAGTTGAAGTCCACATCTCTTGAACTTGAGAAATACCGAGATAGAGGATAGAGCACACTTGTTCGGGATTGATCCAGGATACAGGACAAGAAATAATGGTGGATATTAGAAAGCATAGATTTTGCCTAGACATCAGGAAATCTTCCCCAAGAGTAAGAGAGGTGGGAAATACTCCTTCCTTCCCTGGAGGCCATTCAACATGAGTTAGGTGGCCATTTACCAAGGATGCTGGAATAACCGATTTTTGCTCTGGAAAGGGAATTGTGCTAGATGATCTCAAGGTTCATTCCAAACCTTACTGTTGTGGCCCACCAGATTCAGACAGGGAGGAGGTTGGGGAGGAACAAGGTCCAGTCCTGGAGTCTGGGGAAGGCTCTGATGAGGGCTCTGTGTCGGAGGCAGAGAGGGGGGCAGGGCCGTCTGACAGTTATCAGCTGCCTTCAGAGTCAGACATCAGTGAGGCAGAGGAACAGCTGGAGCCTGTTCCCAGTGTGCGTATGCACAGAGTTGCCAGACGAAGGGAACAGCTAAAGAAACAGGGGTCGACTTGGGAGTAAGGCCACAGGAGGACGTTGAATGGCCCCTCCCAGAGGGAATAAAAGAGGAGCGAAAGGGGAGTGGAGTTTGCAGGAGACAATTTGTTCGCTTCATTGGTTCCTGACTCTCCTGGCCAAGTTCTTCAGATCTCGGCCTGGCAGCTCTCCAAGCCAGATAAGGTCTGTGACTGTAAATCCTCCCTTGAAAGACTTTGCTGGATGTGAATGAGCAGAATTCACAGCAAATTAGTAAAAGGGGTTTTCGTCAGAACAAGGAGTTCGCTTCTTGCTCTTGGGAAGCTTCGGTCAGAACACCTTCTATAGTTCTATGAACAATCTATCAACATTTTGCGATACAGGTCGTACTTGACGTATGACTATAATTGCAACCAGCAGTAAGGGACGTATCATGTCCAATCTAGGATGTTTGCTGCGGTCATTAAATCAATCATATGGTCCTGAAGTGAATTTGGCTTTCCACATTGACTTTGCTCATTGGAAGCTGCTGGGAAGGTCGCAAACAATGATCACGTGACCTCAGAATACTGCAACCATTGTAAATACACGCCAATTGCCCAAGCAGCAATCATATGACCATGGGGACACTACAGTGGTCAAAAGTACGAGGACCGGTTGTAAGTCACTTTTTCAGTACCAGCGTGCCTTCAAACAAATGCAAGCGAGTAACTGTAATGTATTTTTATTACTTTTGCATTGTCAGTTCAGAAGGCAAAACTTTCAGCATCAAAATCACAAATATTTTGTGAATGAGCCCTGTTAATCTGTTATGTCTGTCTGTTATTTCCTGTATGAAATTTCCATCTGGCTGTGTTGTGTAAATTCAACTATCATTCACGATCAAAGATGTTCCATATTCTCCTATCGCAAGATAGCATCCCCAATCTCTGATGAAATACAGGCAGTAAAATTCATACGCAAATAAACCTGTTAGTTTTTAGGCTCTCACAAGACTCTTCCTTGTAAAATGAAATCCTTCTAATTCTTATCTAGCTAGGAATCAGGAAAATGGTCATATTACATATGGAACAATACCTTCTGGAATAAGACATGGGATCCTAAACAGGCATTTTTGATTATAACTTCATAGCATCTTCCTGTCTGATGTTCTCCTCTTAAAGTTCCCACAAATATTGCTAATTATGGATGCTGTTTAAAATTTGGGGTCATTTTAAATGCAATTAAGATAATTAATTCTCAATGACTCTAACACAGAGGGGGGATTCAGCCAATTCTGACAGGTTCTGTTGAACCGGTAGCAGAAATTTTGAGTAGTTCGGAGAACCGGCAAATAGGCTGGCCACGCCCCCACTGCCTCCCAGCTGATCTTCTTTTGTTGCCCTGAACAGGAGAAGGGAACTGGAAAGTAGGTTAGTGGGGTGAGGAGGTAATGGAGATTTTGCAGTAACCTTCCCCCAGAAGTGGGGAGGGAATGGGGATTTTTGCAGTATCCTTCCCCTGCCACATCCACAAAGCCACAAAGCCACGCCCACAGAACCAATAGTAAAAAAATGTGAATCCCACTACTGCGCTAACACCTACATACAGGATTGGAGCCGATCTTTAAACACATGAAATTAACAACTAGGGACTCAACCAAACTTACCTAGATTAATACTTCATCGTGTTATCTTATAGTACCAACAAATTACAATCATGAATTTCTTGGAAGTGAGCCTCCTTATTTAAAACAGAAAGCAAATTGGCAGAATTATTTAAGCATGGTTTGCATTTTCAACACTGGGTTCTTGACCTCTGTGATATTCTATCTTGACAGTCCAACTTCCAGGGATTTGTTTTTTTTACAAACGTGCCCAAATCACAAAACCCAAATTGAAAGCCGAGGATTTTGTGTAAAGTCAACATCATCTTAAAAACGTAAATCCAGTTTTAGATCTCCACATCTGATAGGGGTGTTTTTGCACATCAGAGCTTTATTCTTAACCAAGCTGATAATATTGCCTACAGAAACTATAGTGAAATGTGAACCTTGTCGGTGAATTGAAGGAGGAATTAATATCTTATAATAATTCCTTATATTAATATAAATGGCAAGTTAAGAACTCAGAACGTAAACAGGAATTTTTGGCAGAAGCATTGCATTGCAGACTAAATAATGCAGCCATTTTTAATTGACAATTCAAAAGTAACAGCAGGGCTGAAAAAAAGTGATTTACAGCCGGTCCTCACACTTATGACCATAGCATCCTGGTGCTACTCCCCATTTGCAATCTTCCCTGCCAGCTTCCAACAAAGTCAATGTGGGAAGCTGGATCCACTTAACAACCATATGATTCACTTAACAAGAGATTTGTTTAACCACCGAGGTAAAAGAAAAGTTCATAAAAAGGGGCACAACTCACAATTGCCTTGCTTAACAACAGAAATGCTGCCCCCCCCCCCATTGCAGTCATCAATTGAGGACTACCAGCCATTTCTTCTGGGTTTTTTTGTAAACAGTTTTTTATGTTTCCTTTCAAATTCATTCTTAGATATATATTCTTATAATTATTAACATGTCAATTCATGTCATTTTTCCTCCTGTATATTTACATTTTAATATTTTCTTATTTCCCCTCCCCCTTATTTATCATGTGTCGTCTGTGGCTCCATCAAAGGGCTTCTGAGATATCTACAGCTCAGACACCGAAGTCTATATAATGTTTTTATGGCAAATGAATGGATTAACATAGATTGTTCTACATAAAAGGCCTGCCCGTAAGGAAAGACCTGGGAGGCACTGCGATTTTTAAAAAACTGGCTTTTGCTAGTAGGTGTAGCAATTGTCTGGCTTTATGAACTGAGCAGGAAGAGGACAGGGGTTTCCTGTCTCATTCATTCACACATCTCCTTCATTCCTTGAGATGCACACTCCTGAATCCTTTTTTACAGCCACACTGCAGAGTTTCCAATTTTGATTTTCTACCCTAACCAAATGAGGAAACATGGGAATATGAGGGTTTCCTTTTGAGTTTCCTTTAAGACATGATAGCGGCAGTCCAGTGTTTGAGGGGCTCCTACAAAGACGAGGGTTTCAACTTATTTTCCAATGGACCACAATGCAAGACAAGAAATAATGGATGGAAATTAACCAAGGACAGAATCAACCTACAACTAAGGAGAAAATTCCTAATGATTAGAGCAATTGACCAACGGAATAGCTTGCCTTCAGAAATTGTGGGTGCTCCATTATTGGAGGCTTTCCAAAAGAGATTGGATAATCATTTATCTGAAATGAGATAGGGTCTCCTGCTTGAGCAGGGGGTTGGACTAGAAGACCTCCAAGGTCCCTTCCAACTCTACTATTCTATGTTCTAAGTAGAATTCAGCTCTATGCAGTTTTCCTGCGGTTTTGCCCATTCTTTTCTTCTGTGTTACTTTTTCAATTTCCCATCAATCTTTGCTGACAATCTCCCAGCCAGGATTCAACATTTTCACTGATTTGGAGGGCACCCAAAGCTGCTACTACCCGACTGGGCAATTTAAACACATAAATATTGAAAACAAAACCTAATGCAGATATTTTTCTTGCTTGTTTATTACAGTTTTTAACAGATTTATTTATTTTTATTACAATTTCTAAATCTCCCAATACTGTCACCAAAGCCCTAGGCAGCTTTATTGTACATGTTTTACTTCTTACAGGGATTCTCAAATTTTGCAGTACCACAACTGCTTCAGGGTGCCAGGAGTATCTACCAAGTGTGATCCAAATAGCGAACGCCTGACATAACCGTATAATTGAGCCACAGGGTCACAGCTGCCATTGTGATGTTATTTACCACATCCTGTGGACAACCTTGGAACATTTTGACTTCTGTCTCTGTAATACTGATCAAATATTGCTCATGGCAGCCTGGGATGGCCTACAAACTCCATAAAATAAATTAGTACATACATATCAGTGAGCTTGTCCCCCGGGCCCATTGTCTCCTTCCTCTTGCCACAAGAGTCCTTTGGAGAAGGGCGGCATATAAATCCAAATAAACCTTAAACCTTAAACCTCTAAAACAGTGGTTCTCAACTTGTGGGTCGGAAACCCTTTGGGGGTGGAATGATCCTTTCACAGGGGTCGCCTAAGACCATTGGAAAACACATATTTTCAATGGTCTTAGGAACCAAGACACCAATTTTATGGTTGGGGGTCAAGAACTGTATTAAAGGGTCACGGCATTGGGAAGGTTGAGAACCACTGCTCTAAAAGATAACGGTAAAGGTTCCCCTCGCACATACGTGCTAGTCATTCCTGACTCTAGGGGGTGGTGCTCATCTCCGTTTCAAAGCCGAAGAGCCAGCGCTGTCTGAAGACGTCTCCGTGGTCATGTGGCCAGCATGACTCAACGCCAAGGGCACACAGAGCACTCTTACCTTCCCACCAAAGGTGATTCCTATTTTTCTACTTGCATTTTTACATGCTTTTGAACTGCTAGGCTGGCAGAAGCTGGGACAAGTAATGGGAGCTCACTCCCTTACACGCCCCAAGGGCTTCGAACCGCCGAACTGTCGACCTTTCTGATTGACAAGCTCAGCGTCTTAGCCACTGAGCCACTGCGTCCCCTTCTTTCCTTCTTCTGGGAGATATTGAATCACAGTTTTAAGCCCAAACCAAAGCCACCTTAACGCTTGATTTGAACCCACTCCCCCTCCTCCTGCCACTCACTGCAGGATTCGGCCCCTTCTCCAATTTGGAAAAAGACTGGGGCAGAAGACCAAGGATGACGGGCGTCTCTGCTCTCCTCTTCCTCTCGGATACACCGAGATGGCCACCAAAATCAAGTTGCATTGAAAGAATGATTGAAAAAGAAAATTAAGAGGACTTCTATTCGGGCTTTCCTTGGATCAGCTTCTGCCAGCTGCTTTAGACAGAATAGTCATTTGGCTGGAATCCAAGGCATTGTTCTCTCCCGCCCCCATCTCCTCCTTCAGCCTTCGAGGTGCCTTGAAGGTCCCGTGTTTTGCTTTGGAGTTGGGTGTTACCCACAGTTCTGCATTACTGGCAGCCCTTCGGCCACACCCACCATTTTGTGCAACGCAGAGCAACAGTGAGGCAATCCCATCCTTGCGTGATTGTGCACTTGGGTCATTAGGAAGGCTGGTGGCTGGTGTAAAAAAGTTTTTCTATCAGCAAAGGGAGGTTTTTCATAGCCAATAGGCATCAGAAGGGGGTGCTGAACAACGGAACTTCCATGTTCAAGAGCAGTGTACCTCGACACCTACAGCTACTGCTATGAGATGACCAGCCATCTCCGTGGGGCCAATAAATCTCTATTTATTTAATGTTTGGGAGACAGCATGAACAGGTGGGGGGCTGTTTCCATCATTCCTGATTTCTAAAAAAATCCCCCTAGAGTTACTAATTATTTCCTATGTTTTCTATAGAATCATCGTTAGGCTGCTCTTGGTTGATTGTCTTATCGTGCTCAATGCTAGTATGTTGCTAGTATAACGGGATGCCTGAGTCTAAAAATGTCTGTTTACTATAAGATGAAAACCCAGTCTTAGAATTTAAAAAGGTTTGAGCCTAGGATTTTGAAGTACTACAGTAGAATTGCATGGCATTTGCTTCTTTCCAGAATAAGACTACCAAATCCAGGCTGCAATACTGCAGAAAAGGCATAGGTGGCAGCAAAGAGAAATGGGAAATCCTTTGCTGCCATCTAGTGGTCGCTTGGACTATTGCATCCCAGACTTTGAACTTCCATGCTTCATACATATGGAGTGAATTCATACACCATAATAAGCCAGGCTAAGAAATTATGGTCATATGCAACAGTCTGAGCCAATGTTTCTCAACTTTGGTAACTTTAAGGCATTTAAACTTCAACTCCCAGAATTCCCCAGCTTGCTATATTATACAGCATGCTGGCTGGGGGAATTTTGGCAGTTGAAGTCCACACTTCTTAAAATTACCAACATTGAGAAACACTAGCCTAACTCCAAACCAAGCAGTTCTCATTCCAATTTAATACTGGTATGTTGTACAACGTCAGCCATAAAAAAAAAACCAGCAATTCTTCCTTCTAGGCTAGCCTCCTCCAACATGGGCACTTTCTGGCCACGATTCCCAGAATTCTGAGGAACTCTGGGAGCTGAGGTCTGGAAGGCATCCATGATGGAGCAGACAAGAATAGAATAATAGAGTTGGGAGGGACCTTGGAGGTCTTCTAGTCCAACTCCTTGCTCAAGCAGGAAACCCTATACCGTTTCAGACAAATGGTTAGCCAACATCTTAAAAACTTCCAATGTTAGAGCATTCACAACTTCTGGAGGCAAGTTGTTCCACTGATTAATTGTTCTAACTCAGGAATTTTCTCCTTGGTTCTAAGTTGCTTCTCTCCTTGATTAATTTCCCACCCATCGCTTCTTGCCCTGGCTTCAAGTGCTTTGGAGAATAGCTTGACTCCCTCTTCTTTGTGGCAGACTACCCTAGACATTCTTTGTTTGGTCATTGGTCTTGTAAAATACCTTCTTCTGCTTTGGTATAAACCAGAGATAAACAGATTTATCTCCTGGACGGTTAATTGAATCTTCCAGGTCAGTAGAAGGCTACTTCAAGATGAATGGATTTCAGCGGCCGACTGGGGATCCCTGGGTGTTGAAAGCCATTCATCTTAAAACTTTGGCCAACTTTGAAAATGGTGGTTTTAGTCCCGGAGAGCTTTCCTTGACCAGCTGAAGAACGGAGACTATTGTGTGCAAAACAGGCCTGCTAAGAAGCCAAGCACAGTTCCTCCCTCCCCACTTTGCTCTGGGTTTTTGCATCTGACGATAGCATCTCCTATCAAGACTGCAGAAATGTCTGTTCAGCACACGGCCAACTTCTGCTTTTAGTTTTCTCAACGGAGTTTGCATTGCAGCACCCAGGTTTGGAGGTGGGGGTGGGTGCCAGATTCAGATTCTCCACAAAGACCACATTGGAGCAAACATTCATTTCGCAAGTCTCGGGATGCTGCTTTGGGGGGAATCCCCGATGTCCTGGACCAAGGCAACTCTGAGCACAGGCAGAGAGATCCCCCCCCCTTTCCCCAAAGCAAGCAGATGCAGATGTACTTTGCTAGCCAAACCGTGCTGAGTAAATTTAATGTGATCCTTCACTCACAACAATTCGTTTAGCACCCCTTTGAAGTTACAATGGCACTGGGGGGGGGAGAAAAGGCTTAATGAAAGGTCCTTGTATTTACTTAATTTAGAAATTAGAATAACAGAGTTGGAAGGGACCTTGAAGGTCTTCTAGTCCAACCTCCTGCTTAGGCAGGAAACCCTGCACCACTTCAGACAAAGGGCTATCCAACCTCTTCTTAAAAGCTTCCAGTGTTGGAGCATTCACGACTTCTGGAGGCAAGCTGTTCCACTGATTAATTGTTCTCACTGTCAAGAAATTTCTCCTTAGTTTTAAATTGCTTCTCTATTTGATTAGTTTCCACCCATTGCTTCTTGTCCTGCCCTCAGGTGCTTTGGAGAATAGTTTGACTCCCTCTTCTTTGTGGCAACCCCTGAGATATTGGAACATTGCTATCATGTCTCCCTTAGTCCTTCTTTTCATTAAAGTAGACATACCCAGTTCCTGCAACCGTTCATGTTTTAACTTCCAGTCCCCTAATCCTCTTTGTTGCTCTTCTCTGCACTCTTTCCAGAGTCTCAACCTTCACAAACCCTTACGACCCTCACAATATCCCCATTAATAATATGATCAAACGTCTGGGTTTTGGCAACAGGTGTGTATTTATGGCGGTTGCAGGATCCAAGGGCCATGTGATCGCCATGTGCAACCTTCCCCACTGGATTCTGGATCAGCAAAATCAATAAGGGGAAGTGGGATTTGTTTAATGACCATGGTGATTCACTTAACAATTGCTTAACAACAGTGGCCCCCCAAAAACTATTCATAAAAGTCACTTAACAGCATCGCTTAGCAATGGAAATTCTGTTCCCAATTGCATTCATCACGGGAGGCATACCCGCGTAATGATCCAAACGATATAAAGCATTATCTTAAAAGGTAAAATTTACTTGTACCTTTCCTAAATGTTAAAGACTCTTTAAAAGAATCTTTTAAAAAAACCATATTTATGTAAAAATCTCAAAGCCAGAACTGCTGCTGGCTTTCTGGTCACAAAATTGTTACCCAGATTAGCTAGAAACCTCACAACTCCATGTGTGCGTTATGCAAATCTCGGTTACCATCTTCCCTTCGGTTCATCGGCTTGCAGCTCAGGGTGTTGTGCAAATTAATCCAGGCTTGCAGGGTTTGTTTAGGAATAACTATTTTGTGCGCACGTAGAAAGTGAGTTAGCCTGGCAACCTAGTTAAGTGGGTTCAATGATTGCAGCCTCCGCCTTAGGGCCACCTCCCAGTTCTGTGATTTAAACCGAGAAAGAGCCTTATTGGCAAGGGCTGAGCAGTTCTTTTCGTCTGGCGGATTATTGCACCTGAATTTCATGACAGGTCCGAAGGATGGATGCAGAAGCGAACGGAGCTCCTGCGCGTTTAACTGTTATTTGAATTACGGAATTGGAGGTTCTTGCTATTGCCGATTTTATTTCAAGGACTGGCGGGGGCAGATCTTGCCATGTTTCAGTCAGGCCACTGGATAGTTAGCGTACAGGACAGTGTCATATTTTGCTTCAGTTCTTCACCTATCAAATACATTAACTTTGCAGACTTTGGCCAATAACCCAGAGCAAGTTTTTCATCAGAACAATGGAATATATTTATTTTTACCATCTGTGCCTTGAAGAATTTTCGTTCTCTCTCTCTCTCTCTCTCTTTCTTTTTTCCTCTCTCTTTCTTTCTTTTCATTTTCTTTTTCCCCTTTTCTTTCGTTTCCTTTTTTCTTTCCTTCCTTCCTTCTTTCTTTTCCTTTCTTTCTTTCATTCTTTCCTCCCTTTTCTTTTTCTTTTATTTCTTTTTCTTTCTATCCTTCCATCTCTTTATTTCCTTTTCTCCCTCCCCTTTCTTTCTTTCTTTTTCTTTCTTTCATTCTTTCCTCCCTTCCTTTTTTTCTTTTCTTTTTATCTTTTATTTCTTTTTCTTCCCATCCTTCCATCTCTTTATTTCCTTCTTTCCTCTCTCCCCTTTCTTTGTCTTTCTTTCTTTCATTCTTTCCTCCCTTTTCTTTTTCTTTTATTTCTTTTTCTTTCTATCCTTCCATCTCTTTATTTCCTTTTCTCCCTCCCCTTTCTTTCTTTCTTTTTCTTTCTTTCATTCTTTCCTCCCTTCCTTTTTTTCTTTTCTTTTTATCTTTTATTTCTTTTTCTTCCCATCCTTCCATCTCTTTATTTCCTTCTTTCCTCTCTCCCCTTTCTTTGTCTTTCTTTCTTTCATTCTTTCCTCCCTTTTCTTTTTCTTTTATTTCTTTTTCTTTCTATCCTTCCATCTCTTTATTTCCTTTTCTCCCTCCCCTTTCTTTCTTTCTTTCCTCCCTTCCTTTTTTTTCTCTCTTTTTCTTTTATTTCTTTTTCTTCCCATCCTTCCATCTCTTTCTTTCCTTCTTCCGGCTCTCCCCTTTCTTTCTTTCTCTTTTTCCTACCTTCCCTCCATCTCTTTTTCTTTTTTCTTTCTTTCTTTCTTTCTTTTTCTTTTCTCGACTGAGCTGTATAGCTGCCAGCTCCCTGTTATTTCCTGTGCCAAAGTTGTGTCACTGCCTAGGAATCCCAGCAGCAGACAAGGCAGAGAGGTGAAAAAAAATCACATCGTACGGCCCTGGAAAACGTCAGCTATGTAATATTAAGAAAGAAAGAAAGATAAAAGGGTAAGAGAGGAAAAGAAATAAAAGAAACTGGCGAGCTTTAAGCCATGGGAAGTCCTTGACTTATGACCATTGGTTTAATGACTGGTCAAAACTTCAATGGTGCTGAAAAAACTCACTTAGTCCTTCCAACCGTTGCAACCTCCCCCAATGTCATGTGATCAGATTTTGGGACCTGGGTGAACAGCAGGTATTTAGAAGAGTTGCAAGGTCACATGACCTCCTCTTGCTACCTTTCCGAGGAGGTTCCCATAAGCAAAGTCGAAGGGGGGAGATGGATTTGCCTAACACCTGCGTGATTCCCTTAATGACTGCAGCAAAAAGCCGTAACATGGGGTACAACTCACTTAACAACCACCTTTCTGAGCAACATTCAGGTCCCAGCTGTGGTCACGAGTCAAGGACTAGCTATATCCCTTGACTCTATATTCTATATTCATTTTCTTTTCTGTATGCAATGTTGTCTCCCTCCTTCGTCACCGCCCCCCATCCCCAGGTAATCAAGGAGAGAAACAAGTTAGAACTGAAGACAAATTTCCTGACAGTGAGAACAATTAATCAGTGGAGCAACTTGCCTACAGAAGTTGTGAATGTTCCAACACTGGACGTTTTTAAGAAGATGTTGGATAACCATTTGTCTGAAGTGGTGTAGGGGTTCCTGCCTAGGCAAGGGGTTGGACTAGAAGACTCCAAGGTCCCTTCCAACTCTGTTATTCCAATGTAAAAAGCTCCTTCCATTTCATTCTTGGAGGACAGGTGTGGTCAGAAAAGTCAAGATGGCAGCCACGATGGGACCACCAGAGGGTGGCCAAGCTCATAACGGCAATGGTGCAACTGAAGCTCAGACTGTTTTTCTAGGTGCATTGCATAAAAATAATAATAATCAGAGCTTCGATCTCATCATCCCCACCATGCTAGCTGAGGAATTCTGGGAGTTGAAGTCCAGAGAGCCCTTAAAATTGCTAAGGTTGGGGGGGAAAACAGTGGAAATTGACAGCAGGCAGCTCCTAACTCTGCTGTCTCCTCCTCATTCTTTGTTGGGATCAATCGTTTTTTGGGGGGGTCCACCCAGTCTAGGAATCTGTAGGTCAGTTTGGACCCGCCGATAGGTTTCTTAGTAATTTGCAAGTGACGGACTCGATTCCCATTTAAGTGAACAGGGCCGGAAATGAATAACCGGGTGTGGATTTCCTGCCTGGAAAGATTGTGATTTCCATTCAGGCCTCCAGGAAGTTAAAACTAAATCCTGAATTCAGATCCTTCATTCAAAAGCCTGCAGCTTGGTAGGTTGTAGGGAAGGCGATAAATGAGCAATGCTGTCGCATTAAACAACAATACTGCTAACTTGGATGTGGCATGTTATGGGAGCATCAGAACGAATTTTTTTTAATACTAAGTTTAGGGTCTTTTCAACCAGAAATTGGACTTGATCTCTCTTCAGTCCAATGGGGTCGATGATCTCCTCTGATTTTTCTTAATCGTTCCTCTGCTCTTTTCCCGTTACTTCCCTACCTTCTCCTGCAGGAGGCGCTGTCGGTTGTAAGTGAGGACCAGTCCATCTTCGACCCATCTTTTGCCTCCTCACACCTCTTGAAGACCGAGGTGTCTCCAGTGGATGATTATGGGAGCAAGGAAGAGCCAGGGTTGGAAGATCCCACGTGGTCATCCCCGGTCAATAGCCGAGGCCATATGGTGAAGCAGGAGAACGAACAAGTCAATTGCTCCAACAGGTTAGCAGCTTTGGAGAGAAGCAATCCAGATTTAGGACTTATTTATTTCTTTGTTTCCTTATTAGACCTTGAAAATATGTGGACTTCCCAGAATTCCCTAGCCAGATATGCAGGCTGAGAAATTCCAGGAGTTGGAGGTCTACATATCTTCAAGCAGACAAGGTTGAGAAATTGAGTTGGATTTCAACTCCCAGAATTCCCCAGCCAGCCATGCAGCCCTGTGGCCTTGTGGCCATGCCCTTCTCCTATATATCTACCTCTTTCTTCCCCAGCAGACAATCACCGGTGGAATGCAGTACCACCCGCAGGAACAAAGTGGAGGCAGCGGTCGACACATCCCAAGTGCCCTACCCAACTGGATACCCCAACCAGCGTAGTCCTCCCGTTTCTTCATCCAGAGAGGAGAAGGTCATTGTTCCAGCAGGTTGGTAGAGGATATAGGTCCACCACCATTTGAAGATTCCGTCTTGTTCCACCGGATCTCATGCCTTCCCTGTTGCACCCCAACTAGCAGCTTCCAAGGCCTGCTTTAAGCCACTGGCCATGGACCTCTTCGCTTCTTACTCCGATCTCTCCTCTCTCTCCCTCACAGACCCGGGTGTTTGGAGCTGCGACCACGTCCGTCAGTGGCTGGACTGGGCAGTGAAGGAGTATGGCCTTCCGGACATCGATACCAGCCTCTTTCAGCACATCGATGGAAAGGAGCTCTGCAAACTTGGGAAGGAAGGGTTCCTACGCCTCACTTCTCCCTACAACACCGAAATCTTGCTGTCCCACCTCACCTACCTGCGCCAAAGTAAGACCATGAACAAGCTCGGGGGAGGGGGGGAACCAGGAATGTGATGTCAAGTTTCTGTGAAAAGAGTTGTTATCTCTGTTGCATGGTGAGAATCTGAATCCCAAAATTTGGAGAATTGGTTTATTAGATTTTTGTTCATCCTGCACCTTTATTACTTTATACATAAGGGGGTGAACATATCTAATACTCATTTCTCTTCCTATTTTTCCCACAACAACTTTGTGAGGTGACATGGGCAGAGTGTGAGAGAGTTATTGGCCCAAAGTCACTCAACCACTTTCAATGCTGAGGTGGGACTAGAACTCACCGTCCCCTGGTGATTGGCCCAAAGTCACTCAACCGCTTTCAATGCTGAGGTGGGAGTAGAACTCACTGTCCCCTGGTGATTGGCCCAAAGTTGCTCAACCGCTTTCAATGCTGACGTGGGACTAGAACTCACCGTCCCCTGGTGATTGGCCCAAAGTTATTCAACCACTTTCAATGCTGAGGTGGAACTCACCGTCCCCTGGTGATTGGCCCAAAGTTACTCAACCGCTTTCAATGCTGAGGTGGGACTAGAACTCACAATCTCCTAGGTTTTAGGTCAGCATCTTCACCACTACATCAAACTGCCTCAGTCTGAATCCCTTCATAAAACCTGTTTACTTATGCAAGCAAAACACTGCTGGCCTTGCATAAACCTGGTTTATCATTATTTTAAAAAAAACCATGCATGCAGAATGCTAACACCAACTTTGGTCATTTACTCTATCGCTGGAACTTTCTGCAAATTGCATTTTGCATGTTGTTGTTGTTTTTTCTGAAAGGGGAGTGATATTGAAACAAAACGGGCCTTTTTCCTTTTCTCACCATTCCTTCTTGTTTTCCTTCCTTCTTCTGCCAGGCAGTCCCACTTTCACTTATCCATCTGCGCCAGTTATCACCCAGCAGCCTCCTCCGCCTCCACCACCCAGGGTCCAAGTCAAATCTGGTGAGTTGCCAAGAGAAACCCACAGGCTCATTTCCAAGGGCAGAAGGGTGAGAAGAGGAAGTGAGGCTAAGTTGGTAATGATTGCTTGCTTTCTTAGTAACCGTTGACCCCGGGAGCTCCTCACTCATTTTATACCTTTTGGTTTGCAGCCAAAAAAATTAAAACAAAAACAAAAAAAAAGCCCCATGGGGAACAATGGGTTCGCTTCACAACCACCGCAGAAAAAAATTGCAAAAAGAATTGTAAAATCAAATGCGGTCATGTGATGACCTGCGATGTCAGGCCTTTGAATTTGTTGTCTCTCTCTTCCCCATCCAAATCAGCGTTTCTCCAACTTTGCAACTTAGCTGGGAAATTCTGGGAGTTTGAAGTCCACCCAATCTTAAAAGTTGCCAAGGTGGAGAAACCCTGATCTAAATGGTGTTGTTGTTATTGTTGTTGTTTTGCCTAATATGCCATCTGGGTTCTTCATTTGATGTAGAGTCTGCCTACGATGAAATCCGAAGAAGCAGCTGGGGCAGCAGTGCGGTAAACACCACTCCCAAAGGTATCGCTCCTAATTTCACTCGTACCCCTTGAATTCTACTGTCCTGCGATTTATCTGAGTTTGGTTTAGTGTAGTGTAAAAAGAGCAGCGGTTAGAATGCAGCACTGCAGGATACAAATCGCCTGCCATTTGGCAGTTCGAATCCCACCAGGCTCAAGGTTGACTCAGCCTTCCATCCTTCCGAGGTGGGTAAAATGAGGACCCAGATTGTTGGGGGCAAGAGGCTGACTCTGTAAACCGCTTAAGAGAGCTGTAAAGCACTGTGAAGCGGTATATAAATAAGTGCTACTGCTAAGCTATTGCTAATGTGCCAAGCTGCCTACCATGATTTGCAAGCTACATTCCAGGATTTCGTTATGCAAACTCAAGTCAATTCTTGTTTGTTCCATAAAGGCAATCAAGGCTTAGCATGTGTGAGCTAAGTTTGTGTCTGGGTTCACACCAGATGGTAGATTGGGCTATACTGGAGTTAGGTAGCTTGTGTGGACCTCATCATTGTAGTGTGCATATCCAGGTATTAGGGAAGGTAAAATCAAATCATGCTATATTCTGGAGTTGTCTGAAGTGTAATTAGTGCTTTCCAAGGAAGACATATAAATCCAAACAAACAAACAAACAAACAAACAAACAAACAAACAAACAATAAAGGACCAGCCCAGGGTGCCTCTTCCAGCTCCCCCGAGCTCCGTTTTCGCTGGCAGAGGCCTATCAAAATAAACTAAAAGGAGGAAATGTTTCCCCTTTTGCATTTGAGCATGCAAGAAGGGACAGGAAAGGAGAAAGGGAAAGACAAAGAAAAAGAAGGGAAGAGAGAAAGGAAGGAAAAGGAAGGAAAGAGGGGAAGGAAAAAGAAAGGAGAAGGAAGAGGGAACAAAAAGAAGGAAAGGAAGGAAGATTATGAGAGTGAGAGAGGGTCTGAGGGAAGTCGTGCCTTAGCACTTGGCCACCACAGGTGCCCCCAACACAAGTGATGTAGAGCTGGTCACACCCACCCTGGCCACATTCACCCCAGCCCCCCCCCCCAAGGTCAAACACAACCCTCATGTGGCCCTCAGTGAGATTGAGTTTGACACCCCTGCTCTATAATGTACAGGTGGGTAGATTGAAGGGATCCTTGCTTCCATATCCCCGACTAAAGAAATGGCATCATAGCGTTCTGCTTATTTTCATCTTCCTTCCTTTGAAGGTTCCCCACCGCAGATCCAAACAGTGAGCCGGATCCCGGATTCTACACGCATGGCACCTGGTAGGCCGATACCTCGGGCTCCTTCTCCTCCACCACCTTCTGCTTTTCTTTGGCGTGTCACATAGAGCCTACATTCCTCCGCCTTTACCAGGGGCACGATGCCTAAGGCTCCGGCAAATATTGGTGTGCCTCGCCCGGCAGGAAAACAGCTTCTGTTTGTGCTATGTATTTATTTCTTTTGGTATCTCGGGAGCAAATGAATTGCTTTGAAATTAGCTGCTTAGCCAGAAGAATGGCAATGAGACTAATACACACTCGTTTCATCTGGAGAGGGGAAAGGGATAGCCAATTACCTGTACTCACCGTTCCTAAAAAGCAAGGGTGACAAGCTAGCAGGTAGAGCCACGTTAAGACTTCCGCGTTGTCGGTTGCAACTTAGTCTGCTGGATTGTAGCCTGAGCCGGAGGGCTATCGTAGCAGCTAGGAGAGGGCTAGGAGAGAGAATTTGTGAACTCTTCCAAATACGGGGGAAGAGATGGGGAGGGGATCCCCTCCGATGCACCCAGTACACTCAACTGTATCCAAGTTGAGTTCCTCTTATTTCCTTCTTCTTCCCAGTAGATCCATACCAAGTCCTTGGGCCCACTAGCAGCCGCTTGGCAAATCCAGGTGAGCCATCCAACTTTTGTCCTGGGGGGGTGGAGCATTTAGCATCCAGCGGTCAGGCCGGAGAAAAAAATGCCTTCTCTCAGCCTGGAAAAGCAGCCAATGGAAACGGGAGACTTCATCCACCGATTGACGGTGGGAGAATTCAACTTTCAGACTTGCAAGATTTTGTGAACGTAGAACTTAAAATAAAAGTAGAATGAGCTCATCCGGTTGCGTTGACATGTCTGGTCTACTTGGGAAGGTTGCCAACTAGCCCTCTAAGATCTCTCTTGGCCCAGCAGAAGGTGGGTTGGAGTGTGAGCGTCTTGGTCATCCTGGGAACAAGCGGACGTTGATGCTCAAAGAGTTGTTCTTACTCCCAACAGGTAGCGGTCAGATCCAGCTGTGGCAATTTCTCCTGGAGTTGCTCTCAGACAGCAACAATGCCAGCTGCATCACCTGGGAGGGGACCAACGGTGAGTTCAAGATGACGGATCCCGATGAGGTGGCGCGACGTTGGGGCGAGCGCAAGAGCAAGCCCAACATGAACTACGACAAGCTGAGCCGGGCGCTGCGCTACTATTACGACAAGAACATCATGACCAAAGTGCATGGCAAACGCTACGCCTACAAGTTCGACTTCCAGGGCATCAACCAAGCCCAGCAGGGGCAACCGGGTGAGCCAGCCCTTTACAAATACCACCACACGGAACTGCCTTACCTGCCCCCCTACCACCAGCAGAAGATGGGCTTCGGCCTGGGCCACAGCACGCAGATGCCAGCCTCGTCCTCAGGTTTTTTCGGCCCACCTGCCCCGTATTGGAATTCCACAGGGGGCAATCTCTATCCGAACCCCCCGGTGTCCAGGCAGGCTACCAACCACCTGGGCTCTTTCTTCTAATCTCCAGAAAGTCCTTGGAGCTACCTGAACTTCTACCAGAAGATCGCAATTACACAAACGCCCACCACCATCACCCAGAAACTGGGATACGGGGAATATCATCTTGAACGCATTCGTGGTCATCATGAATAAAGAGGGCGGGGGGGGGGGGAATACTACTCCCCGCCACCAGCAGGCGCTGTTCTGCTGCACTATCAAAAACAATTGTGTGATCATCTAATTCATTCCTGGACTTCAGCTGGAAGACTTTTACCAGATTTTGTGCTATCTTCACCTGAATTTTGAAGAGATAACCTGGATCTCTGAATTATAGGAGACACAGATGAGTTGCCTCAGCTTACTTAATTCCCCACCCCCACCACCCTCCATCTAGTATTACACCATGTACATTATGGAAGCAGGAGTGGTATGTTTCTTTGTATGTGAAGTAGCGGCAAGGATGAGGTTCTCACTTTAAGCCAGTGTTCCTCGATCTTGGCAACTTGACGTTGTGTGGACTTCAACTCCCAGAATCCCTCACCACCACCACCACCACCACCACCAGCATGCTGGTCTTGCATCCTGAATGGAGAATTCTGGGAGTTTGACATCTACTCAAGTTGCCAAGGTTGTGAAACATTACTTTAACGATTGCATTACAGTCATCTTTAATCTTTTCAGAAGTCAAAGTCCTGTCTAAGCCCAAATGTCCATCATTTTCCCTCTGGTGCTGCTGTGAGCCATTAAAATACTTAAGTTGCAATACTAGAAGGCTTTTGGGAGCTGCCTTCCCAAAATATTTCGGAGTTTTCTTTAGCCAGATTTATTAAAACATATGGGGGATAGCAAGAATTCCAGGAACTTTTCTCAATTTTAAACCAGTATATCCCTAAGTATTTTAGGGAGATTTTCTGAATTTTCCCCCTTAAGCACCTATATTCTTTAGGTCCCTTTAGTGATAATGTTTTTAGGAGGGCTTTCTGAAGCATTTTCAGTTTGGAGACCAACTCTTACAAATTCAATTTCAGATGAGGACCAAATTCAACAGACTCGCTTTCACAAAACTAGGACATTCCAGAGGTGAGGACTTAGGAAGCCCATAATTCCCAGCTAGCTAGTTAAAAATGTTTACTCTTTTGGAATTATAGGAATGATTGTTCCAATGCATCTCAATTGGACCAGACTGGCAAAGATTGAAGTTCTTGGGGAAAGAAAGAAGCAAAAAGTTAACTGTAATTCTGTTTGCTCTTATAAAATTTAATTTTCCTTGGAATTTCAGAAAGTTTCATATGACGACAAGGGGAGGGGAGGAAGGTTGAATGGACTCTGATGGACTTTTACTCATAATATGGATGGCTCAATGGAAGCACAATAAGCGGATAAACTACTGAAGCTGTAGGGTGGACTCAACAGCAAAAACATGGCTGTAGATGTTCCTCTCTAGAAAGAGCTACCTGCAATTTTAAAACTAACAGTAATGTTACTGTACTAGCTTTCTATTTATAGGAATACCTCATCCTTATTATTATTATTATTATTATACACACTGGAATCCAACACCTCTAGGCTGCAGTAGCAGAGTACTCTATGATCCTATGGGTATCAAGTCAAATAGTCAGGTAGCGATGGTATAACAAGCCATTGCGTGTATAGAGACTATTCTGTTGCTCCAACAGAACAGTGTTTCTCAACCTCTGCAACTTTAAGATGCGTGGACTTCAACTCCCAGAATTTACCATTCCCAGCACGTTGGCTGGGGAATTCTGGGAGTTGAAGTCCAATCATCTTAAAAGATGCTGAGGGTCAGAAGCACTGATGTAGAGCAAAGGGGGAAGGTTACCTCTCGCATACCAACGTGTCCTGGTGTGGTCCCATTTCACTTAAGAGCTTCTCTACAAATCATGAAATGATGGATCTGAAAGGGGCCTCAGAAGCCATCTAGACAAAGTCCATCCAGGGTAGACATCCTCCACCTGTGGCTCCCAGAACAGACGTTGTCCCTCTTTGAGAACCTCTAATGAGAACGCACCACTGCCCAAGACAGATCGCTCTGCTACTAAATAGTTCTTATCAATGATGATGCTTCTCTTAAAAAATCCTTCTCCCCCAGGGTTTAAAGAACTATTTTTCTAGTTTTCAAATGCTGAAAATTCACTCATTGGGAGGTAGGACTGTTTTGCCTGGTGGAAGAAATGGCTTACATTTCGCAATCTTGATGTATGTACACTCTCTTTGTGCATAAATCAGGATTTAAACAAACCTTTGTATTTATAGCATTCCAAAGATATAGTGACCCCCAGCCAGGTAGGAGGAATGGAGAGGAGCCAGGGGGTGGGTGTTACTCAGTAATTATTCCTTTACACCAGGGGTGTCAAACTCGAGGCCTGGGGGCTGCATCCGGCCTGCAGGGTGCTTAGATTTGGCCTGGGGAACCACCCTGGAAACAGCGAAGGACTGGCCCACGGTGCCTCTGCCAGCGAAAACGGAGCTTGGGAGGAATGCAGACGAATGCCGTTTTCATTGGCAGAGGGTTGCAGGAGGCCATTGCAGCCTAAAACGGAGCTCAGGAGCTCATTTTTACTGGCAAAGCGCTCAGGTTGCCACAGGCAACCCTGACACGAGTGACATTGAGCTGGCCACACCCACCCTGTCACCCCAGAGGTCAAGCACAACCCTGATGCGGCCCTCCATGAAACTGAGTTTGATACCCCTGCTTTACACCAATACAGTCAATCCATTTTCAGTATCGGCAATGGACACAATATTTGCAACATGTGAAGTATAGGTTGCCCTCAACTCACAGAGCCCCAATTTTCTGTTGCCGAGCAAGACCATCGTTGGGTGAGTTTTGCCCCTTTTTACCACCTTTCACGCCGCAGTTGTTAAGCGAATCAGTGCAGTTGTTTAGTTAGTAAACAGGGTTATTAAATGAGTCTGCCTTCCCCACGGACTTTTGCTTGTCAGGCCGCCGCCAAAGATATCGCATGACCCCAGAACACTGCAACCGTCATCCAAACCTGCCAGTTGCCAAGTGTCTGAATTTTGATCACATGACCACGGGGATGCTGCAGTGGCTATAAAAGCGTGGAAAAGAAAGATCATCCATCGCTTTTGAAAAAAGTGTTGTTGTAACTTTGGGTAATCAGACGAATGGTCGGATGCCAAGGACTACCCGAATATGCAACTCCAGGATAGTGTCTGTAGCCCACAAAATCACGTCTGCAGCAATTTAACTGCCTTCTGCAACACAGAGATGTATAGTAGTGCACTTAACTTTTGTGAATATTTTTCCCTCCCCAATGCAACCACACACACCCCACTTCTCTGTTCTAGAACTCCATTGTTTTGTACTTGTTTACTGTGTATTAAAAGTTTGTGTTGTGATTTAACTGAGGAAGCTCTGTGGATTTGATGGGCGAGTCACAGGAACACTTGGGTGACGGTGGGGGAAAATACCCTTGAAGGAATGTGAGGAACGTGCAACATCTGTGAGAGTGCAAGGACCACAATGTACGACATCGTCAAATGCTGCGAGCGCTGGATTTGCGCCAGAGGTTAGGACACGAATAGGGGACGGCAGACTTTTGTGATGCTGGGACGCATCGTTTTGGCATCGTTAAGGTTTGCTGCAGACGGCTGCCATTGAAGAACCTCGTGGTAGCAATAGCACTTATATGCCGCTTCATAGTGCTTCAGAGCCCTCTCTAAGCGATTTACAGAGTCAGCCTATTGCACCCAACAATCTGGGTTTTCATTTTACCCACCTCGGAAGGATGGAATGCTGTGTCAGCTTATTATCCAGGGAGGTCTTATTTTCAGGGAAACAGGGTATATATCCATCCATTCTTGAGACTCTTTCAGATTTAATCCTCAAAACTATTTCCCTAAAGCTTTTCACCTAAACCAGCTATTTCTTAATTCCGGGAACTTAAAAGATGCGTGGACTTCAACTCCCAGAATTCCCCAGCCATCAAGTTCCCAAGGCCCGAGAAACTCTGGTTTAAAGATATAATCCCAGTTGGTAGGAAGGCACTAAAGGTCATAGAAACCTCTACCCTAGGAATTTGGGGAGATCTGGTTAAAACATAATCCCAGTCTATGTTTGCATTGTACGGAAATGTGAAAATTGTGGGCACTTTGCAGTCAAGAAAGCTGACCTGTCCCACATTTTAACAACAAATAATCTCCCAAATTTACTCACAGATTGCTTGCTAAACGAAGAGAGACACCACCTCCGTCAGCTGAGATGTGGGGCAACGGGACCACCTTATTTGGGGACTTTCAAAAATCAGGAACTGTTTTCTGCTTTTATTTTTTTTAAAAAGACATGTAGGCCTGGCTAGACTATATAGCCTCTCTCACTAGATATGAACATCTTCTGAAGCCGTTTTACATTTCTTTAAGAGCTAGTTAAACCCAAAGGAAATTTTTGAGCTTTTTGTAATCTTTCAACCCCTTCCACCTCCTGCTCCACCTTATTTGTTTGGTGAATGGAATTTCATCTGTCTGAACAGCTGCTGCCTGCCCCCCATAAATCTCCTCCCCAATTAGGGTCAAAGCTCCTGCTTTTCCAAGCTTCTCCCATCTGCTTCCTGTTCTTTGGCTGCTTTTCCTGTTTGCTCAGCGGCAGGATAATACAAACACCTCCTCTAAGACACGCAGAGCACAAAGAGAAAGAACAATGCAGCAGCCACCGCTGGGCGGGGAGGGGGAGGTTGCTTCCCTTCTGACCCCCCCCACCTTCTCTCAAAAAGCTCCCCTTCTCACTGAAAACAACAAACATTTTCTACTGTCTACCATATCTCTGATAGATGCAGACCAAGTTGACACATCTGTATTCAACTGAACGCTAATCCATGCTTCCTGTCCCCAACCTCAGTGTTTCTCTTGGAAGGTGGCGGAGGATTGCAGCCATTTTTGTGTCCATTTCAACTCAACCCTTACTCACCACCTACCGTAATTTTCAGAGTATAAGACACACCTTTCCCCCCCCCCCAAAAAAGAGGATGAAAATCTGGGGGCATCTTATACATTCAATACATTTTTGGCCTCCTGAAACCCTGTCCCCTTTTACAAAAATGGACGTGCAGAGGGCTTGGGAGGCTTGCAAAGTGCTCCTGGGGAAAAACGTGGCAAAAACGAGCAAAATAACAGGCTTCTCAAACTCTCTGCATGCCCCGTTTTTCATCAAAAACGAGGCATGCAGAGGGTTTCGGAGGCCTGCAGAGTGCGAAAGCTTTTTTAAAAAATTTACCTCTTCAAAATCTTGGTGGGTTTTATACTCCGGTGCATTTTATAGTCTGAAAAATATGGTAATTCTTTTAACTAGATATGCCAAGCTGTGGATGACCAGAGTCAACAGCACAGCTAACACACGAGAGTTGAAAAACGAGGGTCTACAGAATCGATAGATTTTTTCCCCCCAACATTCCCGGAGGACAATGCAAACTGGCCGAAGTGACAAGCATACTATATCCTTACCACAGGGGTGTACAAACTTGGCAACTTTAAGACTTGTGGACTTCAACTCCCAGCTCTGCTGGCTGGGGAATTCTGGGAGTTGAAGTCCACAAGTCTTAAAGTTGCCAAGTTTGGACACCCCTGCCCTACCACTTTCATACCATTTTACTTAGCTCCAAATAGTTTGTCTGATTGTGCATTAGTATGTTCTGTAAAACCAATGACTGTGTGCTTTTAGGGTGATGTGTGAATTAAGTTCCTGGTATGACCTTTCCAGAAAGAATAGTGTTTGTGTATTCTGATCAAGTTGAATATTTCAAACGGGGGATAAAAAAATCAAAGAATTTTTAAAAAGAAAATTTAAAAAAAATCAGATGTTTTTTATTTAAATTGGATTTTTAAAAAATCTAAATCGGATTTTTTAAAATTTAGATTGGATTTTTTTTTAAAAAAGCACATTTATTTTAATAAAATGCTTTTGGAGTAACAGCGGATCAGAGGAGGAGCCGCTGCGGGACGGAGATGACAGCTGCTCCTTAAAAATTATGAATTTAAATCAAGTCGATTTAAATCAAGCCTTTTTACCAGTGATTTAAATCGTGGTTTAAATGGGTTTGATTTAAATCAAATCCACCTTGATTCCAAGGGTCTTTTTAAAAACGATTCGAGGTTGCAGATAACATTGCTCACCAATATGCTTAAACATATAGCAAGTAAGGAAACATTCTATTACGGCGTAATCTGAGTATTCTGGGAAGGGAGCCTGACTTCAGCCATTCTTGGAACAGGCTCAGGTTGGTATCTACCCAATTTCAAACAGACAAATTGGATGTTCCAGAAAATAACGTTTTGCAAACTTCTAGGATTAATATGAATGTCGTGTTCTGGTCATATTTGGTCCAGCACCCAATTTACTACAGAGAGTATCAGGACTGTTCTTGGAAACCTACGAAGCAGGACTCCAAAGGCCATCAAACTCTTTCCCTTGACTTCCCCAACAACTGGCTGTCTCTGGAAATATAGCATCTATAACAGTGTTTCTCAACCTTGGCAACTTGAAGATGTCTGGAGTTCAACTCCCAGAATTCCCCAGCCAGCATTCGCTGGCTGGGGAATTCTGGGAGTTGAAGTCCAGACATCTTCAAGTTGTCAAGGTTGAGAAACACTGATCTATAAGCAGACTTTTACCACTACCACTCCGAAAAATCAAGGTAGCCACAAGGAAACAAGATTCTTTAGGGAAAAATAACAAGAAGAGTTAAATGTAGTAAAAAAAAAAGAAGAAGCATAAGTTTATTGACTCAGCACAAAAGTTATTTTCCTCCTCAAAATACACCCAGAAGACACTGTTGTGGTTGCTTACTATCGAACCAGGAAAGCCAGTTAAGTCTGGGGAATGGGGTGCAAAGCACACACAACACCTCCATGCACGCGAGCCTCAGGCCGGGGAGGAGGGGACCGTCCTATCCCAAGCCCCTCTCCACTGCCCAAGTTCTCACAATCTGCATCTTCTCCAGCAGGCCCAGTTCCTCAGCTTTGGGTGATGGTTGAAGCACAGCCCAAGCGACCTTTACCTGAGGCCCAGCTTCTTTTTCTCTTTCTGTTTCTTGCGCACAATGTCGATGTTACGGTCCTTCCACATGCTCTTGCGCAGTTTGATGGGCCGGCTGCCCACGTATTTTCCTGCCGCAAAAGAACAAGAAACGGCGTGAAGGTGGAGGACCAGGATGGATTAAAAATCGATGATTTAAAAAAAAAACAACTTGAAAAGATGTAATCTCTCCTGGGTACTTATAAATTCTAGCAATAAATTTTTGTCTAGATTTATTGTAATATAAATATAAATGATTCTAGACAAAAGGACGTTTAAACAAATATAGTTAAATGAGAATGATGGTATATTGAGGGTATAAAGATTTTTGATTTAAAACCTACAATTCAATATGAATGAAGTATAAAGAATGATTGTAGTAACGCACGAAATTTATTTGTAACCAATCGACATACTTTCTGGAAGATGTAATGAAGAATGTTTTTGTGTGCTTTTTTTGTTTAATTAAAACAATAAAATTATTTTTTTTTAAAAAAACAATTTGCTTTTTTTAAAAAAATGTAAACCGGATTTTTTTAAAAAAAATTTTTTATCAAGTTTATTTTAATAAAATGTTTTTGGAGGAAAAAAAAAATCTATCCAAAGATAAGTTTTCTATTTAAGATACATCAATAATTTAGTTTATTCAGCACGAAATGGAATTTAGCTCTGTAGCATGAGGCTGTATATTCTGCAATATTGGAACTGTTGGTGAGTCAACAGCGGGTCAGAAGACCTGCTGCAGGATAGAGATGACAGTTGCTTTTTAAAAATCATTTGATTTAAATCAAACCTTTTTACTAGTGATTTAAATCGTGATTTAAATGGAGTTGATTTAAATCAAATCCACTCTGGTGATTTAATTTACTTTACAATACAATACAATACAATAGCAGAGTTGGAAGGGACCTTGGAGGTCTTCTAGTCCATACCGTTTCAGACAAATGGCTATCCAACATCTTCTAAAAGACTTCCAGTGTTGGGGCATTCACAATTTCTGGAGGCAAGCTGTTTCACTGATTAATTGTTCTAACTGTCAGGAAGTTTCTCCTCAGTTCTAAGTTGCTTCTCTCCTTGATTAGTTCCCACCCATTGCTTCTTGTTCTACCCTCAGGTGCCTTGGAGAATAGTTTGACTCCCTCTTCTTTGTGGCAACCCCTGAGATATTGGAAGACTGCTATCATGTCTCCCCTGGTCCTTCTTTCTCTTAAAAATTAATGTGATGCCCATCTGCTGAAGCCAGGTATTAAGCCAAGCTCCTGTCATCCTGGGGTGAAAGTACCCCTAATATCTAAGGGAAGCTGTAAGGGGAAGTGAAGTCCGCAATTACCTGGTATCGCGATGAAGTTGGCAAATGTAATTTACCTGCACAACTAGGTCAACTGAGTTAACACAGTACACCCAAGTGATTGTGTGGTTTATGGAGTTATCTGTCATATTATCTTTGCTATTGAGGAATGTGAAACTATAATTAATGGCTTAGAGATCACTTGGGCTACAGGGGTGCATTCCATCAGCCAGTTAAACAAACCCTGCTTTATCCTTATGTAGGGATCACATCATTAAAGGATAACTGCAATGTGGGAATGGACCTGAATTCCCTAAAATGAAACAGATGCAATGTAGCACACACTTCTTCTTTTTTTAAGCAGACTTTGTATGGAGCTATACTTTAGATTGGGAGTTAAGTTGTGGTTAGACTTAGTAGCCAGTTGATGTTTTGGGTTTTCTTGCCCTTCCTCGAAAGACAGGACATTTTTAATCATTGGTTACTTCATTTTTAGATGGGAGTCGAATTCTGTTTTCTCCCCTTCAACGGGACCTGAGCAGGATACGCTCTCGGGATGAAATGGACAGCTCTACCCTCCCCGTCAATGAACGGGGAGCCTCACACGTACCGTTCATTTCTCGCATAGCGCGAACATAGTCGTTGGGGTCTTTGAAGCTGACGAAGCCGTAGCCTTTGGTTTTGCCCGTGCGCTTGTCCCGGATGACTTTGGCCTTCAGGAAAGACGGGTAGCGGCTGAAGGCACGGGCCAGGATGTCATCGTTCACCTCGTTGCCCAAGTCCCCACAGAAAATCCGGAAGTCATCTAGGAAGGAAGGACAGAAGGGGAAGGCAGGGTCCTTGCTTAGTCCTGAAGACAACAAAAGGCTTTCAATCTGGAGACTAAAACATATGAAGAACGGTTGCAGGAACTAAGTATGTCTAGTTTAATAGAAAGAAGGACCAGGGGAGACATGATAGGAGTGTTCCAATATCTCAGGGGCTGCCACAAAGAAGAGGGAGTCAAACTGTTCTCCAAGGCACCTGAGGGTAGAACAAGAAGCAATGGGTGGGAACTAATCAAGGAGAGAAGCAACTTAGAACTGAGGAGAAATTTCCTGACAGTGAGAACAATTAATCAGTGGAACAGAAGTTGCCTCCAGAAGTTGTGAATGCCCCAACACTGGAAGTCTTTAAGAAGATGTTGGAGAGCCATCTGTCTGGAACGGTATAGGGTTTCCTGCCTAGGCAGGGGGTTGGACTACAAGACCTCCAAGGTCCCTTCCAACTCTACTATTGTATTGTATTGTAATCTGCATACATAAAAGGTGACATGAATCAGAATTTCAAGAAAGTCCTTTTTGTAGCTTTTCATGGCTCTTGCCTCTCCAGAAGAGGAATCATTATATTTGGCGGGGTTTTTCGCCCCCCCCCCCCCGTCTACCCACTGTCTGCCCACTCTAGTTGGATGCTCACCAGCGTCCCATTCAAGAAGGCTGGGGTCTTCCCAGCAGGTCCCAGCTGCAGTACGGATGCAGCGCTTCAACTTCTCCTGCTTTGTCTTCTTCTTGTCTTCAGGCGTGCTCTCCATGACCGGCTAGGGGGGCAAAGAGGAACATGTCAATTATGTAACCTGTGTCGAAGAGCACATCTGAAACTGAAGGCTGTCCTTGGCCCAGCAGGCTAGAGAGTAAAACAACACATAGGAAACGAAAACAGTGTCAGGGTTCGAAGTAACACCCCCAACAAAAGAAGACTCCGAGGCTTGAGTTTCCTCAAAGTTTCCCCCCTATAAATAAATACTCAGGCAACACCAGGTTATCAACTAGTATTATATATAAGTCTTGCATCAACATTATCTTTTATCATTAGATGAGCTGGGTTGGGCTGAGAGAGAAGGCAAAAGTCCTCCATCTGGCTTTCATGCCTAAGTCTCCTGGTTTCTATTCTAGCTCCTTAAACTACAACACCAAACTGGTTCATTTCAAAAGGTTGTGGGGAAGATGGTCTATATCTCTTCCCCCTCCGTGCTCCCTCCATCCCAGAAATACATAGCTCTCAACACCTTTGAAGAAAAGCATACAAATAGGACAAGGACTTTCAAGAGGAAACTACTCATTTGCAAAAAAAAAAAATGACCACAGTTCATTACTGTTGTGGCCCGTCAGCAGCCAGCAGATCTGGCAGCAGATTTGGACAGTTGAGGAGGAACCTGGGCCAGTCCTGGAGTCTAGGACTCTGATGAGGGCTCTGTGTCGGAGACAGAGAGAGGGCCAGAGCCATATGCCAGTTATCAGCTGCCTTCAGAGTCAGATATCAGTGAGGCAGAGGAACAGCTGGAGCCTGTTCCCAGTGTGCGCATGCGCAGAATTGTCAGACGAAGGGAACAGCTAAAGAAACAGGGGTCGACTTGGGGGTAAGGCCACAGGTGGACGATGAATGGCCCCTCCCAGAGGAAATAAAAGAGGAGCGAAAGGGGAGTGGAGTTTGCAGGACACAATGGAGTTTGTTTCATGCTCTTGGGAAGCCTCGGTCAGAACAATTACCTCCACAGGAACAAATCCAGCATCAGCTCCTCGGGGTCGCTTCCCCCGGGTAGGTGCCAGATCATGCCCACGTAGCGATGGTAGCCGAGACTCCACGACTGGGTTCAGGTCTGCTTCTGGCATACTTGGGCCTATCACGGGCTCCTCAGCCCCAACTGGTTCTTTCTCCTCCACCACAGGTGGCAGAGGCTCTCGATGTTCCTCCTGCAGAGGGAGCAGAGGGAAAATGTCAGGGAGGCTCAGGACCCAGGAGCAATACTTACTGGAGACCATGTTTTCCTATGATCCTCTACGGAAGCTCAATGGTTCCAAGCCATTTTCCTTTCTTTGGAGGTGAAGAAGAAGGTTGGAAAGAGAACGGACTTGAGTATGAATTTAACCAGACTCACTCACCTCTTGTTTTTTCACTGGTGGAGAGGAATATACTGTAGGAGCCGCCTGGATGACTGTGGGGTTGACTTTGGGAGGGGCCACCACCGGACGAGGCACAGAGACTAGTGGAGCCAAAGGGCCAACAGAAATACCTGGCCCCACCTAGTCAAAGAAGGAGCAGAACAGTCACCGTATGCTCCATAAACTCTTTGTTTAAAAATGGTTTACTCCTTTTTGAAATGTAACCAAAATGAACAACAAGTATAACAAGACACAGTATAAAGTGAAAAAACATGAAGATAATTAAACTCTGTAAGAAATATTCTTTAATTTAAAAAAACCCCAAAGTTAATACATTTCAGGAATTAAAAGTTAAAAATCCAGTACTATTCAAATATTCAGCAGCAGACGAAATCTTGAACATGCGGAATTATTCTCAGATTTCTGAATGTCGTTTAAAAAACCAATAGTAGATAATTTAAAAGTTATGTTCTTGTGAGGTGGACAGTCATATAAATATAAGCTACATCAGGGAGTACATCTGCAGCTCCTTTGCAAAAGGAACAGGGTCAGTCAGTCAACAGACATTAAGAAGGAAGACTGCCTGTTCTACATCTGTACATGTATCGCTCTTTTAATTTATACTGACAAACCCTCTTCATATAATTCTAAACCCACCTTACAACTGGTCTCAAAACTTGGCATAGCTCATGCTACCTTCCCTGCTCTAAAAGAGAAAGTTACTTACTGGGGGACCAGGTCGCATTGGTCCTATGTTCCCAAGGGGTGGACCAGGTGCTCTCTGCATTGGTGGACCCATCATTATTGGGGGGCCCTGAGGGCCTGGCATTGGAGGCCCTACCATGGGCTGGTGATGCATTGGGCGCATTGCCATGGGCCGAGGGCCACCTAAAAAAAAGAAAGACAGTGGAAGAAAAATACAGGCTCTGGCCATCCACTGGGCGTAAAAAGTAAAAGGAAAGCTTACCTGCCCGCTGTAAGACATGAGGCACAAAGGTTGGTCGGAGAATGGGAGGACGTTGTGGAGGAACTGCTGGAAGGAAAAATAAATACTTCGAAAACTCTCCTTCTGAAGCAAATGGTTTCTATTTTACAAGTAATTTTCTTAGAAAACTCAACTCTTCCTGCAGTTCATTGAGATTGCATATTGGGAACAGGGATGCCTAGCTCTACTTGGTTTCTAAGTGAGGTGCAGAGGAGGAGGAATGGGGACTGTCCCGCCTCAACCAGCCTGATCATTCCCTTGCAGTCCATCTTGCTTTTTGTAACCATGTTACCACAAATCAAAAATTGATGGAGAATGCATGTACAATAGAACTGTTTGGCAGGTTAGAAGAAAGTTTTAAATTCCTGGAGTAGAAAATACTGTACTTGCCCTATGCAGTTCACCTTATGTTGTCACCTATGGCACTAAAGACATGTTCTTTTGCATCTGCTCAACTCTGATCAATGGCTCAATTTGTAATGCTGTTTATTACTTTTAACCTGACCCATATTTTTAAACCAGATGAAAATTATTTGTTTCAGCAGCTTAATAGCACAGGGCATTCTTGAACATCACTGTTTTCAGTTCCTAGTTTGATTTATTCTAATTCTCTTTTTTTTCTCCTTTTGGGGTTTTCTTAAATCAATATTTTGGAAACAGTATTCTAAGAGTTAAAATCAAGAGCTTCTCAGGTACAATAAACGCTATTACTTAAATTGGAGTGAGGCACCTCTATTCTTTCAGAAATAAAATCTTTCTCACTTAAAGACATTGATGAAGTTAATGCGGGGACAGGAAGATGATTGTTTAGCCAAACGCTTTGGAACTGACCATACCTGGGCCTACAAATGGCACTGGCGGAGCCACAATAGGAGCAACTACTGTGGCAGCTGCTGCTGCTCGGGCTTCCAAGCTCTGCTGGACCTGGAGGGCATGAGGATAATAAAATGAAAGGATGGTAGCAGAATAAGGTGAATAGTCATGTACAAAAATTAACAACGTCAAAGCCAATGTAGTACTGATGTTAATTTTCCACCGAAAGCATTCTAGCACTTCCTGCGTTACAAAGAATACAAATAAATGTATCTTTTCTTTTTATGTACACTGAGAGCATATGCACCAAAGTCAAATTCCTTGTGTGTCCAATCATACTTGGCCAATAAAGAATTCTAATCTAATCTAATTAAACAAACTGCTCACCTGTTGATAAGTGTTAGTAGCAATGATGGGTCGGATGACAGAAACAGGGGGCACTGCAGTTACCGCTGGTACTGCTAGAGCAACTGGCACAGCTTCTACCACAGACGCAACAGGAGGCAGAGAGACAGGAGCTCCAAGCACTTCCTGCTCAAACCTAAAAGTAATTATCAGGAGGCATTATTACATTTTTGAACACTCAAACACTTCACTTTCATCTCAACAGCAATTAGAATCAGTTGTTTGGCTTTATTCCCTGATTAGGTTTATGTTTCTTCCCTGAAGCATTCAAAAAACAAAATTAAATTCCCACTGAACTATGACACTTAGTGACATTTTGGTCCATAGAGTGACAAAATGTCAGATAGGCAGACAGAGATTTTGATCCTTTATCTAAACTGGGAAATAGTCGGGATAAATACTCAGACAGCTTATCCAAGCTGTTGTAGATTCCCAACTCAGTTTCCTAGGATGCTCATCTATCTTTTATCCAAGTTTCAAAATATTTAAAACTACAGGCAAAAGAAATCCTCAATTTTTCACTGTTCCCCCAAGTCAAAGAGCATGGGACTAAAATTAAACATAAAGACGACCAAACTAATGACAACAGGTAGAACAACCAGGCTTAGAACTGGCAGCAAAGATACCTAGTGGTGGAGATCTTCTGCCTTTTAACATGAACAATCAACAGTAAAGGAACAAGCAGTTCAAGAAACACACAGATGAGCACTTGGTAAAACAACCATAAAAGCCCTGGAAAAGCTATCCAGATGCTGTGATGTGTCTATACCTACAAAGATCAGATTAGAATCATGCAAGCCATGGTATTCCCAGTTTAAGAAATCAGGATAGGAAAAGTCTTGACCTTGGACAACCAAGAAAACAAACCAATGGACCATGGAATAAATTAATCCAAGCTCAAATTATCCTACTTTGGATGTTTTAAGCAAAGACCCTGCAAAGGGCTCCAATGCCCACAGTGCTATCTTACGTCTAAGTATGTATTATTTATTATTATGTCTAAGTAAATTTACCTATGTGATAGGGCTGCATTACTTTTATTCTTTTCATATGTTCCACTACCTTCTCTTATTGGTATGGTCATTATGGTTATTATTATTTTGATATTAGTGATTATTACTTTGTTGTTTTGCATGTATATTGGGTGCTTATGCCCTGCAGACAAATTCGTTGTGTGTCTATCACACTTGGCTAATGAAGTATTGTTGTCTGTCTATATACTCTATCATCTATCTATCTATCTATCTATCTATCTATCATCTATCTATCTATCTATCTATCATCTATCTATCTATCTATCTATCTATCTATCTATCTATCTATCTATCTATCATTGTGTGTCTGTCTCTCTCTGCTGTATGTCTATCATCCATCCATCCATCCATCCATGGTATCTATCCATCTATCTATCTAACTATCTATCTATCTATCATTTATCAATCTATCAATCTATTTATCTATCCATCTATATCTATCCCTCTTTCCATCATCTATCTATCTATCTATCTATCTATCTATCTATCTATCTATCATCTATCTATCTATCTATCTATCTATCAATCATCTATCTATCTATCTATCATCTATCTATCCATCTATATCTATCCATCTACCTACCTACCTACCCACCCACCCACCCACCCAACCTACCAACTATCTGACCGATATTTGGGGCTATAGATCTCGTAAGGCCGGGAAACGCGTCTCAGAACTGGGGATTATAGGATTGCACGTAATACAACGTCACCCGAAAGGCTGAGCTCCATAAACCACCGGAATACACCAAGCTCCTCTCAGGCCTCTACTCACAAGGCCATCTCGGCTTCCATTTCCTTCAGTCTCTCCTCGCCGCTTTTCGCGCCTCCCGCCGCCGCAACGGCTCCTGGCCCAAGAGCCCCTCCCGGTACCCCAGGGGGGGCTCCGGGCGGCGGCGGCGGCGGCGGCGGGGGCATCGCGGGAGCCGCCATGGCTCGACTTCTTCAGTCCGGCCCGGTTACTCTAGTAGCATCCGACGCCCACTCCCTCTTCTTTCCGGCGCACACTTAAGTGGTCACAGGATAACTTCCGGAGCTTCTTTCGCTTTCTAGCGGAAAACCGTAAGCCCTTCCTAGAGCGTACTTCCGGTTTAGGAAGAAAGGCTCTCCGACTCTATGAGCTGGATGGTGTCTTGTCACCTAAATAGAATAGAGTTGGACCTTGGAGGTCATCTAGTTCCCGTCTTAAGCAAGAAAATCTATACCATTTGAATTAAGTGGCTGTCAAATCTCTTCCTAAAAACCTCCAGTGATAAAGCACCCACGATTTCTGTAGGCAAACAGTTCCACTGGTTAATTGTCCTCAGTGTTAGGAAGTTTCTCCTTAATTCCAGGTTGCTTCTCTCTTTGATTCATTTCCAACCATTGCTTCTTGGCCTGCCCTCTGGAGCTTGGGGAATAAGTTGACCCCCCCCTCTTCTTTGTGGCAACCCCTCAAATACTGAAATACTGTTATGCTGCCCCTAATTCTTCTTTTCTTTAGACTAGCCAATCCCAAATTCTGCAGCCGTTCTTTGTATGCTTCACACTTGGCTTGAACAATAGTGTCATTTCACAGATCCGTATTTGAGGTCAACGAGCACAAAACCTGTTAACCACATTGCATCTCCTGGCATTTCCTTTCCTTTTTGTTTGCAGAAAGACTCCTTTGCAAAGGAGAAGCAGAACTATCAAGATTGCCATCCATGAAGAGGGGTGATCCCATCACAGCCAGACAACCGCAAGTCACATCTGGTTTTGTACTAGGAAAACTGATGAATTACCATTAGGTTATTTTAACTTTTACATTATACTAATATTAATGTCAGAAATGTGTAGTTTATCTGTTTAAAGCATACAGGCTCCACTCCATAAAGCATTGTTAGCTAAGTCTGCTCAACAGTTAGCCTGGCACAATGTGTGTGAGCCCTCGTGATATCTGATGCCCTTTTCAAGATCAGATCTTTATCTGTTCACTGGCTGCCTATGATAAGAAGAGGTGGCATATGAGGCTATTCAAATGTGTTGAAATCAAGGCAATCTACCCAAGGGGATTTTTCATGTCGCACTTGCTTAGCCCAGAACATGGGATTAGTAACTGAGAAATGACCAGATGTGAGAAGGCTGACCTGGTATAATAAGTCCTGTTATCAATATACAAGCATATAAAGTTTCCCATGTAAATATGCTGTAAGCTGCTTAACCCAATGAATGGAAAGGGTTATATCTTGTCAAAAGGGGCTCAGTGAGAAAGTACAAACATATACCGTAGTAATGACATCTGTTCCATTCTTTTGAGAACGTTACCATAGATAAGGCACGCGGTAGCATATATTCATGAGTCATTAACAGAGTCAGCAGGATAAACATAGGCATGGGTATTATGCATTTTATTAGAACGGGTAATATCCAAGATTTTGTACTATTAAATGATTCAGGTGCTCAAGCAGACAAGAGCCATTTCAGACAATCCTTCAGATGTACCACACGGAAAGGGCTCAGCAGCACAACTTCCTGAGTAGGGGAGCTCCTGGCAGTCAAAAAGACCCATCAGATTTTGCCCGGAAAACTGCCATTTTCCCGACATTCATCCCAGTTGTCAACCTGCAAAAGACCAAGATATTGCTTTGGATCACGTTTCTCAATTAAGAGTTACGTCATTCCACGCACTTCTCAATTGTGTCCTGAAGGAGAGGGATAAGAAGCATTTTGAATACAATTCTGAATGGAGTTTTTTGATGGCATGCAAATCGAGGAGTTGTAATCAAGTGTTTTCCCAGATGTACTGGAACTACAACACCCATGATTAATGGCCAGGGATTCTAGAGTTTTCTTCCGAAGTATTTGGATCATCAGATTGCCTGACCCTTCATGGCTGTACCACGGAAGCAGAAGACATCTTTTACTGAATGTCTTCCTTAGTCTCCAACTGGTTTCTTGTACAAAAATGCTTTAGCCAGGCTTATATAATTTACTTACCCAAAAAGAAGGGCACAGGGATGAGTATACTTTTTTATACCACTGGCAGACATGGGGATCACTGCCTTTGGCATTCATAGCTTTCTCACAGCGATGGAAATCTGCCAGGAGGGGAGGAAAAAACATTTAAAGCCAATGACGGAGCAAAATGCATCTAATCTAACAATCCCAAAGAGTCTTTAAAACAGAATTGTGTATAAGTCTGAAGAATCTACAAGTCTGTGTATCGTCCAACACCTGGATCTCCAAAATAAAAGAACCTTGCTGTACCCACCATTCCAACCTCCAACATATCCAAATATATATAATAATAATGATGATGATTATACATAATCAAACCTAGTGTTTTCTCAATCTCCAATCAGTTGTTGCTACGGAAAAAGTTATTGGGGATTCAATACTGTGTTATACCAGGGGTGTCAAAGTCTGTTTCATTGAGGGCAACATCAGGGTTGTGTTTGACCTTGGGGAGCTGGGGTGGGTGTGGCCAGCTCAATATCACCTATGTCAGGGACACGCCCTTGGTGGTCCGAGCATTCTGCCTTTGAAAATGGAACTCAGGAGGACTGGCTGTAGCCTTTCCAAGCTCCGTTTTCAGTGGCAGAGGCACCGTGGGCAGGTCCTTTGCTGTTTCCAGGGCGGTCCCACAGGCCAAATCTAAGCACCCCATTGGCGCTTGATCTCACTACGGGAGCGACTCTGATATGCAAGATAGAGTGTTTTTCACAAGGCTGAGGAGGGGTGTTTTTTTTAACGCAATCGGGATAGTAACTATAACCCAAGTCAAAAATGTTCAAAAGAAAAATGGCAGAGAAAAAAGAAAATGTGTTGTGTTAAAACACTAAAAAAAAAAAAAAATCGTTATAGCCAAGGAAATTATTCTTCATCATGTAACTAGTGTTTTTAAATATAGGAGGAAGAGACAGCAATACCGTTTTTATGCTTAAATTTTCCGTAAAGAATACATTATTTCCATAAATAATACATTATTTTGACTTCAATAGAGAAAAATATGACTTTTTATTAAGATTTCAGAATAATATGAAGTCTTTTTTTTCTGATCCATGACGCAGAAACGCAAACATTCACATGCATCAATTATACTAACCAAGGTAGTTCTGCCAGCAGCCTCGTGTTTGATTTTGATTGGGGAACCTACTGTCAAAGGGAGCCGTTTTGTAGTTCTCTATGTTGCGTTTTATGGCTTCAGACATACTTTTTCCCCTGAAAATAGATGTCAAATCAGGAAATTGATATATCCTGTGCTTCAAAATGTCAACTATTAGAAGACCTTCCCCTAGGAAAAAGATCAAGTTTTCCCTCTGGCAATTTTATCCCCCAAAGAATTTGATAGTGGATTCTCATAGATATTTTATTCTAAGTAGAATCCTGCTTATAAATCAATGTCTACTCCCAATTGTACGCCTTCTGTCTAGTGATCCCTTCCTCTACAATGAATGCAAATATGAAGATTAATTATCTCCTTACTAACTATGTCAGTTAGTGAGAAGTTGGAGTTGCTGTACAATCTACCCTTTTACTTGGCTTCCTCGCAAGTCACATTTTGGAAACCTTTCTCACCCTTTGGCCTCACCCAGCTCTTTGGGATAGCATTCTTTGGACACTGTAAAACGAAGGAAAGCTAAGTAAAATCATTAGCACATTTGTGGTCAAGGGAATGAACTTAGTGACAGCTTTAACAGTTGAGTTGCCTGACTACGACTGTCAAAGACTACCGGTACAGTCCATTTCTCCTATCTGCAAACAGTGAACCAGAAATTAAATCTTCTGTTCACATCAGCTATAGAAATATGTCTGGAACTCCTTCCTGCTAAATAGAAGAAAGCCTTGGTACCTTTACCAGTGACCAACACCTATTTTAATCTAATATATTAATATGCCTCTCCCTTTTAAAAAATCCTTCTGATAACAGACTGGAGATATGGTTTCACGCTTAAGCTTTACAGCAGAAAAGCTAGGTTTTAGCTTGCATATATATTCTAGCCTGAATAATGGAAGAGTTGGAAGGGACCTTGGAGGATATATGTATATATAAATATATAAAGGCATAAATAAGACCTTGGAATGCTCACATGTCAAGAGTTTGGAAGCAGATAGTTTATTCTGCAGTTCTGCTTGCTGGCTTTTGCCCAAAATAATAATTAAAAAAGGGCTGTGGTTGGTAGGATAATCAGATTAACAAACAATTAAATGTCTGAACCTTGAACAGATGACTAAATAAACATCTTGTTTATCTATTAGTTCAATTAGGTTCAGTTTGGAAGAAAGCTGCATCTACCAAAGCGATGCTTTCTAAGCAGCTCCTAAAATATTTCAACTGAACAATGGGAAGAAGAAAGCAATTGTAAGTTTTCATTAGACTGCTAGTTTTGTCTCTTTATCAAGAGACTTCCTTGGCACTTTCAATCAGGGGTCCCCAAACTTGGCAACTTTAAGACTTGTGGACTTCAACTCCCAGAATTCTCCAGCCAGCTCTGCTGGAGTTGAAGTCCACAAGTCTTAAAAGTTGCCAAGTTTGAAGACTTCTGCTTTAAATTATAGAAGACATCCTTTCCTAAAACGATTACCTATGGGTGGGGATGAAAGGTACAAAGGTATTTAATGAAAATACCATAGTTTAATGAAAAGAAGGACTAGGGGAGACATGATAGCAGTGTTCCAATATCTCAGGGGTTGCCACAAAGAAGAGGGAGTCAAACTATTCTCCAAAGCACCTGAAGGCAGAACAAGAAGCAATGGGTGGAAACTAATCAAGGAGAGAAGCAACTTAGAACTGAGGAGAAATTTCTTGACAGTTAGAACAATTAATCAGTGGAACAGAAATTGCCTCCAGAAGTTGTGAATGCCCCAACACTGGAAGTCTTTAAGAAGATGTTGGATAACCATTTGTCTGGAACGGTATAGGGTTTCCTGCCTAGGCAGGGGGTTGGACTAGAAGACCTCCAAGGTCCCTTCCAACTCTGTATTTGTATTTGTATCTAGCCTGCAGACAGGAAAACAATAAAAATGGCATGCCACTTGTGAGGCATTGTGCCCATTTCCCCATCAACCGAGACAAAACCCGAACTGTGGCTGTTTGGGGTCCAAAGCTCCCGAAGGACCCGGCTTCCTCCTCCTTCTCCTCCTCCTCCTCTTCCTGTTGCTGCCACCGCATGCACTGGACTCCAACCCCCATCATCCCCAACTGACACGCCGATGCAGCCCGAGACCCAAAGACCCGGACGGGCGCGGTTCCCTTTCGGGGTGGGGAGGCGCGATCAGCACCGGGCGTTCTCGCGGGGGAACCCAGGTCCCCTCCGAGGGCGAAGCGAGGCCCCGAGCAGCCGGGTTCGTCCTCCTCCTCCTTCCCGCTCGGCTGAGAGCGAGTCCCCGGCTTCTCACCTCAACGAGGCCGATGAAACAGCTTCTTCCTCAAAGTGACTTTCACCTGCACAACAGGCCACCAAGACGCCGGAACCAGCGACGGGGAGGCTAGAGCAGCACCGGAAGGACGGGAGCCAGGACGCTCTAGCTCCGCCCCTCGTTTTGGCGGGATCTCTCACGTGGCCAGCTGAGGGCGGCCCTGGCGCCAAAACCTCCAAATGCAGCCGTTTCCATAGCAGATGCGAGGGAACTACTGTATGGCCCCCCTTATGACTTGTGGACTTCAACTCCCAGAATCCCTGAGCCAGCCATTTTAATCTGGAAAACTCAGGTTCTAAGGCAGAGGTGGGGAACGATGGCCCCTTTTATGACTTGTGGACTTCAACTCCCAGAATTCCTGATCAAGCCATGCTGGCTTAGAACTTCTGGGAGTTGAAGTCCACGGATCATAAAAGGCCCATAGTTCCCTACCACTGTTCTAGATTGGGTGGCCAAACTGCATACATAACCTAGGTACTGAATTGACCCATTTTCTGTGGTGGAAGCCTTGCAAAGAGAAGGAACTCCCAGCTGCTGTAGCTTCCAGCACGCATATTATTATTTTCTTCCTGACGTTCATTGCATTTCTATTTTTAAAAGTTTCCTACAGCAATTAAAGATTTGCTCATTTTAATTAAACATCACTGCAATAACCTACACGAATCTCCCCCCCCCCCAAAAAAAGTCTGACAGTGTAAAACTCTTTGAGAGGGGGACGATTCCACATCCCTGGGCTAGGCTAGGCTCTGTTTAATCATATTAATTAATGTATTTCAATGAATATGGCCATCCACTTCAAAGTCATGACTTTGGTTGGCTAACATCAATTCAAAACTTTTTTAAAAACCCATACAACTATAGTGAGCAGCTGGGACATCAATAGCAATTGATTCTGCAGCTGTGTAAACGCTACCATGCATTTGAATCCTCAAGCCTGGTGACAAAACCATGCATTTTAAGGCAGTGGCCCCCAACTTTTTGGGCATCAGAGACCAGTTCCACGGAGCTAAGTTTTTCCACAGACGGAGGGGACGTGGTTTTGTGTGTGCTTCCTGCATCCCACATATGGAGCTTTGCTTGTTTGCGTGGCCCAGTTTCTGGCATGCCGTGGTCCAGTGCCTGTGTAGACCCCTGTTTTAAGGCCTTGTAAAACGCCACAAGGTTTAGGGCTAATTTAACCTTGGGGTGGGTGGGGTTACCCATGAGAGAAACGTCTTTGTTCTTGGGTCCTGCCAGGTGGGATTCCCTAATGCCAAGCATCTCCTAATCCAACAAACAAATAACAGGGAGAAGCAGTCGTTCAAATAACCCAGTCTGATACCATGTACGATATCCAACCATTGCTGGGTACTAGTGGTGGGTTGCAGGTGGTACACGCCAGTACGTGCGTACTGGACCCTGCCCGGAGCACCGGATACCGTTCCGGTATGGTGCTCTGTAGGGCCCACCCGGCCGCCCGAGCTCCTAACCGGTCTTTTAAGTCTTCGGCGCTTCCGGGCATGGCGCATACAGCTCCTGCACAATACTCCACTGAGCAGCTGGAGAGTTGCGGAGACACTAAGACGCATGCGTGCGCTGCACATGTCCATGTGAACACTGCCGGGCCCTTTCCAACCATATCGGTTGGAACGGGATCCGGACCCCACCCCTGCTGGGTGCCCTCTCCCAGTTATATAGAATTCAACTTCCATAATTGTCCACAATTGCCATCCTGGCTGAGAAATTCTAGGAGATGAAGTCCAGGCATCTGGCGGTTATGACATTTAAAGGTCAATGCTAATTTTAACTCAGTCAAATTCAAACAAATCGCAACTGTGGAGAATGTCCATCCAGTGTTGTACGTAGCCAGATTTTCTGATCTCCGTTTTTCCAAAACTGGATCCTAGAATGGAAAATGGGGAGAAAAATGGGTTCTCAACCTTCCCAATGCCACGACCCTTTAATACAGTTTCTCATGTTGTGGTCACTCCGAACCATAAAATTGGTGTCTCGGTTCCTAAGACCATCGAAAATATGTGTTTTCCGGTGGTCTTAGGCGACCCCTGTGAAAGGGTCATTCAACCCCCAAAGGGTTCCCGACCCACAGGTTGAGAACCACTGGTCTAACTGCCCTGGCTTTTTCAGGCTTAAAAATATTTCCAGTTAGAAAGCTAGAAAACTCTTCTAAAACAGAAATGAATTCCACACCTCACATAGAGAGCATTAAACACATTTTGGGGCTTCTGCTTTCCAGAAGGGTCTCTTTTTACTGAGATACATATTCAGTTTTCTTATCAGTGTTCTTTCATGCCTCAGGCTGTGCGATATAGAACAGGGGTGTCAAACTCAACTTCACTGAGGGGCGCATCAGGATTGTGTTTGACCTTGGAAGGGGGCAGAATAGGCATGGCCAGCTAGACGTCACTTGTGTCATGTGCTTGTCCGAGTACTCTGCCAGCAAAAATGGGCTCATGTGATCCGTTTTCCATTGTGACTGCCTCCTGCAACCCTCTTCCAGCGAAAATGGAGCTTTGCTGTGCTCCTCCCCAGCTCCGTTTGTACCCCTCCCGAGCTCCGTTTTCACTGGCAGAGGCACCGCAGGCCGGTCATTTGCTGTTTCCAGGGCAGCCCCCGCGGGCAAGATCTAAGCACCCCATGGGCCGGATCCAGCCCCTGGGCCCTGAGTTTGACACCGCTGATATAGAGCCAAGTTACATAAGGGTGAGAAACTGGTATTTTCTCACATCTGTGCCTCGGCCTTGGAATGGAAAAGAACAATGTGCTTAATCAAATATTTTGAACTGTGCACTCTTGCCAAAATTGTTTCCTATTTCTAAAGTCCCTGCAAACAGTTTGCCACGCAGAATCGAAACTATGGCACTGATCGGAGTCCTAGCAAACCTTCTGATGATATGCCTTTCTTACGGTAAGAGACTGGACAATGGAGCTTTAAGACAGTGTCTTTTTTGGTTTAAACCCCCAATTACATGAGTAAAAACCTGCATGAAATTATTAACTCTAGATGTACAAGCAGGTGGCAGGTAGAGAGTGGGCAGAGAGGTCCCAGTTGGTGCAAATGGAGAAGACCATTGCTGTATGTATAATGATGATATCAATTGACATATTTGATTCGTATCAGCAACACTAGCCAATTAAAAATATATAATCACAAGTATAGTCAGCTTCCTTTCGTGTTTCTATTTATTTGGCAACTGACTTCAATAGAGGAAGATAACATAGTATAAAATACCTTAAGAAAAATGTTGGGGAGGGATTTTTAGTCTTTTAAAAATGGTGTATGAAATGGCCATTAATTTTTGTCCAAACTGGTAAAACAAATCTGTTGCAATTAACCTAACTCCCATCCTGTGAGATTTGCTGCATTATATAGCGTGCAACATATGGGTCATTGCTTTTGAAACAACTATCAAAATTTGCATGTAGGGATTTTACTGCCATCAGTGTTGGCTCAAACTATTTTTAGTGAAATAAATCCAAATGTTATCTACTTCCCATCCAAATTTATAGATTAAATTCATTTTTTTCATCAAACTCTTCCCCACTTTCTCTGCTACTATTCCCTATTCTGCCATCCAATGAAGCCACCTTAAATATATATTATAACATACATACACACACACACACACACACACACACATGCTTAGCAATGCATTTCAGTAAGGTCAGCCCTCTGGACCAAATGCTTCTAAAAGCCCATCCTTTTTAGCAGCTAATCTGAACTATTTTTCTTATTTCAACTGATTAGCATAATCTGATTGCCGGTGATACCTTTAAGTTCTTGAGCAGCAAATGAAGCAGAGCAAAATATGCCAAAACTTTTGATAAGATCAGCTGACCCTGATTTCAGTCATCAGACTGGTAGAATCATGCTATTTAACCTTTTTCCAGCATAATTGGAGTTGCGGAGAAGAGTAATTTTTAGAACCGAAGCTTGAAAATCAAATGTCCCTTTTTGTTTGTACTTAATTTCTCTTCGATGGTAATCTGAAACCCAGGACTTATTTTTTTTGTTTACCATATGTTCTGATTTGACCAAGATGGTCCCAGTTTTTGGCTCCAGTACAAGCACCCTAACCGGTATGCAGAAATGTCCTGGAAAGTAGAACTGTACAGACCTGCAAAGGGAGACTCAGATATAGCCATGTATTAATAACTAGTTCCCCACTGCGCAGGGAGTGCAATGAAAGGGACATCTTCATTGAGCATCTATCTCCAGCTTTGCTTCTGCAAGCTTACAGATTATGACCTTTGTCTTGCAGCTTGAAGAGGTGTGGAGTTCAATCCCCAAAATTCACCATTCTGTCTGGGGAATTGTAGGAATTGAACTCCATACATTGTCAAGTTGCCACGGTTGAGAAACACTGGTTTAACTGGTTCAAAGTACAATAAGCTCATTGATATTGCTGTTTATGCTCTAAGGAGCTTCTATAGTTCCAGCAGCAAGACACTGTTTTAAATAGCTATTTGATCCTGGGATGAGAATGCTGTGCATGATAAAAATGTCTTTTTCACTTCCATATTGAATAAGTCAACTTCCCTCTCTTGGAAGTCTTCTACCCCCAAATCCAAGCACCACTAACAAAGCCGAGCCTGCTTCACTGACGTATTAAGTGTTAATGTCCTGGACAGATCATATTTTAGAGGGGGATGAGCTAGAATCTGTTTAATATTTAATGCATTTTTGCTTTCACAAATGTTTCTGTGTTGCATACACATACACAAACACACACACACATGCACACACGTGTACCGCTTTATAAATCCTTAGTAAGACCACACCTGGAATACTGCATCCAATTTTGGTCGCCACATTACAAAAGAAGATGTTGAGACTTTTGAAAAACTGTAGAGAAGGGCATCTAAGATGATTATGGGCCTGGAAAAAAATATATACGAAGAACGGTTGCAGAATTGCATTTGGCCAAACTAGAGAAAAGAAGGACTAAGGGTAAGATGATAGCAATGTTCCGGTATATGAAGGGCTGTCGCAAAGGGGGTCAATTTATTTTCCAAAGCACCAGAAGGCAAAACAAGAAACAATGGATGGAAAATAGTCAAGGAGAGAAGCAACCTGGCATCAAGGAGAAACTTCCTAACAGTGAGAACCATTAACCAGTGGAACAGAAGTTGCCTTCAGAGGTTGTGGGTGCTCTATCACCGGAGGTTTTTAAGAAGAGATTGGAGAGCCACCTGTCTGAAATGGTATAGGGTCTCCTGCTTGAACAAATTAGAGCACCTACAAGTTCCCTTCTAGCTCTATTCTAATTGACTGATATACATGCATATAGGAAGAGCCATGGTGGTGCAGTATGTATGCATGTGTGTGTGTGTGTGTGTGTGTGTATGTATGTATCTATGTATGTATCTATGTATGTATTGTGTCACAACCCCTGGTATGCCCAAATATGGGAGGGAGCATACTGCTTCCCTTTTCTGTCTTTCGGCTCACCCTAGGAGCCATCCAGGCAGAAAGACATTGTTTTTATGTTGCCTTGTTACATTTGTGTTGCATTTGTGCTGATAAATAAGTCTCCCTTTATTTATTTATCAGAACAAATGCAGCGTACACACACACACACACACACATCTGCCTACATGGGCATAGTCATGTATACAATTTGCAAATAATCCATTCAAATGCGTTGAAGGTGTGCGTCTCACAGTCTTCTGTGCCTCTCCAAAATTAGTGTACTGATAAAAACACTACTAATAAAGGCAATTCTCTTCGACTCCACAGCCAAAACTTTCTTGGTTTCTTTGCAGCAACAACCCCTCTTGATCGGATCATTGGAGGTTATGAATGTAACGAAAATGAACATCGTTCCCTTGTACTCTTGTATAACTCTGCAGGGTCTTTCTGCTCTGGGACATTGCTCAACCACGAATGGGTGCTCACCGCTGCCCACTGCAACAGGTGAGGGCATGACAGAATGTGGAAGGGTTGAGGGAGATCGTGCTTAGATATCCAGATTTTTTAAAGTAATGTTTCTGCTCATTTTAGTTACTTCTCTGTGCATTTTGCATGAGTCTTCTGCTGCTCCTGCTTCTCACAATCATATCTTGAGCAATGCTGCTTATATTTAGAATGTCCTTCTTCACCATAGTATTTGTATCTTCCCCTTTTTTCTGGGATATAATAACAACAAGCACAACAATATCTGGAACATTACCTGAACACCATCAACACTGACAAAATCAACACAGTCAATTGCAAAAGGCAGCTTTACTTGGAACAGCTTACATCCTGTGACAATCCCATTAACGCCATGGAAGCACAACATCTACTTATCCCATGTCCTTGGGAAGGACTCGACAGGTGGATAAAAATGGAAAATCCAGTCTAAATATCTGACTGACTGTGCAACCTACCAGAATATATAAACCATATGCCTGACTTGGGGGGTTTTCAATAAGAAAATAAATTTCAAAAGAAAAAAAATTAAGAAAGCATACAAGATTTTTAAAAAACCATGATGAAGTGAGAGGTTCCTCTCTCCCTTGTCAAAGACCTGGCACGTCTTCACAGCCATTCAAACCAAGAGCAGAATGGGCACTATCCAGATCTTGCGTTCATCTTTATCTATCGCACAATCCTTTGAGATAGTTTGGGTTGAGAGAGGATGTGTGCAATACAAAATCATAGCCTTAGTACCATAATCACATGGGTTCTATCTCAACCCTTTAACACAGTCACAGTTTATACATGCCACGTTCACTCAATGCACATCCAAGTCAGGAAAGAGATTAATTCATACTCCGCGCTCAGCTTGCTTAGTGCTAAAAGGCACACAGCTCAGTTTACGCTTCAAGATTTTGCCCAGGCCTCTAGGACATCTAATTCAGTCTTGTCAGCATGGATTGATTGTAACTCTTCCAAGTTTCAGACAAGTTTTCCCCCCCAAACACCATTGGAGAAGGTGGGTTATGGCCCTTTCTTGTTTGGCACTAATGATCCTATTTGAGGACCAAAATGAGGTCAAGAACCACCCCAATTCATCTAGGGTTTACTTTAAGTGACTCCTTAACTTTTTGTTGTTTTTCTTGTAGGGACGATATCCAGATAAAGCTTGGTGTGCATAACATACATGTACACAATGAGGATGAGCAGATAAGAGTCCCGAAGGAGAAGTTGTGTTGTCGCAATACCAATAACTGTACCCAATGGAGCCAGGACATCATGTTGATCAGGCTGAACAGTTCTGTTAACAGTAGCACACATATCGCGCCTCTCAGCTTGCCCTCCAACCCTCCCCGTGTGGGCTCAGTTTGCCGTGTTATGGGCTGGGGCACAATCACATCTCCTGAAGGTAGGGATCTCCATCTATACCCTCAGACAAAGCTATTGATGTAACATCAAGCATCAAACATCACATGAGCTGTGGTGGCGCAGTAGTTAGAGTGCAGTACTGCAGGCTACTTCAGCTGACTGCTAGCTGCAGTTTGGCAGTTCAAATTTCACCGGCTCAAGGTTGACTCAGCCTTCCATCCTTCCGAGGTGGGTAAAATGAGGACCCAGATGGTTGGGGGAAATAGGCTGACTCTGTAAACTGTTTAGAGAGGGCTGTAAAGCACTATGAAGCAGTATATAAGTCTAAGTGCTATTGCTATCAACCAGGGTTAGGGTCCCCACTATGTCTGATGATACCCATGAAGAGATTGGAATGTGGATGGGCAAAGGAGTTCCCTAAGATTCCATTTTTTCATTAGTTCCACACCCACAATTTGAGAAGCCTTCAAATGCCCATCACTTGATTTAAAACCTATTAATATCTTGACAAAAAACATCCTTTGCAAACATTTAACTAATTCTATTTTTCTCAGGAGTCCCTTTGGGCAACTTTGAAAAACAGTACTTCGTACTCCCAGGCAGTGAGATAAGCTCTATTGGTTGGAGACAATGGGAATTATAGCTCTATGTATCTAGGTGGTAAATTGTGGAAGGTGGAATTATGTAACTTTGTATATTTTTTATTTTTTCAGTGACTTATCCCGAAGTCCCTCATTGTGTTAACATTAATATACTCCATAATGAGGTCTGTCAAGCAGCTTACCCATCGTTGGCAGGCAATATATTGTGTGCAGGTGAACTGGAAGGAGACAAAGATTCATGTAAGGTAAGATGATCCCATCAAAGACAGACTTCTAAAGAAACGATGTCAGTTTTCAAAGCTATGATAAGAGGTCCAGTCTTGAAGGCATCTTGTAGAAACATACATACCAAGTTACAGCTTTTTCTAACTCCAGTGCCTCCTAGGTGTCTGGATTTCCAGACTTCCCAATAGTGGTGGTGATGCTGGTGGAGGAAACTCTAGGAGTTAAATTGTAGAAGGATCCTGGATTGGGGAACACCGAAGTGAAACATTTGACGTTATATAGGAATGGACAATGGAAGAGGGAACAATTTGCAACTCTTCCCATTCATAGATAGTGATGTGATGTTCTATTTTTGATTTTTCTTAACAGGGTGATTCTGGGGGACCCCTCATCTGTGATGGACAAATCCAGGGCATTGTATCTTGGGGGCGCTTTCCTTGTGCCCAACCTCTTGAGCCTGGCGTCTACACCAAGGTCTTTGATTATCTTGAATGGATCCAGGAGATTATTGCAGGAAATACAAACGTGATTTGCCCCAATGACTACTTTTGAAAAAGATAAAAAGGAGAAAATGTTATGTATTAGTACATCTCTTCTATATCCCCAACCATATCCAACTAGTTTGGAAAATATTCCCGGGAAGTAAGCTTTTTCTAGACTCAATGAGACTGCCTTTGGAGTAAGAAATACTCAAAATAATGCTGCAGGAATCATGTCCCAATTAAATATCAGAATAAAATCTCAGTAAAATGGAGGCCTGTTTTAGGGCGAGGTGCAAAATTTTCTGACTCTAAAATGACCATTCCAAATATTTTAATCTCTAAACATCCTTCAATTTCTGTCCACTTCTAGGACAGTAGGGTCCTTGATGCTCCCTGAGCTCGTTTTCTTGCAGATGTTTAATTACCCAGCTAGGTAACATCATCAGTGCTAGAATATTCTCTTCTATTGGTACTTCTGTGACATTTATAATACGCTCATATGGAGTCATGAACATATCCATATATACTCGAATCCCATTGTTGCCTAAAAAGGATCCCAGAATAATCCCTACTTCCCAACCACAAAATAGAATCTTTTCAGAATCATGTTTTCATGTAAATTCTCAAGTATCAAGAGGAATAAAATCTTATACATCATCTCTCACTTGTTTTCTGACCCTTCAGTTTTAACACTCTTAGTAAAGGAATGGCCTGGCAAATGGCAGTGTTTGACCAACTAGGCTTAAAAACTGAAAAAAGTCTTCTCTGGGTAGTATGTGGATAGGATACTACCAGAGTAGGAAACTGAAAAAAACAAAAAATCTGAAAAATGGCAATGAAGCTCACAATTGTTTGGGTTCTTGTAGGGCAGGAAACCATCACCAAACCAACCTGTTTAATAGCGTGATTCAATGTGTACCGTAAAGCCAATTGAGACTTACTCCTACCATTTATGGATGCAATGGCAGAGATCAGATTTTTACATAACCTCAACGGAGCTACATTTGGTTTTGCTATGATTTAGAACCGGGCTTCCCTCTTAATCTAACTCTGCCCTAGTAATACAGAGAGAGTCGTTTTTCCACACCACACAGACAAATTGATCAGTGAGAGGGGTGGGGGTGGGGGAAGTTGCCTTGATATGGTCTAACTGCCCTGGCTTTTTGAGGCTTAAAAACACTCCTAGAAAAAAAAAAATCTGTTTTCCTTCCGCCCTAAAGAGGAAGAGAACAAGAGCGCTTGATCAAATATTTTGAACTGTGCATTCTGGCCAAATTTCTAAAGTCCAAACAAACAGTTTGCCACACAGAGTGGAAGCTATGGCACTGCTTGCACAGCTGCTACTATATCTTCATTACGGTAAGAGCCTGGACAACGGAGCAAAGGGTGGAGGAGCTTTAGGTGTCTTTTTTGGTTTAAACCTCCAGTTACATGAGTAAACCTGCACGAAATTATTAACTCGAGATGTACAAGCAAGGTACAGGTAGAGAGTTGGGGGGGGGGGGGAGAAGGCACGGTTGGTGAAAATAGAGAAGACTATTGCTGTCTCTCAGAGGTGGTATTCAGCAGGTTCTGACCAGTTCTGGAGAACCGGTAGCGGAAATTTTGAGTAGTTTGGAGCACCTGTAAATACCACCTTTAACTGACCCTGCCCCCATCTATTCTCTGCCTCCCGAGTCCCAGCTGATTGGGAGGAAATGGGGATTTTGCAGTAACCATCTCCTAGAGTGGGGAGGGAATGGAGATTTTACAGTATCCTTCCCCTGCCACACCCACAGAACCAGTAGTAAAAAAAATTGAATCCCACCATTGCATGCCTAGCACGGACACACACACACACACACACACACACACAGAGGCCCTCCAAGGTCAAACACAACCCCGATGTAGCCCTCACTGAAATTGAGTTTGACACACCTGGTCTATGATGAAATCTAATGAAGCAGCTGGGGCAGCAGTATGGTAAACACCACTCCTACAGGTATAGCTCCTCATTTCACTCATACACCTTGAATTATTTCACCCTGTGATTTATTTAGGTTTGGTTTGGTCTAGTGTAAAGAGCAGTGGTTAGAATGCAGTACAAATTGCCTGTAATTTGGCAGTTCGAATCTCACCAGGCTCAAGGTGGACTCAGCCTTCCCTCCTTCCGAGGTGGGTAAAATGAGGACCCAAATTGTTGGGGGCAATAGGCTGACTCTGTAAACCGCTTAGAGAGGGCTGCAAGGCACTAAGTACTATTGTTATATACGTATATACACCAGGGGTGTGTTCCGGCTGCTGCTACTCAGGGATGTGCACTTATCTCTCTCTAGTACTGCATACGCAGTACTAAAAAAAAAACAAGATGGCAGCGCCTATGGCCCTGCTGAGAAAACGAGTTCGGGGGCGTGGCAGGCCTGGGTAGCTGCTATTTCCAGCTACCCATGCCTCCAAGTTACTACCAGTTCAGCTGAACCGGTCCGAACCGGTAGGAACCCACCTCTGATATACAGTAACAGACATACATACATACAGTACATACACATATTAATCAATTAAAGATTCTGTTAGATTGGGTAATGGATAGGCACACACAGGCTTAACGGTAACAACAGCTCTTTCTTAAGTACAACAAGTGAGAACAATCCTGCGAAGGTTGAGTCTGACAGCAGCCCTTTTATAGGGAGCTGTCAGACCCTTCGACCAATAGGATGAAACCTCTGTTCCCGCTGGAACAGAGGACCTTGGTGGAAACCACTGTATCTAACAGATTAACAGGTAGTTTCCCTATATAGGTACAGGTATGTAAATGATTTGCAAATATTCCATTTTATTCAACAGGTTTGCTGCAGTGTTTCCCACAGTCTTCTGTGCTCCTCCAAAATTAGTGTACTGATAGAAACACTACTAATAAAAGCTATTCTGTTCTACTCCACAGCCAACTACCGTAGTGAACTTTCTTGGTTTCTTTGCAGCCCATATTACGGAAATCGTTGGAGGTTTTGAATGTAGCGAAACAGAACATCCTTTCCTTGTACTCTTGTATAACTCCGCAGGGTCTTTCTGCTCTGGGACCTTGCTCAATCACGAATGGGTGCTCACCGCTGCCCACTGCAACAGGTGAGGGCATGACAGAATGTGGAAGGGTTGCGGGAGACCGTGCTTAGATATCCAGATTTTTTAAAATAATGTTTCCGCTCATTTTAGTGACTTCTCTGTGCATTTTGCATGAGTCTTCTGCTGCTCCCGCTTCACACAATCATATCTTGAGCAATGCTGCTTATATTTCAAATGTCCTTCTTCACCATAGTATTTGTATCTTCCCCTTTTTTTTCTGGGATATAATAACAACAAGCACAACAATATCTGGAACATTACCTGAACACCATCAGCACTGACAAAATCAACAGTCAATTGCAAAAGGCAGCTTTACTTGGAACAGCTTACATCCTGTGACAATCCCATTAATGCCATGGAAGCACAATAATCTACTTATCCCATGTCCTGGGTAAGGACTCGACAGGTGGATAAAAATGGAAAATCCAGTCTAAATATCCGACTCACTGTGCAACCTACCAGAATATATAAACCACATGCCGCCTGACTCTGGGGGTTTGCAATTCAAATATATTCTTTTTAAAAAAGCATAAAAGATAAAACCATGATGAAGTGAAGGGCTTCTCTCTCCCTTGTCAAAGGCCTGGACGAGGCAGCACGTTTTCATAGCCATTCAAAACAAGAGCAGAGTGGGCACTATCCAGATCTTGTGTTCGACTTTATCTATTCCACGATCCTTTGAGATAGGTTGGGTTGAGAGAGGATGTGTGCAATGCAAAAGCATAACGTGAGGACCATAATCACATGGACTCCTTAACGTTTTGTTGTTTTTCTTGTAGGGAAAATATCCAGATAAAGCTTGGTGTGCATAACAAACATGTACACTTTGTGGATGAGCAGATAAGAGTCCCGAAGGAGAAGTTGTGTTGTCTCAAAACCAATAACTGTACCCAATGGAGCCAGGACATCATGTTGATCAGGCTGAACAGTCCTGTTAACATTAGTGAACATATCGCGCCTCTCAGCTTGCCCTCCAACCCTCCCGATGTGGGCTCAATTTGCCGTGTTATGGGCTGGGGCACAATCACATCTCCTGAAGGTAGGGATCTCCATCTCAGCCAAAGCGATTACCATGTTTCCCTGAAAATAAGACAGGGACTTATTTTCTTTTGAGCTCCGAAATAAGCGTGTGGCCTTATTTTCGAGGGAGGTCTTATTTTTGAGATGCAGGAGGTGGTGAGCGTGGTCACCTCATGGCTGCTGCTGTTGCAATATTCTTGGGAGGGGGGGTTATTTTAGTGCATGCACTCAAAAGTCCAGTTGGGCTTATTATCTGGGGAGGTCTTATTTTCAGGGAAACAGAGTAACATCAAACATTTTTAGGGTCTCACTATAATGATACCCATGAAGAGATTGGAATGTGGATGGGCAATGGAGTTCTCTAAGATTCCATTTCTTCATCAGTTTCACACCCACATGGTCCTCGGAATAAAATAAATAAGGAACTGGCATACTCTATAGCAAAAATAAAAACGACTTTCTAGAATCAGGTTTATTTATAGCAGCTCTATAGTGGAACTATGTAACTTTGCGTATTTTTCATTTTTTTCAGTGACTTATCCCGAAGTCCCTCATTGTGCTAACATTAACATACTCGATTATGAGGTGTGTAAAGCAGCTTACCCATCGTTGGCAGGCAACATATTGTGTGCAGGTGAACTGGAAGGAGACAAAGATTCATGTAAGGTAAGATGATCCCGTCAAAGACAGACTTCTAAAGAAACAATGCCAGTTTTCAAAGCTATGATAAGAGCTCCAGTCTTGAAGGCATCTTGTAGAAACATACATACCAAGTTACAGCTTTTTCTAACTCCAGTGCCTTCTAAGTGTCTGGATTTCCAGACTTCCCAATAGTGGTGGTGATGCTGGTGGAGGAAACTCTAGGAGTTAAATTGTAGAAGGATCCTGGATTAGGGAACACCGAAGTGAAACATTTGATGTTATATAGGAATGGACAATGGAAGAGGGAACCATTTGCAACTCTTCCCATTCATAGATTGTGATGTGATGTTCCATGTTTGTTATTTCTTAACAGGGTGATTCTGGGGGACCCCTCATCTGTGATGGACAAATCCAGGGCATTGTATCTTGGGGGCGCTTTCCTTGTGCCCAACCTCTTGAGCCTGGCGTCTACACCAAGGTCTTCGATTATCTTGAATGGATCCAGGATATTATTGCAGGAAATACAAGCGTGATTTGCCCCAATGACAATTTTTGAAATGATAAAAAGGAGAAAATGTAATGCATTAGTACATCTCTTTTATAACCCCAACCATATCCAACTAGTTTGGAAAATATTCCCAGGCAGTAAGCTTTTTCTAGACTCAATGAGGCTTCCTTTGGAGTAAGAAATACTCAAAAGTGCTGCAGAAGTCATGTCCCAATTAAATATCAGAATAAAATAATCTCAGTAAAATGGAGGCCTGTTTTAGGATGAGGTGTAAAATTTTCTGACTCTAAAATGACCATTCCAAATATTTTAATCTCTAAACATCCTTCAATTTCTGTCCACTTCTGGGACAGTGGGGTCCTTGATGCTCCCTGAGCTCGTTTTCTTGCAGACGTTTCATTACCCAGCTAGGTAACATCATCAGTGCTAGAATATTGTCTTCTGTTGGTACTTCTGTGGCATTTTCAATACACTCATATGGAATCTTGAACATATCCATATATATCAGAGTCCCATTGTTGCCTAAAAAGGATCCCAGAATAACCCCCACTTCCCAACCACAAAATAGAATCTTTTCAGATCATGTTTTCATGTAAATTCTCAAGTATCAACCATAATAAAATCTTATAAATGGTCTCTCACTTGTTTTCTGATCCTTCAGTTTTGACACTCTTCGTAAAGGAATGGCAGCATTTGGCCAACTAGGCTTAAAAGCTGAAAAAAGGTCTTCGCTGGATATTGTGTGGATAGGATACTACCAGAGTGGGAAACTGACAAATAAAAATTCTGAAAAATGATGTAGCTCACAATTGCTTGGGTTCATGTGGGTCAGGAAGCCATCATCAAACCGCTTAGAGAGGGCAGTAGAGCACTATGAAGTGGCACATAAGTGCTATTGCTATTGCTATAAGCCATTCCTGCTTGCCAGTTATTTGGTGACATGGGGAAGAACCATATTAGCTTACTAATTTAATTTTAATGACCTCCAAATTGAAACAATTTTTAATCCTGGCCTCCAGCATTTCAAATGCTATCTTTTACTTCAAAAAATGTTTCCCCCTCCCCAAATCTGCCACCAGAGGCAGGCTGGTGATCAACTCAACCCCATCTACTTGTTTAAGAGGCAACCCCTGCCCATAAGATAGGGCAGGAGTGTCCAAACTTGGCAACTTTAAGACTTGTGGACTTCAACTCCCAGAATTCCCCAGCCAGGCTGGCTGGGGAATTCTGGGAGTTGAAGTCCACAAGTCTTAAAGTTGCCAAGTTTGGACACCCCTGAGATAGGGCAACCTTCTAACCCAGGGGTGTCAAACTCGGTTTCATTGAAGGACGCATCAGGGATGTTTGACTTCGGAGGGCTGTTGGTGGGCGTGGCAATGGTGGGAGTGGCCACGGTGGGCACTTGACACAAGCTCAAGATGCATTTTTTCCCTTCTGTTCTTTCTTTCCGGTTCTTCACTATAACCATTTTCCTATCTCTTCTACCACATATTACTGGCAAACATGTATTACTTATTCTTCATATTCCACTAAACTTTTTATTTCTAAATGTATACCCCATTGTTTAATAGTAAATTGCTTCTCTGGACAGAAAAGCTATTCATACTATTGTATTGTTATTATTCAACTAATAAAAATGCAATAGCATAAATAACATAATACAAGATCTAACAGCAGAGGTAAACTTCTAGGATAGTAAATGGAAATGGTTGTCAATTATAGATAGTTGATTGTAGATTAAATGGACCTACAGTATGTAAAATCTGGCATTAAAGTGTAGAATTAAGATAGGATGTTGCTTGTTTTCTATCCAGATTAGCCACTTGAGGCCACATAATTGTAATCCAGTCCAATCCAGTCCTCCTGCAGAACTCTGCTGGCTGAAAAGTAGCTGCGCGAAGGCCCCAGGTTTGACACCCCTCTTCTAACTAATGCATCATTCTTATACATTGTTTTCACAATATAGGCTAAATGATGGTTGAAACCACAGTCCGAGACCTGTTACAGAAGTCTACCAATGCTTCCGTGACTCTCAGACTTTGAAAACCATAATTAACAAAGGTTTGTGACATTACTGACGGTGTTTAAAAGCTGAATATGAGGAAGTACATTTTGGAATAGATCAGCCTTTTATTGTCATGCAAAGCATCACCCAGAACGTGGTGTACAAGGAATACAATAGCTGCCCAAAATCATCATGTCTCTTTAGCTTTGAGCAATAGCAAACCTCCGAGCAGGGTAGCCATCAACCGACCAGACTTTCTACCCCTAAGGGTCCCTTCCCTTACAAATAGCCCTTCCTGCCTGTCTGTTCCTGAGACTTCAGCGCAGCCAACTTCTGGCTGAAGCCCGCTGCCTTGCTCTCTCCGGATAGGGCTGCCGTCCGGGCTCAGGATGCAGAAACTGGTAGTCTTCTGCCAGGGCGACAGCTTCATCCCCATTTTCTGGATGACGCTCCCGGACCCATTTCTGGACATCCTCGGGGAGGAGGTTCAGGAACTGCTCGAGGACTAGCTGCTCAACGATTTCCTCTTTGCTGTGGGCCTCTGGTTTCAACCACTGGAACAACAACTCCTGGAGCCGCTCATAAGCCACTTGGGGACCTTCAGTCTCTTTATAGGCGAAACCCCGAAAGCGTTTGCGCTTATTTTCTGAGACCATATTGGACAAGCACGGAATAGCCTGCTCCACCTTTGTGCAGCCTCCAGCCCGGCTGACATCCAAACTGCTGTGTGCTTCCTGGGCTTCTCCAAAGAGGTCAGGCAGCAGCATAGCCCTTCTTGGCTCTCTGGCTTCCTGGCAGACATCAGGCATTTCTTTAAAGGCTTCAGCATCATCTTCCATCATCCGTTTTGCTCCCTTCCCTTCGTTCAAGGGTGGCACTGGAACAGCGACAGCTACCTCCACAGGAGGAGGCACCAAGGCTGCCTCAGTCTTTGGCCCCTCTTCATGTTTCACTTTCATTTTTGTGACCTGGCATGGATCAGCAGGCTCTGCTGGCATTTCCAAAGGTTCAGCATCCTCACTCAAACATTTGGCAACCGTCTTCGGCCCGCTCTGATCGCTATCCGAGTCCTGATGTTTAGTCATAATGTCATCCTCTGATTCCCTATCTTCCGCAGCGCTAGAACAGGAGCTATCCAGGAATGGTTCTTGAATCTCACTGGCCATTCTTCCCCAGGTGTTGCAGCTTTTTTTTTTCTGCTGGGAAAGTTCTATAATAAGAGATGTCAAAAAGAGAGAAAAAATTGTGGTAAAAATTCAAGATTAACTCTAAAGACTTCTGTGTAGACATTCATAAAATAATGAGCAGAATCGGGCTCAGAAGTGTGGACAACAGGTACCCAAGGAAAGATGTGGACCAGTGGTGGGTTCCTACTGGTTCGGCAGAACCAATAGTGGTTTGGCAACCTGGGTCGCTGGAACCGGCAGCGACCCAGGCCTGCCACACCCCTGAACCGGTTCACCAGTTCATTTTGTTTTTTAGTTCTGCGCATGAGCAGAGCAATTTTAATTGTACTGCGCCTGCGCATACATAAGCGAACCGGGTTTCCTGATCTGAACCCCAGGGAACTCCCAACTCTTCTAGTTAAGATGTTAACGAGGAAAACAAAATAATGAAGAGATCTTGGAGTAACTGTTGCTAATGAAGACAAATATTCTGTGAAGTAGTCATGTTAGGTGTACAATTATAGTGTAGACACTGTAAAACTGTGCTGAAAACAGACTAGCCTTCTTTGTAGGTACTTACATTTTTCTACTGGTGTGGATTACTGCTGCTTCACTATATCGGCCTCCCTTTAATCTGTATTTTAAAAAAGCAAAGCGACATATAAACACACACTTGGGAACAAATGACAGCTAATGCGACTGCTTTCCTTGTCACTTCACAAAACATCTGATTCTCCAGGGGCCAACTAAGTACTAAAGGGGGGAAATTACAAGTATGCACAACTGTATAATTTTATGTTATAACTTGCCTTTCTTCAGATAGTGGAATACACACAACTCCACATAACATGCTGTTTGCAGAATGGCTGCCTTTTTGTTATGTATGTATATATGTATAATTAAATTTCTCCAAGAATTCAAAAACTCCCCAAAGTGGCATATCCTTACGACTCCCAAGATACAGTACAGGTAGTCCTCAACTTACAGCCACAATTACGACCCAGCATTTCTGTGGTTAAGTGAGACATTTCTCATGTGAATTTTGCCCCATTTTACCACATTTCTCACCTCAGTTGTTTAGTGAATCCCTGCAGTTGATAAGTTAGTAACCCGGCTGTTAAGTGAATCTGCCCCCCCCCCCAATTGATTTTGCTGGCTAGAAGGTTGCAAAATGGGAATCACATGACCCCAGGATGCTGCCACAGTCATAAGTATGAACCAGTGGCCAAGCATTGTTGAATTTTGACCACAATGATCCTGGGGATGCCGCAAATATCTTCATTGTGAAAAAAAAAAAACCTGGTCCCAAGTCCCTTATTTTTCAGTGCTGTTGTAACTTTGGCCACTAAATGAACTGTTGTAAGTTGAGGACTACCTGTACTGAAATAAATAACATTTATTTATGTATTTTATTCATTTAAAATTTGGATGAGAGGGGGGGGGAATGTGAGGAAGGAGAACAGGGCCCACCCATTCTCGGAGGCAACCGTTACACGAGGCCCGACGTTTTCCTTAGAAACACTTGGCAGCCGAGATCCGAAAGGATTTCCGTCCCTTCCCCATTCCCCACCATGCTAAACGCCGAGCTCGCAGGAAACCTTTCGCTTTCCGCCACAGGATGGGCGCAAACCAGCTTTCCCCTCTCAGGAGCCGCAATCTCGAAAATCGCCAGGGAAGAGAAATGGAAGGGAAATTTGCAAGAGGGAAGGCGGGAGAGCAAAGCCAGCGATGCTTCGCCCTGAACCTCGAGCGGAGCGGCTGGCCTCTTTCCTCCCCCCTCGCTCCCGAGGAGGCCGGGTAAGCGCCCCACCAGGCCTCGGGGGCTTTATAGCATCCGGGCTCCTCGTGCAGGAGGCGAGGGAAAGGCCTTTCTCTCCGGGAGCGACGCCTTCGTTTCAGATTCGCCGCCTCCCTGGGCCGAGGGCGGCTGCCCCGCCAACCGAGAAAAGCGGACATCGCCGCCGCCACCACCCGCAACCTACCTGCGCCTAAGCCAGGCCCGCTTTCAGTCGCTTCGAAACCGCCTCCGGAAATCCCCCCGATTGCTTCCGGCCCAGTCGCGAGGGAGGTTGACGGTTTAAAGCCGGAGAAAGTAGAGCTATAAAGGGTAGAAGAGTCGTTCCCCTCCCCTCCCAGTGGGAGCGCCATTGAGAAACTGCTTCCGAGGATGATCAACCGTAGACCGAAAGGATGGCGTGTTTTGATAGGCAGCCGCGTTAGGCGACAAGTTTAAAACCAAAAAACAAAAAACAAAGATTGGCAGTGCAGAGTCCCTTCCAACTATTTTATTCTATTCTATTCTACTCTATTCGTATTCTATTCTTCTCTACTCCTATTCTAACTCTATTCTTATTCTATTCTATCCTTTCCTATTCTACTCTTCTTCTATTCTATTCTTCTTCTATTCTATTTTATTCTATTCTACTCTACTCTTATTCTATTCTAACTCTACTCTTATTCTATTTTTATTCTATTCTAACCTACTCTTATTCTATTCTAACTCTACTCTTATTCTATTTTATTCATATTCTATTCTACTCTACTCTTATTTTTTCTCTCTACTCTTATTCTATTCTATTCTATCCTTATTCTATCCTATCCTATTCTACTCTACTCTTTTTCTATTCTACTCTACTCTTATTCTATCCTACTCTACTCTTATTCTAATTCTACTCTTATTCTATTCTATTCTATCCTTATTCTATCCTATCCTATTCTACTCTACTCTTTTTCTATTCTAACTCTACTCTTATTCTATTCTACTCTACTCTTATTCTATCCTACTCTACTCTTATTCTAATTCTACTCTTATTCTATTCTATTCTATCCTTATTCTATCCTATCCTATTCTACTCTACTCTTTTTCTATTCTAACTCTACTCTTATTCTATTCTTATTCTATTCTACTCTACTCTTATTCTATTCTATTCTATCCTTATTCTATCCTATCCTATTCTACTCTATTCTTATTCTATTCTAACTCTACTTTTATTCTATTCTATTCTATCCTTATTCTATCCTATCCTATTCTAACTCTACTCTTTTTCTATTCTAACTCTACTCTTCTATTCTATTCTTCTTATATTCTATTTTATTCTATTCTAGGATCTGGATGGTAGCCTTTGTCTCTGATGTATCAAATGCCTGTGTATATCACTGAAAACTCTTGAACACTCCTGGTTTAAACGTTGATAAATAGTCCTCCATAAGGACTAATAAATCCACAGGGGGAAAACAAAGCACTCAAAGGAGTGCATAAGTGCCAAGGAATGAGCTGAGCCTTTCTATCCAGGTAGTCCTTGACTGACGACCACAACAGAGCCCAAAATTTCTGTTGCTTAAGTGAGACTTTTGTTAAGTGAGTTTTGAGCCATTTTACGACCTTCCTTGCCTCTGTTGTCAAGTGAATCCCTGCGGTTGATAAGTGAGTTACCCGGTTGTTAAGTGAATCTAGTTTCCTCATGGCCTTTGCTTGCCAGAAGGGCGCAAAAGGGCATCACGTGACCTCAGGACACAGCAACGGTCATAAATATGAACCGGTTGTCAAGCGTCTGAATTTTGGTCACAATTTTGATCATGGGGATGCTGCAAAGGTCATAACTGTGAAGAACGGTCATAAGTCACTTTTTTTTCAGTGCCGTTGTAACTTTGAACAGTCAGTAAACGAACTGCTGTAAGTTGAGGACTACCTGTAGTCGTGAGTGGAAGCTGCGGGCTGCACATTGACCCTCAAACCAGCCCATTAATTTCAAGGTTTTCTTTGTGGTCTGTGCCTCGCAAACTTAGTAAATTAAGTGAATTGAATAAACAGTGGTCAAACTAATCAAAGGGAAATTCTTTGAGGCATATAAATCCAATAAAACAATAAAACAACAAGCAAAACAAACAAACTTTTGTTAGGCCATATTGCAACGTCCACTGGCCAAAGGAAAGGGCAAGCACTTAAAAAAATGTTGCATACGAAGAAGCATGAAAAAGCACTATAAACTCAGAATGGGCTGTTTTATTTTACATTCTGTCCCTCTCCGGAAAGAATAAACATTGTAAATCTTTTGCCTTGTTCAAGGTACTGCTTTCCGGATCTCTTTGGAGGATTGATTAAATTGGTGGTCAAATCAAACTTGAAAAGGAGAGGGATTAGTTTTGCCTAAAAGGCCAATTGCCAAAACATTTTACAGAGCTGGCTCCTTGGTAATGTAAAGTGCCCCACAAATCTTGTGTGCTTGCAATAAAAATATTGAAGATACTACTGACTTTTTTTTAATGTGAAAACTCTGTTGACTGTAGTGCTTAAGTTTCAAGTAGATCTCTGGAGCTGTGTGACTTGTGATGTAGATTAACTGATGTTGCTTTAATTGTGGCAAACCTCTTTAGAGCTAGTCCAGTTAATACATTTTCATTTGTTTTTTCAACAGTATTGAATGAGAATTGTAATTGATTCCAACTTCAGCTCCTGCTTCTTCTCTTCCTCCCTCCTGCCTCAACTTGAGAATGTTAAATTGTAGGCTAGGGAAAAAACCCCACATCTGATACTCCCAGTAACTGAATATCCCAGGACATTCTGATAGCCTTAAAAAGACATGCCAAAGTTATCCAACTTTTGATCATGTAACTAGGAAGGCTGTAATGGTTTTTAAGTGTGAGGATGCATCCTAAGTCACTTTTTTCAATGCAGTAGTAACTTCAAGCAATCACTAATCAAATGGTTATAAGTCAAGCAGTGTGTGTGTGAGAGAGAGAGAGAGAGTGTGTGTGAGATCGAGAGGGAGAGAGAATATTAATTTTCCCTTAGTTTATCTTTTCCATTCTCTCCCTTGTCAAGTATTCAAAGTTCTTTATAAAATAAACTTTACATTTCTTACAAAAAAAGTTCCTGTTTTGTATATGGTGATAATATTCTTCTTATGCTGATCAACACTATTTTCACTTACACAGTTGATGTTGGGCTGTGATTATTGTACTCTTGAATATATTAAGAGAGAATATAATGTTCACCATGAAAGCAAGCTGGATCTAGAATACCTCAAGGCCTGTATGAAGCTAACAATTCCTTCCAAAACCATTGCTTGCTTTCCGAAACAGGAGCTTTGGTTTCTTGTGGATTCAAAGGAGGCTTTCTGTTTGCAGACTTCTGTGCTAATTGGGTCAATGCACATGCTATTTATTGCCCATAAGGGGTACAGTCAATCATTCCCAGTTGCTTTATTTAAACTCAAGCAGAAAAGGGAAGAAAGAGATTACTACAGTATATAAAAAAAAACCCCAAGGGTAACAATAAAAAGGTAAAGGAATGACAACATTTGCACCATAGCAGGGAAAGAGCATCTGGATCAGAGCCTGCTGTAGTCTAAGCAATCCAACAGGATAGGGAAGGGAGAGGGAATCACGGGCAGGGATAAGTTGTAAGTCTCAGGCAATCAAGAGCAAAGGGTGCTTTTCACTCTCCTTTTAAATCAGGCGCTTCTAATATTGCTGCTGAATTTCTTGATTTGGGGGTACATTCGGCCCATGCAAGGATTCAGAGATGCTACAGGAAAGAGATAACATGATTAGTATTGGATGAAAATATTTTAAACATTTTATATTCTATTCAGAGAATGAATGCGTGGCAAAACAATTTAAAACAAAAGTGGCTAGCGATTTCGAACCAAGGCCAGATATTTCATTAAGAAAAAAAAAAGAGATTCATTCACAAAACGAATTTCCTGAATTAAGATGATAGATTGGAAGAAAAATGTCAGATGAGCCGATGTTGCTCACTTTTGTTTACATATAATGGGAAACATTAAAAAAAATGGAAAACCACGTATTTGGATGCATTACATTAGTTCATGAAGGTACAAAATTAACGGCCCATCAATTAAAAAAAAATTCCTATGGGAAATCTTCCCATACCTGTAGAAATACAGTAATTCTTTACTAGCACCTCCACACCCTGTGTGATGTTCAAAATATCTTCCATCTGGTTAGGTTTTTAGAGTCTCACCTACTGAATTTTGTTAAAAATGGAACTTTAGCTCTCCGCTCCAAGACTGTCGTTTCTACCAGCCACCATGGTAGCCATCTACAGCAGGGGTGTCAAGCTGGATTTCTTTGAGGGATGGATCAGCATTGTAGTTCTTCTCTGCAGGGGGCGGGAGTGGGGGGAGGGAGAGACGGGATGGACGCCTCCTGCAGCCCCCCGCCGGTCAAAACGGGGCACATGGAGGCCCCTGCATAGTCCCTGTGCAGCCCGTTTTCAGCCTCCCCAGCCTCCAGCAGCATTCGGCCGGCCAAAAACGGGATGTATGGAGGCCCTACGAGGCCCATTTTGGCCAGCAGAGGCACCTTTGATATTTCCATCCCAGCCCCGCAGGCCAGATTTAAGCACCCAGTGGGCTTTGACACCCCTGATCTACAGGAATCCAAATTTGCAATGACACTGCAATGTAGATCTTCCCTAATTGAAGAGCAGAACTTTCCATAATATCACATTGGCAAACAGGCTACTGGTTTGGATTAATGGGGAAACTGTACATTCTACCATATAGTCTGTTTTAACTGTTCTCAATAAGAGACTTGGGAGAGTAGCCCCGTTTTCAAAGAAAGGAAAACAAAACCTATGGAATATGAAAGAAAACGTGCCTTGCACACAAACAGTAGCAAAGGGGGAGAGACTTACGTTTCTTTCTCGCCATGCTGGCCTACTAGGGATTTCAGCAATGTCCTGGGGTGTGCTTGTTCCTGGCAAAGAGTTTGTGTTGCTCAGGACCCGTACAACTGTGCCAAGAGCCTCTGATAAGTCCTGAAAAGAGGTGCCACTCAACCCATACAGTGTAGAAGCTGCATATAAACAAACAACAAATAGAAAATAAGTGTCACAAAATGCTGCAACACCCCCCCACTTCTTAGCAGTTGGCACCTTCGTTCTTTCCATCTTAATAAATATCTTGAGATATGTCTTTTCACCTTAGTTTACTTTATAAACCAGCTCCGATATTATGCATAAATGTTTCAAATCAAGTATTTGCTGCCAATTCTGATTCCATCTTTAGCCCCTTCATCAAGTTCTTTACTTTAAGCTGTGTTCATTTTAATTCTCATTTTTTCGTTGATATCCTACCTTTCTAAATGAAATACTTATTTAAGGTTGCTTTAGCTAGGATGTCAGTTAAGAACTCCCTACCGAATATCAACACTACACTTTCCTGGTGAGTGCTCTTATATTATGACAAAATGAAAAGTGAGATTGGCTATGGGGGAATGCTGTTTTCAATGACAAATAGACTTAATTAAGGGATGTGGTGGCTCAGTGACTAAGACGCTGAGCGTGTCCATCAGAAAGGTCGGCAGTTTGAATTCCTAGCGCCGTGTAGCGGAGTGAGCTCCCATTACTTGTCCCAGCTTCTGCCAACCTAGCAGTTCGAAAGCACGTAAAAATGCAAGTAGAAAAATAGGAACCACCTTTGGTGGGAAGGTAACAGCGTTCCATGCGCCTTCAGCATTTAGTCATGCCGGCCACATGACCATGGAGACGTCTTCGGACCGTGCTGGCTTTTCGGCTTTGAAACGGAGATGAGCACCTAGAGTCGGGAACGACTAGCACAAATGTGCGAGGGGAACCTTTACCTTTACCTTAGACTTAATTAACAGCCAAGCAATTATTCTGGGAAAGATGTAAGTGATTTATGCATTGTGTTGTGGTCATCAATAAACAAATATTAAATGGCAAGGCACTCATACAAAAATATACTGGCAAGATACAAATTCTCGCAAGTAACACATGAAGGACATAAAGGAAATTGATGTTACCCTGGTGAAGAGGCCCTCCTTGTTTATGGCCCCAGAGTTACCTTGGGTTAATTGGAGCTCCTCACGGACTGTATCCAACTCAGCCTTCAACATGGTGCAGCCCACACAGCGGGGTAGCATCCTGGAACCGGGGCCCCCCTCTTGGGCTGTGTCCCCACTGCCATTTCCACTCCAGGGAGAATCCAGTAAAATGTCAATGCTGTCACTAAATGAAGGTCTGTCTACGTCAGGAGACCCATGACCATCGTGGGCGGCTTGGGGGCTGGACACGGTTGCATCCTTGTCAAAAGCCAACTGAGATGACCCAAGACTAGCCGATGCTTTCTGCTCGTGCAGAGTCCCATTCACAGCTTCTGAAACTCGGCCACTGCCTTTCGTCTTAGCGTCCCCCTCCGCCTGGCTTTCCCCAGCCACGTTATAACTGGGAACAGGTCTTCCCCGCCCTTTCGCTTTCCCTGCTTGCTTCCCTGGCACAGAGGTGGGCATTTTTGGAGCTTCCTTTCTAGTTTCGGCCATGTCTTGCTCTTCTACGCTACTGTTCAACTTCATCTGCTTGGCTGCTGCCACACCATGTTCTCCATCCTGTTTGGGCACAATCTGCTCCCTCGGATCTGATCTGGCTCTCTTCCTCAGCTGGAGATGCGTTTCAGTACCTGAAGATGGAGAATAAGTTTATCTTGAGAGACCTGCCAAGATACAAAAATAACAGATGGGCTCGTGGTTAAGGCCCTAGGCTGGGAATCATAAGACTTGGGTTCCAGGCCCATAGATGGTGGGATTCCACTCACTTCTTAAGAGAGCATAGGCTCCCTTGCTTAACAGGCTTTTGTTTTAGCTGCAAGGATGAATATTAGAATATGAAAGGTGCTTGATAGTCTTCCTTTCATAAAAACTGTGAGAGTTATTCCTCTTTTTACAGGTAAACTGAAGACCTCCTTAAGAAACCAAGATAGGTTGATTTGTTGAAGGTTAAAGCCATATAGAATTCCTTAATAGAACTCATGCACATGCTTGTAAAGTAATCTGAATTAATTTGAAATCACCTAGAGTTCTGTTTTTTTGCCTTCTCTCTGTACTATCCCTTCTCTCTGTACTATCCCTTCTCTCTGTACTATCCCTCCAGAAGTGAATTAGATTTTAGGAAGCCTTCCTTAGCAGTTGATAATTCAACAACATGCCTTTTTGATGCCACCTAATCCTGGCATCGATCTGAGAATTACCATTCAGAATGTCTTTGCAAATATACTGTCAGGTGAAGTCAACTGGCCGTGACGTGTGAATGAGGGCCATAAGCTCAATCTGGGAGGCCTGTGACATCCCTCTTCAGCAAACACTTCACCTCCTTGCTTTCTCTGATGACCCCAATCACTTCCTTGGCCAGTTTTCCCTTCCAACAGAGTTTGCTAATTTGCTAGTCTCTACGCTAAGAAGCATATTGCTAAAAATTCTTTTTTGTTTGATTGTATTGACCAAGGAATGACATCAATTGTCCAGAGAGGATAAAGATGTAGGGGTGGGCTGCTGGGGATGCGCCAGGGTTCGGGAGACCCTCTAGCTAAGATTCTGTGCAGTTTGGAGAACCCCCAAATCCCACTCCTGGCTGACCCCGCACACCCGTCCCCTCCCAGGAGTCCCCACGCGGCTCATTTTGGATGCAGGTAAGTGCAGAGCACGCCTGGAGGCTCAAGGAGGATGGAAAACAGGCCTACCTGAAGTTGAGGCTTATTTCCAGCCTTCAGAGCCTGGGGAGGCTGTTTTCGCCCTCCCGGAGGCTTGAGTAAAGCATCCAGAGCCCAGGGAGGGCCAAAATGCCCCCACCATCACCTTTACTTTACTTTATTTCAAACTTTTATACTGCCCCCTCTCCCAAAAGGGACACCGTGGTGCAGGAGGCCAACTAGGCCACCCCCACCAAAGCTACGCCCACCCAGCAACCAGGCAGAGAACTCCTTGCTAAAACCTTTGAAGCCCACCCCTGATAAAGAGAGTTAAGAGTGGGTAAAGCTGCTTCTGGCATGCGAGTATAAACAGAGAAGGTGAAAAAAATCTCAGAGGATACGTACTAACACAAATGAAAACAATAGAAAATGATCCTCAAAAGACAAAGAAACAAATCTGTGACGCCAAAGATTCAGTGCACCTACGAAGCAATTTCTTACCTAGTATGCCAACCTTCCTGGGATTTTCTCGACTGTCTTTTATGCAGGGTTGTCTCTGATTCTCATTCAAGTCTTCTGGAGGGGAATCTTCAACCATGTTATCTAAGGTAAGGCGTACCTGAAAAATAAGAACGCCACTCTTGTGGTTATCACCTCTTCTAAAAAGTAAAAAGGCCCTTCAGTTCCACACCAAAGATGTAAAGATGCATCATTTGTGAGCAGAGGATAAATGCAAGCATTTTTGAACTTGCTGCTCGTGGCCTCATCCTAAATCTCCTTCAAAACTTGACTCCTGCTGCAGTCACATGAAACTTTTGGTCGGAATCTGACAATTTATACCCATAAGTAGCACTGCAGGCTTCTTTAGCTGACTGCTAGCTGTAGTTTGCTAGATCGAATCTCATCAGGTTCAAGGTTGACTCAGCCTGCCACCCTTCCGAGGTGGGTCAAATGAGAACCCAGATTGTTGGGGGCAATAGGCTGACTCTGTAAACCGCTTAGAGAGGGCTGTAAAAGCACTATGAAGCGGTATATTAGTCTAAGGGCTATTGCTATAAGAATTTTAACTTTTTTTTTAAAAGCAGATTCATTTTCTACTGTCTAGAAAATTTTGAGTAGCCATTCAGCTTCCACCAGAGCGGAAACGAATGTAAGTGTGCCTTTCAGGAAATGTGTCTGCTTCTTCCTGCAGTGCTTCTTGTTGTTCCATTGTCTTTAAAGCTCACCTTCGCCTGAAAAACGACAAACTTTTGCTAATAACAGCAGCAGTTCCAAGATTCCATGTATAAAGTCTCTCAGTCAAGGAGAAACATGTGTGGGGAGGAAAAATGCCCTTTTCATTTCCTCGCTCCTCCTCAATACTATCTCCAAACCCCAAAGCACCAAATCACCCTCGGCATGGTCTTACTTGGTCCCGTTGCCTCTTGGACTCGAAATGGAGCTGGAATCTCTCCGCCAGGGCCACAGCTTCCTTGCCGTTTTCTGGCTGGCATTCGCGTACCAAGGTCTGGATCTCTTCAGGGAGTATGTTCAGGAACTGCTCCACCACCAGCAGCTCCATAATTTGCTCTTTGCTACGTGCTTCTGGCCTTAACCACTGGTGGGAAAGCCGCCACAGGCACCTGTACGCTTCCTGGGGCCCCTGGGCCTCCTGATAATGGAACTGCCTGAACGACTGTCGGCGGGTCCCTAAGTCTACGTCTGTTTCAAGCGCTTTAGCGCAATTGCTGGCGCACAGATGTTGGGCCTTGTTGCGGAGCTGGTCCCTGCCTTGCTGCGGAGAACTCTGGTATGAATCGCATAAGGGATTCAAAACGGAGAGATGGGCCTCTGAGTTGTCACCCTTCCTTGTTGCTCCCGCAGTGAACGGGAGCCTTGGTCCGGACAGTATCTCCTGGCAGTGGTCTGCAGGAGGCTGCTGAGACAAGAGCCACCTCAGTATCTCTTCGGCCGTCCAATACTGCACTTCAGGAGGCACCTTAACTCTTCCCCCGAGTGCTTCTTTCACTGCAACTCTATTTAGACTCTTGCCTGGGAGGTTGGACTGCATGATCTGTTCTAATAAAGCCTGTAGGGGTGAGCTGGGCCCCGCGGCGGCTGCTCCCGCTCCGTTCTTCGCAGACACCTGCAATGGATGAGTGCAGTCAGGAGAACTAGGACTGGCCGGAGATCGCTGAGTTAGCACCTGGACCAGCTCCGTTTGCTTCTGAAAAAGTTTCTCAAAGAGCTGGGCTTGGAACTCCCTATCCTCCTGTCGCATCTCCTTGTCGTGCTGGATGAACTCTGCTAAACTCTGTTTCTCCTCAGCTTGGATGGCAACCTGCTTCTGCATTCTCTGCAGCTCCGACTGATGTGAATGGCCGCACTTCGGGCCAGCGCCCCTTGACTGCCCATCCCCCTGCACCTTTTGTTTCCGGGTTCGAAGATGGGGACGTTGGTCAAGCATGGAGATGAGCTGCCTGGGTGGAGGTTGGATCTCCATTAGCATGGGAGAGGCCACATCTATAAAGTAAGGAACAGGGAACAGCCATATACGTGCATATGTATATACATACATACATACATACATGCATACATACTTTCATATATGTGTGCGTGTGTTGCATTTGTGCTGATAAATCAATAAAGGGAGACTAGTATAGATCTATTTCAAGCTATTTAGCTCTCATCAGCTAGCCATACCCTTACTGGGAATCGAACCTGGGCTGTATTATATATCAGGCAGTTGTATTAGCCACTAAGCCACAGGCTCTCCTCCTTTATCAGCTAAGCCAGGGAAATAGGTATGTATTGTGTCCCAACCCCGGGTACATTTCTCAAAGCAGTGCAACATGACCAATAAGGTCACAATGATTCATAAGATCTGATGGTCAATATCCAATGGCCAATGATTGAAAGGGCAAGAAAGTAATAAAATGATAGGCATGTGAAGCACACAATGCCTGTGACTGCAGGCTAAAAAAGAAGTCAGAAGGTTACCTTATGATGTTGTTCTTCTGAGTATATAAATAAAATAAAAACAACCAGTGGAAGTTGGCCTGCTATAGAGAATTACCATATTTTTCAGAGTAAAAGACGCACATTCCCCCTCCCCCAAGAGTGTGGAAATGTTGGTGCGTCTTATACACTGAATACAGCTATTTTTGGCCTCCCGAAGCCTCACCCCTGCATCCCATTTTTGTGAAAAACAGGGACATTTCTGCCATTCCCCCACCCCCCCAGGAGTACTCTGCAGGCTTCAGCAGGGCTGGGGGAAGGGAAAAATGCCCCATTTTGGTGGAAAACAGGGACATTTTTGCCTTCCCCGAGCCCTGCTGAAGCCTGCAGAGTGCTCCTGGCGGCTGACTTACATCTTTGAAATCTTGGTGCGTCTTATACACTGGTGTGTCTTATAGTCCGAAAAATACGGTATATGCATTTCCAGGAAAAGAAAGTTGTGTTTCTAGTGGAGTACATGTAAACATTTAAACCGAAAGTCCAATAAAGCTAGGAAACGAAAGCCCTAAATATTTCATAAAACAATTAACAGAGTATTCAGAGATAAGCTCCGCCCCTGCCCCTCCTAAGGTATCCTTCTAGAGGATTTGCACTGACACATTCCCCAGGAGACATGAACAAGCGGTTTACCCAGCTCAGGTGAGATTTCATCTTCTGATTCCTCTTCCTTCACCTGAACTGGGATGACTTGGATCTCGCCAAAAGCATCGTGAGACTCTGCCTGGGTGTAGCTGAATTCGTCGGTCCCTTGGCTTTCAGAGGCAGCCGTCTGGGACAGCCAGTGCCCAGAGGCCTGGGATGCCCAACGCTCAGAGATGCTGGATTGGGTCCCCCAGGTCTCGGAGATGGAAAGGCCTTCCTGTCTGTCCGCAGTGACACTGGACCCTTCACCAGCCTCAGAGGAAAAACCGGGCCTACAGTTTATATACTGTGTCATTATCTGGTCAATTTCATCATAGAAGGGACATTTGATAGGCGGACGCCCCACAGAGTTATTTTCCTTAGCTTTGCGGTAAGCCACTTTCAAGCCTTTCATTTTTTCACGGCATTGGTCCCCGGTCCGATAAATGCCCATTTCGGCAAGACGCTGAGAAATGCCATCGTAGACTGCACGGTTCCTCCCGTGGGAGCTAAGGTCATGAGTGACCGCTGCCTCCGTCCAGAGGGCAAGGAGCACCTTGATATGCTCTGCTGGCCAGCTAGCTGCCCGTTCTTGTGGTCTATCCCGCCTCATTTCTACCAAGGAAAACCTGAAATGTGTGGTTGGCAGGTTATACGGCAGAGATCAGGCCCACAGAAATCCAAACGCAAACAATACAGATGCAAGGAAGGACATGTAAAAGCTCTGAATTTCAGATTTCCCAATTTCTGTGCTGGAACTGCCTTGTAGATAGTCCTCGATTCTCCTCCATATGTCATTTATGCAGAGTGTAGATTAAGAAACTCCCAAATCTAGGAATCTAAACTCTGAACAGCCGCATAGCTACATCTTCCCACTTGTGTCGGGTGCAGAGGTATTAAGGCAGGGTAAGTCACAGCTCACGAGAGAAGGCAGAATCCTGCATCTCCTGTGGAAGAAAAGTCAGGTTTCAAAAGCCAATGTTTAAATCAGAAAATATTTGATCTTTTATACCGTATAAAACCTCTCTCTCCTTTTAACTAACTCCTCTGTTTATTGGAGGAGACAGTTTGGTCAAATCCTGGAAAAATCCTGGAAGTTCGTGCCAAAAGAATAATATTTATATCACACATTTTTCCCAGGTAGCCCAGGGCAAGTTTAATGTGTTATCTGTTTGCCTCGCATCCGTTCATTTTTTAAAAAAGAATTTTATTGGTTTTTAAACACATAGGGAAAGGTAAAAAAGGTACATAGAAGATTTTGGCAGCTCCCGTGCTAGTGGTAGAAATCCCTCCAAATCTCACAATTTTTACAATGTTAAAAATAACGTATAAAAGATAAGCATAAACAGAATCTTGTTTTACATTATATCATCCATATGTTCAATCATCTCTTTCTTTGTCACTTTCTAGTATATCAACAATTACCATAGTATTTCAGATACATTTATTTTTGTGACCTGAGCCTTTTCGACATTGCTCCCTCCTCCCTGTCCCCAGATGGAGCCACAGCCCCTCCCCTTCATATCTTGCACATTACTACCTTTTTCACCACCTCCCCTATTTTCGTCCTCTAGGAGAGAACTATGTTTTTTAATGAAGGCTTCTGCCTCCTCCACTGTATTAATTTTAATTCTATTTCCCCCCCAAAAAAATCAACATTCCCTCTGGCAATAACCTTCTAAACCAAACTCTTTTATTGCATAATTTCTTTGATAAGGAGGAATACTTCCTCCTTTTTTCCCTTATTTTTTTCGGAATTTGCTTAAGAATGGTAATTTCTTTATCTTTATATTTTAATGGTCCCTCCCTTTGGGCCCCTAGCACCTCATCCCTCGTGGTCCTCCTAAGAAACTTAACATGTACCTCCCTTGGAACATTGTGTGTTCTAGCATATGCTGAATTAATCCTGTAAACCAGATCCATATCCCACCACAACTGTTCTTTATTTCTCTTAATATATTGTAAATTGTATACTGCTAAAATTGTACTCATAATATCCTTAAGATCTTCATTTTCTGTCTCTGGTAGGTTCCGGAATCTGAGAAAAAAGGAAAAAATGGCTTCTACTGTACAGTGCAGTGGAGTTGCCATGGTAACCGCTTCACAGTACTCCACAAGGGAGCTCCTTCTCGTAAGGGGGGAAATCCAACATTAGAAATTACGTTTGGTCCAGACATTTTCCCCCTATAAATTAATACTCGGGCAACCCCGGGTTATCAGCTAGTGAGTAATAAAAGTCAGTAGGCACTAGATCATTTATTACATTTTAAAATGAATAATTTTCTCTTCTATTCTAAAATATTGCCTCCTAGCCCAACAATATAAATAATTCTTGCTTTTAATCAGCTTTATCTCCATGTACATCTGCATAGAATGGCAGCTGGACCCTACTGGGTGTTTGCTCAACTGTGACCGAAGATGTATTTATAAATTTGGAACTGGGCTACTAAAATGCACGTTAATTCTCAAACGTACATTTTAACAGCCCGGTTCCAAACTTAAGCAATTCCAGTCCTCTTGCATATTTTCATGAAAACAAATTCAGATTTTGTTCCACAAAATATATTCTCAGATATACAGCAACACTATTGTTTTATCATAATCAGAAAAAAAGTGAAATACACTGCTTATGTTGGGCTAATTGCTATTTCGCATCCTAACCAACCTAAGGGTGGTATTGTGAAGTTAACCCTGGTTTGTGTATACAACACATTTAAACCTAAATAATGAAACAACTCTTTTCTTGATTCTTAAAGTACTAAAGGCAAAGGGTTCCTCATACACAACATTTACTGGATATATTGTCTGCAGCAATGCAGAAGTGATTTGTCATTTTACTTTTTTTTCTCAGTCTGCAAATTGCATTACAGTAAGCTTTTTCCAAATCACCAGGTGGCAGCACCTGGATGTTGTTGTCTGGAATCAAACACCAAATGATTTCCAGGAATATAGTCTGGACAAGATTAAAAGAAATGCAAACCACTTCAGTTGCAAAGAACATTGCATGGATATGCTCACACAATTCACTAGGAATCCAGCTGGACTTGAGGCCATAGAAGTTGGGATAGAGGATTTACCCAATGAATTAAAGCATAAACTGACCTCACTAGGGTTCCCTGATGTGCAAAGATTGAAGCTTAAAACCATCTAACCATTATATGTTGTGGAAAGGAACTACCAAGTTTATAACTAATCGGGTTAAATATATTGCATTCATTTTAAAGGCATATCTATGTATGGATATACCCAATACATGATTGATCTCCCTGGAACAAAATTAACACATTAATGCAGTCAATAAAATAAGCTTTCAGGAAGAAAGTAGCATATAAATACTTTAAAATTCACACATGTAAAGAACCTTTTAAGCCACAGAACAAGAACCCAAACGATCTCCAGCAGATGGTGTCTATTCTCTACTTGCACACACAATGTTTGCTTTATAGATATCTCTTTTATAGTTTGACCCTCAGTGATAGTTCATATATATCTGTATAGGGAGCCAACTTTTGACATATACCTTTTAATAGTTTAACGTGCAATGACAGTGCAATGTATGCTGTAGGTGTGCATATGACACAAAAAAGAGAGAGAGGAGAGAGAGAGGGAGGGAGGGAGGGAGAGAGAGGAGGGAGGGAGAGGGGGAGTTGATTTGCCTACTGTATCCTTTCAAGAGGATTTCGTTTAGTTATTGTTGCAATTGCTTGCAGTAATTGTATCTATGTGCTCACACAAATATATAAAAGCAACATATGTATAGCCAATTTTTGACTTCGTTATTTTAACAGATTGTGGTTACATGTATTCGCACACAAAAATATACAGTACCTAAAGAGCCAAATTTCTACTTAGTGGCCATTTCAGTAAATTGGATTGTGTATAACTTGTATACACATAGACATGTGTGTGTGTGTGTGTGTGTGTGTGTGTGTGTGTGTGTGTGTGTGTATGTATACATACATGTATATACACACACATATATAGTTATAGTTATGTTATAGTTATAGTATGTATAGCTAGGTTCTGATTTAGTTATTATTTTAATAGTTAATGTACATGCAAAACCTACAGTTGACAGCTATCATTTTATGTTTAGCCTGAAGTGATTTGCAGTGTGTGTGCGCGTGCATGCATGTGTGTGTGTGTACATATACATACAGTTATACATACATACTGGTTGGATGGGATGGATAGATAGAGAAATAAGGATAGAGAGATAGGGAGATATAGATAGATAGATAGATAGATAGATAGATAGATAGATAGATAGGGATGGATGGATGGATGGATGGATGGATAGATAGACAGACAGATAGGGCTAGAGAGATAGGGATGGATAGAGAGAGAGAGATAGGGATGGATGGATAGATAGATTAGATGGGGATAGATAGATAGATAGATATACAAAGATAGAGATGGATGGATGGATTGATAGACAGACAGAAAGAGAGGGATAGAGAGATAGGGATGGATGGATAGATATATTAGATAGGGAGAGATAGATATAGAAAGAAAGATAGAGATGGATGGACAGATAGATAGATAGGGATAGAGAGATAGGGATGGATGGATGGATGGATAGACAGACAGACAGACAGACAGACAGACAGATAGGGATGGATGGATAGATAGATAGATAGAGAGATAGATAGGGATAGAGAGATAGGGATGGATGGATAGATAGATAGATAGATAGATAGATAGATAGAGAGATAGATAGGGATAGAGAGATAGGGATGGATGGATAGATAGATAGATAGATAGATAGAGAGATAGATAGGGATAGAGAGATAGGGATGGATGGATAGATAGACAGATAGATAGAGAGATAGATAGGGATAGAGAGATAGGGATGGATGGATAGATAGATAGATAGAGAGATAGATAGGGATAGAGAGATAGGGATGGATGGATAGATAGACAGATAGATAGAGAGATAGATAGGGATAGAGAGATAGGGATGGATGGATAGATAGACAGATAGATAGAGAGATAGATAGGGATAGAGAGATAGGGATGGATGGATAGATAGATAGATAGATAGAGAGATAGATAGGGATAGAGAGATAGGGATGGATGGATAGATAGATAGATAGATAGATAGATAGATAGATAGATAGATAGAGAGATAGATAGAGATAGAGAGATAGGGATGGATGGATAGATAGACAGATAGATAGAGAGATAGATAGGGATAGAGAGATAGGGATGGATGGATAGATAGACAGATAGATAGAGAGATAGATAGGGATAGAGAGATAGGGATGGATGGATAGATAGACAGATAGATAGAGAGATAGATAGGGATAGAGAGATAGGGATGGATGGATAGACAGATAGATAGAGAGATAGATAGGGATAGAGAGATAGGGATGGATGGATAGATAGATAGATAGATAGAGAGATAGATAGGGATAGAGAGATAGGGATGGATGGATAGATAGACAGATAGATAGAGAGATAGATAGGGATAGAGAGATAGGGATGGATGGATAGATAGATAGATAGATAGAGAGATAGATAGGGATAGAGAGATAGGGATGGATGGATAGATAGACAGATAGATAGAGAGATAGATAGGGATAGAGAGATAGGGATGGATGGATAGATAGACAGATAGAGAGATAGATAGGGATAGAGAGATAGGGATGGATGGATAGATAGATAGATAGATAGAGAGATAGATAGGGATAGAGAGATAGGGATGGATGGATAGATAGATAGATAGATAGAGAGATAGATAGGGATAGAGAGATAGGGATGGATGGATAGATAGACAGATAGATAGATAGGGATAGAGTGATAGGGATTGATGGATGGATGGATAGCTAGATAGATATATTATTCAATATACCCTGGAGCATACACACTATACATCAATGCTAAAAAATAAATCAAGAACCATCTTCGGGGTCTCAGCTGCAGGCGGGACCCAGGCGCTCTGGGTTTAGATCGCTCCCGGGGGCAGCTCCGATCCCTGCAGACCAAAACCCCCAGAAGCCCACCAGGTGGGGTTTCCATCGGCCCTTCTTTGCCTCCTTCCTTTCCTTTGGCTCCCTCAGCCCCCTCCCCGCTTACGGGGCTCTCCGGGCGTTATACAGGAGATGGTGAGATGCTCTTGAAGGAAGGGCAAAGCCACGCACCGACCCGGTTAAGGCCAAGCGGTCCCTCCATCCCCATCCGGACCCGCCGCCGCCCTCGCCCTCTTCCCTGAGATAAGAATGGCCTCTCATGATGATGGTGATGATGATGGGGGGCGGCTGCTCTTCCCTACCTGCTTTGGGGCACCCCAAACCGCCTACCTGCGCTTAAAGAACCAAGGAAAGAGAAGGCGGAGCTTCGGCCCAGAACTCGCCCGAGGGAGCCAATAGGAAAGCCGGGAGATCCCAACAGGGGCAAGACCATTGCTTTTTCCACCCGTCAATCATCCCGGAAGGCCGGGCTCCACAGCGCTGGCGTTCTCCCCTCCAGGCTACCTCTTCTGATCGGGCGGGGAGCCCAGACGGGAGAGGTGTCCATCAAAGAGACAGCAAGCCAAAGCCGGACTACAACTCCCGTGAGCCTCTCTCCGTCCCTGGCAGGGGGGGAGATAGAGAGGGGGGGAGCGCGACCGGAAGCGACGTCATCCAGCACTGGTTTCCGTTTTGGGGGGGATTAAAAAATGGAGGAGATCGGCATCTCGGTGGAGAAAACTCAGGTACGGGGGAAGGGAGGGAGCGCGAGCTGTGAGGGAGGAAGAGAAGGAGAGGCGAAGGCGCGGGGAGAGCGGCGGCTCGGCCTCTCCTTCACGCTTCCCAGGCTTGGGAAGGAGGCGGAGGAGCGCCGGGAGCCCGAAGGACGAAGGCGAGGGAGGCGGAGATGCCGAGTCACCGCTTGTTGGTAGGCCTGGAAAGCGGGGTGGTGGTGGTGGGGGAGAGAACAGGCCGCGGCTGCCGCCAGGTTCCCTCCTCCCCGTCCTTGTTTTGAGGCGTCTTTTGATTTATGGAGCTGCGAGCTGATTAATGTGTGCTTTGATTGACTGCAGTGGTTCTCTTCTGTACGCCTTGAGGGGTGTCCATATAAAAGGAGATGGCGTTACTGTCTTATGGGTTGCCCTCTCCCCTCCTTGGAAGAGCTCTCGAGCTCCCACTGCCTGAAGAAAGTTCAAAGCATTCTTAAAGATCCATCTCACCCCGGGCAGCCTTTGTTTGAACTAGTTGCTGTTAGTTGCGAAGTCGTCGCGATCCCATGGACAACGTTCCTGCAGGCCTTCCTGTCCTCTACCATCCTCTGGAGTCCATTTAAGTTCATGCCGACTGCTTTAGTGGCTCCATCCAGCCACCTCCTTCTCTACTGTCCCCTTCTTCTTTTGCCCTCAGTTCTTTCCCAGCGTGAGGCTCTTCTCCAGGGAGTCCTTCCTTCTCCTTAGGTGGCCAAAGTATTGGAGTTTCCTCTTCAGGAGCTGGCCTTCTAAAGAGCAGTCAGGGTTGATCTCCACTAGGACTGACCGGTTGGATCCCCTTGCAGTCTCTCTCAGTAAAGCCCAACTCAGTATTATTGTGGTGAAAATAGAAGACAGGAAGTCTTCTCCAGCACCAGAGTTCAAAGGCCTCAATTCTTTGGCGCTCGGCCTTTCTTATGGTTTAACTTTCACAGCCATCCATTGCAACTGGGAAACTATTACCATGTATTATAGTATTATAACATTAGTAATATTATATATTACCATCTGGCAGGCGGTACAGGATAATAAAAACGAATAGGCTGAAAAACAGTTTCTATCCCAGAGGAGTAACTGCATTGAATTCTACTATATAGTGCAATATTAATGCAACATCAGGGGTTTTCAATTCATTCGTGTGTAGAATACAAATGATGTGTGTTTGTGTTTTATTCTTATAGTTACAATGTACATAGAAGATGGCATTTAATTTCATTTTACTAGGTGCAATGGCAATAAAGTAAACTAAACTAATTCTACCTTTTTTTCCATATGACTCAAGACGGCGAAAATACCTAAGACATGTAGCCCTCGACTTACAACAGGTCACTTAGTGGCACTGGCACTGAAAAAAGGGACTTATGACCGTTTTTCACACTTATGACAGTTGTAGCATCCCTGTGGCCATGTGATTTACATTCAGATGCTTGGCAATGGGCTTCATATTTATGATCACTACATGGTTCCGGGGGACATGCGATCCCCCTTTGGACCTCCTGGCAAGTAAAACCAATGGGGGGTGGGCAGATTCACTTAACAAAATGTGGCAAGAAATGGGGGGAAACTCACTTAACCAATTTCTCACTTAGAAACATTGTGATTGTAAGTCAAGGATTATCCGTATTCCTGTCTTCTATTTTTGCCACAATAATACTGAGTTGGGCTTTACTGAGAGAGAGAGACTGGACCAAATCCCCACTAACTAGCTTTTGTTCCTAAGGAAGGATTAGAACTAGAGTCTACTGGTTTCCAAACCTGCACCAACTACTTTATTCTCGTTTTTCACCATCTTCTGCAAAATTAGTCTCTTTTTCACTGATGCTTCCACCCATATCATATTGAGACTTCAGAAAGCCATCTATTGGGTGATAAATAAGGGTTGTACTACACGTAGGGGTAAGAGCAAATTTAAGTGAAGAGTGCTAAATTATCTGTTGGAGCTTTTGTCTAATTAGGCTTCAGGGTTTAAAGGAATTCCAAGGACATTGCTTCGGGTACATCTAGTTCGTTGGTGTTGCTGGTATTTTTCTGGCGTGTATCTTAATGTTTGACAAAAGGTTGAAGTTAGTAAAAGGTTACATATCTATGCATTTCTGGAAAATATTGAAATAAGGTTTAATCAGTAAAATGAAGATAAGCCTGAGGCTTTGGAATTTGTGGCTAATGCAAGGAGAGAAATAAAGTATGCCACTTATTTCTAACGTATGTGTCCTTCAAGATAAGCAGTAAATGTCAGCTGATTAAATGTTAGAAATACATGGCATACTTTATATGTGGCATGCTTTGTTTATATGCAGGTCATGCTTTATAGAAATACTGGCATCCTTTGTTTTTATCCTTACATTAGCCAGAAACTACATAAGCCTTAGGACTGTATTCGTTTTACTGATTAAGCCTTACTTCAACATTTCACACAAATGAATTGGCATGTAACCAATCTTGAAATGTTTACCTTTTTTTTTTTTGGCAACAACTGTTATTATTTTCCTCAAAACTGATACGTAGCAAAGCCACAACTCCTTGTGGTTTAACAGAGGCTGACATTTTATGTTAAAGTGTTACTCAAAACAGATGGTCGAACCTTTGTTTTGGCTATCCCTATCCTAAATAAAAAAGTTGCACAAGCTTAGTAAACTGTGTGGTACATATTGATTCTGATGTGTTAACCTTAGCAGCTTTAAGCAATTTAAATGAACTACATAATCCATTTAGGTGCATACAACGCGCCTCAGTAAATCAGATAAAGATCAAATGTATTCAATTGTATATGTTAAACTTATTTTTTGCTTCTATTTTGGTTTCCTTTTACTTTTTCTTTCTTTCAGAATGTTCGTACAAATCCAGGTCTTTAATCATTCATACTATATGAAGTGTAGAAAACAGGGATATTCTATAGCCAAGTTATTTATATCTAATTTCTGTTTTATTTTATAGGATGAGCTTCCTGCTCTCTCTATTTCCAGACCTCAGACTGGCCTCTCCTTCCTAGCTCCTGAAGCTGAGGATGTCGAGGATCTATATAGCCGATATAAAGTGAGCTGATCTTCAGTCACATACCACTGTGGTTTAGCCGTGCTGAAGAGTGTTATTGTTTCTAATTTGCATTTTGTATTTGTCAGTCTACAACACAGGTGTCAAAACTCGTGCCGTCACATTGCCGTCACGTATCACAATGTTTTTCCCCTTTTGCAGAGCTGGGGTGGGCCTGGCCTACGCTTCAACTAGTATTTTCATTTGTTTTTCCTGCTCTCTTCCAACATTTTTGTTTTGACTCATGTTGTTTTTTTAGATTACAAACATAAAGCTCCACTCTTAGTTGTGAATGGCCCTGAATTTTAAAAATAAACATAACCGCTGTTTCAAAAATAATGAATGCAATTAGGCCATTTCATAATGTTTCAAACATTTCCCATATTTTTCTGGTCTTCGAGATTCCCATACTGCTCAGTAGGGGCAGTATATACTACTTGGTACACATACTCAGCAGGAAGTCATGATGTGGTTGCTTAGCTCTTGTCCTTGCTTCATTTTAGAAGTGGGGATTTTGCAGGTGCAACAAAAGCCGTGCTTTTCTTTGTCTCTTTGTAGAAACTCCAGCAAGAGCTGGAATTCCTGGAGGTCCAGGAAGAATATATCAAGGATGAGCAGAAAAATCTTAAGAAAGAATTTCTGCATGCTCAGGAGGAGGTGAAACGTATCCAGAGCATCCCGCTGGTCATTGGCCAGTTCCTGGAGGCGGTGGATCAGAACACAGCCATTGTTGGTTCTACCACAGGTGTAGCGCTCGTTCTTTTTGCTGGCTCTTGTTTTGTAGAAAGTTGAGGGAAGGAACTTTATGGCAGATCTTTTCTTGAATTGCCTCCCTGGTAACTCACAGGCCCATTTTGATTTCTGTTAGATGGTCTCAGGCAGTAGTGTCACACTCGATCCCATCGTGGGGTGTATCAGGATTTTGTTTGCCCTTGGGTTGGGGTGGGAGTGGCTGGGGAGGGCTGGGGCTGGGGTGGCATGGGCCTGTCCCTCACCGTTTCCCAATCTGGCCTACGGGCTGCATGTTTGGCACCGCTGGTCTAAGGGCTGCCATTTCAATACCCCCAGATGCCTCAAAGCATCATTCTAAGACATGAAGTTGCAGCTAGACTTGATGGTCCCTGCTGCTCAGAGAGAGAGAGTGGGGGACACATAGCCCTGTATCAGCGCTAGGCTTAACTAAGCTACCTTCAATACTCCCCATTCCTTGGAAGTAGAATTAGGATCCGGTCTAATCTTGCGAATGTTTCCCATGCAGGCTCTAACTACTACGTCCGAATCTTGAGCACCATTGACCGTGAACTGCTGAAGCCCAATGCTTCTGTGGCCCTGCACAAACACAGTAATGCGTTGGTGGATGTGTTGCCTCCCGAGGCTGATAGCAGTATTATGATGCTGACTTCAGGTGACGTTCATCTATCTTTCTTAACCAGAGAAGTAAACTCTTCTCTGCGCCTGCATGGAGTGTATGTGTTTGTTTGGCAAGTTGTCATTTTATCTGCAAAAATTCCAGATAGATATGAGACTGAATGGGCTAATAAACTCTTTGCTGCCTCTGCTCATGTAGTTGCTGAGCACATGAAGTGCGGTCATGTGACTGTGGGAGAGATGGCTACTGGAACTTTGGAATTGGGTCATAAGTATCCCTGGCGAGGTCTGTTTTAACTTTGAAACGTCGCTAAGCGAATGGTTGAAAGTTGAGGACTACCATTGTGTCATTTCTTGAATTGAGAGCAAATAAAACATAGAATCCGGGGTTGCTTACAAAAATGGGTATTTTTGGGGGGGGATGAAAGCTTATCAGTGCCTATTTGTTCCAAATAGATCAGAAACCAGATGTGATGTATGCTGACATTGGTGGGATGGATATTCAGAAGCAGGAAGTCCGAGAGGCTGTGGAGCTGCCCCTCACTCACTTTGAACTTTACAAACAGGTATTCTAAATTTCAGGGCTGAAAGTCTGCAAACCGAAGTGGATATAAATAGTCCTTTTATTAGAGCTATATCTCATTTCTGTTTTTTAAAACTTCTTCAAAAAACTCATATAAGGCATTTGCTCTCCTCCCACTCAGCTCAACCATAATGACTTCTCCTAAACTGGTTTGCTCAGCTTATGAAGAGATGGACAAGTATATTTCACTCCTTACCTATCTCTTAGAACATAACATTTTCAAGTGTCAAGTTAAGTGCTTTTTAAGCTGAGGTATTAGCGGTTATGTGACAGAAAGAAATTATGTCAAAAAAAGCATGCAGTCTTGATGATATAGTAGCTGCCAGTAGCTAGCTAAGTTTTGCCCATTGTCCTAGGCCGTGAAGTTCTGTTGGCTTTGTACAGTGAGTGTACCTAGCCATTATGAGTTAAAAGGCTGAGTAGGATACAAGCACAGTCATTATTCAGAGCAAATGCAATAAAACCAGAAAGCTCACTGGATGCACCAACAGTGAAAACAATGCTTAAATACGCTAGGCATGTAATGCTAAGTTACGGTTCGCTTAATGCATAACTACCATTGTAGTTTTGGCTATTTGTTGCCAGGCAAAACTGCACACTAGGATTAATAATTGACTGGATTCAGAGGTTTAATCTTGGCATCGACAGAGAGAGCGATATAATATTGAAGTATTGATGTCCATACTTCAGCTATTCGAGACTGAGGGCATCTGTATTAAATCTGAGAAAAAGTAAACCATGAGGGCCTCAAAAATTAATTCTTTCATTGCTTGTTGCTTCCTTATGTGGCTCTTTTATAGATTGGCATAGATCCTCCACGGGGTGTGTTAATGTATGGGCCCCCTGGCTGTGGAAAGACTATGCTGGCCAAAGCTGTGGCCCATCACACCACAGGTAAGTATGGCTTTGGTTATATTACCATGTGTCGTGTATAGAATCCTCCACTGCTGGGTATTTTTCCCCTCCTCTATCTGAGATATTTTAATGTTTTATTGCCAACATTTTTGGCACTTGTTAGCGCCTGAAGCTGAAAATGGGCAAGGTTTAAGTGTTGTACTTTTAAGAAGTCAACATGGATGGGAAAATAGTTGTCAACCAACAAGGGCAACTGGATATTGGACTTGGAGGCATCTTAGAATGTCTATTATCTTCCTCTGTAGAGAAGAATAGGCTACTTCACAGAACCCTTTTAGTCTTCTTCATAATGACACACAGATCAACTGATGGAAGTACACATTGGGTTACTCTGGAAACCACCTACAAGCTTGACCTCAAATGTATATTGCAGGGGTGTCCAAACTTGGGAACTTTAAGACTTGTGGACTTCAACTCCCAGAATTCTGGGAGTTGAAGTCCACAAGTCTTAAAGTTCCCAAGTTTGGACACCCCTGCAATATTGCTTCATAAATATACCCAGACTCCTGCACAATCCTATGCATAATTCAGCCTGCTGTGAACAATAACTCAGAGTCATGATGTCTTTCCGTCCAGCTGCTTTCATTAGGGTAGTGGGGTCTGAATTCGTGCAGAAGTACCTGGGTGAGGGGCCACGCATGGTCCGGGATGTTTTCCGTCTGGCCAAAGAGAACGCACCAGCCATCATCTTCATTGATGAAATTGATGCCATTGCCACCAAGCGTTTTGATGCCCAGACTGGAGGTGAGTTGGCAAGCAGAAACAGCTGGATTTTGAAAGGCAGTTTGGATTATTTGGTAGAAGCTGGAGGATGTTTAAAGAATGGGAATGCCGTGCTGCCTGGATATTTTCAGGCAGTTACAGAGGTGTCCATGTGGGAGGGTTCTGGAGAGATGGGAGGGTTCTGGAGAGGTGGGAATAGTGTTCCATGGAAATTAACCTACCTTTTTGCTCACTGTGCCCTAGTGGTGTCCCCACTGATTCAACAGCTGAATTATGCTTCTGCTGACATTAACTAGAACTTGTGATTATTTTATCTGTCTGCATTATGTAAGCCAGTCCACAAAGGCTTTTATCTTAAAAAGCAATACTGAAGCTAAGCCAAAATAAAAGAAGGGAAAACATTGCTGTGTTTACACAATACACTTAATCACGTTAGTTAAAGGCTGCATGGCTGAATTTATATAACTGGTTGAGTTTGATGAGCCGTCATGCTCCTGTTTAACATTACTTGCTTTTGTTGTGGAGGGATGTTGTGAAAACCTAGCTTTTTGATGCTGATGATTTGATGTGTTGTGAATCCCGAAACTTGAGTAATTTGGTAACTAAATCTGAACAAACTCTACTTTCCTTTCTTCCTTATTCATGCCCAGCACTTTTGTGTGCAGCAATTCTTTTCCCTCTCTCTCCCTGATTTGTATTAGGGACTAAATGGGTTTGACATTACTTCTTTAGCGGTATAAATCTCTAGTTACCTGTCTATTTTTTGGCTGCTGAGAATCGCATGGTCCTGGTTACAGTATGTGGGCATTGCTCTTTCCCTGCCTTGTCACAGTGTGTTGGAACCCTGGGTTTGCAAAGTTCTTTATCTGTTGACCACAATGTCTTCTGTGTTGGATTGGCCCATGAAATCCAGAAGAGAATTTCTCTCTAGGTGGGTTTGTGTTACCACCTTTGTGCAGATTTGTTCAATGATGTGAGATTTTACTTAGGTTTGGGAAGTTATAGGTGAGGATTTAAGAAAGGGGAGGTTAGAAGTCCTGGCAGCTCTTAATTATGGGAAATAGTAAACTCATTGATCAAATTCTACCATTCTGTAGAATTGGTTTGGAAGAGAAGAATTTCAACATTAAAAAAATATCTAAATTGAGAGAATCCCTAAGAGGATAGATTGCAAACGTCTTACTTCATTTATCTATTTTTGAATGTTTCACAAGATTCTGTTTCCTCTGCAGCATTTTGTCCATATTTACAATGAGTTGAAACTTGGGAGCATGGATAAAAATTAGGAATTGTTTGACTTGAGTTGCTTCTCAGAGAAGGCACAAGCTGGTATGACATCCTTTAAAGTCTGGAATGAAGACTAGAAATATGGAGGAATGCATGGACTATTTCTCTTTACCAACCCATCCTCTGATAGCTTTGTCGGTCTCTCCACAGCGGACAGGGAGGTTCAGCGGATTCTGCTGGAGCTTCTCAACCAGATGGATGGCTTTGACCAGAATGTTAATGTCAAGGTGTGTTGGGACTTAAAGACGACTTGAGTGATCTAGGGAGGCAATGATCTCCTTCACTTTTCTTCATTTTGCACTGCACAAATACAGTGCTTGATATGATGTGCATGTGTGTGAAAGGGAGAAGGAGAAAACTCATCCCAAATCCCAGAAAAATGCCCAAAAGTAATACATTGCAATTAATAAAAAATTTAGCCCACTGTTCATAATGGCTGATAAATTACCAAGGAACTTGCTATGTCAAAAAAAAAGTTATGCAGCTTCCTTGCCCATCTATGTCAGGGGTTTTTTTTGGGGGGGGGGGGGCAAATACCTAAAATAATAATTTTCTCAGGCATATTTCATCTTGGAAGTCTCGGCTGAGGATAAAATAATTCCAGTAACAGAACTATTTCCCATTTAGAATCAATTCTTTGTGGATTGATTTTTCTTCTAATAGTATTCCTATGATCCAGCGAGGCAAGAAGCTTACAGGCAGTTAGTTGATGGTTTTCTGAATCCTTGTTAGTCAGGGAACCAACCATAACAATCCCGAGCTTTTTGGAGTTGCTAAAGTGAGGAAGATTTCAGACTGGGGAGAAAGAAAGATTTTCTCATTTTACTTATTAAACTTCAGTTCACAATTTGTCTCATTCAGCTGTGTTTAAGAGTACACAAGCCATGAATATAGCTTGGCCTGAGTTGGCACTTTTAAAGTTCAGGATTGATGTGGTTTCTTCTTCTCTTGTTGTTTTGACCACAGGTGATAATGGCTACAAACCGAGCAGACACCCTGGATCCTGCTTTGCTCCGACCAGGGCGTCTAGATCGTAAAATCGAGTTTCCTCTGCCAGATAGACGCCAAAAACGCTTAATCTTCTCTACCATTACCAGCAAGATGAATCTATCTGAGGAGGTGGATCTGGAAGATTGTATCCTTGACAAGAACTTGGTCAAAAGAAGTGACACTTTTATTTTGGGGCGGGGGCTTCTTGGAGGCACATTGCTACATTCATCTACAGCAGGGGTCTCCAAACTTGGCAACTTTTAAGACTTGTGGACTTCAACTCCCAGAATTCCTCAGCTCTGGCTGGGGAATTCTGGGAGTTGAAGTCCACAAGTCTTAAAAGTTGCCAAGTTTGAGTCCCTCTGATCTATAGAGCAGACCATTTGGGATGCATTTTGGTGTGGGTTTTTTGGGGAAATTCTTTCCCACCTAATATTATTATAAAGAAATTACGTAAAGTTGCCCCGGACTCCCCCTGTGGGATAGATCACAGTTTCCATTTCGGGAAGCAGGTTGGGGGAAACGAAGGTTTTGTCTCTAGCACATCTTATTGGGGCAAAGTATTCAAGTTCCAGCATTTTATAATTGTATGATTTCATTGCATCCTCCCTTTTTTCTGTTAATTCAAGCTTGTGTATATAGACGCCTCTCTCTGTTTTTTTCCTTCCAAAAACAACTCTGTGAAGTAGGCTTTGCTGAGAGTGGGTATCTAGGTCGCCCAGTGACCTAGAAGTTCAAGTGAGGACTTACACCTGAGTCTCCTTAATCCAGCGTTGGAATGCTGGTTAAAGTGTTGGAGAAAAGAGTCCCAAATTCTAGTCTACCCTTATCTCTAGAAATGTGCAGTGTGACTTGGGCCTTTCATTCATTCTTAGTCCAGTAACGCAATGGGTCATTATTGGGAGAAAAATAAAAAGGAACAGTGCTGTGTGTAAGTACCTTGAGCTTCTGAATCAAGGGCAGGATAAACATTTAGTAAACAAAAACTCCCAACGCTTCCGTCACTGCTTAAGACATATAAATTTCAACTGCTTTCCCGGGACCATTCTTTTGTTCACGCCACCAATTGTGGGGTTGCAAGAGCTGTTTCTTCTCCAGCAGATCCCTCCTCCAGGAACAAATTAAGAGGCAGCTACTGTGGGAGGGAGTATTCATGCTATAATAGTTTGTCCTGACTGGTTAGAGCTGTTTTCTGTTTAGGGTCAAAAACAAAGCAAGCGGGTTGGGCTTTTGTTGTGTTCTTGCCTAATCCGCCCTTTGTTACGAAATGGGATATCAACCAGTTCCATTTTGTGTAACTGCCGGATTCCTTCCAATTCGTCTGGCCCATTCCTTCAGAGGGAAAGGAGACTCTAATCCTTCTGAAGCTTGAACTGGGAGAACCTGAACCTTTTCCAATGAAGTGATTACTTAACTTTTATTTCAATAACTGGTTCCTTTCTGTTGGCTTTTCCTGTAACTGTTCTGACCGAGGCTTCCCAAGAGCATGAAGCAAACTCCTGGTCCCAACAAAAAACCCTTTTATTAATTGACTGTGAATTCAGCTCATTCACATCCAGCAAAGTCTTTCAAAGGGAGGATTTACAGTCACAAATCTTATCTGGCTTGGACAGCTACCAGGCCACTATCTGCAAAACTTGGCATGGAGCCTCGGAGAGTCATGAACTAATTAAGTGAACTGCCTCCTGAAAACTCCACTCCCCTTTTGCTCCTTTGTTGTTTTCTCTGGGAAGGGCCATTCACCATCCACCTGTGGCCTTACTCCAGCTGTTCATCTGCCTCACTGAGGTCTGATTCCGAAGGCAGCTGAAAACTGTCAGATGGCCCTGGTCCTGTCTCTGCCTCTGACACAGAGCCCTCATCAGAGCCTTCCCCAGACTCCAGGACTGGCCCATGTTCCTCCTCACTGTCCAAATCTGCTGCCAGCTCTGCTGGCTGCTGGTGGGCCATAACACTAACATTTCACTGGGTCAAATGGAAAGGTGACCACTTAGAAGAGAATATCCCGATTGCAGAAGCTCAGCTAGTTAAAATTGTGGGACGGTCATGTTGGGCCTTTTCTCTCTATCTCTTTCCTTCACTCCTCCTAGATGTAGCACGACCTGATAAGATCTCGGGAGCTGATATCAACTCCATTTGCCAGGAGGTTCGTATGCTTTTGTTCGTTGCTCCAAAGGAGCAGATGGCCATCTGTTTTCAGCCCCACTTCCTCTTTATTCGTGTCTAGCAATCTTAACGATTGGGGAAATGAGAGAAATCAGAGGATTTTTTTTAAAAAAAGGCATGAAATGTTAGGCTGTGACTCATGCTCCTCTTGGGTCAACTTCTGTGAGAGAACGTGTGTAGGCTGGTAGCCAGGAACTTAAGCTGGGAGCTGGGAGTCACGAGTTTGGATCTTGCCTCTACAGCAAACTCTGTAGGAGGACTAAGTTTCTTTGCCGGTGTTGCATCTGATAATCTTACCCATCTCACTGTGATTTATTCTTGTGGTGGTGGATTTTAGCAGACATCCCCCCCATCGATGGCATTTCCATTTATGTGGGATTAAAAAAGAAAGCGAAACAAGGCATTATATATGGAAGTAAAATGGAAAGATTGCTGGTTGAAATTCAGCAAACAGCAATATTAGTTTTGGTTTCTAACCAGTTGGGGACTGGGAATTAGGGACCCTCTGAATAAATGGATTTATACGTTACCTCTGTGTGCCTATATTTGCAGCGGCTGTAGTAGGCTTGGGAGTGCAAACCTACTTCAGTTTTCAGTGCAGGAATCCACATTTTAAGATACTCCACAGTCTGTTGACACCCATTGAAGGGAGGCTACTGCTTCCTTGGGCAATTACGTTGGGCTGCAGTTCCCAGAACGTCTTGCCCAGATGGCGTGAATTATAAATCAGAACGAGAACATGCCTTTGAGCATTGTCTTTCCACCTCTCTTTCTTTTATTGTGAGCGCTCCCTTCGTAGTTGGTGTTTTGAAACATTTTCCCTTCTTCCCAGCCTCCTTTTATCTTCTCATTCTTCCTTTTAGGCTGGGATGCTGGCAGTACGCGAGAACCGTTACATTGTCCTTGCCAAGGACTTTGAAAAAGCCTACAAAACGGTCATCAAGAAAGACGAACAGGAACACGAGTTCTACAAATAAAGATGGCAACAGCAGGACCAAAGCTCGGTTTGGTCGTCTCAGTCCTTGCAGTGGAAGGAGGGGCTGTATTTTTTTATATGTTTCTGGTAGGCTCCATTTATCCTGTGGGTTGTTTATTTTTTAAAGGAAGAAAAGCTACCCAGAAATGCCATTCTTTCCTTCATCAATGGAAATAGGAGACGAGTGTGTCTTTATCTCATCCCCTCCATTTCTATATGTTCTTGATCTGCCTGTATTGTTTTTATTCTCAGGCCCAATGGGGAATAAGATTTGAATTGGATTAACAGTTGCTCCCTTGGAGGGAAGGGGAGTGTGGGTGGGACTAGACCTGCCAGCTATTGTTACACCACAGTTCCATCATATCTGAAATTTGGTCACAAGGGTTGGAGCTTGTGGTTGATAGTTGAAAGCAATGGTTGGCCTTTAAAGTGTGTGGGTTCATATTGCGTGCTGGGTTCACATGTTAAACATGAGATCAAAATCAGTCAAACCCTTTTCTAGGATTGCATAACGCCCACCTGAAGTTTTCACAGCTTCCCTAAATTGGGCACTACCTTATACTAAGCTAGGTTTTATTAAACATGACTTGAAGACATCTCAGATTAGACCCAAGAATCCCCACCCAGCCACATTATGATAATACATTGTATGACCCTGATTATCAAAGCGTTGATGATTTGTTAGCAAATACAATACCTGAAATTTATTCTTATGGTCCAGATAAATAAAAGACTTGTGATAACATTTTTGCAAGTGTTGGTGCTGCTGTGGGAGAACCAGGTTTCTTGGAAAGCTTCACCTCTAAGGTGGTTTTGTGTCAGGGGCAAAAAGACCAAGATCACACGTGAACCTTCTATTTGCTTATGCCAGGAATCTACTCAACTAACAACACTGTTTTGGTGCTAGAGAAGGGCTGACAGAATTCAAGGGGAGGAGAAGTTGGACTTAGTCCGTTTGAGGCTACGTAGAGATTCTAGGGGCTGACTCCTTTTTTGACTCCTCCCCCCCAGATTATGCCATTCCTTCTACATCTTGAGAGTGGCTGTCCCAGAATTGTTCACATTCTTTGCAACCATGCCTAGCCCACTAAAGAACATGTATTACTTTAATTAAGTGTTAAAAGCAACAAGAACCTTTATTAGAAGCAATAGGATTATCCTATAGAAGTGTCCTCATTTTTCCAAGGGATCATCATGCAGAAAAGCTGGCCTATAGTAGCACAGCAAGCACGAGCTGTTGTATTCCCAAACTCTGCAGTGCTGCGACCGATCCTATTATAATCCGATAGTTTCACACATCATGCTAAGGGAATGAATGACTTTGCATGTGCAAAGCCACAAGCTGTTAACTTCTTTGTAGCTTTAACAAAAGTTTGTCTACCTTTGTTCACGCTACATACAGACAATCATGTGGTTTGCTTGCTTGTAATTGAGCTGATTACTGTTAGAGCCTTGCTATATTTTTCTATTTTTTTTTTTTTTTGCTATCTTGTCTTATAGAGGAAGCGATGGCAGGTACCTATCAATTTTTGTTTCGTTTGACACAAATAGCAACAAGGGGTAATTTTAATAATAGAAGTGGCGGGGGTGGGTGGGTAAAAAGAAGCAAGTATTTCTCCTTCAGCAATTGGCTTAGTCTCTCTCTCTCTCTCTCTCTCTCTCTCTCTCTCTCTCTCTCTCTCTCTCTCTCTCTCTCTCTCTCTCTCTCTCTCTCTCTCTCACACACACACACACACACACACACACACACACACCATGTGTTCTTGGCTCTTGCTAGAAGAATGCCAGACTGACATGGCTGTACAGTGTGAGTGCAGTTGATAAATCTCGACCCTTGTTTGCTTTCAGTTTTATTGTCTTGCAAAGCAAACAAAGATTCCTACTTCACATTCTTGGGGGCCTGGAAGAAGCACGCGCGCCAAGCCAAACGGAAGCAGAACATGCTTGCCTTTTGCTTTACTGGTTCAACTCTTTCCCCCTCCCCACCCCCCCTCCCCCAAGTCTGAATGGTTTGGCTGCAGTTAAAAATTGCAGTACGTGGGCAGGAAGTGTCACTAGGTCAAAAGTAGTTTCTCTGTTTAAACTAGAAGTTCTTTATTGCGTATTATGTCTGTCAGTTGGCATAATAGCTTTGGAAGACATCTGCCATTAAAACAGTTTTGGGTGACACAAGAGTCAGAATGTTAACTTCCGTAAGCATCTCTTGGCATTAAATAATGGCTGCATTTAAAGCTGGGAGTTAAGTTACCCTTCTCCCTTATTCTTCCTCCCCATTAACAGACCTCTTTTTTATTTTTAAAGGAAAGACATAATTTAAAGATAAAGTCTTTATTTTAATTTCCTGCCCATCTTTTTTTGTATGCATGGCGGGCTCCCATGTTTTTTTTTAAAAAAATATTTGCACAGAAAAATAATGAAACATTACCTTCAGTAATGCAATCACTACGAACATCGATACAGAGCTTCCATAGCATACCATTCATGTTGACAGTTAAATGATTATGAAATTGAACCAGTAATTACAGGTATTGGAGAGATCATACTTTCTGGGTGGAGTATGAATTGGGTCAAATGCTTTTCTCTGAAAGCAGATTGGGCTGTCTTTGACTCTGCTGTTGTCCTCAATTAGGGGTAGATGAAATTGTCCACTTCGCTTTTTCACTCACGTTTTTAAATCTCTGTTCCACCCAATTTGTAAAATCAGAATGTTTTGCTAAATTCTTGCCAAACGCAAGTACCAAGATCGCATTTGCATTGTGGAGATTCAAGAGGAACCACAGTATTCAAGGACACCTTTTTGTACCTGCTTGAATGAACTCTTTAAAAGCACATGAGCCTGTCAGACCCCAAACAAAATAAACTCTTCATTCGATTCCACGAAATAATCTTATCAAGATTCATATCCAGATTTTTTTATAAGCTACATTTGCCTGGGTGGATGAATCTTTTTAAAATACCTTAGAAGAATTATTATTTTTGTACGTCGAGAAAATTGATGATTTTGGTAACATTAAAAATTGACCCCCTCCCCCAAAAGGATTAAAATCCCCTCCTATCCTTTCAGATTCCCCTATTCACTTTTTGTCAGTTCAACAACCCTGTGCAGCACGTCCATCTTGGTTTAAGAGTAATGGGAATGACAATCCTCCAAACTGGATTTTTGCCAATACTTGAGCTAATTTTGCATTTCTGATTCTGAATCAGCTACTTAAAATTCTCGAATGCGATCCTTTGCAAGACGATGGGTTACTTTTTTGAAACGGGGGTATCATTATGCTTTAAAGGGCTGATTTCATACAACTTGTTGAATCAGAAAAGACGTTTGTCTGTTTAACTTATATGTCTTAGTCATTGACCACAATAAAGATGCTGTTCCGTTTTGGGCAATTTAGTGCTTGCTTGAGCTCTATCCATTTGGTTTATTTATGGTTTTATTTGCTGCACAAGATCTCCAAAATTAGTTACTTTGATAATCTGTTTAACCACTAGACAGCCCGATCCGCTCTGGTCTTCGTTTCAGTCACATTTCCTTATCTAAACAGAAACAGAATGAAGGTGGGTGGGCAAAAAAATGGAGTGGGAGCAATCTCCGAGTTCCTTCTAGTTTCTCCATTGAATTTTCTTCTGAAATCTGACAGGAATTATTGGAAATCTTCCTTCCATCCTTCTGAATTCAGGAAAGTAGTTCTGAATTGTCGTAAATCAGATTGTCACAGAGAATATCCATGGGGTTGCTAAGAGTCAACATAGTCTTAATGAAATATAATCAATCGCAATTCTGAATAAGATGTGAACACCAGCAGTCATTAAAGCAATATTTTAAGGAAATACAGTGCAGAGTGATCCATTTCATTTTAACATCCATAGGTAGAAAAAGAGTAAACTGGATTCAAAAGTTTGATGTAGAGCAGCTGATCAAATGCCTAAGATCATCCTTACATATGTATTTACAAAGTGCTTTGAATTGGCATACAGTTAGGAAGTCCTTGATTTATGACAATTGGGAACTTCTGTGACTAAGTGAAGCCACCATTAAGTGAGTTGTATAAATAAATAAATAGAATAGAATAATAACTTTATTATCACTTTGAATGTACACTAATTGGCACAAGGAAGGATCAGGATAGAAATGAAAGTGAAGTAAATGAAAAAAAAAAGGATTTATTGTTTGTCAAATTGATATGACTGCCTCTCACAAACAAGGGCCTCTGAGCAATATACAAGTCTTAAAAACAATATATAAATAGTATGAAAAGCTTTACAAAGCACAAGGCTAAGAGAGAACATTAGATATCAGTAACGATGGGACCCTCTCAGTATCTCAGAAATCCGCTGGGCATAAAAGCTGGCCTACAGCAAGCATATCAAGTTATTGGTAAGCATTGACTGCTTATGAATAACTAGAGTTATTGATAAGCACAGTCAATATATTGGCAACCACAGTTAGAAGGCGTAGGAAACTAAGTAATTCCCCAGTCCACCATCATCTGGTGAGGGGAATTTTGTTCATCTTTTTTGGGGAATTGGGGATGTGTCCCATCCAGAGGAGATTTTGCTTTTGAAAAGGGGCGGTTAGCCATCAAACTACAATAAAGTTTTATTTTTCCAAGATGGCAGCAGTGGTTTGGATCCAGGATATCATTTTAGAACCAAACCCCTGAAATCCAAAGGGTGCTGAATGAGTCTTGATGCATGGCTCACCAAGCTGAAACATACATAACATGTAAGCCTGGCATTCAATCCAGTGTATACAACACCTCTAAAGCACCCCAAAACAGACGATCTGTCTCTTTCCCCAACTCTGGATTTCACCAGGGTCCCCCCCCCCCCATCCTCAAAAGGAGCTGGGAACAGCAGAAGCCGCGTCCGAATATTGGGGCGCTGATGGGAAGCGCCTCCTCCTCACCCATCCTCAACTACACACGTGCACCTGTGGGTGGGTGCAAGAAACAGGAGAGCAGGGTAAGTGCCTAGACAGGCGAGGCATCCTGATTCGCCAAGGTCAGGAGCCGGCAACCTTAAATGCTCAAAGAGCCGTTTGGACCAGTTTCCCACAGAAAAGAAAACACCGGGAGCCACAAAACCCTACTATTTCCTGAGCGGCCACAAAACTAGCATATGTAGTTGAATTAAAACATTCTGAAACTTTTCTTGGATTTATCCATGGTTGCCCTACTGGGGGTCAAAAAGATCAATAAATCACATGCTGGTGGATGTTGCCCATTGGCATTTGTGACACCTATTTTGAGTGACAGGGAGCCGCAGCAGAGGGATGAAAGAGCCACATGCGGCTCCAGAGACGCAGGTTGCTGACCCCTGGCCAAGGTCAACCGCCTGAGGTGGCCGGGGGCAGCTCGTAGGGCTCAGCAGGGTCCCCGTTTCACCCAGGAATTTGCCCGGGAGCTTCTGTTCTGCCCCTTCTCCGGGAAAAGAAGCGGGCGAAGCCGAATCGGGGCTTCACTACCCACCGGGCCTCCCTTCCTTGGGGATCCTCCTCTTCCCCCATCCCCCACTCCTCGTGTTCTCCCCCTCCCCTTGCTTTACACGCGAGCGGAAAGGTCTCCACGCACCCGCGGAGCTCCTCCCGCCTGGCTGCCTGCTCTGAAGCCCCTCCCTTTCGCCGGGCTCCGTGCGGGGAAGCCGCCGAGCGAGGGGGTGCGTGCGACAAAAAGGGGCGGCCGCCGTCGAAGGAGGCAGGCGGGCAAGGAGGCAGGCAGAGAACGGCCTGCCTCTTCCTCCGCGCGGCACAACGGGGGCCGCCGGCCGGGACCCTCGCTCGCCTCTCCATCCCGGCCGGGCGGGGGAGGGGGGGCGTCCGCCCGCCCCCCGCCCCGCATTTGCCCGCCCCGGGCTATGTTCGAGTAAGGAGCCGCGCTGCAGGGAAAAGCGGGAGGCGGAGGGGAGATGGGAGGGGGGGGGAGGATGCCGGGCTGGCGGAGGGAAGGAATGGCGGGGAGCTGCCGCGCGGTCCCGTCGGGCAGGGAAGAGGAGGAAGAGGAGGAGGAGGAGGAGGTGGTGGAGGCTGCGGTGGTCCGGACGCGGAGCAAAAGGTGGGTGGGGTGGGGTGGAGGTGGGCTCCGCTGCGGCTGTGGGGAGCTGGCAGAGCGGGTGAGATCCGAGCGGGAAGAGGGCATCGGAGGGCTCCCCCCCCTCCCCCGGAGTCCTTGGCGATCGCCGGCAGGGCTCGCTCGGCGTCCGCCGGGCTTTTAGGCTTCGCGAGTGGGGTTGGTGGTGACTTGTCAGCTGGCAGATGGAAGGAGGAAGGGATGGAGGGACAAAGGAGCTGCTGGGAGCGAGGGAGAGAAACAGAGAGAGAGGGAGAGGGAGGGGGAGAAACAGAAGAGAGAGAGAGAAGGAAGGAGGGAGAGACAGAGAGAGAGAGGGAGAGACAGGGAGGGGGGAGAGAGAAGGAGGAAGGGGGAGAAACAGAAAGAGAGAGAGAGAGACGGAGAGAGGGAAAGACAGAGGGGGTGAGAGAGAAGGAAGAAGGGAGAAACAGAAAGAGAGAGAGGAGGAGGAGAGAGGGAGAGAGACAGAAGAAGGGAGGGAGAGAAACAGAGAGAGAGAGAGTGGAGGAGGGAGGGAGAGACAGAGAAAGGGAGAGAGACAGAGAAGAAGGGAGGGAGAGAAACAGAAAGAGAGAGAGAGAAGGAGGGAGGGAAAGACACACACAGAGAGACAGAGGTGGAGAGACAGAGAAGAAGGGAGGGAAAGACACACACAGAGAGGGGGGGGAGAGACAGAGAAGAAGGGAGGGAGAGAAACATAAAGAGAGAGAGAGAGAGAGAGAGGAGGGAGAGCGAGGGCTGGTGGAAGGGAGTGCGTGGCGTCCCTGAGAACGGCGGCGGTTGTTTGGGAGGGCGGAGGGATGCCACTTCTCTTCCTCTTCCCTCCCCCCCTCCCGGGTTTCGATCTAGCCGCTCGTCCTTTTTCCCCTCTGGGGGCATCGGCGATTCGCTGCTGGTCGCCCTTTGGGTTGTGTGTGGTGTAGCGCCTTTGTTGCGCGGGTGCAAATGCAGGTCTCCGCTCCCGGGTGGGTTGGCGGGCGCGGCTGAAGGACCCCCGTGGACGGTCCTTTTCCAGTCGCGATGTTATCGAGCCACGCTGCCCATCTCCAAGCCTGCAGGACCAACCAGCTGAAGGGCTAATGGACCTCAATGTCTGGACAGCGCCGGAATGGCTGGCTTCAGATTATTCCATTAATCAGTAATAAAACCCGTGTATGTGTTTGTGTGTGTGTGCGCGCGCGCGCGCGTGCTTGCGCGCATTCACACAACTGGCTAGCCTGGTCTGTTTTTTAAAACCCGGTTGGCTTTTGGTGCTTTCATATCTTGTGTGAGACCAGGCTGTTTGGTTAGTTTATGGGTTCCCTATATTTTGTGAAAGTGAATTATAGCTTGTGTGCATGAGCAAACATACCATACCGTGTGCTTTTGAGGAGATGCAGTACAGTATGTGATTTATTTTTTCTTGAAATTTGGGTACCCTTGTATCAGGACACCCGAGAATCCTGTTCTAGTCTGGAGTAGCATGGCTGAGCATCTTTGGCAAAGCTTGTTGGGAATCTTGAAATATATATTTTTAGCAACTGAAAAAGTTGGATATACAATTGCATAGTAAAGAGATATTCCAGAAGCATTTGGGCTTCTAATGATCTTTCATTATATATGTGGGAGAAGAAGATGAGTTCCAAAGCCTTAAAAAGCAGCATGGGAGGATAAAACAAAAAAAAAATGTGATGTACCTTTGGGGAATGTTTAAGGTGCCACAAACATCTTCCTTTTCTTTTTAAACAGTGTGGACTGTTCTAAAAGTTTTGAGATCCTTACTCAAAATTCTGCAGGCCAGTCACATGATTTTGAATGTGTAAAAGTCATAGTACCACGGGGATGCCAGTAAATCACTAGTAAAGGTTTCACACAGCCATTTATGGATATCAGTTATAAATGTAGCAACTGTGGCTGCTTATACGGTACATATAAAATGCTTGGTTTTCTTCTTTCCCTTTTGTTCTTGCTTAATTATTTTGTGGTTTGGTATGTTGCGTGAGCCCAGGCCATTTGGTTAATGGCCAGATCATTGTATTCTGAAATAGATTTATTAGCAGCTAGGTGACGCATGTTGTGTGAATACAAAACTGTGTGTTTGTATCTTTGGCCCTGTGGCAACTGGAAACTTCAGTTAACCTGGCTATAAATCAATTCAAATTTTCAAGTCGTCAAAAAACAAAGTCATTGAAATCCAGGTACTGACCCATCAGAAATGTCATGTGTTAAGAAAAAGAGATTATTGGTAATCCATCCTTGTGGGGCATTATTTTCTGCTCCCAAAGAAATAAATTAGAAACAATTCATCCTCGAGGTTCCTTTCTGACATTACTGAAAAAGATAATTCCCTTCAATGGCATTCTGGGTAATTTTGGGAACTCTATAAAGACCTTCTTGTAGGCTTAGACACCCATGGATTCAAACTATGAAGACAGTCCTTTTGCAAAAAAAATAAATAAATTGTTGGCCTATCGGACAAATCAGGCTTTACTAAAACTTAAAACAAGATTTTGCTGGGGTGCTCATTCCTGCATTCCAAGCTGAAATCCCTAAAATAGCTTCAGTAACTTGAATAAGTATGAATTTTGTCTCAGTGATGCAACTAAACATCGCTAGGTGTGTTTGGGATGCAGGGAGTTCTCGAGTTAACAACCGTTCGTTTAGTGTCTGCAAAAAAGTCATTTACAAATGGTCCTCAGACCTCCAACTTTTGTGGTGTTCCCATGGTCATGTGATCAGAATTCAGACACATAGCAACCTGGTTGCAGAGTCCTGGGGTGATATGAGTGCCGTTTCCCAGACAGCTTCCAAACAAAGGCAATGGGGAAAGCGGAATTCACTTAATTCACTACCACAAACTCGATTGCATTGAGAGCTGCGTCAGGGTTGCGTTTGACCTCAGGGGGCCTGGATGGGTGTGGCTGAGGTGGGCGTGGCCAGCTTGACATCACTTGTGTCAGCGCTCCGCCAGCGAAAACGTGCTCCAAAGCTCAGTTTTCAGCTGCGATGGCCTCCTGCAACCCTCTGCCAGTGAAAACAGAGTTGGGAGTGCTGCCCGCTGTCCATTTTCACTGGCAGAGGCACTGCGGGCAGTCCTTTACTTTTTCCAGGGCGGCCCAGTGGGCCACCTCTAAGCACCCCGCGGGCCGGATCTGGCCCCTGGGTCCTGAGTTTGACACCCCTGCACTATCTGATTCACCTGACCTATTCACTATGGCGACTGAGCAAAAAAAGATCATCAAATTGGGTGCATCTCCCTTGGTGGCGACTCTGGTTAGCGATGGAATTTCTGATCCTAACGTACGCAGAGGGCTACCTGTAGACGCAGCCTCCTTCTATCTATGAGTCATTTCTGTGGACCCAGGAGAAAATGTTTCAGTAACTCAGCAGCAAGGGCAATGTTGCACAAAGGTCAGCCTCAGGAAGTGAAGGTCAACAGCCTTTTTAGCATGTTGCCGGCGTAGATCATTATGACTGCAGTGAATATGGTTAGAAGGAGCATAGGTTGTTTCCTTCTTCCTTCCCCTCGCAGTTCCAGTGAAGGCCACATCATCTTTGTTAGTCTGCTTGTGCAAGTAGTTTTGTGGTCTTCTGTTGCCTATCCAGGAGATTTCTCTGCAGTCTTTTGGAAGCGTAGAAAGGAATTCTGTCTAAGGTACAGGGCTCTTTCAGTCTGTCTGTCTCTTTGCAGGTCTATTGTCAGAAGGATAATGCTTCAACGATCAGAACAGACAGGGTCAAATTTAGTATGGCAGGAGAGCTATGAGAATAATAATAATGATTTATTAAACATGCATGGTATCCAAATCCCAGCCATTATCAATGCTCCAGGTCTGGTCAGAGGCGACAGAGAAAAAGAGATTCCCACTGCATTCCCACTGCAGAAGAGCCGTGGTGGCGCAGTGGTTAGAATGCAGTATTGCAGGGTAATTCTGCTGACCGCCGGCTGCCAGCAGTTTGGCGGTTCGATTCCCACCAGTGCAAGGTTGACTCAGACTTCTGTCCTTCCGAGATGGGTAAAATGAGGATCCAGATTGTTGGGGGCAATAAGCTGACTCTATAAATCGCTTAGAGAAGACTGTAAAACACTGTGAAGTGGTTCAGCGGCGTGAATCCCTGACGCCGCGTAACGGAGTGAGCTCCCGTGACTTGTCCCCAGCTTCTGCCAACCTAGCAGTTCAAAAGCAGGTAAAAAATGCAAGTAGGAAAAAATAGGAACCACCTTTAGTGGGAAGGTAACAGTGTTCCGTGCGCCTTTGGCATTTAGTCATGCCGGCCACATGACCACATAGACGTCTTTGGCTCTTCGGCTTTGAAACAGAGATGGGCACCGCCCCCCCTAGAGTCTGGAACATCTAGCACATATGTGTGAGGGGAACCTTTACCTTTAGGGAAGGTAAGTGAAAATCACCTCTGATTATTTCCATATTCCTTGAATTCTGCTGGAAGGCAGGTGCTTGCGTATGCGCATACATTCACAACCTTGTTGTGTTTTGTCACAAAGGAGAAAATACAGGTGCCTTCAGGAGGCAGGGCTGAAAGAGATCTTGGAAAAAACTAAGAAGCTCTTTATGTTTTCCCACATTCCGATGTTGCATCAGAATCTGGCGTGAAACATTAAGCGCACCTTTTCAGGTAGTTCCGATCTAGCAAATCTTGCTCAACTACAAATCCTTTAGGCTGTGTTTGGCAGACCCAGTGATGTGGGAGGAGAAATTGTCAGGAGTTGGTAGGGCTAAAATCTTAAAAATAGACAACTCTCGTGGCCTGGCATCTGTTCTATGCAATAATAAGACATACAGGTAGTCCTCTCAAACAACCCCAATTGGGCCCGAAATGTACGTTGCTAAGCGAGACAGCGGTTCGGTGAATTTTGCTCCCTTTTACAATCTTTCTCGCCCCAGTTGTTAAGTGAATAATTGCAGTTGTTAAGTTAACAAGACGGTTCTTAAGCGAATCTGGCTTCCCCATTGACTTTGCTGTCCAGAAGGTCGCAAAAGAGGACCACGTGATCCCTGGGACACTGCAACCGTCATAGATATGAGTCAGTGGCCAAGTGTCTGAATTTTGATCACATGACTGTGGGGATGCTGCAACGGTCATAAGTGTGAAAAATGGTCGTAACTTTGAACTGTCGCTCAGTGAACTGTTGTAATTCGAGGACTACCTGTATTTTTATTTTTATTTTAGATTTTGGGTTGCATGTACCTCCTTTTCCATATTTGGGCTTGGGATGAGCCTGGGAGTTGCAATTTGGAGCTACCTTAGTAAGTAGAAAGGTGGAGGTATTCCAGCAAAGATTTCACAGCCACGAGACGATAAAAGATGCCTCAAATGTCTGTGGAGTGGAAATAATTAGACAGAATGCCTGCCTTCTCTCCCAGCATTGCTTTAGAGGGTCAGGAAGACCAGCAGTGGGGTTAACTGGTGTAATTGATTGACTGGCAGCTATATAACTGATCCCAGAGCTTGGTATTTGGTGGTAGTGTTTACAAAGCATCCTTCCCCAGACCTCGCCTTTACATTTGCACCCACACCAAATTCAATGAGTTTGAATGTTAGTTATTTAGAAGGTGGAACAATTTATTTGCAAGTTGCTCCAACTTTGGCTATGTGGTTACTTTGTGGCTTGGTGCATTCTGCAAACTTAGTAAATCAATTAAATTGGTTGATAAGTTAGTAAATAAGTAAGGATGGAAGGAAGGAAGAAGAAAGGAAGGAAGGAAGAATGAAAGAAAGGAAGGAAAAGAAAAAAAGAAAGACAAAATCTGAATTCGGATTGAGAACCATTCAGAATCACTTGGATAGTGAGATTGGCAGCATATAAATTTAAATAATAAATAAATCTGTCACTGGTGGCTCATTCCCTATCAATATAAATGTGACGCTAAGTGTAGTAAGTTGTGAAGTGCCTTTCAACCTAGGTGTATAGTAATGACTGCCTCCCAGACATTACTTTAGGCTTAGATTGAAAGGCATTTCACATCTTACTACATGGTTCTCCAACTTGCAGTGACCCTACAGGGTTCTTTGCAATGCCTTCTTTAAAAAAAAACCCCACCCTTAATAATGTGTGGTCACCAGTATCTTCAGGATTTCCTTCCATAGATGCAGTTCACTGCATCAAAAACAGATGAACTGCAATTCAGCCAGTTTGCACCTATTCGGGAGAACCGGTTGTTAACTTTCTAAGCAGTTCAGAGAACCGGTTGTTGGAAGAAATCTCCTTTTGGTTTTTTCCCACTTTACAGGGCTAATCCTGTAAGGAAGGCAGGAAGGAAACATTCTGGTGTTCTTTCTAGCCTAATCTTTATTGCCCTCCTTATAGAAACTGCCTCTCCGGTTAACCCTTATTATATTGTCTCAGCTAAGGCGAAGCGCCCCTCGACCTGAGTGATGTTGAGTTGGCCATGCCCACTCAGTCACATGACCACTGAGCCCTGCCTACCCAGCTGGTCATTAGGGCAGAGAACCGACTGTTAAATTATTTGAATCCCACCACTGCATAGATGTGACCCCAATCTACGAAGCTACTTTAAAAGCACGGGGTTGGTTGATCACTGAGGAAGCTGAAATGTTTTGGCACCTTGCAGTTCTTGGTCTGATTCACCTGAGACCTATCCAGTGATTATAACTGTTGTGATTTCCAAGCATTTTTCAGATTTCAACACCCACTTGGATGGTGGGCTGACTGGGACATGCAATAATTATGCCAGACTCGGGAACTGCAGAAGGCACAAGCGAGCAGGAAGGGTGTGTAACTGAATAACAATTACTGCTCACTTATCTAAGCCAATATTGAAGCCTAACGTAAACAATAAATCATGTTTACTTTTATATTATACATTGTAATTGCAACCGTCTCCGCCGATAAATAGAAAACATTTCAATAGTTTCTATGCCGCTTCTCGCTATAGCAACTCAGAAAACCTTTTAAGGTAGCCCGAGCATTATTCCAGAAAGCAAACTCCGTAAGCGCATCTAAAAAAGAAATAAATAAAAAGAGGGCATTGTGAAATAAGATACGTACTAGATGAAAGCGAAATAAAACAGGAGGAAAATGTTTCTTCAAACAATTATTCCGGGAGGAGTTGATTTGTTCATTAATTTGTCACATTTGTACGGCTGCCACCTCATGTAGTGACTGGGTGCTGTACACAATAAAATGAGATGTGTAAAAATCATTGAAAACAACCAAACTAAATTAAAATGATTAAAAGTGTTTTTTTTTTAAAAGAAAAGAACAAATGTCAGGAAAAAACGTACAAAAGAGTACATTCATTTAACTTATCTGCTAGCCATCTGGCAGGCTCCAGATATCATGTTCTAAGGGCAAGGCCAAATTAATGGCCGGGGAAGAGATAAGTAAAAGGATACATTTTTAAAGAAATGCTTTCCACATGCCAGTTTTGGGAGCTTGGCAGAAGATCACTCTGTGACCAGTAGATCCAGGTTTCTACAAAAACTTGAGCAAATTGGTTGATCTTGAGCGAATTCCAGAGGTGGTATTTGGCCGGTTCTCGCCAGGCCAGGTGAACCGGTAGCGGTGGCTGCATAAGGTTCTGCCCACCCACCCTGATGTAACGCACTAGCATGCACAGATGAGGCGCATACTGGCGACATGAGCATATGTGCTCACTCACATTTATGAACCAGTAGGGAAGGTAAGTGAACCCCACCTCTGGTGAATTCCCGTTTTTTTTCAACCACGTTAACTGGTTGTTCTGAAGATAATGTAGTGCAGGGGTGTCAAACTCAAGGCTTGGTGGGTCGGATCCGGCCCACTAGGTGCTTAGATCTGGGCTGCAGGGCACTCCTGGAAACAACGAAGGACCGATCCACAGTGCCTCTACCAGTGAAAATGGGCTCCCGGGATCCGTTTTTGGTGCAACGGCCTTCTGCAATCCTCTGCCAGCGAAAACAGAGCTCGGGAGGGCCTGGCAGAGGGTTGCAGGAAGCCGTCCCAGCAGAAAACGGAACTCGGGAGCCCATTTGCGCTGTCTGAGCACCCGGGCCACCACAGGCACTGACACGACTGATGTCGAGCTGGTCACGCTTACCCCCGCCTCCCAAGGTCAAACACAACCCTGATGCGGCCCTCAATGAAATTTGAGTTTGACACCCCTGATGTAGTGGGTGATGCCATTTCCTTTGATCAGGAATAATCAAGCTAAAGTGAGGGCCACACTTAGTATATAGGATACAGAGCTACAAAGAACGAAACAGCTTGCCTCTTAGTGGAAAGTTTTGGGAGGTCTTTGTCTTTTAATAGGAGGATTTTGTTTTGTTTAATATCAGTGTTTACATCGTATATTTTAGTCTTTATTGTTTGGTGGGAAACCATGCCTGTGGTTTTTAGTAATCAGGATCGCAAGAGGTTCTAAGAACTGGAAATAGGAAATAACAACAACAACAACAACAACAACAACAGGGTGCTATTCCAAAAGCACTGGAATTACATTTAAAACAGTTAAAAATTGACAAAATCACCATCAGTCAAATGCAAAAGGCCGCACTGCTTGGATCCGCACACATATTACGAAAATATGTTACGACGTCCTAGGCCCCTGGGTGGGGCCCGACTAGTAATCAATGCCAAATCCGGCGAAACAACTGGCCGCTGTGATACAATTCTGTTGATGCAACAACAACAACAACAACAACAATAATAATAGTAGTAGTAGTAGTAGTAGTAATAATAGTGACGATACTTAAGAAAATCTGTGCTTTGACAAAATTTCCATCCGTCAACCATGGCCATACTGCTTGGATCTGCACGTAATGCATAGTGTGTCAGTATATTATGGCATGCTAAGTTCCTGGGAAAAACTCGATGCATTATGACTTAGGATGTCATAATGTATTGATGTAGTGTGCATTACATGCAGATCCAAGCAGTGTGTCCTTTTGTAATTGAGAGATGGAGACTTACTCAATGCACAGTTTTTCTCAGTATCGTCATTATTATTATTATTTCTCTTTTCCAGTTCTTAAACCTGTTCTGATCCTGATTGTACCAGCCAAAGAATTGGCAGCTGTGATTTCACGTTGTTGTGTATTTAATACTTGTGTATTTGTCTATTTAATAATCATCCCAATAACCAAAATCATAATAAGGCTACTTGGGAAGAGGTCTGTTGTTCCCATTTCCAGTCCAAAATTGTTGAAGGCTATCTATGGAATGGATGGTGGGCGGGGTGTGCGTGTGTGCTTGCCAGGCCAGTCTGGGGAAATTAGGAGCAGTGGGTAGTGCCATCTTCATTCAGCTGGCCCAGTCTTGTTGGGCTCAGAGGTAGCGATTATGGCTTGGATCGGAGGACCCAGGAACAGAAATGGAACTGAGCAATGCACTGAAGGAAGCTTGCAGGATATGTCTTTTGGGAACAAAAGCTTGGATCCCCCTCCCTCCCTTCCTTTCCCTTCCCTGCCCTTCCCTGCATCAGAACTTTGCTGTTTTTTCCTATCCAGGCACTGGGACTGTAAGATCCCAGCAGATTCTTGAGGAGCAGCCCAAGGAGATGGGCTTGGCCAATTTGATGTCCCTTGAAAAAGCAGAAGAGCAGTAAGGATGAACAATGATCCTTTAAAACGCTCATTTGTGTGCCACACTCTCCCCCCCACCCCACCATATTCTAAAACAGCTGTTCAGCGTAATATAGCCACCTGCTGTAAGCATTTGTCTGGGAAGGACAGGAAGGAGGGAAGCAAGAGCTAAACTAAGGGGCTGATGTATACCCAGCCAAAGAGTAGAGCAGGTGGTCTTCAGCCTGCAGCCACCATTTGCTCCGTCTTCGTCTTTCTCTCTTTCTTGCACTGCTCGCTCAGCAAGGATTCGTCTTTCATGCATTTTCCCCCACTCTCTTCTTTCCTCGCTCTCGTTTGTACCAGGGCGCCAGGCAGATCCCCAGGTGGCCGGTAAGTTGCCTGCCAAATTGGGTTTGGGAGAGTGCATGAGCATGATGGAAAACGTGGGGATATCCTACAACTTCCCACACTTAAAAGACCAGGTCCTAGAGAAAGGCTGGCCTCGCATGGGTTCCAAAAAGCGTGGGCTTCCATCTTCATCTACCCCTTTCCATCACACCTGGTCCTAAAGATGAAGTCCCAAACTCACCCGGTTGTCCGAACTAAAGCGACCTCAAGTCTGGATTCATGGAAGCTAGAATCTCTTCGTCCCCGACCAGCCTAAACGTCAAGATTGGATTTCTTTAAAATCCAGATTAATAGTTCTCCTTTGGAGGCAAGCATGTCAGAAAGGAAAATGGCAGGGCCGTTTTGAGGGAGAGTGAGATACCAAGCTAGTAGAGATGGATAATCCTGTCCTTGTATTTGTGTGGGAAATAATGACAATCCCAAGATCATAATTATCAAACCAGGACACTGCAAGTAAAAAAAAATATCTTTCTGGTGCATTAGGTGGCTGGAGAAGAAAGAAGAAGAGAAGAGAGGAGGCTTCCCTCCAAACCTTTTTGTGCTTGTTATTTTTATACCTTAGCAAGCAAACAACTGTCTACCAGACTTATAATGTTTCTATTATTCTCTTTAGATTAAGCTCACGGCAGCTGGAAAGAACTAAATAGATATTGGGCATTGGCAGCAAATAGATTATCCTTTTATGACAAGGCTCAATTATAGATAGTCCTTGATTTATAACCACAATTGGGACCAGAATTTCCTTTACGAAACAAAGCAGTTGTTAAGTGTGTCTCACTTAACAACTTTCCCCACAATTATTAAGCAAATCACTGCGGTTGTTAGGTGAATCCCATGGAGGTTAAGTGAATGCAGCTTCTCTCATTGACTTTGTTGGGAGCCAGCTGGAAAGGTTGCAAATCACATGACCCTTCTCCCAGGTCATGTGACCACCAATCACATGACTGCCAGCTGGGAAGGTTACAATCACATGACCCCAGGACGCTGCAACCATCCTAAATACAGTCTGATTGGCAAGCATCACAATTTTGAACATGTGACCGTGAGGAGGTTGCATTCATTGTAAGTGCGAGGACCGGTCGTAAGTAACTTTTGTCAGTGCTGTTGTAACTTCCCACCGTCACGAAACAAATGATTGTAAATCAAGGATTGCCTGTACTCGATATCTATTATTTTGGATCCGTTTTTTAACCTTCTAGCTAACTCTCCTTACGATTCCGAGAATGAATCAAATGTGTTGAGGGTCATAATGCGTTTAATATTTGAACGAGAGGACAAACAACCATCATTTTAACCATTCAAACTACTTCATAATCATGAAAACAGGAAAGCTTTTTTTTTTTTTAATTGCCCAAAGACTTATATTTGAAATGAGCAAGAAAGCGGCCTTTTCCTTTCTTAGGATTTTTATACACCATCCCAGAACACAAAACGTCTTTGGGCAGCTTAGAATAAGCAAACAAAAAAGCAATTTCAGGCGGGATCATAAAAATCCAAGCTTAGCGCTAAAGCCAACCAACAGAAATCAGAAAAGATGGCCTGCAGTGCCTGGATTCCTGAAGGGTAGCCCTTTGTTTGTGAAAGTTTTCACATCCTGGTAGCCCTCAACCAGAGGTGGGTTCCTACTGGTTCAGCCTGGTTCGGCCGAGGAGGTAGTAACTCGGCCGGGCACGCAACTGAGCCAGTTCTATTGTCGGTGCTGCCATCTTGATTTTCGATCCTGCGCCTACGCAGAACAATCTTCAATGCCAAAACTTAATTCTTTCCCCTTTTCTAACGTGCGCATGCGCAGAACTTTTTAGGTGTAAATGTGCACGGGCGCAGAGCCTGTGTTTGGTGTGGCGCGCGCACGCAAAAATTTTTTGCATGCCAAACCAGCAGTAATGCCGCCAGGAAGCCACCCCTGCCCTCAACCAATGACTTCCCATGTTCTGGAATTGCCCCTTAGCAAAATCAACATCACTTATTGGCTAGAAAAATCCTACGGATGAAGATTTTAAAAGCCTCCCTAAGCTGGAAAAGTGACAGGTTTCTTTATTTTGGTATAGGCCAGATTTTTTGATTTTTTTGTTGGAGTGCAGCAGGGACGTGCGGTCAGGGGAGGCAGGGGAGGCAGAGCCTCACCGCTCTCATCATGAAAAGAAAAAAAAAGGGAAAAGGGAAAAGGCACACGTGGTCCCATTCCCCACCTTCCTGAGTCAACATGAAGGGGACCGCAGAGCGTGCTCCACCGGTTCGCGCTTCACAGTTCCCTTCATGTTGACTCAGGAAGGCGGGGAATGGGATCACGTGTGCTGGAGGATGAGGCAGCCTCAGCCTCCTGCACACGTGTTCCCATTCCCTGCCTTCCTGATGACGTCACCAGCCTCACCAGCCATAAACCTCACCGCACGTCATTGGAGTGCAGGATAGGCCATGGAGAAGACAGATCCAGTTTGGAGCAGTGGTTAAGGAGTTCGGCTAGAAACTGGGAGACTGTGACTTGTAGGTCCTCCTTAGGCATGAAAGTCGCCAGGGTGGCAGTGCCAGTCTCCCTCGGCCCGCTCCATCCCGCATGGTGGATGTTGTGGAGAAAAATAGGAGGAGGAAGGAGTGTTAGGTACGTTGGGTAACTTATACAAAATAATAATAAACAAACAAGGATCGCTTTCACCAGCGACTCGCTTCCCATCTTGACGGAGTCTCTGGGAATCTCTGCTGTCTCCTAAGGTGACCCAGGCCTTGGGATTCGGATCCTGTTTCACCCCTTGAGAAATCACTTTCCTGTTTGCATTCCTCTGCACCCAGAATAATTCCTTGGATGGGAAGCGGATAATCCCACTGATGTCATTATTTAGCTTAGCTTGACTCGGGGCCCCCCAGGGAATTTCTGCATCTTTAAAAGAGTCCCACAGAAGGGAGAATAGGAGAGGAAGAAAAGTAGCAATGCTTCCAGATTTGGTGATCGTGGTTTTCAGAGCTGACAATGCATCTATCAGGCTGAAACAAAACAGGTTTGGCTTGAGGCAGGCATTCCTGGCAGAGGTGGTTAGCAGTGGCCAGGTTCCATAGCTTGTTGAACAGTGAGGATGAGACAAAGATCAGGCTGCAGAGAAACGCACCCAAAAATGTTCAAATGAACTCAAGTTTACAGTTCACGGAGTACGTGTAGTACTTGACTTACAACCATAACAGAGCCTGCCCATCACGGTCGCAAGTTATGATGGTCCTACAGCAGGGGTGTCCAAACTTGGGAACTTTAAGACTTGTGGACTTCAACTCCCAGAATTCCCCAGCCAGCCATGCTGGCTGGGGAATTCTGGGAGTTGAAGTCCACAAGTCTTAAAGTTCCCAAGTTTGGACACCCCTGTCCTATAGTGAGTCACCCACATACCCAAATTGATTTTATGACCTTTTTTTTTTTTTGCAGTGGTTGTTAAGCAAGTCAATAGTTCATTATGGGCCAAAAACCCAAAAAAGTAAATGCCACCTTTTGGCAAAACATAACGAATCGCTCAACCACCATGGCAGAAAAAGTCATAAAATCCTGGTTGAGGTAACTGAGATGCTGCAAATGACTGTAAATCGAGGCTAAATTGATGAATGCCCCAAAGGAAGCAACGTAACCAGGATGGCAGCCATAAGAACGTCAGAACTGGGTTGTAAGGGAGGTCTGTTGTAACTCTGAAAGATTGTTAAATGACTGGTCATAAATTGAGGATTGCCTGTATCTTTTAAAAAAAAAAAATAGCCCCTTGTAGCTACTGTGGGATAAATATGCAGGCATCCTTTCCTGGAATTTTCTGGGCAAAGGGTAATTTTTTATATTTAACAATCAGACGGAAATGAATGTAATCTCACTTCCAATCTAGTTAGATTAATATTGCTCCTGCTCTAGCAGCAGTGAGCATCTCTCTCTAATTTGCTTCCTGGCCTTCAGTTCTGAATAGGTATATTGTAGGGGGTCTTAAGTTCCAAATATTCCCTGATGTTTGTGATCCAGGTTTGTTTATTTTTTCCATTCAGCCTACCTCGCTGGGTTGTCATGAGGGGAAAAAAGACAAACAGCATACAGGCTGGGGAATTCTGGGAGTTGAAGTCCGAGACATTTTCAAGCTACCAAGGTTGAGAAGCACCTCATAGAAGCAGCTTTGAGCATCTTAGATGGAAGGCAGGATGTTAGCATCAGAAAAGACAAAACAACAACAACTGTGAAAAGAGGCTTGCACTGTCTGGATGTAGCTATTGAAATGCCAGGACTGTACAAGATCCTGTATCAGTATGGTTGCATTCCCATGAAATGCTATGTTGGTTGGGACTTTGGGAGGGTTACTTAGCATGGTGAACGAACGAAGCCAAATTGCTAATGCAGAAAACCGATGTAGCGTGTGGGCTGAATGCAGCTCATCTGATACAGAAAAGGCTGCTGGGTGGGAGCAAGCTGGAGGAAGAGCTTCAAACTGGACGACCATCAGTTTGCAAGGCCTGTCTTGACTGATGTTGGCTCTTTGAAGTGGCCAGACAAGAAACAGAACAATGAATCCCAGCTCCATCTCTCCTGCAAGGTTGCCTTAACAGAATCTTGCAGGACAGGATGTATTTCTCCCCTCCTTTCCTTCTAGGGAAAGGTCCTTTCTGAAACACTTCCTCCCTCTGTGGACTGACTCATCTTTTGCATGACTATGATCAAGTCTGCTGTTCTTCCTCCCCTCTCCAAGGTCATTCTTGCATCCCACTACAGACACAGCTTGACATAGGAACCGATGCTTGAGTTGGAACAAATTAATGCATGGCCTTGGCTGGATTTAGTCTTTTCAAGTGGCTTTCATGCTCATCATGTTCCTTTTTGCCTTTCCCCCCAATAGTGGCACCGTCTCTCCCCGCACGACCCCCAGCAATTCTCCGTCCTTGAGAAAACGCCTCCTGCAGCTGCCTGCCCGACCGGCTCCAGAGCCACCTTTGGAGACCATGGTGGAAAAGGGTACTGATAGCCCTGCCGAGCGGGGGCCTCTGACAGCCACCCCTCAAGGCAACCCTGTCAACTACCCGCTCAGTGGGCGCAGCTTTATCCGCAACAACAAGGTACGATTGGGGAGGAAGAACGGGAGGTAAAATGATGATGCCTGCTCTCGAGATCTCGTTGTTGAGCTACTTAGCCGGTGTGGTCCTTTTGATTGATTGATTTATATTTCATATTTCTAAACTTGCCCATCTCCTTCAAAGGGGGAGGGGGTGCTCTGAGTGGCATACAATATAATACTACTGATTCATAAAACAACATAGAAAAAATAGCCTTATTATTATTCTTGTGCCGTATCGGACAGTGGCGATCATTTTGGCGATCCTATTTTTATCAACAGCCCCACAAAAAAGTGCTGTTGAGTTTTGTCCAAACCGGTCCCTTAGATTTTGAAGCCATGATGTTGTTCTTCTGCCTTCAATCTTTCCCCGGAGGATTAAGTGAAGGATACCGTGTGGCATCACATGTCCAAAATATTCTAACTTTTGTTTTTTGATGGTTTGGATGATCTCCCTTGGCTTTCCCAGGCGGCTTATCCCCTCCTCATTTCTGATTTTGTCAACCCAGCTTATACGTAACAGCCGCCCTGTAAATCCACACTTCAAATGCTTCTAGTCTCTTGAAGTGGCTTTCTGTCAGAGACCAACTCTCCACTGTGTAAGAGAAGGTTAGAAAAGATGCAACATCTGATAAGCCTGGTTTTCAGTCTTAGGCTTATGTCGTGACTGCAGAACAGCTTTTTCGTTTTGAAGAATGCTGTTCGAGCTTTCTCTATCCTTGTTTTTACTTCAGAGGACACGTCACAGCTTTAAAAATGAACTGTAAACTTAAAAAAAAAGTTATGCATTTCTCGTCACCTGGCAGCCCTTTGAAATAGGCAAAGGCTCTGCAAGAAATAGGCAAAGGCTCCCGTATTGAATTATAAGTTATAATAACAGAATCCTGAAAGGCGGACGGCATTTCTCTCTCTCTCTTATACAGTGTGCTGTCCCTTCCCTCTCTCTCTCACACACGCATACAATAAGAGGTCACCTTGGAAAGCACCCCGGTTGCACAGGTCTGGATTCCAAGCACAGTATAGCAAGGCTCATTAAGTAGCTGAGTTCAATACACACACACACACACACACACACACAAAGTCCAGGAAAGCAGTGCAAGAATCAAACAGGCACAGCACAAACACAGCACAAATACAAACACAGAACTGGGCATATTGTTCCAGTAACACTCAAGTCCTGGGGGTGAGGTTAATTAGGCAATGGTGGTGCAGCCCTTCATGAGAAGCAAAGTTGCCTCCTCGTGAGTAGCCTATTTCCTGACAGAACAATTAACCAGTGGAACAACCTTGCCTCCAGAAGTTGTGAATGCTCCATTATTGGAAGTTTTTAAGAAGAGACTGGACAACCGTTTGTCTGAAATGGTTCAGGGTTTCCTGCCTGAGTAGGGGGTGGGGGGCTTGGACTAGAAGACCTCCAAGGTCCCTTCCAACTCTTGTTATTCTGTATTCTGACTGGAATTCAGCTCGTAGTAATATCACAGCTCTATGCAGTTTTCCTGGCGACCATACAGAAATGTTTGCCCATTGTCTTCTTCTGGGTTACTTTTTTTTCAATTTCCCACCAATCTTTGCTGATCACCTCCCAGCCATGATCCAACATTTTCACTGATTTGGAGGCCACCCAATGCTGGTGTTACCTGACTGGGCATTTAAACGTTGCTCATCCGATGAGCCAGCTGACGTTGCTCCATCAGACTAGCATTCTCTGAACCCCGAATCTGACCAATACTTGGCTTCACGCTTTCCTCTGCAGACTCACCCTCCTCCTCTGAATTGCATCAGGAGAGGTTCCATCTGTGGGCGGAGCCATGAAATGCAGTGCTACCTCGGTACTCATCCTTAATTGGTTCTGGGAAGTGCGATGAGTACCGAACAAGTTTGCAAGGAATAATGTAGTGAGTCACAACAAGGCAGCAGTCCCTGACAGGTTCTAGCTTGTGCATTGAGTACCAAAGAAACAATGAGTACCAGGACAAAATTTTCACGTCAAAATGAGTTGAGTGCCAAATTCGATGCATTTCAAAGGAGTCAAGTACATTGTACAAAAGACAATCAAGGTAGGGCAATCCTGAATTTCCTTCTCGTACTTTCCTGTTTTCTTAGGCATGTTTTCTTCATGTATTACTAAAGGTTGCCATGGACTTTCCCCAAGGTTGTCTCTGTACTTTTCTATATCACCAGTCATGGTTAATAGGGCCCAGCATGGTGGACTTCTTCCATTGGGGTTTCCAGATTGCAGAATGAACTCTCTCAAAAGTTACGTTGAGACATTCATTGCTTGTTTTTTTTTTGCTTCAGTTATCTTGTTTGTTTGTTAAAGGCACTTCCAAGAGGCTGGTTTAATTGGACTATTTTTAACACAGATACTTTTTTCTGTTTTTTTTTCTTTTTAAAACAAGTGTTTATTATATATGCACAATCAATATAAAATATATACTGTATTATAATATTGCATTCTATTACATTATGTTACATTGCATTATATTTTATTAATAATCTATATAAGCAGTCCTTGTTTAGCAACCACAATTGGGACCAGCAAACTCCGTCGTTACGCAAAGCGCTCATTGGGTGAAACTGTGACTGCACTTATGATCTTCCTTCATCTTTCTTTTGCTTGGTAGATCTGCAAAGCTTATAAATGCAAAGATTGGTTTCAAAAGTACTTTTTCATCACCGATCTAACTGAACAGCCTATTAATAAAATTAATAAATTCACCACTTTGTTTAAGTCAGCCAGGTTTCAAAACAAACTTTGGACATGCAAGAATTCTGACTTTCCTTTTCCTTTCTCTTTTTTTCAGAAAATGCAGAGCTGGTACAGTGTAAGTAGACAATGATGATGTTTTTTTTTTATTCTGCCTTTTATATGTAACTCAAAGCAGTGAGTAAACCTAATACTCCTTCCTCTTCCTATTTTTCCCACAACAACAACCTTGTGAGGTGGGCTGGTCTGAGAAGTGAGGGAGTGGCCCAAAGCCATCCAGCTTCACTCCTAAGATCGCCTGGTTTCTATATCAGCACCTCCACCACTACATCAAGTTGGCTGTTTAATATTGTTTTTATGTCCGGGGGTTAAGAATAAAAGCTGTCAGAGGCATAAAATATTTCCTTACAAGCAGAAGGATGAGAATTCATCGAAGGGATGTATTGCTTTGCAATATCCCCAAATCCATTTGAGTTTCTAACTCCAGCAAGCCGGCCTGGCCTGTTAATTTTAATTTTAACTTATTTTAAATGTACTGTTTTTTGTTATTTTTAAAATTCGGTTTGTTTTTTTGGATATGGATTTAATCTTTTTTAACTTTTGGAATGTGTGTTTTTTAATGTTGTACGCCGCCCTGAGTCCTTTTGGAGAAGGGCGGCATATAAATCCAAATAAACCAAACCAAACCAAACCAAAAGATCTTACTAAGGTGATCCTATAAATACTGTGATCGTATGTCCTTTATTATAAAGGGCAGTCCTTTATTTCAGGAAGCTGACCTTTAGATTTCTTCCATTTAATTATTTGTTTTCTGGGTTTTGCACTTGGTTATTTTTTTTGGATAAAGCAAAATTATGAATCTTTTAAAAAAATCCTTTCAGATTAGCCTCACTTTCATTTTCTCCAAGAAAATATAGACGCTTTATCTGCAGAGTTCTGTAGAATTCACTTTATTTGAGTCACTGGATGGAGTTAGCTCCCTCTGCATGTTTACCCAGAAACTGGATTCATTGCTGCTTATCACAGTTGTCTGAAAGAAATACAACTCTGCTTTTCAAGGGACATTTTCTTCCCTTTTTCAAGATAAGGCAGGGGAGAAGAAAAAAAGAATTTGTTTCCTTACTAGATTCCCACTAAGATTTAGTGGAAATCCTAGGTGATCTGTTTGGCAACGCCACCAATCCCCCAGCTTTCCTTTTAAGTGAACTTCAGTCACTTTTGACATTTGCTGAAACGCGAAGTGCAAAAGGAGGTTTAGACATTCTTCTTCTGCTGGGGATGACTTTAGAAAGTTATCTTTGTGTTCAGTTTCAGAACTGAAACGGACCGTGGTAAATTGCATTTGGGATTGGAAGACTAGCTTTGAAGAACCGTTTCTCTGTGGCTCTTGGTGTCCTGCCATTGGTAGCTTGGGCTTGTTGTTTGCGAAGTCAGTACTTAGGTATTTATTTTGGAAATTCGTCCTGGCGTCTGATCAAATGACCCCCAAGGCAGCTTTCAGATTGTTTATATTAAATGACGAGAAGGTATTGCGTGATGGAGTTTTGTTTTCTTTAGAAAACGAAACAGTCAAAGAATATTTAGATAAACCAATCTGATTAAGCTGAAGGGCGGGGGCGGGGGACAGACACCAAGAGTTAGTCTTTGTCTAGCGACTGTTTGTGCTTGTTGATCAGAAAGGTCGGCAGTTCAGTGATTTGAATCCCTAGCGGCGCTTAACGGAGTGAGCTCCCGTTACTTGTCCCAGCTTCTGCCAACCTAGCAGTTTGAAAGCACGTAGATAAATGCAAGTAGAAAAATAGGAACCACCTTTGGTGGGAAGGTAACAGCGTTCCGTGCACCTTCGGCATTGAGTCATGCCGGCCACATGACTATGGAGACGTCTTCAGACAGCGCTGGCTCTTTGAAACAGAGGTGAGCACCGCCCCCTAGAGTCGGGAACAACTAGCACATATGTGCAAGGGGGACCTTTACCTTGCAGTCACGATGGTGATAAAACAGCAATTTTGTGAACGATCGTTGCGCTGACAAATCTTTGTAGGTCTGTAAAGCAAAGGAACGCTGAAAAGAAAGATTACAGGTAGTCCACAACTTATAACATTCATTCAATGACTGTTCAAAGTTACAGCCACATTGAAAAAATTGACTTAGGACCATTTTGCACACTTATGACCATTGTAGCATCCCCAAATGAAACAAACAAAAGGTTAAAAATGTGTATATATAATGTGTATATCATTACTTACCAAGCACACCAGTGGTGGGTTGCAGGCGGTAGGCCCCGGTATGGGTGTACCAGAGCCTGCCCGGAGCACTGGACAGTACGGTGCTCCGGAGGGCCCACCCGAGCGCCTTACCTGTCTTTTAAGGCTTCTGCGCTTCCGTGCATGGCGCATACAGGACCTGCGCAATGTTCTGCTGAGCAGCTGGAGCGTCGCGGAGGCTCGCGGAAGCGGTAAGACGCATGTGCGTACTGCACGCATCCATGTTGATGCCGCCAGGCCTGTTCCGGTTGGAACAGGATCCGGAACCCACCACTGAAGCACGTCTAGTTTATATTATAGTAATCAAAATATTGTCGGTACCCGCTAATGTTTGGAGTTGAAAAATTTGATGGTTGCACTGTCCTGGGATCATGTGATTTTCCTTTTTGTGACCTTCTGACAATCCAAGTCAATGGGGAAGCCAGATTCATTTAACAGCGGTGTTACTAACTTAACAACTGCACTGATTCACTTAACAACCATGGCGGGAGGTTGGACTAGATGACCTACAAGGTCCCTTCCAACTCTGTTAATCTTCCTTCTTAAAATAAGATGTTCCGAGTAGCGCAGTTTTTTGCAGTTCCACTGGTGTTATTGCAGGAAGCTGCAATTTGTGGATGTATCTTGTAAAATTCTTGGACATGGTGCCAAGTGCCCCGATGACAATGGGTATCACTGTTACATGCTTCATCCATAGCCGTGTAGTTTCGATGGCCAGGTCGCGATATTTCATGATTTTTTCTAGTTCTTTTTCTTCGACTCCGGCATCTCCAGGAACAACGATTTCAATAAACTGTACACTTCGGCCCTCTACAACCGTGATATCTGGCGTGTTGTGTTGTTGTTGTTGTTGTTGTTATTATTATTTGCGATCCTGATTTGTTTCTGTGCAATACTTGGCTTTAGGTATCCTAGGAAAGTTCTTGGAGGTCAGGTGAAAAACATAGAATATAAACAGGCAGAAGAGTAAATAAACCGTTGCTGGCTGTCCCAGGTTTGATTTGGAGCAGAGGTCAATCCTCACATCTGTCTCTGGGATCACAGTTATAGGCATCTAAATTCCACACTGGCTGTGTTCACGCAGTACGACAAATTTTAGTAGTTAAGTTTTCATAGTTAAGTTTTAGTAGCTTAGCATTTGACTCAGTGTCTAAGATGCTGAGCTTGTCGATCAGAAACGTCAGCAGTTTGGCGGTCCGAATCCCTAGTGCTGCGTAACGGAGTGAGTTCCCATTACTTGTGCCAGCTTCTGCCAACCTAGCAGTTCGAAAGCACGTAAAAATGCAAGTAGAAAAATAGGAACCACTTTGGTGGGAAGGTAACAGCGTTCTGTGCACCTTCGGCGTTTAGTAATGCCAGCCACATGACCACAGAGATGTCTTTGGGCAGCGCTGGCTCTTCGTCTTTGAAACGATGAGCACCGCTCCCTAGAGTCAGGAACGACTAGCAGATATGTGCCAGAGGAACCTTTACCCCTCAATTTATGGCTTGGTGTATTGAACAGAGACGGTGGTTTCATTCAGGAATCTGGTTAAGTGGGTTGTGTGAATGCAGCCATTGGCATTCCGGGCATGTTCAGGACTCTATTCTCATACACTCCACTTAGTAGCAGCCTCCCTTCCGATTCCCTGGATTTTTTTTTGAAAGACAGGGCTCTTCGCCAAGATTACAGATGATGCTTCTGCTGTTTCCTTTGGCTGGGCAAAACTTCCCTCTGCGGGCAGGAAATGGTTAAGTGCAGCCTGACACCCATTTCCCCACCCACCCCCTTTGTTTCCTGTAAGCAACACCCAGGCGCCCTCGGCCAATGGCCGGGCAGCGTAACTGGAGCTCTCCTTAGAGAGGGTGGGGGGTGTTTCCAGTTGTGTCTTTCAGGGCTCCTGAAAAAAAAACTTTCCAGCCCCCCCCCTCCCTTTTCTGATGATCGCCAGTTTCTGCCCCGTTGTCTTTCCCACCCCTCTCTGCCAACAGGATTCCCTGCCTCTGGAAAAAAAAAACCCGGAATCTTCTTCTTCTACCTGCAAAGCAACTTTCTTTTATCTTCAAAGGTCCTTTCGGGAGCCAACTTTTCCCTGCTGGCTTTTTCTTTTTCCAAACTTTTTTAAAAACCCTTTTTTGGATTCCCGTCTTTTGAACTTTCCGCACTCTGGCCTGTCCCACCTTTGTTTCTCTCTCCCACCCTTCCTGGGCTGAGCCTGCAGCCATCCTGTTCTCTACCTTTCTCCTGCGGCTGGCAGTTCAGACTTTTCCCATAGTAGCTGCTTCGCCCATCCTTCCCGTCCTCTCTCCGCCAGCTGCAACAGCTCCCTCCTCTTTGTCCAAAACTATCAGGATGTGGCCTGAAACCCTTTGCCTTCTGGATCATGGCTGGCCCTGCTTGCTATGACAAAACTAGGTTGCACTTGGATGCTGCTGGCGGCTGTTTCATTCAGACAAAGTAAGAGATACAGATCCTTCCTTCCTTCCTTCCTTCCTTCCTTCCTTCCTTCCTTCCTTCCTTCCTCCCTCCCTCCCTCCCTCCCTCCCTCCCTCCCTCCCTTCCTAAAATATATGTGAGTATACAGCATAATTTTGTATTATAAATTTTGTATTTATTTATTTATTTTGATTTTGTCATATTTATGTAGTGTATATTGGACGTGGTGATCCTTTGAGAGCTGTATGCAACAAAATGTCATTTTAATGTATGCTGATTAGTGTACATTCAAAGTGGCAATAAAGTTATTCTACCTACCTACCTACCTACCTACCTACCTACCTACCTACCTACCTACCTACCTACCTACCTACCTACCATATCTATCTATCTATCTATCTATCTATCTATCTATCTATCTATCTATCTATCTATCTATCTATCTATCTATCTATCATCTATCTATCTATCTATCTATCTATCTATCTATCTATCATCTATCTATCTATCTTTCCTCCCTCTGCTACCTCCCTCTCCTTCCTTCCTTCCTTCCTTCCTTCCTTCCTTCCTTCCTTCCTTCCTTCCTTCCTATAATATACAGTAAATGGGTATATGCATAATTTTGTATTATAAATGTTTATTTATTTATTTATTTTGTCCTGTTTATGTAGTGTATATTGGATGTGGTGACCCTTTGAGAGCTGTATGCAACAAAATGTCATTTTAATGTATACCGATTAGTGTACATTCAAAGTGGCAATAAAGTTATTCTATTTGTCTGTCTGTCTATCTACCTACCTACCTTTCCTCCCTCTGCTACCTCCCTCCCTTCCTTCCCAGATGATTCTCTGTCTTCTCTCTCCCTCCCTCCCTCCCTCCACCCCTCTCCTTCATAAATCTTTTGGTATTCCTCCTTCACTTTCCCATCAATTCCACAAATGGGTAATATGTTGTTTTCCTCACTTAGAAATGGTTGTGTGCTGTGGTACGATTACAGGGCTGATAAATGGGGAATGCACTTTTATCTGCTTGGGGAAGGGAGGGAGGGAGGAAGGAAACGATTTTATTAGTTTACAAATGAAAAACACTCTGTGGAAATGGATGAGAAAATGATGTGATGCAGTGGTGAAAGTGTTGAATTAAGACCAGGCAGATCCAGGTCCTAGGCCATCCTTCCGCCCTGGATGATTTTGGGCCAATCCCTCTCTCTGAGACCAAGAACCAGTGTGGGAGAATGATGAGGATGCTAGGTGAGAGGTGAGAAGATCCAGGTTCAAATCCAAGTTCTTGAGACATGGAAGCTCCTTGGGGTGAGTTCCCTGCCTCGGCCCAAGAGCCACAGTGGATTAGTGGAGAAGGTGCTGGACTGGAGTGGAGAGAAACATATTCTACTTCTTCACAGCCACAAAGGACTTTGGGCCAGTCTCTCCTTGTCAACTCTATCTTCATTACTGGTTGATTGTGGGGGGAAAATAGGAGAATGCTATGTCTGCACCTTTATGCTTCTAAACGCAAGACAAGATATAAATCTAACAAGTAACAAGGGATTGGGGCAGCTTCCCAGTTCACAATTCACAATCTTGATTTTGTTCAGTACCTCCCTTTTTCTCTCCTCGGGATAATCAGCCCCTGTTCCACTTAGCAACAGATAATCAGCTGTTGAGTTCACACCACCATATAAACAGACCAGCTAAAGATATAATAACATCAGCGCAGTGTGTTAACTTTGGTAAATAGGGGTTTTGTTTTGGTTTTGTGGCTTAATCTATGTTATGCATTCAACCCGCTTGGCTCATTTTGGGTCCAGTATATTGTACAGAATCCAGAAAATGGGTTAGTTTAGTAACCAGACTCAGAGTGTTGTGAGAAAATAGTATAGTGCAGGAAAGAGCGATTATTTTCAGATCTCCATTACCAAGCGCTGTGGGCAGTCTTATTATTATTATTATAAAATTTTGTATTATTTTAGAGTATAGTACACAAAGAGAATACAAACGTAAATAGTAGGGAAATTTGGGAAGGGAAAAGGGAAATGGATAGTGGGGGAAAGCAAGGGGAAAAAAAAGGCATTGATTTCCGACTCCTTTAGTGCAGTAAAATAAGGCATTAACATCGAACATCAACTTTTTTACTTTTACATAATAGTATAAACTAGCATGGGATGCGATGGCTCAATGGCTAAGACGCTGAGCTTGTCGATCAGAAAGGTCGGTAGTTCGGCGGTTCGAATCCCTAGTGCCGCGTAATGGAGTGAGCTCCCGTTACTTCTCCCAGCTTCTGCCAACCTAGCAGTTCGAAAGCACGTAAAAAGTGCAAGTAGAAAAATAGGGACCACTTTGGTGGGAAGGTAACGGCATTCTGTGCGCCTTCAGCATTTAATCATGCCGGCCACATGACCACAGAAACGTCTTCGGACAGCGCTGGCTCTTCGGCTTTGAAACACAGATGAGCACCTCCCCTTAGAGTTGGGAATGACTAGCACATATGTGCGAGGGGAACCTTTACTGTTACCTATAAACGTAGCTGTTTCTATAACAACAAATCTATCTAATCGGTAAAGCGCCAAATCAAAGTTTCAGGAAAGACAGGGTTAATTTTCTTTTTAAAAAGTAAGAACAGACACAATCTCATTCTTTTGCAACTCTTCATCTTCTTGGTGAAAACATTGCTGTCAGACCCAGCTAGCAAATGTCTTTCCTAGAACCTACTTCCCTATAAAGTGGTAGAAGTGGCTATATATATATCTCCTTCTCTGAATTGGGTGTTTTGTGCAGAAAGGACCTTGTCCATCTGACGTGACTGTGTTGTTGATTGCCAAAACCATCTGGAGTATGTGCCAGGCTGGAAAGGCTGGTTGAGTTGAAGGTAAAGAAGACCAAATCACCCTAAGGGTTCTGTTTATGAATTGGCAGATGCTGAGTCCCACCTACAAGCAACGCAACGAAGACTTCCGCAGGATCTTCAAAGGGCTGCCTGAAGCTGAGCGTCTTCTTGTAGGTGAGGCCACCAGTGGAGATGTGGGTTGGGAATGGCTTGTGCTTGGATCTAAATAACTGGGTGGGTGAACTGGGCACATAGGATCACTTACAGGAGCTAGAGACTGTATAAAGGTCAGAATAGGCTGTAGTCTTCTGTGTGACCTCAATGGAAGGCTAAGTTGGACTTTGAAGAAGCAGGAGAAAAAGGGTATTGGCACTTTGGAGTTGGAGACTCCAACTTTGGCCTTGGAGAAGGCTCCTGAGAATACCACAGATAGCCAAGAAAACAAATGGGCCTTCAAACAAAGCAAATCCAATGTTCTTGCCTGAAGCACAAATGATCAGGCTTAAATTATTCTACTTTGGACACATTGTGTGAAGACCCAGATATCTGGACAAGGCTTCTCATGCTTGGAAAGAGGACAATCATCAACAAGGTGTAAGGACTCAGTTCGAGTGACGAATGGCTGCAACCTTGGAAGACCTAGTTAGGGGCAGGTCATCCAATTTTGAAAAAATCTACCTATGCGTTCGCTAAGAGTTAACACCGACTTGATGATACAATTGGTCCTCTCTCATCGGTGACTGCGTAAAGATGGTGGAAGAAATCATCGGGAGAACAATTGAGAAGCGCCAAGGTAGCTCAGTGGTTAGAGTGCAGTACTGCAGGCTACATCAGCTGACTGCTAGCTGCACTTTGGCAGTTCAAATCTCACCAGGCTCAAGGTTGACTCAGCCTTCCATCCTTCCGAGGTGGGTAAAATGAGGAGCCAGATTGTTGGGGGCAAGAGGCTGATTCTGTAAACCGCTTAGAGAGGGCTGTAAAAGCATGAAGCGCTATATAAGTCCAAGGGCTAAATGCTAACAACTTTGGAAAGTGCGAGAAATAATGAAATGGCAAGGGGGGAAAATTCAGTGTTCTTCCTGTTCTTTCTTTCAGTTTGGGGGCTGGATCTCAGCAGCAACATCCTGTGGGTAATTTCCAACCCTGGAATGCTTGCCACTTCAGAGGTTTATGATAATCTTCAGATAACTCAACATTCCAGAGGGTAGAACTAAAAGCAAAGGTGGGGGGGGGGGGAGGTTTATAAGCAGGGGAAGAACTGGAGTTTTCATGTTTAGACATGTTTTGCATGCCTCGGGTTTTTAAAAAGCACTGGTGGTTTGAAATTGTTATTGTCACAGCCATATTCAGCCTCCCCCCCCTCTCCTTTTTTATTTTTTTAAGATCGCTGTCTATCTCTGGCTATCAGTTACAAAGTCCACCGCTGCAGTTGTGTAATGTGCAAAAAACATAGCTGGTTTTAGCATCGCCTACGATACCTGTGCTTTGGTGGCATAGGTATCTTGTGTGCCAGTTTAGTCGTAGTTCAGAGGGTAGGACATAAAAATGGGTTCCCAACTAAGTTAACCATACCGCGTGAGCTTAGCCAATGTACAGGTAGACCCAGGAGTGGGCTTCAAAATTTTTAGCAAGGGTTTCTCTGCCCAGTTGCTGGGCAGGCGTGGCCATGGTTGCTCGTGGCCTACTCGGCCTCCTCCATCATGGGGGGGGGGAATGGCCTCCCCAGGTTCCGGAGGCCCCAGGAGGCTGGAAACATGCCTGTTTCCCGGCTTCCCGAACTTCCGGTAGGCCTGTTTTTCGCCCTTCCCGAGCCTCCGAACGGACCCTGCATTTACCTGCATCTAAAACGAGCTGGGTGGGGACTTCTGGGAGGGATGGGGTGGGGTGGGCGGGGCCAGCCAGGAGTGGGATTTGGGGGTTCTCCGAACTGCACAGAATCCTATCTAGAGGTTCTCCCAAACCCCTGCGAACCCCCAGCAGCCCACCCCTGGCTAGGCTTGAACTTGCAACCAGTCACTTAGCAACCGTTCAAAGGTATGACGGAAAAAAAATACTTACGGTCCAGATCTGAAGTTCCAATAGCTAACCCCAACTCCACATCCCTGGTCACATAATCACATTTTGGGCAGAACCAATTTACGTTTACGTCCATTTGCATGCCACCACAATTTATCCCCCCTCCCCCCGCCATCCTACGAATTGACGTTTACTTCTCATTTCTGTCGAACTGGAAATTGGTGTTTACTTCTTGTTTCTTGTTTCTGCCCATGGTGGACAATTGGTTCACTTAAGGATTGCAGCATTTGCATTCAAAGATGGCCGTGTCCGCTTTATGACCATGCCCAAAAAATTGAAATAGTCGTGTGATGATCCTCTTAATGACTGGGCAGGGCTTACAACCCTAATTTTGGGCTGAGTTGCGGTCATAAATTGAGGATTACCTGTACCTGAAATAGAAGTGTCGGAACTTGGAGGAGTATCTTTGGGCTTGCAGCCCCCTTAGTACCAGGCTGCAAGGATAATCTCCCAATATTAACTTGTGGCTTCTGTTTCCCCCTTTCCGTGCCCCCCCACCAACCAACCAACATCTCCTGTCTCCTTAGATTATTCCTGTGCGTTGCAGCGTGACATCCTCCTTCAAGGACGTCTTTATCTATCGGAGAACTGGATCTGCTTCTACAGCAACATCTTTCGATGGGAGACCACGGTAAATGCTGCATCCAGGACCCTTCTGATTGCTTTTAGCTCTTCCTCTCCTGGCCACTAACCTCTGTGTCACCTTCCATGATAGATCTCCATCCAGCTCAAGGAGGTGATATGCATCAAGAAGGAAAAAACCGCCAAGCTGATCCCCAACGCAATTCAGATTTGCACAGAGACCGAGAAGGTGAGATTGTTGCGTATCCCCTAAGAATCCAAGCTTGGGAATAGATAATTATCATTTCCAAGGTGCTGCGTTTTATAAAGCAAAGGGCCCCAGTCTCCGATCTTCTTCAGGTGTTACAAAACTGGGCTTTGTTTGTTACCTGTTATTATTGATTATGATGAATAGTTGCAGGAACTGGGCATGGCTAGTCTAGTGAAGAGAAGGACCAGGGGAGACATGATAGCAATGTGCCAATATTTGAGGGACTGCCACAGAGAGGAGGGGGGGGGTGTCAAGCTATTTTCCAAATCACCCAAAGGCCAGACAAGGAATAATGGATGGAAACTGATCAAGGAGAGATTCAACCTGGAAATCAGGAGAAATTTTCTGACAGTGAGAACAATCAACCAAAGGAACAGAAGTTGCCTTCGGAAGTTGTGGGAGCTTCATCCCTGTAAGCTTTCAAGAAGAGACTGGGCTGCCATCTGTCAGAAATGGTCAGAAATGCTTGGGCAGGGGATTGGACTAGATGACCTACAAGGTCCCTTCCAACTCTGTTAATCTGATTTGGTTCACATGTCCTCTATAGGCATCTCTACCGCTGAAGCAATTTGAAGCTGCACAAACCTGCTTGCCATTTTTGTAGGGGGGAAAAAAAACCTTGCCAAAGTGGGGAAAAAATAAACTAAAATAATAATACCCAGAATGAAATCAAAATAAACTTTAAAAGCAAAATAAAAATAGAGTAGAATAGAATAAAAGCAGAAAATCACTTAGCAGTGGAAGGCTTATAGTTGGACTGAATGCCTGGAGTCACCTATGTGTGAATTGGCAGCCATATAAATGTATTAAATAAGTAAGTAAGTAAGTAAATAAATAAATAAATAATAAACAAACAAATAAATGGGTAGTGATCCCCCCTCCTTATCTTTTTGAGCTGAGGGCCTTATTTTGCTTTTTTTAAAAAAAATTCAATGAGGAAATGATGTAAAACAGATGAGGATACTTCATACATGAGAACAGGCGAGACCAAGATTTTCCACTGTGGGGTTCAATTTGATTTAAATCTGTATTACTTCTGTTCTAGCATTAGTTTCATTATGTGTGTGTTTCCTGACTCAAACTGCGAGAATTTGCTTCCTGTATTATGATCAGAGGTGGTTCAGGGGGACTGCGAATCTCAGAACTGGATGGCTGCAAGGTGCCCCAACTAATTTTACAAGATGGCTTCTCCCTGGGATTTGCAGAAACCCGCAATTACGGATTTGGCAGAAATTTGCAACAGCCAGGAAATTCCAGTTGTGGAAACTTCCCATCTTTATTCTAGACCTTGGTGTTTCTCAACCTTGGCAATTTGAAGATGTGTGGACTTCATCTCCCAGAATTCCCCAGAATAGCCATTCTGAAGCTGTATATGAATGCTCAATGCCACTGGGAAAATATAAGGGTGCCTGGGGGCTGATCAAAGAATATCAGCCTTTCTCTGTCCCAACTTCCTTTTCTCTTTTCTCTACTTTTCAGAGTGTAGGGGGCATGATGGACCTTCTGCACAGTGTAAATATTTGACGAGGTTTTACCGGTGAATCTGGGTTATCTTTCTTCCTGTGCAAGAAGAGAGCCTAACTCACTGATAACTCACTGTTGTTGGCTTGTTCCTCTTCTTTCTCCCCCTCTCTCTGTCTATAGATATTCTCAGTCATCCAGGGCATGGTTGTCCCAAAGATGCTTTTTCAAAAGGCAACTGGACTTTTCTTTTTCCTTGAAGAAGATGTTTCGCTTCTCATCCAAGAAGCTTCTTCAGAACTAAAGGAACAAAACGCCTTCTTCAAGGAAAACAACCATAGAAAAGTCCGGGTGTCTTTTGAAGAAGCACCTTTGGTTTCTGCCTGTCTCATTCTTGTCCTAGACTTCCTAGGTTCTTCTTCTGGCATCTTTGCTGAGCCAGGGCGAGGCCTTTATCTCAGAGGCATCTCCTCCTGACTTATAGCCCTGACCAGCAGGGCAACGTCCTAGAAAAGTGAAAGCACATTGAGTGTGGAGTATTCCAAAGAAAAATGGGTGTGTCCCTATCTCTAGAGTGGCTGTAGATAATCATTTTCAAAGTTCAAAGCCTTTATTGTCACTGTACATCATGTATACAATGAAATTGGAATTTTTCACGTGGAACCATCCCTCCCTTTGCACAGTTTAATGACCTGTGACTGCACACTTTACAGAAAACAATCTGCAGTCTTTGCAAATGCCCTGCAAGATATGTACATCCAGGAAGTCTTGAGATTACAATCTTCCACCAACAATTGTGGTTTAGACAGCTTGTAATCTTTGAGGTCACTTAGATGTCGCCGTTCTTTCCTTCTGGGGTTGAAGTTTGCAGTTTGAAATGCCCGAGCCCATTTCACAGAAATCTTTAATTGTTTTTGCCTGAGATCACTGTACTCTTTTCGATGTGTTATTCATGCAAGAATGCATTGCACAAGCTGGGGCAGGAAGCAAAGAGTTCCCGGCAATCAAACTTACTTTGTGGGGAACGACGACAAGTCTTAACATTGTTCTTTGTGGTCCCCAGCATTTCTTCACATCTTTTGGTGCCCGTGACCGATGCTTCATGCTCATCTTTCGCCTTTGGCAGAATGCACTTCTGGATAAGGTAGGAACAGACTAAGGGAGAGGCCACCTAGGAATTTTTTGGATAGTGGTCGATTCGATTTGATCTAATCTTGCTGCGTCCCAAGGTCATGCGATCACCCTTTGTGACCTTCTGACAAGCAAAGTCAATGGGAAAGCCCGATTCACCGAACAGCCATGCTGCTAACTTAACAACCACAGTGATTCGTTTAGCAACAGTGGCAAGAAAGGTCATAAAATGGGGCATAATTCACATCAGAAGTGTTTGACTTAGCAACAGGAATGTTGGGCTCAATTGCAGTTGTAAGTCGAGAACTACCTATACTTTCCCACTTTCCTGGATTTAATGCATGCTGCTTCTTCTGTACTTTCTGTTGCCCTAACAGCGCCTAGGTTTTTCTACAAAGTCATCTTCATGACTCCCTGCGCTTAATACGTTGCACAAACCATAGTTTGTGCCATTCTGCAGTAGATGAACCCAGTCGATTACAGCTTGCTCAGCAATCCACGGTGGAAACAAATGTTGACTTATTGTGATAAGCTCTTCCGTGGCTGTGCGCTGTATCTCAGCGATGGCGAACATTTTTGGCTCGCGTGCCACAAGTGGGGGGAGCGCAGGGGGGTTGTGTGCGGGCGTGCCGCACCCATAATGCAATGTGTGACCCCCAGTGCGCATGCGCGCACAGTGCACGACACCCCCCCCCATTTTTACATGCTTTTTTCGCCCTCCCCAGGCTCCAGAGGCTTTATAGGAGCCTGGGGAGGGTGAAAAGAGCCTCCCCCACCCCCCCGGAGGCCCTCTGGAGGCTTCAGGGACCGTCCGGAGGCTTCCCTGAAGCCTTCGGAACGCTTAAAACCACCCTCCGAGCAAACCAGCTGGCCAGCGTGCGCATGCGCGCTGGCCAGCTGACAGGGCAGCACCTCGCGTGCCCTGACAAATGGCTCTGCATGCCACCTGTGGCACGCGTTCCATAGGTTCACCATCACTGCTGTATCTGCTTCTTTGCTTCCTCTCCTAATGCCGCGTTCTTCCATTGCCCCCAGACTTTGCCCCCACGAGAACTCTGGCACATTGTTCACCAATGCTACGGCTCTGAACTTGGCTTGACCAGTGAAGATGATGATTACGTTTCTCCCATCGATGACCTCAATGGCTTGGGGTGAGTATCTACTGTCCTGTGGACAGGACAGTTTTCACCTGGGTCAGGGAATGGAACCTGTAGCCATAACCTCTTAGCTGCCTCTTTGCCATCTGCAAGAGATGGTGAACAGCCTTTCTCAAGGTTGATCCTCCCATAAATTAGCCTTGCTAATTATTCCTTTTAAATCGCCCTCTCTTTTATCTCTCTCTTGCCCTGAATCACAACAGAAGCCAGAAAGAAATTGGAGATGATATTGACTTGGCAGAGCTGACATCCCGCTGCAACACTGAACTCAAGCTGGACACCAGTCCCTTGCTGGACAAAAGGGACACCAGTCACAGCATCAATTCACTGGCCAGTAGCAGCGATGGGACCACATCGGTGAGGACAGGAGATTCAGAAGACAGCTGGAATGTTATGAAGGTCCATTCCTAGATTTTGTCTCCCATAAGGACTATTTACCCTACAATAATGCATGATTTAATCCCATTGATTAAAATATTTTTTGAGGGGGAAAGTAATTCTGTTTGATTTCATGCCTCCTGTTAAAAGCCCTTTTCTCCGGCTGCCCAAACATATGAAATTTTCAGTTCAGCTTTGACTATATCAAGAATGTTTTTAGATACCTGGTCTAATAATACTCCCTTTTTTTAAACAGCTAAAGAAAAGAATGCACAAACCCAACCCACACTTAGTGGGTTTTTTTCACAGATTTGGGAAATGTCCAAGGATATTTCGGAATCCTTAAAAATGAAGCTGATCTAGGGAAACACAACTAGCTAAAGTGGTTTTGTGATTTCTAACTCCACTGCAACTTACGAAAGAGAGAGATTTTAGCTCTGAAAATTATTTATAGCCCAATGCATGTCTATTTAGAAGTGAGTCCCATTGAATATTGTAAAAGGACTTTTTCGGTGTCACTGTCACTTCAAACAGTCACTAAACATATGGTTTTAAGTCAAGGACTACCTGTTTAACCTTCTGCTGCATGCTGACAAGAACGTATCAAATAGCAATAGAAATAGCCCTTATATACCGCTTCACCGTGCTTTTACAGCTCTCCCTTAACAGTTTACAGAGTCAGCCTCTTGCCCCCAACAATCTGGGTTCTCATTTTACTGACCTAGGAAGGATAGAAGGCTGAGTCCACCTTGAGCCTGTGACACTCAAATTGCCAAACTTCTGGCAGCCAGCAGAAGTAGCCTGCAGTACTGCAGTCTAACCACTGCGCCACCATGGCTCAAAATAGCAAATATTTTGGTTGATATATCGTTGGCTGTCCAGATGCTGAGTGTCAAATCGTGACCAAATGTGTATTTCAAATGGAGCCAGGGGTGAAATTCAGCAGGTTCGGACAGGTTCTGGAGTAGCAGAAATTTTGAGTAGTTCGGAGAACCGACAAATTCCACTTATGGAGATTTTGCAGTATCCTTCCCCTCTTACGCCCACCAAGCCACACCCAGAGAATCAGTAGTAAAAAAATGTTGAATTTCACCACTGAATGGAGCCCATCTCCAAAGCTCATCTGGGTTGAATCTAATGCTGACTTGCTTCCCTTTGTAGCTGGCAGATGATCTGGAGGACAACACTGACAGCCAAATGGATGCTTCATCCAGCCACACAGTGACCTCAGCCACAGACCCCCCTCTGGAAGATTTGGTGCAAGGGTCTGTTTCCGTGTCTCCCCTGGAGGGGGACCTACCTCCCAGTGAAGAGCTCCCCACCGACATGAGCAATTCCTCCTCTTCCACGCAAGATGAAGGTGAGGGCCACCTCCATCCTGCCCGAATTGTCCCAGATTTCAGATGGGGAGATCTCATCCGACCCTCTCTCGTTCTTCCTTCTCCAGCTGAGGTGGAAGCCTTCTTCACAGACTTGCCAGGGCGGCTCCTGATCAACGCCGTGTATCATGTTGGAGCTGAGAGGCTGCAGCAAATGCTCTTCAGCGACTCCCAGTTCATACACAGCTTTTTGGACCAACGCAAATTCACAGGTAAGGGAGAAACCGGTTCAAGTCACATCTTCGGTGGCTATTCGTGAGCAAAGTCCAGGCCAGAGTTTGCATTGCAAAAGCAAAGGACCGCTGCTGTTTTCTGTCTTATTAGATGGATTAACCTTAGACTTCCATAACCTGGTTTCCAGCTGATGTATTGGATAAATATTAGAGTAGCTGTTGCATAAACAGCCAGGTACAAACTTCCCTGATTGCTAGAGACTGGACCTTCCTTCTTGCCAGGTCATAGTAAAAAGCCTAATCCATAATCTGTTGGAAAGAAAATCTAAAAGTCTTCAACTAAATGTCCTTTTTCAAGTGCTTTTTCAAAAGGCAACTGGACTTTCTTTTGTTTTTCTACCCTTTATAAGGGTAAAACAGAAAAGGGGGGATTGTGAGAAGTAAGAATTATTCCTGTAAAAGATAGAGCAATGGTAATGCCATATTTAGCCTCCAAGTAGCCTAAGACAGTTTACTAGAATATTAAGTAAGACATTATGTAAGAATGTTCTCTGTAGTTACAATAATAAGATTGGTTAAAGATAGTTGGCAGGTCACAGAAGATATCCGGCAGGTCAGGCGTTCCGTGTGCTTTCGGAGTTTAGTCATGCCGGCCACATGACCACGGAGACGTCTTCGGATACCGCTGGCTCTTCGGCTTTGAAATGGAGATGAGCACTGCCCCCTAGAGTCAGGAACAACTAGCACATATGTGCAAGGGGAACCTTTATCTTTACCTTAAGATGCAAAGAGGGCAGCCATTTTCCCTCAGAGCCTTCCCTCACAGGAAGCCAAATCCCCAGGCCTAACCCTCTCTCCCAATCCTAGGGGGCTCCAACAACAGCAAACCCCCTCTCCCACCTGCCCCCGTGAGCCACAGAACGCCCCCAGTTGAATTCATCCATTCAGTCCTATGATCCTTTTCCTTTTCAGTCCAAAGTTCATGGTTGTGAGAATGGATCGTAGTTCCCCAGCAGAGCCAAAGACCTCAGGTTGACTTAAGCTGGCTGTATCTTAGGCATACAGGACAGGTAGCAACCCTTTGAAACCTTGAGCCCTGCCTGTTTTTTAATGTGCCTTTTTGTTTTTGGGCCTGGAAGCCATTTATACTAAAGCCTTGCGACCTTCGGAGATAATGGGTATCCCACTAAATCCAAATCGGTGCCTGCTTTTTGTCATTTGTGTAATTACACGCTTGGTGTAAATTGTGTGGGTTGCGGTATAAATCCTTGACTCGACGAACTAACGTCCATTAAAAAGAGCGTGGAAACTGAACGGATCCTGTGTTTGCTGACTCCAGGGTTCACTAAACCCATCCAGCCACACATCTGTGTTTCATCAACTAAGACTTTACTCTTCTCCTTTTGAAACAAATAATAATAACCTGTAGTATTTTAATCATCACTCGGTTTTCCTACCCTGTCCCCAACTTTTCCTTCTCCCGCTTCCTAGATGTTACTCTGAGTTCATGGAGTGGAGACAGCAAGTGTCACCAAAGCCGTGTCATCACCTACACCATTCCCATCAGTAACCCTTTGGGCCCCAAGGCTGCCCCTGTGGTGGAGACTCAGGTGGGTTCCTAAAAATGCAGGGGGGTCCTCGAGTTATGACCGCAATGCAGCCCAACGTTTCCGTCGCTAAGTGAGACACTGATTTCAGCGAGCTTTGCCCCGTTTTACGACTTTTCTTGCCACAGTTGTTACATGAATCGCTGCTGTTGATAAGCGAACAACCCGGTTGTTAAGTGAATCTGGCTTCCCCATTGACTTTGCTCATCAGGTCGCCAAAGTGGATTAGGTGACCTTGGAGACACAGCAACGGTCGTAAATATGAAACCCATGGCCAAGCGCCTGAGTTTCGATCACGTGATCAAGGTCGTCAGTGTGAAAAAGGGTCATAAGTCACATTTTCCAGTGCCGTTTAATTTTGAACGGTCACTAAATGAACTGTTGCAACTTGAGGACTACCTGTATTAAGAGGGGTGGACAAAGCAAGGTCTTGGTGTTGTGATCTGCTGTCCCAGGACGGGTAGTCCTCGCCTTCAAACGGTTCGTTTAGTGATGGTTCGAAGTTGCAACGGCACTGAAAAAAGTGACTTATGGCCATTTTTCACACTTACGACTGTTGCCGCCTCCCCACGGTCACAGGATCAGAGTTCAGACAGTTGGCAACTGACTCATATTTATGACGGTTGATGGGATCCCCTTTTGCGACCTTCGGACAAGCCAAGTCAATGGGCAAACCAGATTCACTTAACCACCGTGTTGCTTTAGCGACTTTAGAGATTCACTTAACAACTGCGGCCAATATTCACTTAACAAATGTTTCACTTAGCAACAGAAATATTGGGCTCCGTTGTAGTTGTAAGTCCAGTGTTGCGGTGGCCTAGAGATGGAGCTCTCGCCTCACGATCAGGAGGTTGTGAGTTCAATCCTAGGTAGAGGTAGATATTTTTCTCTCTGGGCACACGGAGGATATATCTGCCGAACAAAATTCCTCATTGGTGACAGGAAGGGCATCCGGCCATTAAAACTGCTCGCTCCATTCAGTTTCCCGGACTCTGCCCAGCAAGGGATTATGGGGGTCGTTAAAAGAGGATGATGATTCTGATCGTAGGTCGAGGACTACCCTGTGATTCTTTCTTAAGCCACTGCTTGCTTGAGACCGTTATATGAACAAACGGATGGGCATGGGTAAAGCACAGCATTTTCCAAGAACGGGTACCAAAAACTGAATATCTACTTATCGTGCCTTTCTCTTCCTCCTTGCCTGCTGGATGCTAGACTCTTTTCCGTGCCAGTTCCAAGAATGGAGGCTGTGTGGTGGACTCCGAGGTGGTCACTCAGGGCATCCCTTACCAGGATTATTTCTACACTGTGCATCGGTACTGCATTACCACCATAGCCAAAAGCAAAGTCAGGCTCAGGTATGCATTCTTGGCTCTCTCCCTTCTGGGCTGCACCTGTACGGTTGGCAAAAAAGGGTGTTTCCCCCCCCCCCATATTTTTCAAGGAATTCAGTTAGGAGAGTCTAAAACATAGTGGAAATTACAGGGGAAGAAACGGTGTGGGATGGGTGGGGTGGGGGTGGTTGCCCGTGGTAGCTATAATAAGCTTCAAGTTCATCAAAATGTTGACATGGATTGTGTTATAGAGTGAAAGACGCATCTTAGATTTTGTATCACGACAACCGATAACAAATGAGCTGGCGTCATGTCATGGCATCATTATGTAAAATATGGCTCATGATTTCATTCCTCTTGGTTAGGAGTTCGTTCATTCTTTCTTCCCTTCAATGAATCAACCGATCGATCGATTTTGTAGGGCTGACCTTCTCTAGAATCAGCTCCTGATTGCATTGGGGTTCCTTGCTTTTGCTTTAAATCTCATCAATATGTTAAAATCACCCCAGGAGGACATCCGATTGCAAATCCCTTTTCTCTTGATGCTCTGTTCCATTGCTGTCAAAAGGGGGGAGCAAAAGCATTAGAGAGCCCTCTTGATGCCATGTAGTCTACCCTTAAATCAGTAGAAGGACATTGCAGGAATCAGACAAAGATGTACAAAAGTTCAAATACTCTAAAACTCTTGATTGGGGAAAAAAAAAGATGCAGCAGTCAGTGCTACATGAAAAGAAGGACTAGGGCCATGATGGGGAACCTGTGGCACATGAAGCCTCTCTGCGGGCACATGAGCCGTTGCCCCAGCTCAGCTCCTCCATGCATGCGTACGCGCCTCCCGCCCGCCCGCCAGCTGATTTTGGGTCTCTGCTGCGCATGCGTGGAGGGCAGGGGGTGTCACATGTGTATGCGGGGAGGAGTGGGGGGGAGCAGTGTCCCTTGCACCCCATCTTTGGTCCCAGGAGGCTTCAGGGAGGCCTTTTGTGCACTTTTGGCACGCGAGGACAAAAAGGTTAACCATCACTGGACTAAAAGGTGACATGATAGCAGTATTCCAATATCTAAGGGCTGCCACAAAGAAGCTAGAGTCATGGTGGCCCAGTGGTTAGAATGCGGTACTGCAGGCTAGCTCACAGATCACTCCAGGAGTTCGATTCTGAGCAGCTCAAGACTGACTCAGCCTTCCATCCTTCCAAGATCAGTAAAATGAGGAGCCAGATTGTTGGGGGCAAGAGGCTGACTCTATAGACTGCTTAGGGAGGGCTGTAAAAGCAGTATGAAGCGATATATAAGTCTAAGTGCTATTGCTGTTCTCCAAAGCACCTGAAGGCAGGACCAGAAGCAATGGATGGAAACGTAATCAAGGAGAGAACCAATCTAGAACGAAGGAGAAATTTCCTGACCTGAGAATAATAAACGAATGGAACGACTTGCCTCCAGAAGTTTTGGGTACTCCAACCCTGGAGGATTTTTAAGAAGCGGTTGGGCAGCCATTTATCTGATACGGTATAAGGTTTTCTGCTTGATCAGGGGGTTGGACTAGAAGACCTCTAAGGTCCCTTCCAACTCTGTTATTCTGTTATTCAATCAGAATGGGGAAGAAGCAATGCAAAACATACTAAGCCAGCCGGTTCGCAGTTTGCAGCTCAAGAGTTGGAGATGGAGACTGTAATCTAAATGCATGACTCTGAGCATCTCCGGGTCAGCTTACATGTGGCATTCAGCAACAAAGAATGACCTATATCCCCACCTTCCCAGTTCTGAAAACACAAAGGTTACTGAGCCTCCGATCTCCTTGGAGAACACTTGATCTTGTAACGGCAGAAGAAATGGAAGAAGATGAGATCGATATAAGAAAGATTAAATAACGCCCGAGATCTTTTGGGTTTGCAAGACAAACAAAGTATTCCGTTCTTTGCCAAATGGATTCCTCTTCACATTTCCCAGCATTCCATGAGGGGAACAGAAAGGTTTTTTTGGCCCACCTGTAACAGTCGTTCTCCATTACAGAGTCTCCTCTGAAATTCGATATCGGAAGCAGCCCTGGTCCCTTGTAAAGACTTTCATTGAAAAGAACGCATGGAGTGGTGTTGAGGAATACTTCCAGCACTTGGGTGAGTGAATCAAGGAGACAAGCTACATGTTCTGACCGAGGCTTCCCAAGAGCATGAAGCAAATTCCTGGTCCCGACAAAAACCCCTTTTATTAATTGACTGTGAATTCTGCTCATTCACATCCAGCAAAGTCTTTCGAGGGAGGATTTACAGTCACAGACCTTCTCTGGCTTGGAGAGATGACAGGCCGAGATCTGCAGAATTTGGCAAGGAGCCTTGGAGAGTCACTAACCAATCAAGTGAACTAATTGCCTCCTGCAAACTCTACTCCCCTTTCGCTCCTCTTTTATTTCCTCTGGGTGGGGCCATTTATCATCCACCTGTGGCCTTACTCCCAAGCCGACCCCTGTTTCTTAGCTATTCCCTTTGTCTGAAAATTCTGCACAAGCGCGCACTGGGAACAGGCTCCAGCTGTTCGTCTGCCTCACTGATGTCTGACTCTGAAGGCAGCTGATAACTGGCATACGGCTCTGGCCCCCTCTCTGCCTCCAACACAGAGCCCTCATCAGAGCCTTCCCCAGGCTCCATGTTCCTCCCCAACCTCCCCACTGTCTGAATCTGTTGCCAGCTCTGCTGGCCGCTGGCGGGCCACATTGCAGAACCTGTGCTTTAGAACAACCACTACTACAGCTTGGGGTTGGGTGCCCTCCTATCTTCCCATTCATGGAGTTCGTCGACTTATCCCAGTAATAGGTCAATAGAGAATAGGGAGTTCTGAAGTTGTCTGAGATATCCACCTGTAGTAGCTATGTACAGAATGAGACAAGAGTGTAGATCAAGGGTGTCCAACTCAACTTCATTGAGATGGGCATAGCCAGCTTGACATCACTCATGTCGGGGGCACCTGTGGTGGCCCAAGTGCTCTGCCAGTGAAAATGGGCTCCCGAGCTCCTTTTTAGGCTGTGACAGCCTCCTACAACCCTCTCCAAGAGAAAACGGACCACAAGATGGGCTGCTCGTAACCTTCCTGAGCTCAATTTTCACTGGCAGAGGCACCGCAGGCCAGTGTTGTTTTGGGGGCGGCCCTGTGGGCCAGATCTAAGGACCCCGAGGGCCAAATTCAGTCCCTGCCCTTGAGTTTGACACCTCTGGTGTAGATGTTTTGGAAAGGGAGAGAGGCGGATGTATTAGGATAATCATTTTAGGTACAAATTCGGCCCTGCAATGCCTTCATCTCTGTGGTCTTAAATGCTTTTTCAGAACTGGCACTGGTGCAAGCAGAAAAGGCTCTGCTAGAGGAGAGCTGCCATGGCAAAGAACCCCGAGGTCTCCTGTCTGGATTGCGTCGCAGGAAACGGGCCCTGAGCTGGAGAGCTCCTCATGTCGAAGCCCCAATACCCACGCTACCCGATAGCGAAGGGGCATCGCGTGCTGTTCGCCCTTCAGGTACGCCTTGTTGTTGGGAATGGTCTACTTCCTTCCCCTTCCCAGATGCATAAGGAATCGAGTTGTGGTGGCACAGTGCTTACAGTGCAGTACTGCAGGCTACTTCTGCTGCCTGCCGGATGCCTGCGATTTGGCAGTTCGAATCTCACCAGGCTCAAGGTTGACTCAGCCTTCCATCCTTCCCGAAGTTGGTAAAACGAGGACCCAGATTGTTGAGGGCAATAGGCTGACTCTGTAAACAGCTTAGAGAGGGCTGTAAGAGCACTGTGAAGCGGTATATAAGTCTAGGTGCTATTGCTATTGCAGTCTGACTCTGCCCACTGCTAGGAGTTTGATCCTGACCAGCTCAAGGTTGACTCAGCCTTCCATCCTTCCCGAGGTTGGTAAAACGAGGACCCAGATTGTTGGGGGCAATATGCTGACTCTGTAAACAGCTTAGAGAGGGCTGTAAAAACACTGTGGAGCGGTATATAAGTCTAGGTGCTATTGCTATTGCAGTCTGGCTCTGCCCACTGCTAGGAGTTTGATCCTGACCAGCTCAACATTGACTCGGCCTTCCCTCCTTCCGAGGTGGGTAAAACGAGGACCCAGATTGTTGGGGGCAATATGCTGACTCTGTAAACCGCTTAGAGAGGGCTGTAAAAGGACTGTGAAGCGGTATATAAGTCTTATTGCTATTGCTAATCTATGACCCTCCAGGCATTACTGAACTACTCCTTTGCAGTTCAATAACGCCTGGACCACCCCAAGTTCCTTTTGTTCTCTGTTCTTGATCTGTTGGCTTTCCGTCCTTTAGGCAGCCTGACCTCACGTCTTTCGGAACAACTGTTGGAGCCAGGACAGGGACAAACTGTCTCCACCGTGATCCTCGTCATCAGTCTGGTGTAAGGAAGCTGCTTTTTTGCGGGGGTGGGGGGGTGGGAGGTTGGGCTGTATTTGGAGATTGTCCCCCATCCTGATCTTGACTTCAGTTCCCAAAATTCTCAGCGGTGGTTGAACTGGTTGGGGAACTGAACGCTATACCTACGGAAGGCACCAAGGTTCTCAAAGTCTGATCTAGCCCAGCGGTCACCAACTGGTGGTCTGCGAGAAAATTTTGGTGGTCTGCAGAAAAATGCATTGTTGCATTTTTTAATATTGCGCTAAATCAGGGATCCTCAAACGACGGCCCCTGAGCCAGGTACAGGCCGCCGAAGCAATTACTCCTTCCCCACTGACAGGACGGGGTCCTTCAGGCATTTAGCTCAGCTGCCTGTTTGGTAGCTCTAGCGCTTCAGTGAGCGGTGGACGAAACTTTGGCTGGGCTCCTCGAGAGATAGAGTTTGCAGAGGGCCCATCTAGCACCTGGCCTGGCTACAAGACAAATATTCATTCTTGGCCATATTTGAGATTCCTAACCACAATGGACAGCAAAACTAGGATTGACCTTGGGCGCTTCTCTCCGCTAACAGATGGCCGAGCTAAGTGCCTGAAGGACCCCATCCTGTCACTAATTCATATTAGCCTTTTCAAACCTGATGCTCCGTAGAGGCAGACTACAACTTCCAACTTCCCCAGCCAGGCCACAGCGGAGCTGGCTGGGGACAACAACAGTCCCAACACACATCTGGTGGCACTGTCCCAGAGAAAGCTTTTCTAAGGTTCTCTGTGAGGTTTCCCTTTGCAAACATAGACGTATACACTCCAGAGTCTACACAACGTCACAACTTACCTAGGGCTACAGCCTACTCTACTAGGAAGCCAAGAAAGAGTCCAGTCCATTGAACCCAGGAACAGAGCTGGCTTTATCTTGGAATGCCCATGATGCCATCAGAATGGGACTTTAGTGGAACCTGGAATTCCCCTTAATGGATAGGCTGGCTTCAATGATAGCAAGGTTAGTCTGCTCCCCAACCTGAAATGACAGTTGCTTGGTGGGTTGTAATAAAAAGACATGTCAGGCCCCAGAACTGTCAAGGGTAGTTGAGAAAACCTTGGGTTTTTTCGCTTTGCAACCTCGTGTTTGCTTTCCTTAGTTACTAATAACTAAAATGATATGCTAGCTTGTGATTTAAGGTGTACCACTATCTTCCTAGGATCCCTCATCCTGCTTCTTTTCTCTAGGTGGGTTGGTTTATTTATTATCTCAATTTATCTGCCTCCCACCCCCCTTAAAAAAAAATCAAATTTATGACTCTGGGCCGTTCCCAAGATTTAATACACCAGGAAACGTAATGGAATTAAAGGTTTCTAGCTTAACTAACTTAATTTCCTGCTAAATTAGCAACCTTATTTTGTCTTAAAAGTACAATTGAGTTTGGGAAAGTCTAGTATGGCAGCATCTACTGTATGCTGGATAATTTTTTTCCTTGTCTTTCTTTTATTGATGAGAGAATGCAGGAACAAAGCTTCAATTATTTTCTTTCTTTCTTCTTTCTTTCTTTCCTTCCTTCCTTCCCTCTTCTTTCCTTTCTTCCTTCCTTCCTTCCTTTCTTCCTTTCTTCCTTCCTTCCTTCCTTCCTTCCTTCCTTCCTTCCTTCCTTCCTTCCTTCCTTCTTCTTTTTCTTGCCTTCGCACAGGATCTGTGTGAGGTATTGTATGCCAACAGCCCTGCAGTGCTGGCCATGTTGCTACTGCCTTGGACATCTCTGCCCCATCCCTTGACCCCCATCCTGCCATGCCTTCCTGCTTTGAAAACCTGCAGCTCCCACCCTGCTGTCCTTCCTTCTTTCCGACGATCCCAGGCCCGAGTGGCTTCTTCATGCTGGCTTGGTTCTGGTTTCTTGATTGGCCTTCCTGGGTCCTTCCATTTCAATCCTCTTCTTGTCTCTGCCTGAGCCGTCTGGATGTCACTTCCATGATTTCTTCCGCTGCTACTCACCCTTCACCCCCACCGCACTCCGCTTCCCATGTCTCTTATCCCTCGCCCCAATTCTAAATTGCGATCCCCAACCAGATTAAACAGGAAACGGGGGGAAAAACAAGTGGCCCGAATCCTTAGCCGGAATCTGCCTTATATTCCACCTACAATGTCCTTCTTGTTCGCCTCATTAAACTTAGAATAGAATGGAATAGAATTAACAGAATTGGATGGGACCTTGGAGGTCTTCTAGTCCAACCCCCTGCTTTGGCAGGAAACCCTATACCAGATGGCTAACCTTTTTGTCCTCGCGGGTTAAAATTGCATGCGCTCACACCCACAATGCAATGCGCCCCGCCGCGCATGTGCACATGACCTTCCCTGCGCTCCCCTTGCCCCCCCCGTTCATGTGCACAAACCCTGCAACCCCCCCATGCATGTGCGTGACTTCAGCCCGTGCCCCGTTTTGGGCCTCCCTGAAGCCTCCTGAAACCAAAAATGGGTCATGGGGGCCCCAGGCCATGAACCCCCGCCCTTCTTGCAATGTGCGCGTAATTCCCCCGCGCATGCATGCGTGACCGCTCCCCATCCCCGTGCATGCACATGCATCTCCAACATGCGCGGCACAGACCCGAAAATCAGCTGGGCGGCATGCGTGGTAGAGCTGAGCTTGGCCGATGGCTCGCCTGCCCACAGAGAGGGATTCGTGTGCCACCTGTGACACATATGCCATAGGTTTGCCATCACAGCCCTACACCGTTTCAGACAAATGGTTATATCCAACATACCGGTTGCTCTTACAAGCACCTCTGTTCTTTCCTGCCAATGCTGGGAAGGTTGCCGGGGGGGGGGGGGAGCGGGGCACGGGCTTTCTCCCTGTCCTATCTTCCTTCCGAAGGCTTCTGATATTTCAGCCTATACATTTTTAAAGCTTGGAGGGCCAGCCCTTGAAAGGAAGATGGGTTTTGTGTCCAAGGTTAATGTGATTGCCTAGGCAAAAATAGTCAGACTATCTCAGGGAGTTAACACCGCCTGCTGCAGAGCCCCCTTCCTTAGCTCAGGCTGAGGTGATCTGCACCAGCAGCGCTGCTGTCAATGCCTAGATGTCTGATACCAGCCAGCCCCGAAGATGGTTGTGCCCATGATGACATTCATGTACGCTGCACAATGACAGCATGGCGTGCATGACGTCGCTTCCCTCCCTCCTCTGTCGATCCAGATGCGTTGATGTGTTCCCTCTGTGACCGCAATGGTGACTAGCTCGGTGATTTAAAAGACCCAGGTCCCACGCTGCATTAAGCCAGGCAGTTATTCGGCGGTATAAAGGCTCGTTTAGGCACACTGGAAGCCAAACCGAATAGATCGCTTGCAGGATGAAGGCAAAGCCTTAAGGGATGCTATTTTACTATGCCGTTATTCTTGGGAAACGATAATAAGAATATCAGGATATTTTAGGTGTTTTTGTTACACGGCATCGTTTTAATCATGGTTTTAATCCACTGATGGATACTCACTGGCTGTTCCCAGTGAGTATCCATCAGTGGCGCGGTGGCCCAGAGGTGGAGCTCTCGCCTCACCATTAGGAGGCTCTGAGTTTGATCCCAGGTAGAGGCAGGCATTACTCTCTGGGCACAATGAGAATTGATCTGCTGAATATAACTCCACATTGGTGGCAGGAAGGGCATCTGGCCAGTAAACACTCTGCTCCATCCAGTTGCCCTAACTCCATCTCGCAAGGGATTATGGGGATGATTCCCAGTGAGTATCCATTCTGATTCTGACTCTTTACCAAATCCCCCCCCCCAAAGTGGGAATGCTTTATTTGTATGTATGATGTGCGTGTGTGTATGTATGTGGTAGAATGTAAATGACTAACAATCCCTCCATATTTCACAAGCACAGCCCCTGCCTGCCTGCCTGCCTGTTTGTGTATATAAGTATGTGTGTGTTTGTTTGTGTGTGTGTGTATTATATAGGGGATGTGCTTCTTGTGACATATGGAGGAATTTTTGGACTTTCATTGAAATCCTCCCACATTCTACTTGGAATTGAGTGGCTCCTTGGTCTCAACCAACTTTTATGCTACCAACGTGTTTGTGTTTCTCTGTAGTCTTTTAGTTCTGGTCATCCTCAACATGATGCTGTTCTACCGGCTGTGGTCTCTGGAGCACACAGCCCGGACTGTGGAGTCATGGCAGACGTATGCGCTCTCCAATGGGTGAGAAAGACGCTCTGGGAAAGAGGAAATGGGAGGCTGACTTTCTTACTCTTAATTAATGCATGCTAATGTAGCAATACCACTTAGACTGAGATACCACTTTGTAGTGCTTTACAGTTGCAGCGGCCACACCCTGGGCAACAGCTTCCACAGCCTGGCCAAACTAGGTTGAGAACAACCATTGGGTCATTGACCTATGGTGAGATAGGGACTTGTCTATCCCGAGCGTGTGAAGACAGATTCCAGCGCATTGAGCGGATGAAACCTAGAATGGAACAACGGTCATGAAGGCGGACCCTGCAAGCGATGCGGTACACTAAGAGCACGGCAAGACACAGAAGACTCCCTGGTCAACCACTGTGCCCAGCTCATCTCCAACTGTCTCGACTCTTGTCCTGCTATTGGAGCAAGATGGAATTTGAGAAACGAGGAGGCTGACTCTGCACACCTCTCCCTCACTTTAATCCAATTCAAATCTGTTCAAGACTTCTCACTCAAAATACAAATAACCAGATTCAATTTTTTTTCATATGTTGGATCCCTTATGTAAAGAGAGAAAAGAGGATCATCACCAGTAAGGTAGAAGGATTCAATTACTGTGGCAATGGGTACACCTCTAAAAGAACTGAAGGAGAAGGTTGGGACAGATCATTCCAGAGAAGGTCTATCTATGTCAGGGGTGTCCAAACTTGGGAACTTTAAGACTTGTGGACTTCAACTTCTAGAATTCCCCAGCCAGCCATGCTGGCTGGGGAATTCTGGGAGTTGAAGTCCACAAGTCTTAAAGTTCCCAAGTTTGGACACCCCTGATCTGTGTGGTTGCATAGAATAGATGCTGACTTGATAGTACATAATCCACTACTCCATCAATAGCATTTATGCTGGCTGGGGAATTCTAGGAGCTGAAGTCCACATATCTTCAAGTTGCAGAGGTTGAGAAATACTGTTCTGCTATGAAAATGTTTTTAAATTAGACAAAATTAAATTAGGTATGTTTTGGGCATGTGATGATTTTTAAATCGAAGCTACTAATCATTTTGACGGTTTTGCTTTGCAAAAACCTTGATGCTTAAAATGTAAAAAAAAAATGTAGTCATAACAAAATTGTATCTTATTGTTGAAAGGCTGGGTATAAATCAATAAAGAGACAGCAGAAACCAAAACAGATACAAGTGGAATGATAAACATATTTATTATCAGAATATTTTAAAGCAGGTCAGGAAGGCTTAAAAGGAAGCCAACATTATTTACATTCCTTGCTGAGTTATATCTTCAGTGGAAAACCAAGATTTGACACTATGTGAAACAAAGATGATGAATTACGCAGCATAAAATAATTATCTTTATTGTATCCGTAAAGTTTTTCCAGTGCTAAACAGGGATTAACTGAAGATTTAAAATTTGTTTTGAGCACAATTTTGGAAAACATACTGCCTAACATTGAAATGTTCTGGGTTATTGCCTGGAAAAGCATATCATAATTCAAATAAACATGTCAGGCTTTTAGTCTATCCCTAAGGAGGATAGAGAATCAATCCCTTTAAGTGAATTTATCTTATAGAGTAGGTAGGATAAAACAAAGAAAGGGTGCCATTTTTCTGGAGGAAAAGTGAGGTATAAATGTATATTAAACAGGTGGTGGCTGAATACCGAAGGTCAGTAAATTATTTGAAATACTGTACGACAGGATTTAGGAAACTGATACCCTTTGCCTTTCTATAGCTATAGAATTAATTAATTGCTCTTTAATAAATGCAGTCCTCTGAGTGGAATAAAATAGAATACAATAAAACAATATAAAACCCAATAAAATATCCCACAGTACAGTAACAGAGAGAAAATCATTGGCAATAAAGTGCTTTTTGGTTTGACATAGTGAAGCTGTAAGATAGGTACCAGAGTCTTTTGAGGAAGCATTCCTAAAACTTGGATCCTGCCTTATTTGGAAGGATGTTTGGGTAAAGTTTTCAGATGAAGCCCGTCCATCAAGATAGACCAATCAAGAGTTGGATGTGTCTTGCAAGCTCCAGGAACCTCAAGTAGATGCAAGCTGATTTTCCAATAGGCTTAACTTGCTTCTAAAATAGAATTATAACCCTCCCTCCATACCTCTAAAGCCCAAGAGCTGTGATGGCGCAGTGGATAGAATGCCATATTGCAGGCTAATTCTGCCGACTGCCAGCAGTTCGATTCTCACCAGCCCAAGGTTGACTCAGACTTCTATCCTTTTGAGGTGGGTAAAATTAGGACCTAGGTTGTTGGGGGCAATAGGCTGATTCTGTAAACCGTTTAGAGAGGGCTGTAAAGCACTGTGAAGTGGTATATAAGTCTAAGTGCTAGTGCTATAAAATCTCACCCCCTCCACTATGTTTTTAGCCCTAAAACATATAGCCCTAACTTGCTATTTCAAAGGTTACTGAGAAGAGAATATAGCTTCTGGCAAGGTTGCTCCCTCAGCCTTAGAATCAGGGGAGTTAGGTTCGGGAAGGCCAACTGGCTTCTGCATTAAACACTAGTGATGGGTGTGATAATTCACGGGAAGTGAACTCAGGGAGCGGGTACTACTGCTGATCCATTGCAGTTAAGAGAATTCTCCTTCTTGCCTTGCAGGAAGCTTCCACAAACGGCCTCGGAATGGGCAGAGATTTTGGAACTGCAGAAACAGTTCCATAGTGTGGAGGTGCAAAAATGGAAACAGATCCTGAAGGCATCAGTGGAACTTCTGGATGAGGTTTGTTCTCCGGTCTGAATGTTCCTCCCGTTGCACTACGTTCATAGACAATGTGGGAAATGATGCTCCAATCCCTGGCTTCCACAAGCCCTTTTTAGAGTCAGAGATGTATAGGATAGTCTTTATTGTCATTGTACAAAATGAATACAACGAAATTGGTTTTAGCCTCACGGGTGCAAATTTATAGCGGAAACGAAAAAAGAAAGAAAAAGAAAAAACTAGTCATACGTTTCCACGTGTGCATGGAGTGATTGTGGTTGTATTTAAAAGTCTCACAGCCCAAGGATAGAAACTATTTTTAAACCTATTTGTTCAACTGGCTATGCTTTGATGTCTTCTGCCCTATAGAAGAGGTTCCACAAATCTACAGTGCCGTTTAGAACCGGTTCCAGCTCCCTCCCCCCGCCCAGCCGCACATCATCAAGATGAAGAGCGAGAGGAGGAATTCTGGGAGTTGAAGTCCACAAGTCTTAAAGCTGTCAAGTTTGAACACCCCTGGGGTTTTTTTTCTAAAGGGTTAGGGGTGCGAGGGTCTTGTAACTTGACAGCTTTAAGACTTGCTTGCTTCAAATGCCACAGTTCCTGAGCCAACATGACTGGAGGAGGAATTCTGGGAGTTGAAGTCCACTAGTCTTAAAGCTGTTAAGTTTGAATACCTCTGGGTTTTTTTTCTAAAGGGTTAGGGGTGCAAGGGTCTTGTAACTTGACAGCTTTAAGACTTGCACACTTCAATGCCAGAGTTTCTGAGCCAACGTTTTGGTTGCTAAGCAAGAGCGTTGTTAAATGAGTTTCACCACATTTTACAAGTTGGCCACGCCCACCCAGTCACATGACTGACAAGCCACTCCCACCCAGTCACACGGCCAACAAGCCACTCCCACCTGGTCACATGGCCAGCATGCCACTCCCACAAAGCAGGCCACACCTACAGAAGAGGTTCTAAAAATTTTTGAAACCCACCACTGGTGTGAATCATCTCTGAGTATCTTCCTTACTCTGCTAAAGCAGCGAGACCTGGCGATCTCATCCAGTGGTGTTAGAGGGCAGCCATTGGTTTCTTGTGCCTAATTGATCGCTCTGTAGTGTCTTCCTATCCGCAGCAGTTAAGCCAGTGTACCATGCTGTAATGCAATACAGTATGTCCATCAGAGGTTGACCATACAGAGGAGATTAAGATATATTGGACTTCATCCCTTCCTCATTGTTAGGCAGGTTGGCCCTGATGGATGTTGAAGTTCAAACGGGCAGAGCCCCAGGTGGCTGACCCCTGGCCTAGCTCATGAGATTAGAAATGTACACCATGTGTTTTCTTCACAGGCTAGCCATCTCTTCTTAACAGTTCTGTACAAGCAATAAGCTTCATTTCCCGCAACGTGAAGTCAAACCCCGGCTTCCTTCTCGTTGGTTGGGGCGATGCTTTCCTCTTCGGCGAATGACTTGTTCCTATTCTCTTTCCACCAGATGAAGCTCTCCCTTGAGAAGCTGCAGCAAGGCATCATGATGGCAGAGCCCCAGTTGGAACCAGAGTGAAGCCACGACGTCTTCCTCTCTCTCTCTCTCTCTCTCTCTCCCTTTTGGGGGAGGTTGCCGAGTTACCAGAAAGAAGACTCCTGAGATCCATCTCAGAAACTGTCGAACCAATGGCGTGGACATCCTTTGGGAGGAGACAGCACCAGGCTCCCCGCCAGATCCATCACCTTGGACATTATCCCCAAGAGGGCCACCGGTAGCGATGGATCTCTTGGTTTTGCTGGGAATGTCTCTCTCGGCTCATTCTCCCTGGGATAGTTCCTGTAGGGACTCCTTCTTTATCCCTTTTCCCACTTCAGTGCTATTTATATCGCACCCAGGTTTTCCCCCCCCCTTAATTTTCCTGTACTCTGGCACTGGTTCTTTTTTTCCAGCTATTGTTTGGGGGAGGAAGAAGGGTGGGGGGTCACCTTTGGGAAGGGGGTTGGCCTCTGGAGCCAGGATCTCTCTTTTGCCCTGAAGCTTCACTCAGCAGCTAAGATATCCTGATGGAGGACAGCAAAGAACCAACTTCTGCCATTCTCTCTGTCTCTCTAACGCACAAGCGATGATGAACTGATGGCGGGGCAAAAGCAATTCGGAGGCTCCAAGGGGGGGTTTCATTCCTTCTTCAGCTTTCTTCCCTGCTGCCCCCCTGCCCTATTTTTCCTACCATTCAGTGGGTCGATTGTCAATGTTGTGAAAAAGGGATTTTCCCAACAGATTACCTCCGATAGGGTAAAGGTTCTTCAGCCCCGCATTTTCAGGCCCAGAAAAAGCAGGGGGGGCTGGACTACAGCATCTTCTTGCTGATGGGGCATCTATTAACACAGAAAACTTTCTGAACAAGGGGGTCACCTTTGAAGTATCTTTGGATCTTGGAAAGGTACAAAACACCAGCAGTTCTCTGTACATACCTATATGCTGGAGTCCAGTCCAACCCTTCTTTTCAGAGTAGTATTTGACTTGTGAAAGTTATCAGCTGTTCCTCTTGGACTGTATTTAGGTGACACTAAAGCCAAATGCCTGCTGAAAGAGCACACCTTTTTCCCACTGTGCATAGCCAGTCCTAACCCTAACCCTAAACCTTGACAACTTTTTAAAGATACCTGGACTTCAACTCCCACAATTCCCCCAACCAGCCTGGGGAATTCTGGGAGCTGAAGTCCAGACACCTTAATAATATTGCTAAGAATGGGGAAACCATGACTTACTCTGTGTAATCTGAACCAGAAAAAGCCACCACTTGAGATTGATGGATTGAAAATGGACTTGGCAGCCAAGGCATGTTAACAGGTATACGTACTCCGTAACCTCAAGTGGTGTAACCTTTTCTGAATTTGGAAAAAACAGGGTTAACAAACGATAGATCGTTAGGGAGAGGACTGGCAAACTGTGAAAGTTTGCTCTCATTCACCAGGCATTTATTTTGGTGTGCCATGCAAACCAAGACGATTTAGCACATAATCCTCCATATGGTGCTTTTTAAGGGAATGTCGTACCTGGGCGCAGTCAAGAACGGTGGTTCCATCTGGGGTTTAATTTTTTTAAAAAAACCCTGTGCAGCATGCCACTTGTGCCACACGGGAGGTTCTCGCATCAGCCTCCTAGACAACAGCTGGGCCTTTCCCTTTCCCAAGAAGCTGTATTGTCCCTATGAAGAGTAAAAGTTTCACTGCCAATCTTGGCCTCTAAGCCCTTCAAATATACTGCCGGTGGCAGGGAGGGGGCATTAAATCTGCCCCCTCCTGGAGAGGGGGTTGTGTGCCTGTCAACTCTGTGTTCCCTTTCCCCCTCCCAAAAACCTGGGAGACCCAGGTATTCAGGCCCTCTCCGTTTTTAACCTTTCCCCCATTAAAACTGGGGTTGGGGTAGGGAGGGAGCGGTAGTCTCATTCCTTCAGTTTTGTAGGTCTGTTCAGTATTAATAATCCAGTGTGTTTGCGGTTCCAGAAAATTGCCAGAGCTTATTTATTAGGGAGTGAAATAAAAGACCGTGGATCGGAGTTTGCTGTGTCCTTGTGTATGTCCTTTTGGGGAGGGAGGTGTTTTTAAAAATGTTTCATCAAAATAGGTTCTGCCACTTTGCTTTTTTTTCTTCACTATGCTTACATCTAGTTCTCTCTCTCTCTCTCTCTCGGGCTTGCAAGACCAACGTCAGCAGGAGTGGTATTCTACCGGTTTGGAACAGTTCAGGCAAGCTGGTAGTTCCAACTATCAGTTGGGAGCGAACCGGTTCGCTTGGACTTTGGAGTGGGCCTGCCCACCCGCCCCTGAGTTATACTCACCTGATTTCCTTTTCCGAAGCCCAGCTGATCGGCGCGGCAGAGTGGATTACAGTCGAGAGCTTACCTTTGCCCATGTGCAGAGTGTCATTCTCTGCCTAACCAACTAGGTTAGGACTAAGAATTTGAACTCTGGTGCTGGAGAAGACTCCTGCGAGTCCCTTGAACTGCAAGGCGATCCAACTGGTCAGTCCAAGAGGAGATCAACCCTGACTGCTCTTTAGAAAGCCAGATCCTGAAGAGGAATCTCAAACACTTTGTCCACCTAATGAGAAGGAAGGACTCAATGGAGAAGAGCCTCATGCTGGGAACGATGGAGGGCAAAAGAAGAAGAGGACGACAGAGAATGAGGTGGGTGGGTGGAGTCACTAAAGCAGTCGGCATGAGCTTAAATGGACTCCAGAGGATGGTAGAGGACAGGAAGGCCTGGAGGAGCGTTGTTTATGGGATTGCGATGGGTTGCACACAACATCGCAACTAACAACAAGACTTTGTCAACTTTGCAATTCAACAAAGCAAAAGTAGCAAAACAAAAGGACAATATTGGGCTGGAGGCAGGCGGTATAAAGGAAGAGGTCAGGAATTGAATCTCCCCCCTCCCAAGTTAAATTACCAGCATTCATTTCAGCCTCCTGGACCACCGCGACAAACCAGGGTGGGCTCTCTAGGGAATGTGCAAAGTATTTTTCGTACTCTTCCCCCAGTCTTCACAACCAGCAGGTTTTTTTTTTTGGGGGGGGGGGATTTCCTTCGGGTCAACTGGACCTCCACCCTGGTATTTTACCAGGGGGGAAAAAAAACTTCTCTGGGCCGATCGGCGGTTCCGGCCAACAGGACCAGAGCTGGGTTTCAACGCTGGGGGGGCTGGGAGGGGGGCTGCCTCGGGACCGGCTCCGCAGCCACTGCAGAGAGTGACGCATCCCTTCTCCTCCGCCTATGGTCGTGTTTCCACCCCCACCCCACCCCGGGCTTGCTTCTCCCCCCCCCCCCCCCGCTCACGTTCCCATCGCCCGATTTCGGAGGCGGGAGGGTGAAGCCACTGCGGGCCCCAGCTCGGCTCGCCCGGCCTCATTAACCGGTACCTTTGAATTCCCTTTGCAACCCTTCGATCTTGAGGCCCGCGTGGCTTTTTTTTCTTCTCCTCTTCCCCCCACTTGGTTACGCCGCCGCCGCCGCCGCCGCCGCTGCTGCTGCAATGCATCAAGTTTGGCGGCGCCCGCCTCCTCCGCCTGGCGCACGCTTTGAGCCATCCTTCCTCGCCCTGTCCAGCAGCAGCGAGCCAGAGCAGTTCCCGGGCAGCTCAGCCTCTGCCGCAGCGGTGCGCGCCGCCGGGGAAGGCTAAGGCGAGGGGAGAAAGGGGGCGAAAGGGAAGGAGGCGGGGTGGGTGGGAGAAGCGAGGAGCCGTCCAGCGGGCGAGTCATCCCCGCCCGCTCGCTCGCTCCCGGGCGGGCCCCGATCCCTTCCGCACCCAGCGCAAGGAACTTCCAGCCCAGCCTGCCTTTTAAGCGGAGCCGGCATATCGGAAAGCGGGGACCCGACTTCCCGGGCAGCCCGTTCAAGGTTTCAGCCAGCCAGCCGGAGAAGGGGCTACATGGATCCCACCGTCTCGAGTCCCGCGGAGGCATCTGCCCGAGGGAGCGGCTGATCTCGGGCTCCGCCAGCGGAGAAACTGCTTGGAGAAGGGGGTCCCCCGTTTGTTGTCTTGTAAGGAGGGGGAGTCTAATTGGGAGAGGAGAGACCCCCCGTCTTCCCAAATCGAGACAAGGCTCCGGACCAGACCGCGCTGGGGCGCTTCATCGCGGCCCCGGAGCAGCGGCGACCTTTCGGCCGAGCAAAGAGGGCCGCAAGGCGCCGCCGCCACCTTGTGGCTCCGGGCGTACCTTGAAGCCGAAAGGACGCGGGAGCGCGGGTGGCCGAGCCCGGGCCGGCGCCACCGGGAGGAGCCGCCGCCGCTGCTGCCGCCGCCACCGGGAGGAGCCGCCGCTGCCGCCGCCGCCTTGTCCATGGCTGGCTGAAGAAGAAGGGGAGCCGGTTCCCGCCCTGCCGCTCGCCTTCCCTCGGGCCCACCCCAACTTTTATGGCTCCCCCAGCAGCCGTCCGTCTCCTCTGCTTCGTCGTGCCGTCTTGCTCCCCGGCTTGGGTCCCTCGCAGACCCGGGGCGGCGGGGGCAGCAAGAGCAGTAATAGCAGCCGTCGTCGGGGCGAGGAGCGGCGGAGCGCCTCGTGAGGCCGACGTCCGTGCCGGTCCCGGGCAGGATCGGGTGTCCGAAGCAAGAGCAGGTGGATCCGGCAGGGACATTCCGAGCCGCGGCGGGGCTTCCTTGAGCGGGCTATAAATACCCTCGCGGGGAAGATTCTTGACCAGGATCGTCTGACTGTTGACCGCCAAGAGGTTGCTTGGAAAGGGCGGGACGAGCCCACCTCCGGAGCGGCCCACCTCCCCGGCCGAGAAGGGAGCCCACCCTGGAGCCGACCCCTCAGCATGGCCGCCCCGCGACCCGTCTCGCTGCTGCTCTGCCTGGCCTTGGGTGAGTGGGACACGCCGGGCGGGGAGGAGGGAGAAGGAGGAGGACACGAGTGGGGTGGGGTGGGGGGGCGGTTGAGGAAGGTCCGAAGAGACGGTGTGGGACGCCCGGAGGGTGCATGGAGAGCTCGGCTTAAAGGCGAGTCTTCTTTCCCCCTTGAATTTCTCGCCTGAGGGGGCTGTGCGTGGACGGCTGGGGGGCTCAGGCCTGGTTGGGTAGGAAGGAGAGTTTGCCCCCCCCCCCCAACCTCGACTCAGGCTGCCTTTTCTCCTCAAAAGGCCTCTCTCGGCACCTAGTTTTTTATTTGTTTATTTATTTTTGTTTTATTTTGGTTGTCAAGCATGTATGAGAAAACAAGTAAAGTATGAATATAACAGACTAGAATAGAATAGAATAGAATAAAATAGAATTCAATTCTTTATTGGCCAAGTGTGATTGGAGACACAAGGAATTTGTCTCTGGTGCATAGGCTCTCAGTGTACATAAAAGGACAAGATGCATAAGGTACAGCACTTAATGATGGTCATAAGGTACAAATAAGCAACCAGGAAACAATATCAATATAAATCGTAAGCATACAAACATATTAAGTGTAAGCAGGTATATGTCTATACATAAGAAATGAGTACAAATAGATGGGGACAGTAGGACAGGGATGATATGCCTGCCCCCTTACAGACCTCTTAGGAATGGGGTGAGGTCCAAGGTAGACAGTTTAAGGTTTAATTTGGAGGCTTTCTCAATGCCGAAGCAGGTAAAGTCTCCCGGAAGGCCTCTTGCGCTTTGCTTCTCTGGACCGTTTTGGTGCCAAGCGAAAGGAAGAAGAGTTCAATCCGAAGTGATGCCCTCCATACTCTGCTTGCTTTCTCTACCAAAGGTTGGGCCTGGATTTCTAGATCTGTGTGCGGTGTGTAGGCTTGGATGGAGCTCATGCACCCCCAAAAAACATTTGCATCTTTTTTTGGGGGGGGATGAGGGGATTTGTCCCCTAAAACTCCGGATGCCTTAAATCCAGGCCAGGTTGTCTTCGCTGGAGACAACCTGGAATTTCTTGCAAAGGAATGAAATCGAAATGGGTGGGGGGTTAGAGGAAGAAAAGGGAAAGTTCAAAGATGCCTGAGATTTGAAGGGGGCTTGAAAATGGGTCAGAGAAGCCCTACTGGAGACAGGGGTCTTAGGCCATGTAGGTAGGATCAAGGACAGTTCAGAGGAAGGACCGCCAAGCACAGATTTCCTTCTGACTTAAGGGAGGGGAATTGTCTTTTGAAACCTGGTATTTCCATAGATTTAGAATTTAGAATAGAGCTGGAGGGGACCTTGGAGGTCTTCTAGTCCAGCCCCCTTCACAAACAGGAGACCCTATACCATTTCAGAGAAGTGGCTTTCCAGTCTCTTCTTAAAAATCCCCAGCAATGAAGCACCCACAACCTCTGAAGGCAAGTTAATCTTCCACTGGTTAATTGTTCTCACCGTTAGGAATTTTCTCCTTAATTCCAGGTTGCTTCTCTTCTTGATTAGTTTCTATCCATTTTTTTCTTGTCCTGCCCTCTGGTGCTTTGGAAAATAAGAGTGCAAGGGATTGGCAAAGCAATAGAAGAAATATTATTATTATTATTTATTTCTGGAGGCAAAATATGATTGGAATATATAATTGGAAAATATAATTTTCAGTACAGTTTTTTTTAACTGCTTAAAGAAAATGATAAATAATCTGCATCATTCCTGATGCCTTGACCTTACAATGTCAGTTCTTTCTCCCCTCACTCAAATAAGACACACCTAAGGCCATCGCTTGCATCAGTTGAAGCTGTTTTGCTAGCAAACTCTTAATGCATTTAAAGGTAGCCTTCCTTTTCTTGCTTTTTTTTAATGGACGGTGTACGGTGAGACAGGAGGGCATGCTTCCCATTTCTTTCCTCGTTTTCTGCAGTTTCCAATCTTGGATCTCCTTACTGATTTCAAAGACTGCTTGGAATCTTCTCTTCATCAGACCCCTGGAGAGAGAAAAGTTATTTTCTGGTCCAGAGAAACATACTTTCATTCAATGCCTTACAGTCAAATTTGGCCTTCAGATGCCAAGCCCTACAGCCCACAATCACAGGAGATTTGAAGCATTATATAGAAGGGTGTGAGGCTTTCCTTCATCTGGGGTGGGGGTGGGGGTGAAGTATGGTTTTCCAACTAACAATTTTTATTAAAAGACATACATGGGTACATCCCATGACCTAAAGCTCCCTTCATCGGATGCATCTGATCCTACCAGATCTCATCAGATGCTACTAAACTCTTGATTTTTTGTTGTCGCCTTAGATAAACACAGCTGTCCTCCTACAATGTCATCCTCCTGCAAGAGTTGAAAAATAATTAAACACTTGAACAACATAACCTCCTCTTTCTCTCATCCAGGAATAGAATGGAAAATGTGTATAGTACAGTCAATTCCCAACCTGCTAGGCAAAAACAATCTTTAGCATCAATTTTTATTTATTTCCAGTTGTTTATTTTATTTTTTACAACCTACAAGGTAGACTCATTGTAGGGTCTGGCTTGCGGGTCAGTTTAAGACAAAAACAAGACCAACACCTAGACCCAAAGTTGATGGTTTGGGGACAACATTTTTAAAACCATCAAAAGAAACCGAAGGGGGATATTACAATTGTAGAGTACAAAATAAATAGATAGATAAATGATGGACAGACAGACGGTATAACATAGTCTGGGACTTTAAAAACAAATACTCTTCAGTTTAAGACCAAAAAAAAGGACCAACACCTAGTAAAAAAGTGAATTAAATTAAAATAAAATAAAGCATGTCATCATCAGAAGGTATGAAAGTAATTTGGCTGAAGGTCCTTATATAACTATTTTTCAAACTTGGCAACTTTAATAATACGTGGGCTTGCATTCCCAGAATTCCATGCTGGTTGGAGAATTCTGGAAGTCCACACATTTTAAAGTTGCTAAGTTTGAAAAACACTGTTTGAAAAAGGCCTTTGAAAAGTCTAGTATTTTCTTTTATGCTGCAGAAGTTTAACTGTCTGTTTCTTAATGCACAACAACTCCCGAAAAGTAGGTTTACCTCTACCGATCATTTCCTTCACTTCTATTTCACTCTGGCTAAATATGAATTTGACACCCTGTTTTTCAGTCGTAGTCCATCCTCTTTGCCTCCCAGATGTTCTTAATCAGTCCCTGGTATATATTTTGGCAATCGTTTTTTTCCAATTTCCAATTTCCCTACCTGGTTACCTGCAATTGGTTTTTCTTCCTGTTAGATGAGTTACCATGTAAGAAACAGCTTCAGCCCAAGAACCTGGGTGTTTGGTGGAAGGAAAATTATATTGAACAATTTTCTGGAAAGTTCTTGAGTAATCTGAATTTTTTTGGGGGGGTCTGCAAGTGGGTTTACCAATAAAGAAATCAATGAATAAATCAGTGTTGGAATGTTCTGTCAGGTCAACAGGATCTCCAAAGTGGAGTGAATGGCTGCTGTAAGTCCTCTCTAAGTGTGGCTAAGCTTTTTGTCAGAAATTCAGGATGTGTTAAAAGTGAGATTCCTTACACTTGGTTGTTCAAAACTTGAGCTGCGAAACCTGACAGCAAGGAAGGTGGACAAGTTCACATTAATTAAGCTTACAAAATTATACCATATCATTAAGCTAATTCATTTCATTTGTCTATCTCTCTGTCCTTTGTCCTCTATCCTCTCTCATCCATCTTCTAGCTATCTTCCATCTATCCTCCATTATCTATCCTTCTATCACCCATCATCCATCTATCATATTTTTTATAGCTGCCCAAATCACAGATGTGATTCTAGGCCATGTACAACAAAACAAAGAGCTAAAACAAATAAACAGCAATAATTAAAAAAACTATTTACACACAAATGTGAATAAGACTGTGTAATAATGAACCAGCATCTTACACACACTATAACCATCTTGCAGGCTTCCTGTTTCTGTGGGATCGCCAACCCCCTTAGAAGAAACAAGGCTTGAGGGATTTCCTAAATGCAAATAGGATCAGGACTAATCTCACTGGGGAGGGGGGGATGATATTCCAAAGGAAGGGGGCCACAGTAGAAAAGGCCATACTCTTGAATCCCATCCTATAGAAGAACCCCTTAGCAGATGGGGCCCATAACATGCCATTCTTGCTGGATGGGATAGGTAGATATAACTAGGGAGAGGCTGTCCCTCAACTTGAGTTCATGTCATTTTAAATTAGAAGCTGAGTTGGAAAGTGGGATAAAAGGGGGAAATGGCTAGAAGCCAGAAAGTCAACAGGAAGCATTTTGCTTATCTCTGCACCAGATGTAAAAAATCTCCACCCCTTGCGCAGTGTGTGTCTCCAAAATACGCTGTGTTTTATGTAACGAGACTTTTAAGATTGTATGGTCAATTGCTGTGCAGCAGAGTAAACTCCAGTTACCTGCCCCAGCTCCTGTTTACTTAGCAGTTTGAAAGCAAATGCAAGTAGATCAATAGGTACCACTTAGGTGGGAAGGTAACAGCGTTCCGTGAGACTCAGCATATAGTCATGCTGGCCGTAGAAATGTCTTTGGACAATTCTGGCTGCCTTGGCTAAGAAACTGAGATAATCACCACTTCCTAGAGTCAGACATGACTGGATATGGTAAACCTTTACCTTTATAGTTCCTTTATTTATTTGATTCTTACCCTGCCCTTTTTTTTACTTTGTATAAGTAACTCAAGGTGGAAAACATACTTAATACTTCTTCATCCTCCGATTTCCCCCACAACTACAACCCTGTGAGGAGGGTGACTGACCCAACGTCATCCAATTGGCTTTCATGCCAAAGGTGGAACTAGAACTCATAGTCTCCTGGTTTCCAGGCCAGTGCTTTAACCGTTACGCCAAACTGACTCTCTAATCTAACGCAATCCTGTGTGTTAACTTTTCTTTCTGAATATAAATGGAACGTCCACATATGGTGGCAATATATCTTTAAATGCAGGGTAGCCATGGGGAGGCAACAAAGGTAGTCCCCTGTAGGGATTTCCTGGACTATCTTGCTAGTATTTCTTAGAAAAAAGCAACTAGATTAGATGTACGGTAATCCTAGCAAAGCTCTTGTGCTCTTCTGTGGCGGCCTCAGGGGTGGGCGTCTAAAATTTTAGCAAGAGGTTCTCTGCCTAGTTGCTGGGTGGGCATGGCTTAGTTGGCCTCCTGCACCATGGTGGGGGTGGGCGTTTTTCCCCTTCCTAGGCTCTGGAGGCTTTCTTTGAGCCTCCGGGAGGGCCAAAACGGCCTCCCCAAGTTCTTGGAGACCAGAAATGGGCTTGTACTAGCCTTCCTAAACTTCCGGTAGACCCGCTTTTCGCCCTCCCCAAGCCTCCACGCACATCCTGCACTTACCTTCATCCAAAACAGGCCGCGTGGGGACTCCTGGGAGGGGAGTGATGGGGTGGGCAGGGCCAGCCAGGAGTGAGATTTCGGGGTTCTCTGAATTGCACAGAATCTTAGCCAGAGGTTCTCCCGAACCCCCAGCAGCCCACCCCTGGTTGGCCTCCATGCAAAGTTGTCTTTTCAGACGGCACAGAATTATAGTTGCTTGTCTGAAAGTGTTTCCTGTCCCTGGAATGTTGTGCGTTCTGCTTTGACCGACATAACAAAATATTTCTTGAATACGGAAATCCCTATCAATTCTTTCCAGAACCCTGGTGACTTTAAGACTTGTGGATTTCGACTCCCAGAATTCCCTAGCCAGTTTGTGAGTGCTTAGGGAATTCTGGGAGTTGAAGTCCACACTTCTTTAAGTTTCCAAGGTTGGGTACTCCTGATCTAGAAAGTTTTCTCCCCTAATCTAAAGCCAGTAATTCTAACTCCCCCAAGAATATTGGGGCAATCTGAAATCACTTAGCGGTTCATAAATACGCTTTGCATATGTTCAAATATATGAAAAACACACTGCTTTCTGCTCCCATTCTAAAACCAGTTCCAGGTTTCTGCTGCAGCTGTTTGGCTCTGGGCCTGCCTCCAGCTGATTTTCTTGAAAGCATTTGGAATTAGAAGTTCCAAAGCAGTTCCATTACCCAGCAAATCAATGCTTTAGGTTGCATGCGGCTCTTTGCAAATTACATACAAATGATGTCCTCTTAAAAAAACAGTAACCAAATTTGTAGGTGCGTATTTACATCAGGTATGGCCCTCTCTGGCCCTTGTGTTCATTGGATGAAGACACCGTTTTCAGTTGCACGAACCAATGTGGCTGGAGGCCACCTCTTTTATTTAGGTGGCAGGATTGTGACTATACTGTAATAGCAATAGCACTTAGACTTATATACCGCTCCACAGTGCTTTACAGCCCTCTCTGAGAGGTTTACAGAGTCAGCATATTGCCCCCAACAACCTGGGTCCTCATTTTACCAACCTTGGAAGGATGGAAGGCTGAGTCCACTTTGAACTGGTCAGGATCAAACTCCTGGCTGTGGGCAGTTTGGCTGCAATACTGCATTCTGACCACTGGGTCACCACAAAAGAGAGGAAGGGAAGGAGGGGAATAGTACTTAAGACATATACCGCTTACAGTTCATTCCAGCTCTAAGCGGTTTACAGAGTCAGCCTCTTGCCCCCCCACAATCTGGCTCCTCATTTTACCAACCTTGGAAGGATGGAAGGCTGAGTCAACCTGGAGCCTGGTGAGATTCAAACTGCCAAATTGCAGGCAGCTGGCAGTCAACAGAAGTAACTTGCAGTACTGCATTCTAACCACTGCACCACCGTGGCTCTAACGTAATGGGTATAACAATAATTAATCTGCTGTGGGATGTTTCCAGCGGCTTAGAGCCATTGGATCTCTTATCCCAGGATTGCACAATGTGCATTTATTGACCAAAACTTCTCTGCTCTCGTCATTGCAGAAATAAATGTTCAGTGAGGCTTATTGCTAGATGCCCAGGAATTCCAGCTTTAAAGATCTAGAATCTAATAATAACATCTAAGTGGTTACATATTGAAATTACAGAGGAAGTAATATCTTAATACAGAATTGAGTATTTTATTAGAGATGGAGAAAAGGGTCCTAATCATTTAAAAATCCTAGAGAAGTATGTTATTACCATTGGGTAAGTTGCACATTTGTGAAAATGTTTGGTTTTGGATGCTGTTTAAAATGAAGGCTCAGCCCATTTCCAGTCATTAAATTTGCAGAGCTCTTGCTCAAGTGCTGTTTGGCAGCTTGTGGGGTTGAGGCCAAATGGTGTTCAGGAAGTACATTGCATCTCAAAATCTCCCAAGTTGACAATCTGGTATAATTCCCATAACGGTAAAGGTTCCCCAAGCTCCCGAACACGTCGTGTTTCTCTGTCACCTCTGCAACTTCCGAGAACCAAAAATGGGGAGGATCCTAGATTTATCTGCTCAAAGTTCTCCGTTTGGTGGCTACCTGTTGCCAAATTAAGCAATGACTTATAGGTAGGTCCTCAATTTGCAACCACAATTTGAGATCCGAATTTCTGTGGTTAAGCAAAGCAGTTGTTAAAGGGGGTTATGCACAATAGCAATAGCACCTCTCTGGGCAGTTTACAGGGTCGGCATATTACCCCCAACAATCTGGGTCCTCATTTTACTGACCTCAGAAGATTGGAAGGCTTGAGCTGGCCAGGGTCAAACTGCTGGCAATGAGCAGAGTCAGTCTGCAATACCGCATTCTAACAAGAAGGAAGGCAGGAAGATAGCAATAGCACTTAGACTTATATACCGCTTCACAGTGCTTCACAGCCCTCTCTGAGCGGTTTACAGAGTCAGCCTCTTGCCCCCAACAATCTGGGTCCTCATTTTACCGACCTTCGGAAGGATGGAAGGCTGAGTCAACCTTGAGCCTGGTGGGATTGGAACGGCAGTACGGCACTCTAACCACTGCGCCACTGCATCTCATCCAGTATTACTGATATTACTTTCTTTTTTGACATGGTTGTGAAGTGGATCTCAGCTGTTGTTAAAGTTAATCACACGGTCTTTAAGCAAATTAAGCAGCTTCCTCCATTGACTTTGCTGGTCAAGAAGCTGGCTGGGAAGACCACAAACAATGATCATGTGTCCTTCGACTCTTGTAAAATACATGTCGGTTGCCAAGTCCTCAGATTTTTAATCACACGATCGTGGGGATGTTGCAGTGGTCATAAGTGCAAGGACTGGTCAAGTCAGTTTTTCCCCAGTGCTGTTGTGACTTCCGTCTCTAAACAAATTGTTGTAAGACCAGGGCTATCTACACATTACTGTAGCTTTAGATAACACCCTTTCTTCTTCCTCTTTCAATGGATAATCTGTCCTTCTCCAGAAGCTGGAGTAATTTATCTGATTACAATTTTGGCAGCTATGGGAATGAACCTCACTGAACTCTGGGAGGTTTACTTCAGAATAAACATGCATCAGATTACACTAACTGCCATTGCTTCCTCTTGGGATGAGTTCTTCCTTAGGCATTCAGCGCACACACACTCTCTTTCTCCTTTTAAATTCATTTGATTTTTTTTTCAAAAAGCAAAACAAAGTGTGTGCCAAAAACTTCCTTTCGCCACCTCCCTGCTTGCAGATCCATTTCTGTGATCAACATCAGATGGGCAGGTTGAAGTGTTTGGGGAGACCCCAGATTTCTAAAAAGAGTCACTGTTCTGACCCAGCCTTAGCAGAAGCAAGAAACACACTCCTTGTCACACAAAAAAACCCTCTTTATTTACCTCTTGTGAATTAATTGCATTCACCCACTGAAAAGTCCAGGCAATAGTCCTTCAAGGAGTTAACTGCAATAGCAGACTTTATCAGTTCCTTGCGATAAGGCCGTGAGCTCCCAGCTGAAAGGCTGCAAATTAAGTTTTGGCAAGCAGTCTTTTTGGCACGAAATACAATGAGCAAAATCTTCAGAAATATGAACTGTTGTCTCCTACGACAACCACTCCCCTTTTCTTCTATTTATTCTCCAGCCAGGGAGGGGCCATTCAGCGTCCACGTGTGCCTTGCTTCCCGAGTTGACTCCTTGTCCTCCATTGTTCACCTCTCCTAACTGCTCTGCGCATATGTGCACCTGGATCAGGCCCCAGCTGTTCTTCCTCCTCACTCAAATCAGCCTCCAAAGGCAGCTGCCTCTCCAGTGGCTGGGAAATGTTGGACGGCCCTGGCTCTATCTCTGTGTCCGACGCAGAGCATCCACCAGAGCCTTCCCCAGACTCCAGAACTGGCCCAAATTCCTCCCCAACATCATCCAAACCTGCCGCCAACTCCACTGGCAGCTGGCAGGCCACAACCATTCACTATCAGCATGTTCACTTTTCTCTGGTTTGGAAAATAAAACTCATTAGCATCTCCATCACAGAAGTCTTGTGACATGAATATTTGAAGCAAGGGATTTTCAGAGAGATCCTTAGACACGAGGTTCTGCTACCTTGTGCTCCACAGCTGAGTTTCTCCTGGTCTCCAGGGTGGCTGGAGAAATATTGAAGCATTTTTTGGACCTTTGTATAAACTGTTTTGCCGCTTTTTGAAGGAAAAACAAACCTTCCCTATTAAGGTTTAAACTAGGAATGTCCGGTTCACAAAATATAAGTCATTAACTAGAGTTAAAGATTTTGGTGAAGTAAATCAACTCTAGTTAATCAGAATAGAGTTGGAAGGGACCTCGGAGATCTTCTAGTCCAACCTCCTGTTTAAGCAGGAGACCCTATGCCAGGGGTGTCAAACTCAAGGCCCGCGGGCCGGATCCGGCCCGCGGGGTGGTTAGATCTGGCCTGCAGGCACGATCTGGAAACAGCAGACCAGCCTGCGATGCTTCTGCCAGTAAAAACAGACCTGGGCACTGAGTTTTTGAGTTTGGCACCCTTGCCCTACACCCTTTGAGACAAGTGGCTGTCCGGTCTCTTCTTAAAAACCTCTAGTAATGAAGCACCCACAACTTCCGATTGTTTGTTCCATTGGTTAATAGTCCTCATTGTTAAGAAGTTTCTCCTTAATTCCAGGTTGCTTCTCTCCTTGATTAGTTTCCATTGTTTTGTGAGCTTTGGAGAATAAATCCACCCCAACCCCCTTTTGTGGCAGCCTCTCAAACGCTAGACATCTAATTTGGTAAAAAAAATTGAAAAGCAGACTCTAAATGTTTTTTTTTTAATGGTTTGGAACAAAATCGTGTCGAATTGTATTCCTAAGAATGGTTAGAGTTGAACTTACACCCAATTACTTATTTGGAACTTACTTTTCAAATAAGAGAGCACCGCAGCATATCCACAGAACCTGGGATTCAGTGGGAGGAATCAACTGCTTTGTGATAAAAAGCATACGGTATTTTTTGCTGCAGTGACATTGTTTATAGCCAGGTAAAGGAATAATTGGGGGGGAAAAGTAGGTCAAGTTATTTTCACTTTCCAGAATTCAGAGAGCCGAGGTTCTTATAGCTCCAGCAGATCAACGAGGCAGAAATTCCACAGGGATGGATTTCTCCATTTCGCTAGATCTACCTTGTGAATTCGGAATGCCCTTGAAAGGTGTGATAGGAGGTAAGGAATCGGGACGGGTATTAGAGGGCATCTGCCAAGGTCTGCAAATTGCCCAGTCATGGTAGCTTTGCTGGTGTTCTCCCCTAGTCATTGTCACCTGTGAGCGGAGTAAAAAACAAACAAACCCACAGACACACATTGTGTTCTGTCTGGGCACAGCAGTGGTGAAGATTTGGGGGAAAGCAGGAAGAGTGGTTGGGTATGTAGAGAGAAGAGAGAATGGCCTTGGGGGACAGCGGAAAAAGTCAGATAAGGGGTCTGAGCCCAGGCCAAGAATGTAATGCGAGTACGGGCAGTCCTCAAGTTATGACTGTAATGGAACTGCCCATTATGATTGCAAATTATAATTTTAATTAAGCAAGGTGCTTGCTTAATAGCCTCCCACCTGTGCTCTCCCTGATGCAGTCGTTAAGTGATCTTGTTCAGGGGTTGGGGTAGCTTGCCTGCCCTGATTTTCCCAAGGCCTTCCCTGCACCCATGAGGCACTCCTTGCTCCACTTCCTGACTCTGGGGACCCCACAGGCTTTGAGCCTGCTTCCTCCCCTTAGAGTCTCTGTAAGCATTAGCTTCGCTTCCCACTCAGCCACCCACAAGAGGCTCAGGCCACTTCCACAGTTTGGCTCCTGTAGGGAGCCCCACTGCAAGATCTTGCAAGATTCTGTTACTGTAACTTTACAATAAATTGGTCTACATGACTTTCATCTGCTAGGCCAATGTTTCTCAAACTGTAGCAACTTGAAGATGGGTGACTTCAACTCCCAGAACTGGCTGGGGAATTCCAGGAGTTGAAGTCCACCCATCTTTAAGTTGCTACGGTTGAGAGACTGGCCTGTTTGAAAGGGCTGACGATGAGTGATCTTATTGAGAAAATGCAGGAGAATATTTGAGATTCTGCACCCTCCCCTGTGCAGAAAGGATCCTTGATTGGAAATTTAAAAAAACTGACTCCCATATAAGTTAAAAAAAAAGTTTGGGCAAAAAATTTACTCTGTCTGAAAGGGAAACTAGCATGTTTATAATTATTTGGATTTAATCAGTAGGTGCAATGGGAAAGAATTTAAAACCAATCCTAGTTTTTTTTTTTAAAAAAAAGTATTTATTCTTCACCTTTCATTCTTTTTTTTTTCTTTTTCTCTATTTTTGTTTACAAGAACATGGACATTTATTTTAGGAACGCTGACAAAGGAGTGTGATATCCGTATAAGTATTAAGGTTTAGAGCAGTGTTGTGATGATTTACTGTATGTTACTTCCTAAAATGATATAAGGAATCTAATTTTATATATTCCATTAATTATTTAAACAATGAAGTAATAAATGTTACATTTGATGACAACTGTAGTCGTTTATTTTTTTTTCCTTAAATATTTTAAAATATGGAGAGAGGGAGAGAGAGAGATGGAATGTAAAAGCTGGAGATGGAAGCTTTGATACCACTGGATTGTAATTTTTCCGATTTCTCCTCTTTCAGTGACCTTGTGCCAAGGTGGCTGCGTGGAGGTAGATGCAGACACAGAGGCTGTAGTCGGCCAGACTTTCAAGATCCGTTGCATCTCGTGCAAGAAGCGCAGTGAAACAGAGGCAGATGCCTTTACTGAATGGTTCTTCAAACAAGAAGGGACCACCGAATTGGTCAAGGTGTGTGCTGGAGCAAAGAAGGAATATTTGAGAAGAGGGCTCTCCAACCATGGCAACTTTAAGCCTGGAGGGATTCAACTCCCAGAATTGTCTCTTGGTTATTTAATCTTCCTTAATGTTAATCATTTTGTGTTATGTCTATGGGGATTCTCAGTCATCCAGGTCATGATTGTCCCAAAGGAGCTTTTTTCCAAGAGTCAACTGCACTTTCTAGTTTTTCTTTGAAGACGTTTCGCTTCTCATCCAAGAAGCTTCTTGGATGAAAAGCAAAACATCTTCCAAGAAAAACCAGAAAGTCCAGTTGTCTCTTGGAAAAAAAGCGCCTTTGGGACATTTTGTGTTATCTTTTTGTTTTGTAAGATGCCTAGAGTTGCTTCAACAGTGAGGTGTGTGGCCTATTAAATCAATAGATAAATGCGATCACTATTTTCCCAGCTGGCTTCTGATGAGCCAAATTAATGGGGGAAGCTAGACTTGCTTAATGACCACACGATTCAGCTAAAAAAAAAACCATGGCAATAGAAATCATAAATCGGGCACAACTTACTTAACGACTGTTTTGCTTAGCAATGGAAATTCTGGTCCCAAATGTGGCCGTTATGTTGAGGATTCCCTGTAGCAAATGCATCATTTCTACATGCATGCCAAATAAAGGGTTACCTAACAACACATTTGAGATGAGGGAAAGGCGAACAAGACAAAAACACCCACTCTTCTGTGTCATTGGTGTGCAAGTGGGTATCACAATCCTTGAATTGTGGGTGGCTCATTCAGGTTCCATTGTTATTTTTCAGCAAAAGGTGCAGAGCACAATGAAAAGATGAGCCCGTGAGTTCCTTGATCTTTCTTATGCCATGCCTTCTTCCTTCCTTCCTGCTTTCTTTCTCCCTCTGTATTTAGGAGGCTTTGGGACAAGGAGCAGATCAAGAGATCTGAACCGATTCGCTTGCACAGGGATATTGAAATCAGACCAAAACCTGCCTTCCGTCTTAGAGCTGTAGGTTATTTGTCCCTGATTTGGTCAATAAATTGATTATTCACTGAAGCTCTTGCAGACCAAAGCTGTACCCCTGTTTAAGAGCTTGCATAGTGAACATAGATATTCTCATTTCCTACATAGTGGCAGCATAAACTTCCTCTTCCGGTGCCCAATTATTAATGGTAAAGATTTTGTTCTTTCCGAGCAGCCAAATGGCCGTGATTTTTTTTGGGGGGGGGGGTACTCTGCGTTCATGTGACTTTGTTCCAGGCAGGGTGAATAAAAATCCATGATTTTTTTAAAAAAATAAGATTTTTTAAATTTAAATTGGATTTTTATTTATTTTAATCGAATGTTTTTTATTTTGATCAAATTTATTTTAATAAAACGCTTTTGGAGTAAAAAGAAATTATCTAAATATAGTTTTCTATTTAAGATACATTAATCATTTAGTTTGTTCAGCATGAACTGGAGCTTATTTATGTAGCCTGAGGCTGTATATTCTGCAATATTGGCACTGTCGGTGAGTGAACAGCGGGTCAGAGGAGGAGCCCCAGAGGGAGAGAGATGACAGTTGCGCTTTAAAAATTATGATTTAAATCGAGTTGATTTAAAGCAAGCCTTCTTACTAGTGATTTAAATTGAGTTGATTTAAATCAAATCCACCCTGGTTCCAGGGCGTATTTTTGCAACCAGGATTTAGGATTAACCACCCCAGCAGGTCTTCTGATGAGGAGAAGGCAAACTGGACAGCCCTTATTTGGGGTAGGAGTGCCGTGGGGGCAAAAGGATGCAAAACAGTTGCATGGAAATTACCCCTTTGCCTCTGAGTCGGCATTTCTTGATTGGCAGCTTGCAGATGCCCTGGATAACAGTTTTCCAGCGCTGTCATCAATTTGGCCTTCCTTATTTGCAGAGGGAGACTTGATTTCTTACAGCTCCAGTTCCTTCTCTTGAAAGAAAACAGATTTTCTTTTTCTGCTGCCCTAGAGCAGAAATCTTGGATCCATCTGCAGCTCTTTAATCTCACCCTCGGTATATCTGCAATTCGGTCGACTCGGCACTTCCCTGAAGGCAAACCCTGCTAACTTTTAGTGGGACTTTATTGTGACTTTACACATGCAAGGTTTGCAACGTTGTCGGCAATCCTCCGTGCATGACCGCAATTGGGAGCCAGAATTTCCATTGCTAAGCAAGGTGGTTTTAAGTGAGTCGCATCCAGTTTTACATCCTTTTTTTTTTTTTTGCCATGTCCTTGAGCAAATTGCTGCCGTTGTTGAATGGACCATGAGTTTATTAAGCGCGTCTGGCTTCTCCCATTGACTTTTGCTTGTTGGAAAGGAGCCAAATGGTGATCAAGTGGTGATCGCATGACCCCAGCATGCTGCCAAAATTTGGATTGTGGCTTTGGGGAAATGCTGCAAAGGTTATAAGTACCGTTGTAAATTTAATGATTATAGATCAAGGACAGAGGTGGTATTCAGCCAGTTCTGACAGGTTCTGGAGAACCGCTAGCGGAAATTTTGAGTAGTTCGGAGAACCGGCAAATAGGCTGGCCCCGCCCCTGCTGCCTCCCAGCCGATCTTGTTTTGTTGCCCTGAACAGGAGAACGGAGCTGGAAAGCAGGTTAGTGGGGTGGGGAGGGAATGGGGATTTTGCAGCAACCTTCCCCTGCCACGCCACACCCACAAAGCCACGCCACACCCACCAAACTATGCCACACCCACAAAGCCACAGAAATGGTAGTTTAAAAAACTGAATCCCACCACTGATCAAGGACTACCTATAATTATATTCTCCCAGGAATATTTTTCTGCTTTTGTCAAGAGGGGACATTTTAACAATGTCCCAAGGTAGAGAGTCACCCTCACTGCTGCTTTCCATGTAGAGATAGGAATAACGATTCATACAGATTTAATCTGTTTTAGAAGTACGGTTGCGCTGATCCCCGTTCGGTTGTCTGCTTTCTTGTATAAGGTGAGCAATAATTTAAAAAAAACCACTTCGCCACCTAAAAGACATGTCTGGGGTTTGATCTGTTTAATGTTGGATGGGAGACCATCACGATGTAAACCAGATTGGAAAGATTAAAAAAACACTCTGGGAGAAGGGAATGACATACCACTTTTCTGTTGTTGCCAGAAAACTCCATGGGTGCAATCATGTAGTCATCTGGAGTCTTAGGCTTTATAGTAAATGGCATACCATTGGTGCAACCTGCCTAAAATAAGCCACCATAAGACCCTACATATTGGATATGGGGGAATTGTTACTTGGAGGCTCCTAGAACGGATCTGTCCTCTTCCAAGGACTTGCTAGAGAAATTATGTTTTATAGCAATAGCACTTAGACTTATCTACCACTTCACAGTGCTTTTACAGCCCTCCCTAAGTGGTTTACAGAGTCAGCCTATTGCCCCCAACAATCTGGGTCCTCATTTTACCCACCTCGGAAGGATGGAAGGCTGAGTTAACTTTGAGCCTGGTGATACTCGAACTGCCAGTAGTCAACAGAATTAGCTGCAGTACTGCCTTCTAACCACTGCGCCAGTACGGCGCTCATCGTTTTATGATGCAAGATCAAAAGCATAGCCTTTTCTGTCTCATCTCCAGAACTAACTACAATGACCATTGAAACTAGCTCTTTGGATACAGTCTTTTACTACAGGGATCTCCACCCTTGGCAAATTTAAAGACTTGGAGACTTCAACTCTCTGAATTCCTCAGCCAGCCTATAGCATAGCTGGCTTGGAGATGGAAGTCCACAAGTCTTAAAGTTTCCAAAGTTGGAGAGCCCTGTTCTACTACTTGTGAAGGGAGCAAAGTAGTCCAGAAGATTTAAGACAGATTGTCTTCCAAAAGAGGGGAACATTCTGGGACTCAGAAGGAGCAGTTGGAGAGTTGTCTAGGCTGCGCCTTCCCATCAGGGGTGAAATTCAGCAGGTTCTGACAGGTTCTGGAGAACCAGTTGTGGAAACTTTGAGTAGTTCACAGAACTGGCAAATACCACCTCTGGCTGGCCCCAGAGTGAGGTGGGAATAGAGATTTTGCAATAACCTTCCCCCAGAAATAGGGAGGGAATGTGGATTTTGCAGTATCCTTCTCCTGCCACGCCCACCAAGTCACACCCACAGAACTGGTTGTAAAATAATTTGAATTTCACCACTGCTTTCCATTGCAGCATTTTCTACCTGAGGCCATTATTTTAGTTTCTTCCAGTTAATAGAGGACACTCTTAAAAGAATCTCCAAACTTCAAACTGTGAAGATTGAATCAATCAGTGGCTATCTTCAGTTTGATTCACAATATGTTACTTCTACTCATCCCCATCGTATTACTACTGTATTTTTCTGTGTGCAGTACTGTTTCTTCTGGTTCTGACTGGGTCCTCTCCATCTTCTCTCCAGATTCTTCGCTATGATTTCTATGATAAGCTCTCTATATACGATCCTCGCTTTGAAGATCTAGTGATGTGGAATGGTACCAAGAACATTGCAGATTTGCAGGATGTCTCCATTTTCATCCTGAACGTGACTGAAGAACACAGAGGGGAGTACATCTGCAGTGTCAACCGCACCCTCCATTATGCCAATGAGTTCTCCTACAACGTCATGGTCAACAAAACCATCCACCTGTCTGTGGTTCATAAAGGTAAGCACAAAGCTGGAGCCTCAAAGGTGGTGGAGCAGGCACAAGTTGGCATGTTGTAGACCAGGGGTGTCAACCTCATTTTCATTGAGGGCTGCATCAGGACTGGTTGACCTCGGAGGGCCAGGCAGGCGTGGCCAACTGGGTGGGTGTTGCCAATTGGGTTGGGTGTGGCCAGCTTGATACCACTCACTGGGTATGGCTAATGGTGGGCGTGGCCAGCTTGACACCACTCCCCAAACTGATGACATGTTTCCTCTTCGCATGGGGTAGACTGGGCTGAAGGGACGCTGGCCAGCCTCTTACATTTTCCAGGACGGCCCCGTGAGCTATCCCTGACTTTCCCTTTCCTCCGTAGCCAATCGGGATATGGCATCTATTGTCTCCGAAATCATGATGTACGTCCTCATCGTTGTCCTGACCATCTGGCTGGTAGCGGAGATGATCTATTGCTACAAGAAGATCGCTGCAGCAACAGAGGCAGCTGCTCAAGAAAATGCGTAAGGAGAGTGGCTCAGGGCAGGAAAAGAAGCAAGGGGGAGCAATATGGGGCTTCCAACGCTCAACTGTGTTGAGTGGCTATTAGCTACCCAGTGCCCTATAATAACCCATAAGGGATGATGGGATGATTCTACCAATGGTGTATTTTGAATATTGATGAGCAGCTCATTGTTCTGACCCCTGGCTTCCTAAGAAAGCATAAATCACAATCTTAGTCCCCCAAACCCTCTTTTATTTACACGGCTGTGAATTATGGTCATTCACAGCCAGCAAGCCTTCACAAACAGTCTGTGAAGATTCCGACAGACGTCTGCTCGAGTTGCCACAGTCTTTCAGGAGAATGTTGATAAACACGCACCTTATCTCCCTTGAAATACTGCCAGAGAACTAATTGCCAATTAGTTTTGCAAGGCCAAACCAGGCACAGTCAAACATAACTTTTCAAAGCTTAAACCAACCCGATGAACTAATTGCTTCCTGCAAAAGTTCACGTCCCATTCAATCCTCTTTTATGCCTTTTGGGAGGGGCCAATCATCTCCAAGCCTTACTCCTGAGTTGACCCTGTTTCCTTAATTGTTCTTGCCTTCTGGCAGCTCTGCGCATGTGCACACTGGGAACAGACTCCCTCTGTTTTTCTGCCTCGCTGATGTCAGGCTCCAGAGAAAGTAAATAACTACCAGATGGCCTTGGCCCCCTCTCTGCCTCCGATGCAGAGCCCTCACCCGAGCCTTCCCCAGACTCCAGGACTGGCCCATGCCATGTTCCTCCCCAACCTCCTCACTACCCGACTGTTGCCAGCTTTTCAGGCCACCGGCAGACTACAACACTCATACAGAAACCAGACATTGCAGTAAAAGAAATGTCCAGGCTGATGTTGACATCCAACATTACTCCTGGCAGCTTCTATGGCACTAGGCGTCAGCCCAACAAGGTAGACCAGGCAAAGAAAGGGATGCCATATAGGTCATTGCAGTTGTTATCGTGACAAATATCGTAACAGGATCTTGCAATGTTGAATCTGCTCTACCCTTCACTTTATCTTTGAAACAATGACAGAGAGGCTCTCTGAGCTGTTTACTCAAACTAGTTTCTTGACCCAGCCTCAAAGCCCCTCTTAACTGACTATTACCTTGGTAGTGGCTTGTCGTCCTATTTTTCAAGGCCATTCCCTATGTCCTGTCCACTAAGGTTCTATGATGGGTAGGGCCGAGATGGGACAGTGGATAATTAAGTAGGTTTATACATTAGGAAAGGAAAATCTCTGGAGCATGGGTGGAAGGAGGAATGACCTTGTCCAGTGGGAGATAAGTTGTTGGCAAAGCCAAAATGTACCATATTTTTCGGAGCATAAGATGTTCTGAAGTATAAGACGCATCTAACTTTTGGGGAGGAAAACAAGAAATAAAACCTGCCTCTGCCTCCCAGCAATTTGCCTCCTTGCAGCAAACAGCAAACAGCCCATTTCAATTTCAGCACAGCCTAATTAGCCCAAGCAGCTGGTTGTCGGTTGGATCAATAAGCTGAGGAGGAGGTTTTCTGGGCCTCCTAACTTAGTCACTTGATCTTATTGGGATACCAAAGCACGCCAGGATTTTTTAAAAAAAGATACTGAAGGCTGGCTTAGCATTTGGTTGTGATGAAACTCCAGCAGTTCCTGGAGTTTGTATTGTGTAAGGGAGGAGTGGGGAAAGGTGAGCTTAACCTCATTTCTGAAGTATACTGTTAGGTAAGCTCCCCGTTAGGAGAGCGAGTGTGCAGAGAAGCGTAATGAGAGTAGTGTGGAAGAACAAGCACAAACCAGCACACAGGGACACCGAATAGTAAAAGTAATAGTATTTTACTTATGTGGAAAATAGAGGTATTCAGAGTTCAATTTACACATGGTTCAGTCAGTCAGTTATCAATGTTTTTAGTTAAGGAGTGATCCATCGAACACAGTCCAGTATCATATAATCAGTTCAGCACACAAAGTGGCTAACAGTAGCAAAACTCACAGTAACTCACTGCAAGCAGTATCCACCGATCAGCGTCTAACAAACAGAGAGCTTACCATCATTCTGGCTCCATCTTATGGCTGCTTGAGGTAACAGCAACCAATCCCATTACAGCAGTACTTAAAGAAACAGTACTACTCTCATGGCTTATATATTGCTGACCCAACCGTTAGCTTACATTCCTAACATATACTCATGTCTTTTTGTCTCCTAACAGCTCCGAATACTTGGCCATCACATCGGAAAGTAAAGAAAACTGCACAGGGGTGCAGGTAGCTGAATAGCCCAGGCCAGGCCGTTGGAAGGCACTGGGATTTCTGGTTTTTATAAGGTAGGATCATTATCATCACCATCCCCTCAATCAGGGGTCAGCAACCTTAAACACTCAAAGAGCCATTTGCATCTGTTTCTCCCAGAAAAGAAAACACCGGGAGTCACAAAACCTACCGGGGGTCTAAAAACTCACTAAATTGCGTACCGGCGGGTGTCACACATTAGCGGTTGTGACACATATTTTGAGCAAGAGGGAGCCGCAGCAGAGGGATGAAAGAGCCACTTGCGGCTCCAGAGGGTTGCTGACCCCTGACCTGAGTGAATATCATACAGACAGTCCTCAACTGTATAACCATTCAAAAGTTACGACGGGCTTTTAAAAAGCTATTCACGATCCACCCTCCCAAGTTAACACTGCTGTCTTAAAAATGGTCATAAGGTAGAATCCGGTTGTGTTTCCTTGACTTAACGACTACAATGACTTAAGGCTGAAATTCTGGGCTCAATTGCGGTTAGAAGTCAAGGACTACCTTTAGTCTAATTGACTGAGTGTTGATTCCAGTGATTGGATCTTAAGAATCATGAAGGTATTGCCATAAATTGTTCTCTGTTTTTTTTTTTTTTTTGCAAAAGAAGATTTCAAATCCAGGAAAGTTGACATTTCTAAAATTTGGCAAATTTGTCTGGTATTGCATCAAGAGCTGCAACAAAAATCAGTATAGTGATTTATAATTATATTGTTATTATGTATTCTCTTCTGAAGAATACTTGGGGAATACTGGTGATTTAGGATTCATTCAAGCTTTCCCCAAAAGCCTAAAACATGTCTAAATATTATAATAGGCAATGTAGTGCCTATTCATATTATTAATAATAATATCAAGGGCGCCTGATGCTTTGCAGATTATAATAAGAGCCAGAGATGTCTCTGCCTCAAATGATTTGAAATCCAATTTATGGTAATATGGGAGCAGTAAGACAGTAGGGAAATATAACTTCCATCTTTGCATTTACATCTCATCCTTTTATCAGTTGATATTGTTGGAGAGGATTTTGGCTGGCTTCTGAAAGAGAAAATGGATCCAAATTTTCTTACTGTTTTACCCATCAAAATTAAAGAGCAGGTGAAAACTCCAACTAAACCTGATTTGATGTGATGTACAATTAAACTTCATTCAAATACACAGAATTTGTCATTCTGAAAAAAACACCAGTCTGGTAGCATCTTCTCCAACTAACAGATTCTATGAGAATAAGACATTAACTAACACAGTTGTCTTACAACCTTAACAATTCCAAGTAAGTTTCCCCTTCTGTCCCATAACCACTTCGAGGTGACATTCCAGACATGTTGAGAATCACTTCTAGGGGCTTTTGGGGCCCACTGGTGGAACAGCAGGAAGGTGAAGTTTGACTTTCCTCTCTATCTTAACTAGAAGAGGAAATTGCATCAGGTAAGAGAAGATACACCAGGCTAGGACAAGCAACAGAGATGTCATTTGTGCCATAATGTCACAGGGTCCATGACATTATACCAACAATCCTTTCCACGTGAATTCCACAAGGATAGCGTAACTCCTGTGATGTCCCTCCCCTTCACATGGGAAGGGACAGAAGGGACAGAAGTGTCAAACTTCAGTCCCATGGGCTGGATCGGGCCCAGGGGGTGTTTAGATGTGGTCTGTGTGGCTGCCCTGGAAACAGTGAATGACTGGCCTGCAGTGCCTCTGCCCGTGAAAATGGAGGTTGGGGCCCTCCCAGGCTCCGTTTTCAGCTGCAACGGCCTCCTGCAGCCCTCTGCCATTGAAAGCTGAGCTCAGGGAGGCTCCGTTTTCAGCTACAACGGCCTCCTGCAGCCCTCTGCCAGCGAGAATGGAGGTCGGTGAGGCCATATGCAACCCACCCAGGCTCCATTTTCGGCTGCAACGGCCTCCTGCAGCCCTCTGCCAGTGAAAACTGAATTCAGGGTGGCCTCCGTGGCCAAAAACTGAGCCTCAACAAGTGCTGTTGAGCTGGCCATGCCCACCCCGGCTATGCCCCCCTGCCCCTCCCCTCCCAGGTCAAACACAACCCTGATGCAGCCCTCAATTAAATCGAGTTTGACACCCCCTGGGATAGAAGATGTTAGTAGCTGGTCTCCAATGACACACACACACCCCTTAGCAAGCGATCCACCAATAATGACCCCTGGCACCAGTGTTGCAAAACCTCCTCACTCCCAGGCCTCCAGCCAGGTTGTCTTTTGCCATCCAGGTGATCTAATGCTGCATTATTCACCCTTTTCCAGGGATGAGGCTTTGAGAAGGAGTCGAGAAGAGGCAAAGTGACTCAGCAGAGCAACCATCAGCCCAGAGAAGAAGTGAGCTGGAGCCAAAGCAGCCCCTCCCCCTCCAACTGCACGGCCCCTTTCCTTAACGAAAGCATGCTATTTTTAATACCAGAGCTCTGAATCCAAGCCAGCCACTCAGAGACTGTCATGCCTATTTTTCGGGGGGTGGGGGGGGGGAAGGAGTTTCACTCTTTTAGTCCCAGGTTACACACCTTTCCGGTGTGGGCATTCCCCCCCCCCCACCGTTAGCATGAGGGGAACACAGCATGGCGGCTTGCTCATGTAATGCAAAGCTTGAGGTCCTTTCCCACGGTGGGACCTCCCCCCTCTCCCCCCCCCACTGGGCCGGCCAAAGGCCTCTTTCCTTTAGGAGCACTTGCGCTTTCTGATGTTTTGCACATTTCTTGCGCTTTGGATTCTTTCGGTTACTTCGCAACCAGCACTTTCGACGGGTCTGAGGAGAGGATCCCGCTTTTCTCTCCTACGTGTCAAGATGGATCTGGACTTCTCAGTGGCCACAGCCAGCCATGAGTAGAGACTGGGTAGAAGACAGTTCCCTCGCGGTTCCTAAGCCGTGGAGGGAATGCTCGGGATGCAAACACCGTCCTAAATCTTGTTGCGGTAGGAGCGAACTCTCTGGGGACAGGTACGGCTATGTGGATTGTGCCACCCAAAGGCCCCCGTTCCTTAGCCCAGGCGCCCTTCGCCTAATTTTCTACCAAGGTTTCCTTCTCACCTGGCTGGCTGGCAGATTATGGAAGGTCTTTGCAAAGGAGAGACGCCTTGGAACAGAAATCGGACGGAGGAGGAGGAGGATTTTGCTTCTTTCTGTGTGTCCTGGAGATGTGGGTGGTCACGGTGCCCTTTGTTGGGCCTTGGTGGTTGAGCTCGGCCTTGGAATTGGTGCAGAGCAACCGTCACAGCAATGCCATCACTCCCATCGCCCTCCTCCACGTTTCCCCTTCCTGGATCCATTATTACCTTGCCAGGCCATTTTGGCTGTTTGGAGAATACTCTGACCTCCCCTCTGCTCAGACCCCCAACCCCCCTTTCTGGGGCTGGTCCTAGGAACCAGCTGCCATCACAATAGAATAGGGTTTGTTCATAAATAAAGAGGATTGAATTTCACCCGCTCTGGCTCGCTGGGGTCATTCCTATCGTTAAGTGTGAACATGTGACTATAGAACATCTGGATGGGGATGAAGAGATGCACATTTGCAGAGGAAGGAGTGGAGAAGATCGGCCTTTCCCGATAGAGAAGCTAAGTCACCCCACCGTGATTGACAATTAAAATTTGCTCCTTTAGTTAAAACAGTGGTGAAATTCATTTTTTTTTTACTACCGGTTCTGTGGGCGTGGCTTGGTGGGCGTGGCTTGGTGGGTGTGACTTGGTGGGCGTGGCAGGGGAAGGATACTGCAAAATCTCCATTCCCACTCTCTGGCCAGCCAGAGATGGCATTTGCCGGTTCTCCAAGCTATTCAAAATTTCCGCTACCGGTTCTCCAGAGCCTGTCAGAACCTGCTGGATTTCACCCCTGATTTAAATTATTAACTCCGCCACATCATCATCGTCGTCTTTTAATGACCCCATAATCCCTCGCGGGGTGGAGTCTGGCCAACTGATTGGAGCCGAGCGTTTACTGGCCAGATGCCCTTCCTGTCGCCAATGCGGAGTTTTGTTCAGCTGATATATTCTGATCGTGCCCAGAGAGAGAAAAATATCTGCCTCTATCTAGGATCGAACTCGCAGCCTCCTGATAGTGAGGAGGGAGCTCCGCCTCTAGGCCACCGCACCACCCATTTAACTCTGCCACATACCATTTTAAAAAAAGAGAGAGAGAGAGAGAATGGGAATAAATACCAGTTTTTGCATTCTTAGCCTCTTCTGTTTCAGAGGATCATCAGCGTTTTAATGTGGGAGGGTGAGACCCATTCACAAAAATAAAATTTAGGAGGAGGCTGCCAATGACTATCGCTAGGTTGGTTCTCAAGCTTTTGTAGTAGTGTTGTAGAGCCAAGAAGTGAACACTGGGGAGGAAAGCTGCGGCAAATCTAGACAGCTGACTAAAAAGCAGAGACATCATCCTGCCAACAAAAGTGCGTATAGTCAAGGCTATGGTTTTCCCAGTTGCAATGGATGGCTGTGAAAATTGGACCATAAGAAAGACTGAGCACCAAAGAATTGAGGTCTTTGAACTCTGGTGCTGGAGAAGACTCCTGTGAGTCTCTTGGATGGCAAGGCCATCCAACCGGTAAATCCTAGAGGAGATCAACCCTGATTGCTCTTTAGAAGGCCAGATCCTGAAGAGGAAACTCAAGAACTTTGGCCACCTAATGAGAAGGAAGGACTCCCTGGAGAAGAGCCTCATGCTGGGAAAGATGGAGGGCAAAAGAAGAAGGGGATGACAGAGAATGAGGTGGGTGGATGGAGTCACCGAAGCAGTTGGCGTGAGCTTAAATGGACTCCAGAGGATGGTAGAGGACAGGAAGACCTGGAGGGACATTGTCCATGGGGTTGCGATGGGTCGGACACAACTTCGCAGTTAATAACAAAAGTGTAGTTCCAGCCCAGACAGATCAATAAGGTCACTCGGAATAAAGTGCCCTTAAAGACTCTATAGAAGTTGATTATTAGAGGTTATAGAAGCTGGCAGGGCTGGCTCTGTAGATCTCAGGTAGGGCTCAGTACAAAATACCTTCACCAGTTCTGTAGAAATTGGCTGTTCCTGATTCTAGATAGGAAATGAGAGAAAGAGGGATTGGGAGAAAAAGAGAGGAAGAAAGATGAGAGACAAAGAGACAGATGAGAGGGAGAGAGATGAGAGAAAAAGGAGAGATGAGGGAGAGGGAGAGGGAGAGAAAGAAACAAGAAAGGGAGAAAGAAATGAGAGAAAGATGAGCGAGAGAGATGAGAGAAAGAGAGAGAGAAAGAGAGAAAGATGAGAGACAGAGAGATGAGGGGAAGGAGAGGGCTGCACACACGAGAAATCTTAGATCTCGAAGAATGATGTTTTTTGGCACCATCTGGTGGCAATTGTTCAAAGCATACTTGTGAGTCAAGAAAATGAAGCTATAAAGCAATATCTCTTTTAAAAAAAAAATTGTTACCCTCAAAATCCATAAAACAACTTCATAAATCTTCCCAATAAATAACTTTGCATAATACTCTAGCTACATTTGTACACACTTTTTACTAAGCTGGGGTTATGTTTGGGTTTTGTTCTTTGGAGGATGATTTCGTTACAAAATGGTTTTGGATATTGTGCAATCAAAGTAACACAAGAAAAGACCAACATTCATTCATTCATTCATTCATTCATTCATTCATTCATTCATTCATTCATTCATTCATTCATTCATTCATTCATTGTGCCGCCTATTTGCCCATGTGACTCAAGGCGGCTTACAGAATATAAAACCTCATTTAAAACAATAAAACGAATAAAAAGAATCAAATAAATTAATATAATAAAATCATCCCCACCCCTGCCCCGATGACAGTACATCACACATAGAATATAATAACTATAAAAAGAAATTTAAAAATGGCAAGAAAATCCTAAAGCAGGGGTGTCCAAACTTGGGAACTTTAAGACTTGTGGACTTCAACTCCCAGAATTCCCCAGCTGGGGAATTCTGGGAGTTGAAGTCCACAAGTCTTAAAGTTCCCAAGTTTGGACACCCCTGTCCTAAAGCAATTATCGACTACAGTAATTAAACAGTAACCAGTTTAAACCTAGTGCAAACTTCTGTATAGGGTAGGATTGCAATGGATTTTTTTTTTAAAAAAATCCCAGTGGTCTCTCTTAAATTTAAACTCCCTATGCTGATGCTAGATAAATCAGATTAGATTGCAATTCACCAGCCAATATGAAATGCTACTGATTTCTTCTATTCAACTCCCATCAATTTTATTTGGCTTCACCCTGCATCACCCACTTGACGGGGAATTTTCTTCGAGAATTGTTGGGCTGCTGAAGAAAACCCAGTGTTTCTTCAGCCAAGGGAAAATTGGCTGCATAGAGAATACCCAAAAGATGCTCTGATTGAATGGTAGTGGGGAATGGAAGGATTTATATTCCAAGCTGACAGCTGGTCATTTGCATTCAGTCAGAGCTGAAGAAGCTTCTTGGATGAGAAGTGAAACGTCTTCAAAGAAAAAAAACGAGAAAGTCCAGTTGCCTCCTGAAAAAGCACCTTTGGGACAACCATGACCTGGACGACTGAGAATCTCCATAGATATTGTGTATAGAAAATAAATTATTGATATTATCAATATTATAATATTATAGATATTATAGTATTATAATTATAGATACATTGTGTATCTTGCTAAGATACATGTACCAACCAAGGGGAACGAAAATAAAAATATTTCTTGTTATGTTTTTATGTAATTTTAGTTCTTATTGAGGAACTAGAGGTAATTAGAGGCCAAATCAGCACCAATTCTACCTGTACATCAAACTGATCAAGAAAAGCAGAAAATGGGCTGAATTGATCATCATTATTTCAAAGAACAATGATGATCAATTCAGCCCGTTTTCTGCTTTTCTTGATCAGATTGACTAAGGTACAGGTAGAATCGGTGCCTTAGCAATAGAATACAGTGATCAATGTATTAACTTTTCAGTGTACAGCTAATAAGTAGATGAGCCACCGTGGCGCAGGGAGTGCAGTACTGCAGGCTACTTCTGCTGACTGCCGGCTGCCTGCAATTTGGCAGTTCAAATCTCACCAGGATCAAGGTTGACTCAGCCTCCCATCCTTCCGAGGTGGGTTAAATGAGGTCCCAGAGTGTTTGGGGCAAGAAGCTGACTCTGTAAACTGCTTAGAGGGGTCTGTAAAGCACTGTGAAGCGGTATATAAGTCTAAGTGCTATTGCTATTGCTAGATATCATTATAGCAGCAGATGTAATTCTTGTAGAAAACAAGTGCACCCAAACACTTTTAATATGTAGAAATCAGAGGTGGGTTGCTCCTGATTTGGCCCAGATCAGGCGAACTGATAGTAGCGGTGGCAGGAGGCTCCTCCCACCCGCCGGCATGCGTCTGCACATGCTCAGAAGTGTCACGCACACACGCAGGTGCACACGAACGAAAAGGTAGTAAAAAAAAAATGGAAACCCACCATTGGTAGAAATAATCACTCCTACTATACCCAACGTGCAAATTCTTTCCGAGTGGAAAGATAATTGTTGATACAGCTCAATGCTATATAAAGAATATGCAAAACAAAGAGAGCAAGGCACCTGATCTCATTTGCATATAACAAACAAGGACAAGTGAAACTTTCGTTGATTGCAGCACCCTATTTATAAGTCTTTGCTTGGAAGAGGTGTGATCCCCTGGGTCGAGGGAGATCCTCTGTAGTGGTTGGTGATCTCTTTTTTTCGGCAGCTTTGTTAATATGGAGCCCCTTAAGGACCTGTTTCTCGGCAGTGAGACAAACACATAACGTTAGACAGAAAGAGCCTGGCCATGGGAAGGGCATTGCTAGTTAATATTAAGTACTCCATGCAACCTGTTTTAATTACACAGCCTACTAATTGTGGAAATGCCTCCCGGGTGCTAAGTAGCTCTGAAGGGTAAGAAATGTCTGTTACTTTTTTCCCCATTCCTGCGTCTCCAAATTTCCAAGCTGCAATATTATTTTCCTCTCATCCTTGGCATTTTCTCAAGGGCCTCCCACCTGTGGGCAGGTGAATTCCCCATCCATGAGGCCATCCACAGCCATTAAAACAAGCGTAATAGTCTTTGGATCACATTCCATGCAAGTACAACTCAGGGAGTTGCAGGGTTATTAACGCATTTAAAATAAATAAATAAAGACAACCTGATCTCCACCAATTAAAGAGAGGAGGAAAAGGACGGATCCTGGAGCAGATCCAAGGAAATCCTTTATTGCCCTGGTGCAGATAATCTTAGGGAGATGGAATAAAGATAGTTTTCTTTTGGGATTTCCGATGCCTCCGTACAGTGATGGTGACAGGAGAAGGATCCAGGGGCATGCCTGGGATTGGATGAACTGTGCAAAACTGCAAAGAATCAACACGAAAGGTTTATTTTCCTATTCTGCCCATTTTGCTTAAGTGGTGTCCTTACTAAATTTAGGAAGAATAGATGTCAAGGGTATAAGGGCAGGGCATATATTGCAATGGGAATAGCAATAGCACTTGGACAAATTTACACATAATTTGTAACAATGGTTTATAGCCTGCAAGCATTTGTAAATTAGGAGGTTGTTTTGTTTTGTTTTCAGCATAAGAACAAGAAAATTTCTAGTCAAATACTTGGAATTTTTGGATAAACGTCCAGGCCTTTTTGTTACAAATATATGCATGGTTTTCCATCATAGGGGTATAGATATTAATTTTTTGAGATGAGGGATTATTATTTTTTTTACCCCTGTTTATGTATTTAACTTTTCTTTCTGTTAGTTCAGTGCAATTAGGGGACTGGAGGCTAAAACATATGAAGAACGGTTGCAGGAACTGGGTATGTCTAGTTTAATGAAAAAAAAAGGACTAAGGGAGACATGATAGAAGAGTTCCAATATCTCAGGGGCTGCCACAAAGAAGAGGGAGTCAAGCTATTCTCCAAAGCACTCGAGGGCAGGACAAGAAGCAATGGGTGGAAACTAATCAAGGAGAGAAGCAACCTAGAACTAGAGAAATTTCCTGACAGTTAGAACAATTAATCAGTGCAACAACGTGCCTCCAGAAGTTGTAAATGCTTCGTGACGTTTTGAAGAATAGATTGGATATCTGTTTGTCTGAAGTGGTGTAGGATTCCCTGCCTAAGCAGGGGGTTGGACTAGAAGACCTCCAAGGTCCCTTCCAACTCTGTTACTCTATTCTATTCTGAATTGTTTCAAGTATTTGAGGAACATATCTGAATAGTAGACAATGTTAGGTTGACCCACCAGATTTGCTCTCGGGAGTGTTTTTTTCTGACTTTTTGGAGACCCAAGATTATACCAAGTATACTCCCCAAGCCCCAGAGCAGTAGATAATACCTTGTAAGGTGGACTCCATTTCCCTGTGCCTGCCACGTTGAGAGCTCGGGCCCGGATGATGTACATGGTGCCAGGAGTCAGGTTTTCCAAATTCTCTTCTGTCTGTGAGCAAAACCAATGGATATCTTTCCCTTGGCCTTCTAGCTTAGCCTCCTGCAGTTGCAGCTCATAGAAGGAAATCAACTCACCGTTCTGTGGGCCGGCCCAAGAGACCTGCACAGGGGGGGAGACAACTGGAATTTGTACTGGAACTCACAAGCAGGGATCGACTTGTCTGCAAATCAGAGGTGGCATTCAGCCGGTTCGGCCCGGTTCAGCCGAACCGGTAGTGGAAATTGTTCCCCCCTGCGGAAGCAGATAGGCTCACTCTTGAACTTAAAAATAAAGGGGAATCAGAATATTTTGAAGTCTGGAACAGATTTTGTGATTGGTATAAGACAGGGGTGTCCAAACTTGGGAACTTTAAGACTTGTGGACTTCAACTCCCAGAAGGATCTGTCCAGGGGCATGCACACAGCGGAAAATGTACTTCAGGTCCCATCAAGTCTTCCGGTTATTGCCGTGCATGAGCTGATCAGCTGCCCTGCACGCATGATCATGGCAGAAAACGGAAGACCTGCTCTTCCAGTGTCTGTCACTGCCGCACACACAAAGGCCAGCTGATCGTCGCGTGTGCACATGTGTGCCAGAAACCCAGAAGAGGAACGGGCTCCGCGCGCATGCCATAGATTCTCCATCAGGGCTTAAGCCATAAATCATGATTGACAGTCAACAGTGTGCAGTGGGAATCAACTAACTGAACTCCAGGACGGCTTAGGATGAAGAGTGAATTCAGTTAGTCAAATTTATAATGAGGAAAGTCATCTTATTCCATTTTTTTCACCTTGGGAAGAAATAAACCCATTTTTATTAGCAATGCTCCAGTTTATTCCCCCACTAGCATAAAATGAATGTTAACCCAACTTTCCTGGAAGTAATTACTGTAGATTTGCAGCAGGGATGGTATTCACTGACTTTTCCTACCAGTTTACAAATGTTAACACGTGTGCCCCTTCCACATATATGGGAGGAACTGTGGCTTAGGACTTTTTTTTTTTAAATGTTCATTGAAGTTTAAAAACCCCAAAATAAAAAAACTAAGGAAAATAGACATATACAAATAAAAAATGCAGAAAGAAGAAATGTTGGAGGGATAAGGGAAAGAAAACATGAAGGAAAAAAAAGAGGAAATATAAAGGAAGGATTTTCCCCTTCATCAAAATAAGTGCAAACAATTTGAGTAACTTATCACTTTCTCTAACCTTTCAACTAAAATTTTCTTCATGTCTCAAATCTCATAGTTTTAAACCAGGGGTGTCCAAACTTGGGAACTTTAAGACTTGTGGACTTCAACTCCCAGAATTTCCCTTAAAGTTCCCAAGTTTGGACACCCCTGGTTTAAAACTATGGCTTAGGGCTTACATTAGAAACAAGCTCTGATGGCTTTCTCAACAAACAGAGGAGGAGAAATTTCTACTCCGGATAAATTAGCCGATGAGCAGAAATCCGGTTTCGCCGCATGTGAATGGCGAAGTTCGTTTGTCCGTGCGCAGGAGGCTCACCTTGGCATTGATGGCGCTGACCGTGTGCTCCTGGATGACGGGCTCCGGCGGCAACTGCACATACACAGGGGACTCCGATCCGCTGTCTGAGATGCTGGTCTCTCCATCGCTTACGTCCAAATTGATGAGGACGCTTTCGTTCCTGGTGCTGCACTTGGAGCGAGCGGGTGGAGGCTGGCGGGCTTCTTTCGGTGGGACCTTCATGCCAGCCAGCAGGTCATCCAAGGTGTGAGGCAGACTGCCGGTGGAGTAGAGGATGTTCTTGGAGTTCTCCACGGTGTTGCTCAGGCCATAGCTGGAGGTGTCGCTGCTGTCGCTGCTGAGCATCGAATGGTTTCTGTAGAGCTGAAACTGAATGGAAGAAGAAGAAGGAAAAGGAGAAGAAACATTTTCCCACCATGAAGCAGACCTAACTTCTTCTCCTACTTCTTCTGAGGCATCTGCAGGGGGAACAAAAAAGGCAAGATGGAAGGTCCAGCACATTTTGTGACATGTCTGATAACTTTGGTTTCAGGGTCGCAACTGTCATTTTGATATTTTGAACCTCCTTCCTTCCTTCCTTCCTTCCTTCCTTCCTTCCTTCCTTCCTTCCTTCCTTCCTTCCTTCCTTCCTTCCTTCCTTCCTTCCTTCTCTTTTTTCTTTCTCTTCCTTTGTTTCTCCCTCCCTCTCTCTCTCTCTCTCTATCTATCTATCTTCCTCCCTCCCTCCCCTTCTCTTTTTCTTTCCTTTTTCTTTCTCTCTCTCAATCTCTCTTTCTTTCTCAATCTTCCTCCCTCCCTCCCTCTCTTTCTTTCCTCTCTCTCTCTCTCTCTCTCTGTTTCTCCCTCTCTCAAAATCTCCCTCCCTCCCTCCCTCCCTCCTTCCTTCCTTTCTTTCTCCACACAAGCTTTCCCCAAAGTCAGGAACCTCAGCTTGAATTTATATCCCCCGTAAAGGTCACACTTGGCACAGCATCCAAAAATACTTATGACCAAATTAAACATTGAGCTTTGATCTAAATGTGCTGAGCACATAGCACGCCTTATGTCCACATTAGAAAGCTACCTTAAGGTCCAGTGAGATTTCTAGGAGAGCCAGTGAAATGGTGAAGGCACTGAAGAGGGACCGTAAAGAAGATCCAGGCCCCATTTGATCTTAGGATTCCATGGTTGATTTGGAGTCAGCCATTCCTAGTGAGGCTAATCTACTTCGCCGGGATGTTGTGGAATTAAAACAAGAGATGTCTTGCCCCATCTAATTATACCCCAGGTGGGGTGTAATTATAAGTGTAAACAAAATATCATTCTCTCTCTTTTCCCCCTGAGCTTAACAATTCATCACTTACCATTTTTCTAGAGGGATGAGGTCATATCTTTAAGAAAGAAAATATATGATAAAAGCTCTTTCTTGCAAGAAATGTTGATATGATGATCACTTCTGAATATGTTTGGACCTTTAAGGTTGCAGCTAGTCACTGGAATGAAACAATGGGAATGCTTCGGATCACTACAACAGGAAGACTGCTAAGCTAGAGACATTTCAAACTTCAAATATATTAACGTCCAAGCCTACAGAATTTGATTTTAGTACGTACATTCAGTTCACACTCAGGGAGATTAGTAGCAAATGATGCCACTTCCAAAATGACGTGTGACCCATATGCATACACACATGTTATCATGTATACATGATCATTGTATATCATTGTGTCCCCAAAACTCCCTTCAATATTAAGTCATGGCATTCATGTGATGATGCCACCAAACCATGTTCCATCTCCATGGAAAAGGAGGAGGAAGAGGAGGGTCCTTGGTGCTATCTGAGCGTTGGCTGTTTTCTTTAGATGTTTCATGATCCAACTAGGGAATCTCATCAGTGCTAGAAGGGAGTGGAGGAGGAAGTGGAGTGAAGAGGAGGAAGAGGAGGAGGAAGAGGAGAAGAGGACTGGGGCCCTTGGTGCTCTCTGAGCTTGGTGGTTTTTTTGTAGTCATTTCATGACCCAACAAGTTCCCACTCCATGGGAAAGAGGAAGAGGAGAGGAGGAGGGAGGGAGGGAAAGGGGAAGAAGGAGGAGGAGGAGGAGAAGAAAGAGAAGGAGAAGGAGAAGGAGGCTGCCTATGGGGTCCTTGGTGCTATCTGAGTGTTGGCTGTTTTGTTTAGATGTTTCATGATCCAACTAGGGAATCTCATCAGTGCTAGAAGGGAGTGGAGGAGGAAGTGAAGAGGAGGAGGAAGAGGAGGAGAGGACTGGGGCCCTTGGTGCTCTCTGAGCTTGATGGTTTTCTTGTAGTCATTTCATGACCCAACATGTTCCCACTCCATGGGGAATAGGAGGAGAAGGAAGGGAAAGGGGAAGGATGGAGATTTGTAAGTCTACTATATGTTCCCACCAACACACTATTGGAATCCATAATTGTTCTCTTTACCTCCCCTGCCCCAATAAAAATGGCTCATCAGAACTCAAATCCTGCTTTCCAAAACATCTCCTCTTCTTCTCAAGTCACAGAGCTCGAGTTGACTTACCCCCACCATAGGCTTCTGTACTGACAGAAACAGTGTCTCCTTGAGAGGCTGTGGCTCTGGTACCCGGCCCAGAAAGCTCACTATTTGCTTACCTCTCATTATGCCACAGTGATGCCCTCTCCTATTATGACCAGCTGTGCCCATAAGGACAGGTGTGCCCTCCAAAGCCTAAGACCCGGAGTCTCTTTTCTTTATGTACACAGAGGAGGGAAGAGAAGCCATGCAGTCGCACACACCCCATTGGGAATAATGTTGTGAATGCTCCAATACTGGAAGTTTTTAAAGAAGATGTTGGATAACCCTTTGTCTGAAGTGGTGTAAGGTTTCCTGCTTAAGCAGGGGGTTGGACTAGAAGACCTCCAAGGTCCCGTCCAACTCTGTTATACTATTCTCTATTTTCTCCTATTCTCTATTCTCTTCTCTCTTCTCTTCTCTTCTCTTCTCTTCTCTTCTCTTCTCTTCTCTTCTCTTCTCTTCTCTATTTTATTCTATTCTCCTATTCTCTATTCTATTCTCCTCTCCTCTATTCTATTCTATTCTCTCCTATTTCTCTTCTCTATTCTATTCTATTCTCCTAGTCTCTTCTCTTCTCTTTTGTATTCTATTCTATTCTATTCTATTCTATTGCACACACACACACACACACACATGTTGTCTATACACAGGGAGGTGCATTTTCTACCAGGATGCTGCAGGGTGGATGGGAGATACACTATGTTTGGCTCAGTTTTTCTTACTCTCTACAAGGGACAAGTTCAAGGGGTAAGAAGAACTGGTGTTTTCTTGGCCGTCCCTACTTGGACTTGCCTTCTCCCATCCCCCGGGCCACCTTCCAACAGCTGCCCAGGCTGGCTGCCCAGGTAATCAGTAACTGAGCATTCAGGTCTCGGGGGCCTCTTTGCTTTTACCTTTGAAGCATTTTTCCTGAACTGGCACCTGTTTTCGTAGGAGTGAATGATCCACAGATCCCAACCCTTCCCCCGTTACAAATGGTTCATTTACTTTGGCTAGCTGCCTCCTGCCTGTTCCAGATCCCACCATGGATGAAAGGCCTTCTGGATTCTCTAAGTGTGGAAAATCTCACAGACCCAAGAGAAATCGGTGGGCTTTCCCCCCTGACGTGCTCTCACCCCCCCCCCCCCAGGAACTTAACCAGGTTTCGCTTCTTTAATCCGATTTTCTGGATTTGCATGACTGTTTGAGTGCGTTCACATAGCAGGTTGAAGCAGGTTTGTTCAGGACAAAAACCCGCTGCACTCACACACCACACATTAAGCTAGGTTAGCGTTTAATTTAGTATGGGTTGGGGAGCTTAGGGCAGGGTGCAAAGTGAACTGGCACGACTATGCGGCCATGACATCACTTACAGAACAGTAATTTTTTTCCTATTTCCTGTGACATCCAAAACCACAGTATGGATAGTTTGCAATCCTGTCCAATTTTCCTTTCCTTTTTCCTTTCCTCTTTCTTTTCCTTTCTCCTTTACTCCCCCCCCCCCTTCCTTTCCTTTCCCCCCTTCCTCTTACCTGGATTTTTTAAAAAAATATTAAGCAAACTCTGACTGTTAGCTTTGTAGTATTTTCAGGAAAGCTGCAGGTTTCTTTTTTATTCAATGCAAAGTCGGCTGAATAATTAATAATTGTATTTATTAGGTTCCAATCCGCCTGAGAATTAATGGCTCTTTTATTTAATCAGAGCCAATTTAGTTTTGTGGTCAAGCAGTTCTGCTGGCATCTGGGGAGAATCCGGGCAGATTTGGAAAGAACAAAGCAGGATGGGACACCGCCAAGAGATCCCAGGAGGGTGGACAAAAGACCCCCCTCCCAAGAAACCCCCTTATCTTGAGAAAAGGCAACCCAATCACTTCTGTACATGGGCTTATTCATAAAGTCACCAGGAGCTGAAGTCTCAAAGCAGGCCCCTTGACTGCTGGGGAGAAACCTGCATTTATCTCCTGCTTGGAGGGGACTGCAGCTTATTCAGAGGGTTTGAGACACAGGTGGGACTCTAGTCCTGTCTTACGTAGAAGACCAGCCAGTCATTCTCTCCCAGCCCTAGGAAAGAGGCAATGGCAAACCACTTCTGAGAAACCTTGGCAAGAAAATTGCAGGGATTTATCCAGGCAGTTCCTCAGTCAAGAATTCATTCATTCATTCATTCATTCATTCATTCATTCATTCATTCATTCATTCATTCTCTCTCTCTCTCTCTCTCTCTCTCTCCATCTCTCTCTCTCTCTCCCTTCATCTCTCCCTCCCTCCTTCTCTCTCTCAGTCTCTATCTCCCCATCTCTCCCTTCCTTCCTCCTTCTCTCTTTCCATCTCTCTCTCTCTCTCTCTCCCTCTGTCCTTTCCCCCCTCCCTCTCCCTCCCTCCGTCTCTCTCCCCCGTCTCTCTCCCCCCTCCCTTCGTTTCTCTCCTTTTCCCTCCCCCCTTTGTGTGTTTGTGTGTGCGTGACTTGTGCTGCGGTCGGCTCCTCCTCTTTAGCTGGTGCAAGTTTCTTGGCTCCCAGGTGCGTCCTCAGGTGGCCCGGACAATGGTCTCTTTGAGAAAGCAGCGGGACTAATCCGGGGACGGGGACCGGGACGGGGTGGGAGAGGGTGGCGGACGAGAGCAGCTGATTTCCTCGCCAAGCGGCGCCCCTCTAAAAAGGTGCGTTTCCAACCGGCGGCGGCGGCTTCTTCGCAGCCCTCTTTGTGCGCGGCCGTCTTTGAAAGCGGAGATCCCCGACGGGAGCCTGCTGGGCTGGGGAAGGGGCCTCGCCGCGAAGCCTTGGCATCCCAGACCCGCTGGCACCCTCTCATTGCTGCCGCCTCCACTGAAGAACGGGACAGGCAGGAGGGTCGGTGGGCCTGGAAGAGGTCAAGACTCAGCGCCGCTGGAGACCCCAACTTCGCTTCGCTTGCATCCTCAGCCCGGGATGCTCCGCTGAGATGCGCCCTGGCTCCCTAATTTAGGAACCAAGGAAAAGCCAGGATCCCGGCCTGAAGGTTTCCCCACTTGGGACCTGTTAGATCTGGGCAACGAGAGACAGACTGCGGACACGACGTGACTTAACAGCTCTTTATTAGTAATAGTAGTGATCCAGCTTACTCTGTGGTCGGAGGGTTCCCCTTTTATAGGGATGAGGCACGCCCATTGACCAATCAGAGGAATACCTGTTTCCCGCTGTAGGAGCGGACCTGAGGGAAGACTTATCCCGATATATGCTAATATCTAACACCCCTCCCCTCCTAGATGGGACGTTGCGGTAGGTGACATAGTCCTTTAGGTAGGTGGGTGTTTGTCTTGCTCGGGAGGAACGTCGGAGTTCAGGTTGTGTTGAAGTACTTGCAGGATTGGTTTCCTGTTGGGTTGAAGTAGTTGCAGGATCGGGTGCTTTTTCTGTTTCTGGAGGTCTTGCGTTTTCGATGCTCTTTTCCCTGGTATCTTGTTCGGCTGCGATGACGGGGGTTTGCTCAGCGGCTGTGATGACGGGGGGTTGCTCAGCTGCGTGCGTGATGTCCTGTCCCCCGCTTAGCTCGCCGGTGTCGTCGTTTCCTGGGATGAAGTTTCCCTGCGGTTGTCTTTCTGTGGACAGGAAACTTTCGCCCTCATCCCTTAAGTTGGAGTGTGCTAGGCGACCTCGAAGCTGATCGATGTGCCTTCTCCAATTCCGCCCATCTTCAAGCTCTAACAAATACGATCGAGGGCCCATGATGCCAATGACCCTTGCCGGTATCCACAATGTCCCCCCTGTGTAATTTTGAGCATAAACAGTGTCTCCTTCTCTAAAAGATCTGACCTTACTTGTAGAGTCTGGGGAAGCCGAGGTAGAATAATTCGGGTGGAGCCTGTCCAGGTGAGATCGTAGGCGGCGACCCATTAGTAGTTCAGCGGGGCTTCTACCCGTCGTTGCGCTCGGGGTAATGTGTTGAATGAGGAGGTAATGGTCAATGCGTGTTTGCCAATCCCCCGGGCCCATCCTGGCGAGGGCCTCTTTCGCGAACCGCACCATTCTTTCTGCCTGACCATTGGACGCTGGATGGAATGGCGCGATGAGGGCGTGTCTGATTCCCAACCCTGCTAAAAATGTTTCGAACTGCATGGCCGTGAATTGGGGCCCGTTGTCCGATACTAACAGATCTGGTAGACCATGGGTGGCGAAAAGCCGCCTAAGAACCTTTATAACTGCCTCTGCCGTGGTTGATGTCATTAGGACTACATCCAACCATTTAGAATAAGCATCTACAACTATGAGGAAGGTTTGACCCTGGAATGGCCCTGCAAAATCAATATGAATGCGTGACCAGGGTGCCTTGGGTTTCTCCCATTCTGTGGCGGGCGCTTCCGGGGGTGCTGGTCTCGACTCCTGGCATGGATCGCAAGTGGCCACCCACTCCTCTATTTCTTTGTCCATATTGGGCCACCACACATAACTTCTCGCTAACGCTTTCATTCTCACGATCCCCGGATGCCCCATATGTAAAGCATTCAATACCTTTTTTCGTAGCGCAAAAGGAATAACAACTCGATCCCCCCACAACAAACATCCCTGTAACACGGAGAGTTCGTCCCGTTTAGACCAAAACATTTTGAATTCCGGGCCCACATTTCCCTTTGGCCACCCCCTCCATACCCAAGTTTGCACTTGTTTTATTAAATTGTCCTTCGAGGAGAACCTTGCAACGTCGTAAGAAGAAACCGGTCCCGAATCCAAACAGTCAATGAGCAATACCGGTACTTCTGGAGTGGGGTCTGGCAAAATGTCTGGTAATGGGCAACGGCTGAGCGCATCTGCGTGCCCTAGAGTGGAGCCCGGTCGATGAATTAACTTGTAAGAGTACGCAGCCAGGAAAACAGTCCACCTGGTCATACGTGGAGAAAGGGAGACCGGAGTGGGGCGATTTCCCGCCAAAAGTCCTAACAGCGGTTTGTGATCAGTAATGAGTTCAAAATCGCGGCCGTAGAGGTATTCATGGAAACGTTTCACACCTGCAACGGCAGCCAATGCTTCTCTGTCCATTTGGCTGTAGTTCCTTTCGGCCGATGAAAGAGTTCTGGAGTAGAAAGCAATGGGTGCTTCTTTCCCGTCGGGCATCCTGTGGCTGAGGACTGCTCCAACCCCGAACGGCGATGCGTCGCAGGTCAATACCAGCGGGAGGGTCTGACTGTATTGTACAAGTAGTGAGTCAGTGGTGAGCAGGCGCTTTACCCCGGCGAATGCTGCAGCTTCTGCTCGTCCCCATCTCCATGGTGCGTTCCTCTGGAGTAGACGGTGTAGTGGCTCAGCAACGGTCGCCTTCTGTCTCAGAAAAACGCTGTAGAAATTAAGTAGTCCGAGGAAGGCCTGCAACTCGGTTTGATTTCGTGGTGTGGGGGCGTCCTGGATCGCCTTAATTTTCTTTTCAGTGGGGTGAATTCCCTGACCATCAATTCTATAACCCAGGAATTCTACGCTAGGCACGTTAATTTGGCATTTTTCTTTTTTCAGGCGGAGACCCTTCTCTCTGATTCTGGCCAAAACCGATCTGACTCTTTTGTTTAGTTGCTCCTCGTTTGCAGCGGACACCAAGATATCGTCAAAATATGGGACGACTCCCGGTATCCCTTGCAACAGTCGTTCCATGACGCTCTGGAACAATCCTGGAGCAATACTTACGCCGAATTGTAGCCGGTTGCATTTAAACGCTCCTCTGTGCGTCACTATAGTCTGGGCCTCCGCTGTGGCGCTATCTACTGGCAGTTGCTGGTAAGCTTGTGCCATATCTAATTTAGCGAAAACTTTTCCTGGCCCCAATGAGTGCAATAGGTGCTGTACTACGGGCACCGGATATGCGCTCTGTTGTAGCGCGACATTAATTGTGCATTTATAGTCTGCGCACAAGCGGACTGATCCGTCTGACTTAACTGGGGTCACGATAGGTGTCTCCCAACGCGCGTGATCTACCGGCTCCAGGATTCCTTGTTCCACTAACTTATCTATCTCTTTATCTATTTTTGGGCGGAGTGCAAAAGGCACTCGTCTCGGTTTAAGCCGGATTGGCGCCACATTTGGATCTAAATTGAACGATATTGGTTTGCCCACATACTTACCAAGACCGGAGCTGAACACATCCTCGAACTCCTTAAAGATCTTTTCAGCGCTGCTGTTTCTCACGGCGTTGATTCCGGTGACTTCTAATCCCAGGGCTTCAAACCAATCAAGCCCCAGGAGGTTCTGCAATGGCGCGCTGGAGATGGTCACGGGCAGCTGGGCTTCGATGTCCTTAAACTGGATGTGGAATGTGCCTTGGCCCACGATGGGGACTTGGTTCCCCTGGTAGTCTCGTAGCAGGACGTCAGGAGCGCGCAGTTGGCTCTTTCTGAGGCTGGGAATGGCCTGTTTCATGGATGCCCATGAAATGATCGTCAGGGTTGATCCTGTGTCAACCTCCAGCTCGCAGGGTGAGCCCTCCAAGAGGACTGTGACTTTCAGCCTTTTGGGCCGCTTAGGGCGGACCTGATGTATCGTGGTGAGATACGTTCGCAACTCCTCTCTCTGGGTCAACTCTATCTCATCGTCTATATCCTGAAAATACTCTCGTTGAGCGTCTTGGTAGAACGCTCTTTCGGCTCTCTGTGTGAATTCTCTCTGGGGATACGCTCGCTCACTTTCTTGTGAGTAATCTCTCTGGGAATACGCTCGTTCAGCTCTTTGGGGAGTTTCTCTCTGGGTAAACACTTGTGGATTTTTCTCTGGGCGCCCTTTTTGATTTCGCCAAGCCCCTGGGTTGGGCTTCTGTTGGCGGTACATGGGTGGCTGCCGTGAGGCAGGGACTCCGCTCCGGCACACTCGTGCGATGTGCCCAAGTTTGTTGCAGTGCGAACAAACAACGTTCCTGAACCTGCAAGTAGACCTGGGGTGATTCCCTCCGCAGCTTGCGCAGGGCGGCAAACGGGATCCGGGTTTCCCCCCAGGCCTCCAGTGACTGCTCTGCATTAGGTGACTGTCCTCGAACTCGGGATCCACGTAGTCGGGGCTTGCGTCTTCGTAGTGGACTCTGGTTTGTCTCGGTGCTGGCTGGGTTTCGTTGACCCTTCGTTGTATGGTCACTGCTGATTTCTCCGCTGATTCCGACGCTCTTGCTTTGTTCAATGCTGACTGTAGGGTTAGATTCGGGTTGGCTAACAGTTTCTTTTGCAACGAAATGTCTCTTACCCCACAGATGAATTGCTCTAAGATATGCTCTTCCAAATCCCTGTATTCACAGTGGGCTGCTATTCTTCGTAGAGCTGCAACAAATTGGTTAATGGATTCTCCCGCCTTTTGAGTCCTCATGTTGAACTCTTTGCGGCTGACATGGCGGGACGGTTTTGGCGCGTAATGTGTTTCCAAGGCTTGTTTCAGCGTCGCCCATGGTACTGCTTGTATTGGAGTAGGCGCGGTGAGGTCTCTGGCCGTATTGAAGACTTCCTTTCCGCAGTAGCCGAGGAAGATATTTTTCTTTCTTGCATCGGTGATCCCCGTGTACTCATTTGCTTCGAGGAAACACTCGAAGCGAATCATGAAGGCTTCCCATTCGTCGGTTGCTGGGTCGAAAGGAGCGGGGGGAGCATGCATCGCCATCTTCTCAGTTTGAATTTGCCGCGCTGCGGTGATCTGAGATGGCTGCCGGAATTTCTGCCGAATTCCTGGGCTGGATCAAATCCGGAGATTCTTGAAGTAGCGTTCTTCGTCCTATCTGTCTCTCAATCCCACCCTCGTCGCCAATGTTAGATCTGGGCAACGAGAGACAGACTGCGGACACGACGTGACTTAACAGCTCTTTATTAGTAATAGTAGTGATCCAGCTTACTCTGTGGTCGGAGGGTTCCCCTTTTATAGGGATGAGGCACGCCCATTGACCAATCAGAGGAATACCTGTTTCCCGCTGTAGGAGCGGACCTGAGGGAAGACTTATCCCGATATATGCTAATATCTAACAGGACCGGTTCCGACGTTCCAACTGGACACGCAACCTCGGCGCCCTGGCTTTTCCCCCACTCAGCCCTTTGCTTTAGAGACGGACTTTCGAAACAGCCAAAGCTCCGCCCCCCCGGCCCCTCCCTCCCACTTTCTCCCCTTTGGCGTCCATCCCTCCTTCTTCGCTCCTCCTGCGCCTCTGCCCAGCGGCTGCCGCTGCGATCTGTCGGTCCTCCTGGCCGCCCTCCGCCCTCGGCCCAGGAGGGATCGTCAGCTGCTTCGGGCAGAAGCGCCTCTCCGCCTGCAGCGCCTCCTGTCCCGGCGATGAAGAGCGCGCCACCCTGGGCTGGAAGAAGGCGAGCTCCCCGCCTCTGTGCAGAGTTGCCCCGCAGCGGTTGAGGCGGTGGAGGAGCGAGGTGAGGAGGGTGCAAGATCGCCCAGTCCCGCTTCTCCCGAAAACCCGCAGAATTGGTTGCCCTGCCTTGATAACCACAGTTTGTTTGTTTCTTTCTTTCTTTCTTTCTTTCTTTCTTTCTTTCTTTCTTTCTTTCTTTCTTTCTTTCTTTCTTTCTTTCTTTCTTTCTCTCCCTCCCCCCCCTCTCACTTTCTCCCCCTCCCCCTCTCTCTTTCTCTCTCTCCTTCCCTCTCTCCCTCCCTCCCTCTCTCTTTCTCTCTCTTCCCTCTCTTTCTCCCTCTCCCCCTCTCCCTCTCCCTCTCCCTCTCCCTCTCCCTCTCCCTCTCCCTCTCTCTCTCTCTCTCTCTCTCTCTCTCTCTCTCTCTCTCTCTCTCTCTCTCTCTCGTCTCTTTTTCTCCCTCTTTCTCTTCTCCTCCCTCTCCCTCTCTTTCTCTCTTTTGGAGGTCTTGTGAGTCCAACCCCCTGCTCAAGCACGAGACCCCCTACCATATTGAACCAGTGCCGTTGGTTCGTGTGGCTCTTTAGACTCTGCAGACATTGATCCTGGTAATTTTACAATTTAAGTAGCTGAGAGTAAAGAGGATTTCCAAACATTTTAGAAAGCTGATCTATTAAGTCCACAGCAATAAAGGGTTCATTGTATTTTTAAATTTCACCTTTTCATCAAATGTACGCTCTGACCCCTTCAGTCACTACTCTGGAGTATTCTATGAATGTAGCTAAGGTAGGGGTGGATGATGGAATTCTCCCATTTCTAAGGTTAACGTCTTCTTTCCTTGTGAATACTTTTGTGAAAAAGGTTGTCAGGTATGGTTGTCTCTGCATTTTGGATATGTTCTTTCCCTGTAAAACGGTACTTAGACTGTGGCAGGCATTCTGCATGGATTCACATCACTTGCTTGATTTGGGGAACTCTAGATTCACATCATGCGCTGAACAAAGGAAGCCGAAGGGATCCCACAAAATGCGGTGTCATCAACACAACCGCAGCCCCCTTCGCCCCAACGCAAACCCAGCAGTCTTGGCATTTGATGCAAGTGTTGACAAAACACGACAAGCTTCTTTAGCTCTGACTGGATGGTGGGGAATGGAAGGATTTATAGTCCTTGCAGACAGCTGGTCATTTGCATCCTTTTAGCGGGTCATTAAGGTCACCTGGAGATTTATCTGTGTCCTCAGGGTCACCTGAGTAGTGCAAAAATGAGCGTGGAGCCTTCAGTTGAGGAATTGGAAGAAGCTTCTTGGATGAGAAGTGAAACATCTTCAAAGAAAAAAAAAACAGAAAGTCCGGTTGCCTCTTAAAAAAAGCAACTTTATGACTTCTTTTGGATGTTGTGTATATTGTGCATGTGTGTGTGTGAGAGAGAATGAGACTAAGCACTGTCAGTTTGACCCACAAATCATGAGATTCCTCCCGGCTTGCTGGCAGCTTCGCCTGGTGCCTGAATGGTGCTACTTCAGCCACAGAGCAGTAAGGCGTTTTGCTACGTTAAACTAGGAAGCTCAAGGCAAGTCAGGTTGTAGGATCCAGTCCTGTGCATTAGGACTGCACATGTTCAAAAATGATATAGAAGAAGGTTTAGATCCTTGTGCGAGCAGATCAGCCTCTGACAGTCACTGAAGCATCCTAGATGTTGTTTAGGCTTCAGTGGAAACCTGGAAGGCAAAACTATTCCTTGGCGAGTGAATGAATGAATCCCAAATAACTAAGTATGAACGTGAATTTGGGCAAACTCTGGGAGATTGTGGAGGACAGGGGAACCTGGCATTCAATGGCCCATAGAGTCATGAAATGTGGTAGTCCAACTGTGGAGCTAGCAGCAGATTCGGACAGTGAGGAGGTTGGGGAGGAACATGGGCCAGTCCTGGAGTCTGGGGAAGGCTCTGATGAGGGCTCTGTGTTGGAGGCAGAGAGGGGGCCAGGGCTGTCCGACAATTAACAGCTGCCTTTGGAGTCAGACATCAGTGAGGCAGAAGAACAGCTGGAGCCTGTTCCCAGTGTGTGCATGCACAGAATTGCCAGACAAAGGGAACAGCTAAAGAACAAGGGTCGACTTGGGAGTAAGGTCACAGGTGGACGGTGAATGGCCCCTCCCATAGGGAATAAAAGAGGAGCGAAAGGGGAGTGGAGCTTGCAGGAGACAATTAGTCCATTCCTGCATTCTTGCCGAGTATTACGGCATCTGAAAGGTATCAGCCTGGACACTCTCCAAGCCTGATAAAGGTTGGCAATTGCGAACTGTCTTGAAAAACTGTGGGCCGGGACTTTGCTGGAGAGGAATTCACTATAAATTAAATAAAAGGGGTTTATCGGGACGAGGACTCGGCTTCGTGCTGCTGGGGAAGCCTAGGTCAGAACATGAAAAGTCGGACATGACTTAGTGACTGAGCAACAACAAAATAACTAAATAGTAGAAGCTAAATAACAGCAGATGTTTCAATGCTAGTAGGAAATTCCAGGTAGAATTTTGCCAGCTCTAAGAGGAACACAGGTCAACTCTGGATGAAGAAAAAGAGACTTGTATCATTCTTCCTTTCTGATTTTAGGATTTGGAGACTAGCCACAAAGGCCCCTGGGCCTGAAGAGCTGGATTTCCAAACAACAGCTTTGATGATTAATTGTTTTTGAGATGGCTGAAAAAAATGGTGAGTTGAACTGTCGAAATAGAGAGGGGAATGTAAAACCCCAACATCTTACTTTCCTCTTCTAAATACTCAACCTTCCCACCGCTCTTTCTAGTTTGAGCAGGATGTAAAGATGAACATCTTCAGGCATTCAGGAGAAGTGCAACGCTGCTTGCTCACGAGGGAGACCTCTGGCACCTTCTCTCTTATCTATCTGGAGCATAACTCTGGAGCGCCTCGAGCAATTTCAACCAAACTTGATACACAGATGACCTACACTCTGGAAACAAATACTGTGGGGTTAAGACATCCCTAACACCCCTTGGGGTGTGTGTTCTGTTAAGATACAGCCTGTTGTGCCTTAAAACGGATTCTACTGTACAGCACAGTGGAGTTACCATGGTAATGGCTTCATGGTACTCCACAAGAAGGCTCCCTCTGATAAGGGGGAAAATCCAACATTAGAGATTACATTTGGTCTGGACATTTCCCCTCTAGAAATAAATGCTTGGGCAACACCGGGTTATCAACTAATCTGTTAAATAATAATAAGGGTTTATTTCCTCTCATTTTTGTTTTAGGTTCAAAGGTGGAGTTTCTGAAGAACATCTAGAAAACTAAATATTGTAATAATATAGTGTAGACACGGTTCACACATACAAAACCATGTCATATGGCTTGTTTACTTTTGGCTTAGCATGGTGTGTGTGTGTGTGTGTGTATTTATGTATGTATATCTGTATATAGTGGTACCTTGGTACTCAACTGCTTTGAAACTCATCAAATTTGGCACTCAATGCATTTTGATGTGAACATTTTGTCCCTTACTCATTGTTTATTTGATAGTCAACTTGTCAGTGTTGGCTGCCTTGTGACTCACTACATTATTCCTTATGGGAAAAATTGGTTAGGTATTCATCGTTTTTGGCATTCATTGCGCCTCCTGGAATCAATTAACGATGAGTGCCAAGGTACCGCTGTATACCCATCCTCATGGCCTTCGTATTAGGATGGTGACAAACATCCTAGGTTGGTGTTATATACAGTGGCAGGTCCAAGTCATCCTGGATGATTGCCATGTTTCTCCATTTCGTCTCCTAATTTGGAGGAAACCATCTCTCTGTTATTAATGGTACCTGGGAAGGTGTTTTTAAACCCCGCCTTCTGCCTGGTGGGGACAGCTCTGAGCTTTGCTGTCTGACGATCTCTCCACCTTTCAGGAGAACTTAAAACGTGCGCCTGGACTCTGCCTAAAGCCATGGCAGTGGGAGCCAGCACCTTCCTGATCTTGGCTGGAATTGGAGCTGGGATTTGGGCAATAGGTAAGATCCCTTGTGAGTTAGAGAGACATTTATTTCTTTATTTAAAATATGTATATATCCCCCCCCCAAAAAACCCATCTTAGACCCAACTGGATGAGTCCCAGTCAAGAAATTGGGGTCGTTTGTGATGAACAATAAAACCAGTGATTCCCAGCTACAGGTTGGCAGGAATGGGGGTATGTATGCAAATGAAAAACACTTGCATACAACAATAGTGAAGCATGAAAGCTGACTGGGTGACTTTAGATCAATCACCAAGAGACTTTGAGCTCTGGTTCCGCCTTAGGCACGAAAGTTGGCTGCGTGATTTTGCGTCAATCACTAGGAGACTGTGAGTTCTAGTCTCGTGTTAGGCATGAAGGTTGGCTGGATGACTTTGGGTCAATCACCAGGAGACTATGAGTTCTAGTTACACCTTAGGCATGAAAGCTGGCCAGGTGACTTTGGGTCAATCACTAAGAGACTGTGAGTTCTAGTCCTGCCTTAGGTGTGAAAGCTGGCTGGATGACTTTGGGTCAATCACTAGGAGACTGTGAGTTCTAGTTCCGCCTTAGGCGTGAAAGCCACCTGGGTGACTTTGAGCCTGTCACTCTCAGTCCACCCACCCTATTTCCAAAGTTTTCCCCGCCGTGAAGAGCAAGCATTAACGTCTATAGAACATGGATTTTGCTTCTGCTGCCATTGTCTTCCTGCTGAGCGATGTTCTAATCAGCCTTCTTATCACCCCCTGCAGTGGTGTCTGTACTCGGCAGTGAAAAGGAAAGCTTGTATGTGGGTGAGTATGTGACAAAGGGCTGTGGACACTTCCACCACCTGTGACATAGCCTCACCTTTTCCAGCCTGACGTCTTCAGGAACGGTGGGACTACAGCTTCTCCAATTCCCAGCCAGTCTGATTAAAAAGCAGCTGGAGCTCAGCAACAGATCAGCCAGTCTACCTGGGGGCCACAAAGGAGCAGGGATAGTCCTGTCCAGGGGTGGGCTTCAAAAATTTCAGCAACGGGTTCTCTGCCCGGTTGCTGGGTGGGCTGGCGATGGTGGGTTTGGCCTAGTCAACTTCCTGCACCACAGCAGGGTGTTTTCACCTTCCCCAGGCTCCAGAGGCTTTCCTCAAGCCTCTGGGAGGTTGAAAATTGCTTCCCCAGGCTCTGGAGGCCCTCCGGAGGCTGGAAACAGTCCCGTTTCCGGCCTTCCGGAACTTTCAGAGGCCCGTTCCCCCCCCCCCCCCGCTGAGCATCCACCCAGGCCCTGCACTTACCTTGCATATAAAATGGGCCGCGTGGAGACTCTTGGGAGGGCTGGGGTGGGAGGGCTGGGGCAGAGTGGGCAGGGCCAGTCAGGGGTGAGATTTAGAGGTTCTCCAAACCAGCCATAACTTTAGCTACGGGTTCTCCCGAACCTGGGCAAACCTGTAGCAGACAGGACTCCTGTCTTATCACTACCTTTGTTCTGTTCAGTTCAGGTGAATTCCGAGGACCTGCGCCTGACCGTATATGATGAGACTGAAGGGAAGTGGAGGCTCTTGTGTTCTTCTTCATCTGATGCCCAGGTGGCAGCTCTTAGTTGTGAAGAGATGGGATTTGTCAGGTACACCAAAAACCTGGCTGTGAGGACAAGGTCTTATAGGGGCTTGAAATGGGGAGGTGGGAGATGTCAGCAAAAGATAGCCTGGTTTAAGTCAACAACTGGCTGGGCTTTCAGATGGGCATGGCTTCGTGTGCTATCTGCATCTCGCAGATGGGGCTTCGCTTGTTTGTGTAGACTGGTTGCTGATGTTCCACAACCCATTGCCAGTCCATGGATCGGGTTGGGGACTCTTGCTCTAAAGCCACCTTACAAGTCATTGGTTGTATGCTGAAGTTCCTTGGATTTGTCTCTGTTCCAGATCTCTCTCCCATTCAGTCCTGGCTGCAGACAGCGTAGGTGCCAATGGAACATCAGGCTACTTCTGCGTGGATGGCTCTCGCCTGCCTTTTGTGCAAAAGCTCAGAGACGCCATTGTTGTGTGGTAAGGACCACTTCCTTCCTCCCGCTTTTCAATCGCTAAAATACAGAGACCTCCCCCAGCCTTGAATGTATATGGCAACAACTATTATTCCCAGCCAGCATGGCCAATGGGCAGGAATGGTGAGAACTGCAGTCTAGCCACTCCTGCCAGGGGTAACACATTTTTATTGGTTTATCAAAATATAAAACATACGTTGAAAAATAAAAAAAATAATGGAAAGATAAGTAGGGAAAAGGGGAAGAAAAAAAAAATAATTTCTGGTCCAGGACTCACTTAGAAGTAATGTTAGCTACTTTTCCTAAATTGTCTCGTCTTTCCATGGGAGACCAATTGGTGAACTTGAAGTCTATAATGAAAGATCCCTGGGAACTGAATGTAATCAGACCGTCATCATAAAAAAAAAAAAAAAAATCAAAGCGAGAGATATTCTGTATGCCACAGAAAGTTCAAAACTGCAAAAATTGGGAGTTCCTATTTTTCTTGATAATGCCTCTTTACTTCTCCTTCTGTAGACTTGAATTTTCTTGTCTTTCTCACAGTGAATGTCTGACAGGCCGGTTCCTGGCAACACTTTGCCAAGGTATGAAACTCACAAACTATTTCAAGGCAATCTTTAATTGTCTTTCTCTACCCACCCTTCCAATTCACGTCTTTCTTTCTCACCTTTCTCAGATTCTTCTCTTGTTCACATGCTATGTCCGGCTTTCCTGTCTTCTGATTTGCTCAAATCTAGTGTCTCCTTTGGAGCTTCTTGGTTTCGTCACAAGCACTTGGCAGGGTTACTGTAATATCCTGGGTCCTCGTGAATAAGATTTCATTCGTGAAGTTATGTGGGATGCACAAAAGTTGATGGAGTTAGCAGAGATGGCTAAATCGACTGTTTTGGTCAAAGAGTATGTTTGTTTCTCCATGGAAACCACTTCTGGACTTTATGCTTGAGGTGGGGAAAAATGAAACTTTGATTTTGGGCCTTACTGATTAGGTAGATTTGTTGTTATAGAAATGGCTAGTTTGTACTATTATGGAAGAGTAAAAAGTTGAGGTTTGTTTACTGTCTTATTCTACTGCACCAGAGGGAGTCGGAAGTCAATCCCCCCTTTTTTTCTTTTTTTACCTTCCTTTTTTTACACTTCTCTCTTTCCCTTTCCCTCCCTTTGGTTTCTTAACTATTTGCTTTTCTATTTTATATTATATGCTAATAAAAAATTGTAAACTTGACAATTATGTGAGGTGCAAGATTACGTCAGAAACAGGGTATTAACTATTGTATGCTTTGCAGACTGTGGACGCAGGAAGGTATCTGTTGATCGGATTGTAGGTGGCCAAGATGCTGGTTTGGGCAAATGGCCCTGGCAAGTCAGCCTACGTTACGATGGGACCCATCTTTGTGGCGGCTCCATCATCTCAAACGAATGGGTAGTTACAGCAGCTCACTGCTTTCCAGAGTAAGTCCCGGACTAGATATGTGTATAGAATGACATCTAGATATGTACTGTATTTTTCAGAGTATAAGACGCACCAAGGTTTTGAAGAGGCAAATTTTTAAAAAAAGTTTTTGCACTCTGCAAACCTCTGAAAAACGGCCCATTTTTTGTAAAAAAGGGCCCATTTTTTTTAAAAAAAGAGGCACAAATATCCTTTAGGGGGCTTGCAGAGTGCTCCTGGGGGTTGCCCCCCCTCAAAACAAGCAAACAAATGGCTCGGTTTTTGTGAAAACAGGCCCGTTTTTTGTCAAAAAATTGCATGCATAGCCTTTAGGAGGCTTATAGAGTACGTCTGGGGGTTGGGGGAGGGGAATTGAGCAAAAAACAGCCTGTTTTTCACTCATTTCTGCCTTCCCCGGCCCCCAGGAGCTCTCCGAAAGCCTTCTACAGGCTGTGCACGGCCATTTTGGTGAAGGTGCGGGGTTTCGGGAGGCAAAATAGGCTGTATTCAGTGTATAAGACGCATCCAGATTTTCACCCTTTTTTTTGAGGGAAAAAGGTGCATCTTATACGCCGAAAAATATGGTACTATTGATTTTTTTTTAACAAGCCATGTCAAAATAATACCAACCCCAACCAAGGTTACAATGAATCAAATTCAGCTTGTGATATGGAATGCAGCCGCTAGATCCTTAATAAACTTGATCAAACCCTTTAAATGCACCTCGCTCCCAAGGGATCCCTGAATCCAAAGTCCCCACCGATCCCACCTGCTGACCAACCTTCTCCTTTTGGGTCTGCCTTGCAGGAGGAATCGCGTGGTGAACCGCTGGCGGGTATTCGTGGGTGCCGTATCTCAGCAATCCATCAAGGGGCTACAGATGGGCGTGGCCAGCATTGTGTACCATGGTGGATACAGGCCGTTTGTGGACCCCAATAGTGAGGAGAACAGCAATGACATTGCCTTGTTGCGTTTGGCCACACCACTCTCCTTCAATGGTGAGTGTCAACTCTGAAGCGAACCTGTCTGAAGGCATCTTTTGCTGCCTCATAGTTGCCATGAACTTTGAGAGGGAGGGGGAGAGAAGGGGAAGTAGACAGACTGGCTAGCAGTCAAAACAAAAACTTTTCTCATGGGAACCAAGGTCATCTCGTTGGAACCAAGGTCAACAGGTGACAGTTGGAGGAGGAGAGGAATGACTACAGAACCCTTGATCAAACTTAATTGGACAATGTGACCGGTAATACTTGGGGGGGGGGAATAATTGCTCTTTTAATTATGTCACAAACGGGAGAAAACTTTCAGAATTGGTTTTCACTAGCTGTGCCGATATGAGGTATCCAATAAACATGTTCTTTGAGGAATCTACCTGCCTCAGAGTCCTGCTTTTGGTGGATGCATTACTCAGAACGCTGACAGTGAGAATATTACTGGGCAGGAGTTGGGAGGGTCATGACATCACAATGGAAAGTCCACCTATCCTCTATTTGTGTGCAACATCTTCACATTGGTACAAAAGAATAGAGGAGAAAGTAGTATTAGGTATGTTTGCCGCCTTATTTATAAAATAATAAAGGTGGGATTAAAAAAATCTTAAAACCCACTGAGATATCGACACTGCCCTGGTCATCTTCTCCCTAAAGTTGTGGAAGGCTGACACCCTCTAGTGAAAATAACATTGAAAAACGCTTCTCCTTTGAGGAATTGCTCAATTCATAAATTCTCTCTTCCAATTGGTTTTAAAAAAACCAACAACATCAGGAGAAATTTTGAGCTTTTAGAAAATACACAGAAGCCACTTGCCACTCATGACTGTGAGCCAGAGAAAGAAAAAAAATCCTACCCAAGATAGCAATGTGTTTGGGAGGTTTTAGTTTTATTCTTTTTTGCTTACAGAATTTATTCAGCCTATCTGCCTCCCAGCACTGGGGCAAACTTTGGTGGAAGGCAAGATCTGTACCGTGACGGGATGGGGCAACACACAATACTATGGTAAGGTCCTCTTGCTACCACGGGATGGCAGTAGTGTTTGTACGTTTGGAGTTCTCAGCCAAGTTGTGTGCGAGCTTAATTTGATTGAAAAGTTCTGCTTTTTGAGTGAGTGAGTGAGGAAGAAAGAAAGGAAGACCCCTCTTTTGGGTTTAGTAGACCTTCCTGCAGCCTCCTAGGAGCAAAAATGGGCCGTGGGGGGCACGATGCCTCCCGCCCTCCCCCTACACTCCCCCCACACTCCCCACCTCCCCACACAAATGTGCATGTCCCCCCCGCCCTCCATGCATGCATCTCCCACATGCGCCCTGCCCCCCATGCATGTGTGGTAGAGACCCAAAAATCAGCTAGTCAGTGGGAGGCTTAGACACATGCACGGTGGATAATTCATAATTCAGGAAGGGTGAAGGACTCCCAATCCCTGACCTGTTCCCAGTGAAGCTGAATAAGGCAGATGCCAGCAGTTCCCACAACAAAAAGAACAATTACGGGCTATAGATTAAGTCCTTCCCAAGGCTATCCAGAGAATGGGCTAGATTCTACTGATGATGAATGAAAAAGACTAACATTTAATCCAGAACTGTAGATTTACCATATGTTTCAGAGTATAAGGCGCACCGGAGTATAAGACGCACCAAGACTTTGAAGAGGCAAATTTTAAAAAAAGTTTTTGCACTCTGGAGACCTCCCCAAAACGGCCCATTTTTCGTGAAAAAGGGCCCATGGTATTGAGCTAATGGAAGCACCAGGCTCTCTTGTACCAAGGCAGCGTCTGACTTCTCCTTCTTTGTAGGCCAACAGTCTGACATCCTTCAAGAGGCCAATGTGCCCATTATCAGCACCAGTACCTGCAATGGACCTGATTACTATGGCAGTCAGATAAGGCCCAGGATGTTTTGTGCTGGTTTTGCAGCTGGAGGCACAGATGCTTGCCAGGTAGGGTCAGTTTGGCATGCTGGCTGGGGAATTCTGGGAGTTAAAGTCCTCCCTTTTTAAAGTCGTCCTGGTTAAGAACTTCTCGAAGTTAGTGTCTTCAACTTGGTGCTCGCTAGACATTGTCAGGATCCATTGGAAGTTTATGCTGCTATAGCCAAATGCATCTGAAAGACTTCAAGATGGAGAACACAAGGATAGACACTGTGTTTTCCATAGGACCAGAGGTTTTGACCAGTTCTGGAAAACCGGTAGCGGAAATTTTGAGTAGTTTGGAGAACCGATAAATGCCACTCTGGCTGCCCTCCCCCCCCCCCCCGATCTATTCTCTGCCTTCCCGAGTCAGGAGTGGGGTTCTGCCGTTTTTACTACCGGTTCTCACAGATGCTGTGTGCTGTTCAATGTAAATTGTTTTTCGTGCATGCTCAGAACAATTTACAGTGAATTGCAATATGCAGTTGCGAGGAGCGCGCAAAGTCCAGCAGAGGCAGGAAGGTTCTCGCCGTTCCCCAGTCGCTTTCGAGGACTGCGGCGCGTGAGCCGGTGGATCACGTGTGCTGGAGGCTGAGGCAGCCTGAGCCTCCAGCACACGTGGTCCCATTCCCTGCCTCCCTGATGACGTCACCAGCCTCACCAGCCATAAACCTCACCGCACATCACACGGCAGCTGGACTAAAACTCCCATCATCCCCAGACAGCACGGCCATGTGGGCTTTGAATTCTGGGATAGCACCGCAGCGAATAGGGAACTTTCTTTTAACCTACGTTTCTTCCACCTGACAGGGGGACAGTGGCGGCCCTTTGATGTGCGAAGACGGCATTTCACAAGTGTCCCGTTGGCGGCTGTGCGGCATTGTGAGCTGGGGCACAGGCTGTGCCCTGGCCAATAAGCCTGGAGTCTATACCAAAGTTAACGATTTCCACGTGTGGATCCACCACACAATGGTAAACAGCTTGCGAATGGGGGGATACCCCAGAGAAACGGCTGTGGGAACCTGTGATTGTGTTCCCCCCAAAATGTTTAATCCAGGTGCTAAGTTTGGTTTAAACGTTGGTTAATTGGATGGCCGGAGATGTTCCATCTACTTTGTCCCCTTTGTTTCTTTTCTGCAGACAAGCTCCTACATTAGTGGGTTGGTGATTCAGCAATGAAATGCACGGAACTGGCTGCCTCCCTTCCCAGTGAATTGCTGCCTTAAAAAGGAGAAGAATCAAGGAAGATGAGTGTTTGTGTGGGGAAGAGGAATGAACATGCTGATATCTTTGGCCGAATGAGCAGAACGGGACAGAAAAGTCCTTGCCAATTGCTACATGCGTCGTGACGTATTGGCTCTTTCAGGCTTTTGATGAGATGCTTTTCTTCCGTTACATTGTCTTCATGGAACTTCTGGTCCTTCAGCTGCTCATCTGTGGATGACTTGAACAGAATGCAGAGTTGGAAGGGATCTTGAAGGTCTTCTAGTCCAAAGCCCTGTTCAAGCAGGAAAACCTATACCATTTCAGTCTTATCTCTTCCTAAAAACTTCCAGTGTTGGAGCATTCACAACTTCTGCAGGCAAATTGTTCCACTGATTAATTGTTCTAACTGCCAGGAAATTTCTCCTTAGTTCTAGGTTGCTTCTCTCCTTGATTAGTTTCCACCTATTGGAAACTAATCTTCCGTGCCCAGCTTCCCAAGGCATTTATGATTGATTTAGGGCTCCTGCTACATAAAACCACATGCACAGTTTTAAGACTTTAAACTTTCATGGATACACTTGGATTAAAGGGTTATAATAAAAATCCTATCATAAATTGAAGACTGAACCCCAAATCTGAAATTTGGGTTGCCTTGTGGTTGATGTTCATTTCACATCTATTCATTTTCACGGGATTGTCATAACAATTTGTCACCACAGACGATTTCATCATTCTTTGATTTTTGAATGTTGTTGTCTAAATTCTTTTAGACCAGCCCTTCTCAACCTGATGTTCCTCAGTTGTTGGTTCATTGTTCTCATCACTCCTTAGCCACAGACTGTACAGTTATCTCCTTCAGGTGTGTGGGAGTACAAAGATGGTTGGGAAAACTTGCTTTAGGTCGTTGGCCTATAGTCCATTGTGTCCACATTGTACAAATGATTTTACTTCCCCTTTACTGAGAATTTTAACAATGGAAGAGTAGAAGATATACATACATACCTACCTATCTCAGAGGTGGTATTCAGCAGGTTCTGACCAGTTCTGAAGTACCGGTAGGGGAAATTTTGAGTAGTTCGGAAAACTGGTAAATACCACCTCTGGCTGGCCCCGCCCCCATCTATTCTCTGCCTCCCGAGTCCCAACTAATTGGAAGGAAATGGGGATTTTGCAGTAACCTTTCCTTGACACCCCACCAAGCCACGCCCACCAAGACATGCCCACAGAACCAGTAGTAATTTTTTTTGGATCCCATTATATGTATACACACACACACACACACACACAGAGAGAGAGAGAGAGAGAGAGAGAGAGAGAGAGAGAGAGAGAGAGAGAGAGAGAGAGAGAGAGAGAGAGAGAGAACTCAGAATCTAGAGGGATTGGCAGATGGAAAAGGAAATGGAAAGTCTTTATAGCAATAGCACTTAGACTTATATACCGCTTCACAATGCTTTACAGCCCTCTCTAGGCGCCTTACAGAGTCAGCCTATTCAGGGATGGGTGGCTGCTGGCGTTACTGCCGGTTCGCTTCACGTGCTCTTCCATTCCCCACCATCAGTGGTGGGTTTCAAATTTTTTAAGAACCTCTTCTGTAGGTGTGGCCTGCTTTGTGGGAGTGGCTTGCTGGCCACGTGATCAGGTAGGAGCGGCTTGCCAGCCATGTGACTGGGTGGGTGTGGCCAACATGTAAAATGTGGTGAAACTCACTTAACAACGCTCTTGCTTAGCAACCAAAATGTTGGCTCAGAAACTCTGGCATTTGAAGCACACAAGTCTTAAAGCTGTCAAGTTACAAGACCCTTGCACCCCTAACCCTTTAGAAAAAAAACCCCAGGGTTGTTCAAACTTGACAACTTTAAGACTTGTGGATTTCAACTGCCAGAATTCCTCCTCCAGTCATGTTGGCTCAGGACTCTGGCATTGAAGTGTGCAAGTCTTAAAGCTGTCAAGTTACAAGACCCTTAGACCCCTAACCCTTTAGAAAAAAAAACCCAGGGGTGTTCAAACTTGACAGCTTTAAGACTTGTGGACTTCAACTCCCAGAATTCCTCCTCCACCGGTTCTAAATGGCACTGTAGATTTGTGGAACCTCTTCTATAGAAGAGGTTAGAACTGGCAGGAACCCACCCCTGCCCACCATCCAGTCAGAGCTTGAAGAAGTTTCTTGGAGGAGAAGCGAAATGTCTTCAAAAGAAAAAACAAGACAGTCCAGTTGCCTCCTGAAAAAGCACCTTTGGGACAACCACGACCTGGATGGCCGAGAACCTCCATAGACCCTCAGATTGTGTATATTTCATACTTGTGATGATCTAAGTAAAATAAACCGGTTTTGATCGTGGACAATTCTTGAATGTAGATTTCTCTAGCAATCCCCAATGGAATGGGGTTCTCCAAGTCAATTTAACACTTGTGTCTCATAAGAGTTGTATTTCCCCCCCCCCCCAGTAATAGCTCACCAATATCCTTACAAAGAAAGACAAGCATTTATCGTATGGTTTGAACAGCAGAGGACAGCAAACTGTAAAATTTGCTTCAAATTTCCTGTTTTTTTTTTTTTAAATATTTCAATATTTTACACAAACTGTCTTTTATTCTCAGAGCTTTCTTGCCTTTGGAGAACAATTTCTGTTTAGGCAACCATGTCTGGGTGAGTCCATTTAAAGACTTTCATTCTGGAATGCTCAGCACATTGAAATTGTCCAGGACAATCATGGTTGCAGCGTATACCAGGATCTACGTAAATCTGCTTCATGACATGTTCTCATCCGTCTTTGGTCCCTTGTGTCCGGCTCTCAATAGTTAGCACCCTTCACTAATTTCGGATCGGCTGGAGAGGTCACTGTGTCTGCTCAAGGAGCTAGCTCTGAGTAAGCAATGCCCTTTTTCTTTCTTTCCGAGAGTGGCAGGATAATAAGGATTAGCCTGTTCTGAGGGCCCATAGGATGTGGAAACAATGCCCAGTGTTACAGGAGAGAAATTGGACATCCGCTTAAGGGAGAGGAAAAGAGCACAGAATAGTTAATAACTAGTTAATGGTTAACCAAACTCTTATTTTCTCTCCCAACATTACTTAACTAGCAGTCACAAATGCCCAGAACCTAGGGTCCAAATGAGCAATTAAATAATTAATCTAGCAATCTATATTCGCTTCTCACCTGCAAATCTACTTATTGTTCATGGCAGTTTCTCATATATTTGATCTAAAATCCATTCCATTCCGTTGTGAGTTTCACTTGCTTCCTTTCATTAAAAACAAAGAACATTTCCCCATGAAATTGTTGCACTTCCTCTAACGCAGGTAGTCCTCGACTTGCAACCACAACTGAGCCCAAAATTTCGGTGGCTAAGTGAGACAGCAGTGAAAAGTGATTTTTCTTGCCACAATTGTTAAGTGAATTGATGCAGTTGTTAAATTAGTAACACAGGCGTTAAGCTAATCTGCCTTCCCCATTAACTTTGCTTGTCAGAAGGTAATCACATGACTTTGGGGACACTGAAAAGGCCATAAGTATAAGTCAGTTGCCAAGCATCTGAATTTTGACCATGAGAGTATGGAGATACAGCATGGAGGTCATAAAGGTGAAAAATGATCGTAAGTCACTTTTTCCAGTGCTGTTGTAACTTTGAAAAGTCACTAAATCAACTGCTGCAAATCAAGGACTACCGGTATAATGTCAAGTTTGCAAATTCATCATAGAGAATAGAAATAATGGAATGGAATAGAATAGAACAGAATAGAATGGAATGGAATGGAACGGAATGGCATGGCATGACATGACATGGGGTGGCATTGAATAGAATAGAATGGCATAGAATAGAAAAGAAATAATGGAATGGAATGGAATGGAATGGAATGGAATAGAATAGAATGGCATGGCATGGCATAGAATAGAATAGAAATAATGGAATGGAATAGAATAGAATAGAATAGAATGGAATGGAATGGAATGGAATGGCATGGCATGGCATAGTATAGAATGGAAATAATGGAATGGAATGGAATAGAATGGCATGGCATGGCATAGAATATAATTCTTTATTGGCCAGGTGTGATTGGACACACAAGGAATTTGTCTCCTGTGCATAAGCTCTCAGTGTACATGCAAGCAACAAGATATATTAGCAAATATGGCATTCTAGCAAATCAGCCATCAATAGACACATAGACATTAAGCAATAGACTATGCAAAAGAGACAATCAACCAGCCCGAAAGAGAACAAAAAGACTCAATGGGGAAGGGATTAGCTTAACTGCATTGGTTCACTTAACAATTGTAGCAAGAAATGGATAATGCAACCATCATAAATACCTGTATTTACCGCCCACCTCTCATAGTTGTTAATGCTAATGAAATCCATTATTTTCATTTGCCGTTTGTGATGTTAGGCTTAGTTACAATGGGGAAACCCCTCAGAATTGTTATATCCTTGTCAAAATGTTTCTACTGATGCTGGGTTGACAAATGAACCTATTCTTTCCCATGTGCGTGTCCAGAATTAGTTTTCAATTGGGAAAACTTTCTGGGAGATCGTATATAACCCCTCCTGATGCAGAGAAAACTGAGTGTAACAAAGATCAGGGATCTAAGCGTGTTCAAGCACTTACACTGCAGACGACCGATGGGTAAGAATTTTATGCTGGGCCCAGAATGAAATGGGTGGAAAGTTTCTCCCATTGTTGTTTTCCTTTCTGCAAATATTTCTATTCCCCTACAGTACTTCATTGATCTTTCAATCATGACTTAGCAGGCAAGCTAAAAGAAGAAAGATCCAGATTGAAATTCTCATTTTGTCATCAAGATCATCAGGTAAGTTTTGCTGGATCAGTCCCTCTTATTTTTTCCCAGCCCTCCTTTTAAGGCAATTATTGGATGGATCAAATCAAATCAAAATCGATTATTGGATTGATAAAATCAAGTGCGGCATTGACAGAAAGTGGCATTTCCCAATCACGGTAAATCTGCAGGACATTAAAATGAAAGAGTTGGTGTAAAAGTTGAATAAACTTATCCACAACAGCCCCAACCCTGTTTATGAGAGTTTTTAACATTTTATTATTTAAATATAAAACAAACGGTGGGAAGAGGCTGTAGAAACTCTGATGAAAGTAAGAGCTATCCAAAGGAGAAAATGAATTGTAACATATCAAAAAGGTAAAATATTTTTTTAATTTTTTTATTAGACTGCGCTGAGATGAATAGGTTGACAATGGAAATCAAAGACAAAGGAGAAACAGAATAATATTTAATTTGGGATATATGGTATAATTGGCTTGATAGATTCAAAGATTAGAAAACTGATAATGAAAGATGATTAATGAATTAGAAATTACAAACAAGTGTAAATATAATGAAAGGTGAAGAATATTTATTGTACATAATAGTATATAAAGATAAGATGTTACAAAAATGTAAAATATATCTAGAATGATAACGATATAATGTATATATAATGGTATATGTAACAAAACAAAAACTGTGGCTATAAACTGGTATAAAGTTGTTGTAAAGATGAAATGAAAGATGTAAAATGAAGAAAACTGTATAATAAAAATATAATAATAAACAAACCGAAAAAGGTAAAATAGTAGCATTTTAAAGGCAAAATAATATTTTTGAATATTGTATTTTGTGGTTCCTTTTTTTTTTTCTAATGCAAGATGCTGAAGGGCTAAGCATCTTGAGCATAAAACATATGAGGAACGGTTGCAGGAACTGGGTATGTCTAGTTTAATAGAAAGAAGGACTGGGGGAGACATGATAGCAGTGTTCCAATATCTCAGGGGTTGCCACAAAGAAGAGGGAGTCAAACTATTTTCCAAGGCACCTGAGGGTAGAACAAGAAGCAATGGGTGGAAACTAATCAAGGAAAGAAGCAACTTAGAACTGAGGAGAAATTTCCTGACAGTTAGAACAATTAATCAGTGGAACAGCTTGCCTCCAGAAGTTGTGAATGCCCCAACACTGGAAGTCTTTAAGAAGATGTTGGATAGCCATTTGCCTGAAACGGTATAGGGTTTCCTGCCTAGGCAAGGGGTTGGACTAGAAAGCCTCCAAGGTCCCTTCCAACTCTACTATTGTATTGTATTGTATTGTAAGCAGAAAATACATTTAAAATGACAGCCGTTGGAGAAATATTTGCTTTAATTAAGACTCATAGCTAGAAGTAATTATTTGCATTCCCATTCTATGATTAGGTAATCAGCTATAAACCCCACAGGGTACGAATAAAGGTGGGTAGGATTACTGCCAAAAAAATGTATTAAGAACAACATTAACCCAGAAATAAATTTATACATTCGTAGGTTTCCTGCATAATTTCTGATAGAAGAATTAAAACAACAGTTGGGAATATGAGATCATACCTTCCCTGGTCGATGAAGTTCCTAGCCCTGGGTGAGTTTGCCCCAAAGTTCTTTTCTAATGCATTTATTCATTAATATGCACCATAAATTTCACAGCATGATTTAGTTTCGTCACTATTATTTCCTCGCCCTCCCCCCAAAAACCTGCAACTCATTTTGTGATTGTAATGGAGATATCTGCACAAAACCTAGATTGTTTTTGTGTCCCTCCTCATGCTCTAAATTTGCAACTAATTAAATTTAATTCTATTTTATTTTGGATGAGAATGGGACATTTTAGGATTAGTACTGGCCAGCAGCAATTTATAAGAAGACAGGCGTGAGTTCCCAACAGAGAGAGGGGAAACTGCTGACTGATAGGGTTTCCCATCAAGAAGGGATGCAAGAAGTCCCATCAAAAAGGGATAGTGGCTAAGACGCTGAGCTTGTCGATCAGAAAGGTCAGCAGTTTAGCGGTTTGAACCCCTAGCGCCGCGTAATGGAGTGAGCTCCCGTTACTTGTCCCAGCTTCTGCCAACCTAGCAGTTCGAAATCATGTAAAAACGCAAGTAGAAAAAATAGGGGCCACCTTTGGTGGGAAGGTTACAGCCTTCCATGCACCTTTGGCATTTAGTCATGCCGTCCACATGACCACAGAAACGTCTTTGGCTTTGAAATGGAGATGAGCACCGCCCCCTAGAGTCAGGAAGGACTAGCACATATGTGCGTGGGGAACCTTTACCTTTAGGGTTCCCCATGCATCATTGGGTTTTTCTTCACAGCTAAGCAGCAATAGATAGTATCCAATGAAAGAACGATGATTTAAATTTCCTGCTGTGTTCCAGAATGATGTCAAGGCGAATGTGGGAATTTCAACTGGTATCTTCTGTATCAGGGGTGTCCAAACTTGGGAACTTTAAGACTTGTGGACTTCAACTCCCAGAATTCCCCAGCCAGCTGGCTGGGGAATTCTGGGAGTTGAAGTCCACAAGTCTTAAAGTTCCCAAGTTTGGATACCCCTGTTCTATATCTTTTACCCTGCAACTCTCAGATTTCCTAGTTACACTTTGGTGCAGCTGAGCTTTCCTTATCCCTTCTGTTCACTTGCCTTTTTTCTTTTCCTCTTTAAGCATTCCAAGTGTTGTCTTTGGGAAGTGTGCCTGACACAGGTAAGGGACCTTCAAATGATATGGTAAACCTGTAGAATATTCCGGCCAATATTTATTTATTTAGTTGTTCAAACATGTACAAGATAAAGTTGTGGCCCGCCAGCGGAGAGCAGAGCTGGCGGCAGAGTCGGACAGTGAGGAGGTTGGGGAGGAACATGGGCCAGTCCTCAGGGCTGAGGAAAGCTCAGACGAGGGCTCTGAGTCGGAGGCAGAGAGGGAGTTAGACAGCAGCGAGGCAGAGGAACACCTGGAGCCTATTCCCAGTGTGCGCATGGGCAGAGTTGCCAGAAGACAAGAACAGTTAAGAAAGCAGGAGCAACTTAAGAGTAAAGCCACACTTTGGAACTGATTGGCCCCTCCCATAGGAAGCAAAAGAGGAACGAGCGGGGAGTAGGCTTTTGCAAGAAACAATAAGTTCATTGTCAAGAGTGAAAAAGTCCGTTTCTAAGTATAAGAGACTCTGTGCCAAGTTTTGCCTTGCCTTGCATTTAGAACAATGGTGGGTTCCTGCAGGTCCGGTCCAGTCCGGCTGTACCAGTGGGAGCCGGGAGCAGCTGATAGCATACTGGTATGGTGGTTCGTTTGGCCCACCCGCCTGTTTTTAAAGCAACTGGCCAATTGCGCACATGCACACAGCGTTGGCCAGCTGGGCAAGCCCCAAAAGCATCTGGGCATCACAGGGGTGGTGGATTGCGCATCCATGCGCAGCATCCATGCATGAACAGGATGCACGGCCCTGTGAACAGCGTACCGGTAGTGACATTAAGAGCAACCCGCCACTGGTTTAGAACTAGTTATTTGGTAGCTCGCCAAACGAGATAAGGTTCATATTTGATAAACGGCTGGAAAAAAAGGCGGAAGTCAGTTGGCCAGTGTGCCCACGCGTGCTGGAGCTGACAGGGCAACGCCTCCCGTGTCCTAACAAATGGCTCCGCGTGCCACCGGTGGCATGTGTGCCATAGATTCGCCATCACGGTTCTACCTACTACCTTAACCTCTTATCTTTTCTGGGGACCTTTCCAGGCAGCCTGCTCTATCCTTATGGTCCCCAGTATCAGGACAGAAGCACCCCTAAGGCAGATGATGGATCATCTCCTGAGATCTTCATCTCAGAATTCTTCTTCTTTTATGGGAGAAAATATCATTCCCTTTACGTAAGTATTCTCCAGGTTTCTCCCACAAAGCGACCCTTATCTATTGTTCAGTCCTATCGTAGGCCTTTACTTTTATCCCTCCAGGTGAACAACAATGGGGTGGTGTCCTTTGCCAACCCTGTCAGTCAGTTCACCCCAGATCCTTTTCCTCTGAGGGATGGCCGAACCTTCGTGGCTCCTTTTTGGGCCGATGTGGATAATCGTATCACAGGGGAGGTATACTACAGGCAGAGCCAAGACCAGAGGCTGCTGCAGAGAGTCACGGCTGATATAAATGCTTACTTTCCACACGAGAAGTTCACAGCTACCTGGGCTTTTGTGGCTACCTGGGATCAAGTGGCTTTCTATGGATCCTTGTCCACCAAGGTAAGCTGGTTCAACTGATCTTGAACAAGGGCCCTTTCAATCAAAAAAAAGTTTTGCTGCACACTTCCTGTCCTAAGAATACCTATTTCTTCAATATAATGTAATCAATTCTCTACAGGTGAACACATTTCAGGCTGTTTTAACTTCCGATGGAAACATGTCTTTTGTGATGCTGAATTACCAGGATATCCAGTGGATATCAGGCCAAGCAAGTGGTGGAGATGCTCACACAGGCTTAGAAGGCACACCTGCCCAGGTAAGTCTCTTCTAAAGGCACATGATTCCCAGACTTTCCTAGCCTGGACCCTCAGGATTTCCCAACAAGGTCTTTGTTGAAAATGCAAGGAACTAAAGTCCTAAAGTGGGAAATGCCCAGATTGGAGCTGTTGTGTCCAACTAGACAGTACCTAGTTGACTTTGATGTAGAAAACATAAGTGAAATTATATCTGGCTATTTGGGTGAGATATTATCAGAAAATCTTGGGATTGTGGACTAGACTGGGGAGCCAAAAATCACCCTGGGAAGAAGGCGACAAGAAGCCATGGCATATTGTTCTCAAGAAAAGCACCTGGATGCAATTTTCTGTCAAATTATATATATATATATATATATATATATATATATATATATATATATATATATATATATATATATATATATATATATAAATAATATAAACGGGGGTGGGTGGGTTTGCTACGGGTTCGCCCTGGTTCTGGAGAACCCATAGATAACGTTATGGCTAGTTCGGAGAATCTTTTTTGGTAACGCTTTCCCCCATTTCTTACCTACAAGGCTGGCTTTAATAATGGTGATGCTGACAATTACTTCAACATTCCTGGTTCTTGGACTCCAAGCATAATGAACATCAGCTCAACAAGCAATGTCGTAGACCCTGGGCGCTGGATATTTGAAGTGGACGTTTTTGCAGTGCCCAATGGATGTGTGTACAAAGGTACATTGAATGCAACCCAGTGAGATCATAAGAAAAAACAAACAAACATAAAGGATTCAGCCCAGAAGTGGTATTCAACAGGTTCCGACCAGTTCTGGAGAACCGGTAGTGGAAATTTTGAGTAATTCGGCGAACTGGTAAATGCCACCTCTGGCTGGCCCCGCCCCATCTATTCTCTGCCTCCTGAGTTCCAGCTGATCAGGAGGGTATTCCCCTGAATTTGGAATTGATCAAAACACCAATGACTCAACTTTCCATATTGGGGGTGGGGGTGATCAGAAGAATTTTAATGCAATATCGTAAGGACAAATTTACACATAATTTGTAGCAATGGTTTATAGCCTGCAAGCATTTGTAAATTAGGTGGGTTATTTTGTTTTCAGCATAGGAACAAGAAAATAGATTTCTATTTCTATTTCTAGTCAAACACTTGGAATTTTTGGGTAAATGTCCAGGCCTTTCTGTTACAAATATATGCATTGTTTTCCATTATAGGGGTATAGATATTAATTTTTTGAGGGGTGGGATTATTTTGTTACCTCTGTTTATGTATTTAATTTTTCTTTCTGTTAGTTCAGTGCAAATTAGGGGACTGGAGGTTAAAACATTTAAAGAACGGTTGCTGGAATTGCATATGTCTAGTCTGATGAAAAGAAGGACTAGGGGAGACATGATAGCAGTGTTCCAATATCTCAGGGGCTGCCAGAAAGAAGAGGGGGGTCAAACTATTCCCCAAAGTACCTGAGGGCAGGACAAGAAGCAATGCATGGAAACTAATCAAGGAGAGAAGCAACCTAGAACTTTCCTGACAGAACAATTAATCAGTGGAACAACCTGCCTCCAGAAGTTGTGAATGCTCCAACACTGGAGGTTTTTAAGAAAACATTGGATAACCATTTGTCTGAAATGGTATAGGATTTCCTGCCTGAGCAGGGGGTTGGACTAGAAGACCTCCAAGGTGCCTTCCAATTCTGTTATTCTATTCTACAGTATTCTAAATAATAAGCTATCAGAGGCATGAACTTCTGGGGCTTTCCAAACATTTGTGATGTGTCTTTTGTCTTCACAGCTAACTTCTTACCTCTCAATGTCATCTTCTGGAGTGAATCCGCCTGTGAGGAGAAGTGCCAGTGCATGTTGGACACTCATACAGTGATATGCCAGGCTGAAGGCTGCTCTGCAGATCAGGCCTGCCAGCCTGTTTCTTGGTACAATGTGTGCCAGCCTATACACAGTGCATCTTGCCAAGTCTTAGGTGGACAACATTATACCACCTTTGATGGACGACTGTACCATTTTCAAGGTGATTGCACTTACGTGTTGTCTCAGGTATGTGCACCCTCGCACAACCAAAGCCTGACGTACTACCAGTTGGAAGCCACGGTACAAGGAACCGCCTTAGATGCACCGCACATAGAGTATTTGCGCCTGATAGTCTATGGGCAGGACATACTTTTAATGACCAACTCTACTGGGCATGTCATGGTAAGTCATCTGAATTGGTGTCCCCAATTCAGCTTATGACTTAATTCTTCCCCATCTTCTTTGTCCTTTGTTTGCCATTTCCTCTTTCCTCTTTCTTCTTCTTCTTCTTCTTCTTCTTCTTCTTCTTCTTCTTCTTCTTCTTCTTCTTCTTCTTCTTCTTCTTCTTCTTCTTCTTCTTCTTCTTCTTCTTCCTCTTCCTCCTCCTCCTCCTCCTCCTCCTCCTCCTCCTCCTCCTCCTCCTCCTCCTCCTCCTCCTCCTCCTCCTCTTCTTCTTCTTCTTCTTCTTCTTCTTCTTCTTCTTCTTCTTCTTCTTCTTCTTCTTCTTCTTCTTCTTCTTCTTCTTCTTCTTCAGATTCAACTCATTCTCCTTCACTAATGTGTCCTTTAAGGAGAACTTGGATAGACATTGTTTAGGGATGGTTTTATTTGATTCGACTTAATTCATTAGTGGGACTTTGACTCATGGACCTAAATGGAGCTTTCTAACTTTCAGAGTCTGCAATTTTTAATTTTCAACCCTAGATCAGCAACCCCCGATCTTTTGGACACTAAGGACCAGTTCCATGGAAATAGGTTTTTCTGAGGACTGGAGGGGGCATAGTTTCAGGTGCTGCCTGCATCCAGTGGATGAGATGCCGGCAGCTCCCTTGTAGATAAAGTTGCTAGGGTTTCATCTCAAGTTTTTTTCACTTATAAAACCCTTGCTCTCTTCAGTTAGTTGTGCTTCTCTCTATCTAATCATATATTTGGGGATAGTAGCTTCGGTTGCTTAGCACTGCAGATTTGGGGTTTGGATGGCATCAAATGCCTCAACACTTCCTTAAATCCAGTATGATTTGTTAAGCAATCAAGCTCCCCGTCGGGAGAGCGAGCACGCAGAGAAGCGCAATGAGAGCGATATGGAACAACACGCACAAACCAGCATACAGAGTCACTGAATAGTACAAAAATATAGTAGTTTACTATGTAGAAATATAGAGGTATTCAGAGTCCGGTTAACAGTCCAAGTCATACACGGTTCAGTAATTCAGTTATCAATATTCTCAGTTTCACACACAAAACAGCTAAACAGTAGCAAGACTCAGAAACTCACAAGCAGTATCAAACAGTATCCATGATCAGTATCTAACAAAACAGAGAGAGCTAACAACCACTCTGCTCCCTCTTATGACTGCTTGAGGTAACAAGCCAATTACATTTCTCTAAGATTTAAAGTAACAGTAAAGTAATCATAGCTTATATACATTGCCAAGCCAAGCCTAGGGTTACATCCCTAACATGATTGATTGATTGATTGATTGATTGATTATGGGTCAACAAATTGGTTTTGACTCTTCATGACCAGATAGATAGATCAATCCAATCCAGCTAAAATGAAAGTGGCAATTCTGATTCCACTTTGTTGTATGGAACCCCTTGGTAGATTGGTGGAATAAAGACACTTCTTCCTGTGGTCCTTCTTGGTGGCAAGATCCAAATGCGTAAGAGTGGCTTCTCCATGAACATAGATACTGACTTCGGAGTATCAGTTTCTTACACTGGCAATCAACATGTGGAGATTGGGGTTCCTGCCAGATATCAAAATGTGACTTGTGGCCTCTGTGGATCGTTGAATGCTAATCAGTCAGATGACTTCTCAACCCCCAATGGATCCTTGGTGGAATCGGTGACTCTATTTGCTCGAAGCTGGCAGGTCAAAAATTTTGTGGATCATTGTGGGGACATCCAACCACCACCAACTTGTCCCCTGACTAAATTGGCCAATTATTCCAGCTCAAAACACTGTGGCATTTTAGAAAAATCCCCAGGTCCTTTTGCTAAGTGTACACAGACGGTGCCTGTATCTAGCTTTATGGAAGTCTGTCTTAATGATGTTTGCACATCTGGAGGGAACCGGACGGTGCTATGCAATCTCCTCCATATTTACACTGAACGTTGTCAAGCAGCCAACATCACAGTTGGGCAATGGAGAGAAGAGACACAATGCGGTGAGTAAAATTATTAAATATAAACCAACAACCTCTCAATCCCTGGAGGGAATCATAATAAATGTCACACTGCCGTGACTAATCAGTAGAGAGAGATGCGATTTGTACATTCTGGTCCATTAAAAATATGATTAATGGGACTTAAGGCACATCCAGACAACTGGTGGGGAATGCTTTCTTTTAATTCAGGAGTCTCCAAATTTGGCAACTTTCTAACATGTGGACTTCAACTTCCAGAATTCCTCAGCAGATCATGCTGGCGGGGGAATTCTGGGAGCTGAAGTCCACAAGTCTTAAAATTTCCAAGCCTGGAGACCTCTGTTCTAACCAACAAACATGTGTCCTGATTGCTCTGTTCTGATGGATAAACTTCTTGTAATGAAACTGGTGATTGGCACTATCCTAATAGTTTTAATGGAGGACGCATGAAGGAATGAGACTGGTAGATTTTTCGTAGATGAGAAAAACATTATGTTCTTATATGTGCATGTGCCAATGCATGTGCATATGAAGCATCAATTGCCACAAGTTCTTATTGCAACACAAGTTACTGTATTGCAACTTATTGCAAGTTCTTATTTCAACCTTCCCATCTAACTCAGCAGACAGCATCCTTGGAGAGATGGACATGAGATAGATCCACCTTTTTCCAACTTGGTGTCCTCCAGACACGATGGTCTTCAGCATCTAAAACCAATTTCGTTGTATTTCTTTTGTACAATGACAATAATAAAGGCTATACTATCTAGAGCAGTGGTTCTCAACCTTCTCAATGCCGCGACCCTTTAATACAGTTCCTCATGTTGTGGTGACCCCCAACCATAAAATTGGTGTCTTGGTTCCTAAGACCATTGAAAATCTGTGTTTTCTGATGGTCTTAGGCGACCCCTGTGAAAGGGCCATTCAACCCTCAAAGGGGTCCCGACCCACAGGTTGAGAACCACTGATCTAGAGTTCCCCATCCCACTGGTTGTTGTCACTGATGGTGATAGCATCTTGGAAATGAGATACAACTCACTCACGGGGCATCAGGTTGGAGAAGGCTGAGAACGGATGGAGGTGGAACAGGAGTGGGCTTCAAAAGTTTTAGCAAGGGGTTCTCTGTCTGGTTGTTGGGTGGGCTTGGCCATGGTGGTCGTGGTCTAGTCGGCCTCCTGCACCACATGGGGGGGGGCATGTTTGCCCTCCTCGGGCTCTGGAGGCTTTCCTCGAGTCTCCGGGAAGACAAAAATGGCCTCCGCAGGCATTGGAGGCTCTCCAGAGGCTAGAAATGGGCCCATTTCTGGTCTTCTCGAACTTCCGGTAGCCTCCCCGAGCCTCCATGCATGCCCTGCACTTACTTGCATCCAAAACGGGCTGCGTAGGGACTCCTGGGAGGGGCAGGGTGGGCAGGGCCAGCCAGAATGGGATTTGGGGGTTCTCCGAACTGCCCAGAATCTTAGCTAGAGGTTCTCCCGGACCCCTGCGAACCCCCATCAGCCCACCCCTGGTGGAATGTGTGCCTGAATGAACAGCAAGGCATAGTTCATAATTCATAGAGGAGGTCTTGGGATCTGGTTTGGTGCAATAACATCCACTTGATTTGTCTCCTCTTTCACACATCCTTTCTCTCTCAGACGTCACTTGTCCAGAGAACAGCCATTATGAAGGCTGCTCCACAGCTTGCCCTGCCAGCTGCCTGGATTCCACCGCTCCGCTTTTCTGCTCTAAGCCTTGCCGGGAGGGCTGCTCTTGTAACAAAGGCTACATTCTCAGTGGAGGTGCATGTGTGCCCCTGAGCCGTTGTGGCTGCACACTAAACAACCAGTATTATGAAGTGAGCAATGAGGAGATCCTGAGAGATTCCTGCAGCAAGAAATGCTTCTGTAGGCAGCCTTCCCACCCTATGGAGTGCCAAGATCATGCGTGCAGGGCTCAGGAAACCTGTAGAGTGGTGGATGGTGTCTTGAGATGCCACGCTGAGGAAGTTGGCAATTCCTGGGTGTTTGGAGATCCCCATTACGTCACCTTTGATGGAGTGGCATTTGACTATGAAGGGACATGCACGTACACCTTGAGCCGGTACTGTGGCCCTTTGAACAAGTTACCAAGTTTTACTGTCAAAGTGCAGAATGAACATCGGACCTCGTTGGCAGCATCCTGGATCTACCAGGTGGAAGTCGAGGTCTACGGGCAGCAGATTGTTATGAGGGCGGATCAGTATGACAAAATACAGGTAAGGTCCTTGTTTAACCACCACTCACTTAGCTACTGGTTAGTTCAGCATCCCCGTAATTGAAAGGTGTGTTCAGCATATACAGCAAAAGTGCCTGTTGTTCTTGGCCTGTGCCTGCAGAACACATTTCCTTGGCTGAGTTTTGTTTTTGTGTTTTGCTGTGGTTATTATTCAATATCTTCTTCTCGCTCTTTGCGGTTTCACCGCAAATGCACAACCACGTCTCCTTGACAAAACTGCAGACCGTTTTCAAAAAGGGAAGCCACATCAGTAAATATTTATTGAAGGTATAAAAATGTTCATTCCCAAAATAACTTTGACCAAATCCAAGAATAGCTATAGAAGCTGGAATAACAGGAACAGCTTAACCAGTCTTTGCGTCATATAGAGGCCACATGCTTGAAGTTGGTAGGGCCAGGACAAAACCCTACATTTAAATTTAACCCAAAGCCCTGAAATACATATTATATATTCACTCATCATCTGTTTGGTGATATTTAGCCATTCCCATTATAATTGCAATGACTTCTGGCGATTATGAAAGTCTCAATCCAATCCATTTCAAAGAGTGCCATGTTAGCAATAACAATAGCATGTAGATTTATATATGGCTCTATAATGCTTTATAGCATTCTCTGGCAGTTTATAGTGTCAGCATTATTTGCATATGGCCCCCAACAATCTGGCTCCTCATTTTAATGATCTCAGAAGGATGGAAGACTGAGTCAACCCCATCAGGATCAAACTCCAGGCTGTGGGCAGAGTTAGCAGAATGCCATTGTTGCATTCTAATTACTCTTCTTCTTCTTCTTCTTCTTCTTCTTCTTCTTCTTCTTCTTCTTCTTCTTCTTCTTCTTCTTCTTCTTCTTCTTCTTCTTCTTCTTCTTCTTCCTCCTCCTCCTCCTCCTCCTCTTCTCCTCCTCCTCCTCCTCCTCCTCCTCCTCCTCCTCCTCCTCCTCCTCCCCCCTCCTCCAGCTCCTCCTCCTCCTCTTCTCCTCCTCCTCCTTCTCCTCCTTCTCCTCCTTCTCCTTCTTCTCCTTCTCCTTCTCCTTCTTCTTTTCCTTCTCCTTCTTCTTCCTCCTCCTCCTCCTCCTCCTCCTCCTTTTAATTCTTCTTCTTCTTCTTCCTAGTGTATTCCTGCAGGTGAAGGGTCTGCTTTTCAGATCATTGAACACCACTTTGCATATGATCAGCTGCATCTCCAGGGCGCAGGGTACACGGCTTCCATATCTTTGTTGATGGTGTCTTGCCATCTCTGTTTTGGATGCCCGCAAGATCACTGGCCATTGACTTCTAGTTGGCAGGCAGTCTTGGCCATGGTGGAAGGTCCTGCTCTCTGGACATATCCATATCAGTGGAGTTGGACTTCTCTCATCTTCTCTATAATTGGTGCCACACCAAAATGTTGTCGAATTCTAATCACTGTGGAACCTCAGTGGAAAAGGCATTACGGTTTATTGCGAATGATAAGCAATGCTGCCTTGACTTCTCTTCTCCTTCCCATCTCAGGTGAATGGTCTTCTAGTCAACCTGCCATTTGTTCTTCCAGCAGAAAAGCTCTCTGCTTACTACCATGGCTTTTCCGTCCACGTCCAGACCAATTTTGGTCTCTCTGTCTCTTACGACTGGTCCTACTCCGTATCGATGTCTGTCCCCAAGAACTATTCTGGGTTGCTTTGTGGCCTGAGTGGAAACTTCAACGGGAATCAGAAGGACGACTTCCAAAACCCAAATGGCAGACTTCTTTTCAGCCCTACCGCTTTCAGCAACAGCTGGAGAGAACCTAATTCACCTTTCCACTGTACAGTCGTTGGGCTTCCACCCTCCTGTGATGAATCTCAGTACTGGCCTTTGCACTCCTGTGGGATCATCCGTGATCCAAGTGGGCCGTTTCAGCTATGCGGTGACCCTGCTACTGCTCAAATCCACTTTGAGAACTGTGTGAAGGACATGTGTGTCACCTCTGGAAGCAGCCTATGCAAAACCCTGGGAGCGTATGCTCAGCAGTGCCAAAGCCGTGGAATTGCCCTTCAGCCCTGGAGGGAGAAGACTGGGTGTGGTAAGCCGGTGTAGATTTACAACCCTGGTGTTACAGTAATTGTCAACATCCAGCTCGAGAATCCAAATAAAACTCGAGATAGGATCATTCCTTTTTAAAAATAGTTTTTATTAAACATGTTTACCTTAAACGCACACAAAAAGAAAAAAAAACAAGACAAACATAACAATATAAAATAATTATACAGCCTTCTGTATCGGCATTCACATTTAGCCTTTGTAGTTCTCCATTCTACATTGCCTTCCTTAGATAGGATCATTCCATTCCCCAAAATCTTACTGTTTGTTGACTACACTGCATGGTAATATCGAGGCAAAACTAACTCTGAGGTTCCTCAAATGCCAGCTCCTAGAATTAAACAATAATTTTCCCAGCCAAACCCCCAGCCTCTCATGTAGTCCATTAAAACAAGTTCTCTTTGCTATGGGAACCGTCGGCTTCAACTCTACACCTGTTACAATGTCCTTGAAAAAGTTTCAGGCTCTCATGGTCTCCAGCAGAATTGTAGAAGTTTCATTTCTCCATCTAACCCATTTGAAAGCCACACCTTTCCCCCCTTATTCTAATGACAAGTAGAAATGAAGGGGGCACATAGCTGCCCAAAGTTTCACATTTGACAGTAATAGTATGCATATTCATGCTGTTAGCCTTCCTTACCTGGTCACCTTCCAGAAGTGTGGGACTGCACCTTTCAATAGCTGCAACCACAGATAAACCCAGAGCACCAGTTAAATAAAAATTACTTAGGCCCATAGAGGCATAAGGGGTGTCAAACTCAAGGCCCGGAGGCCAGATCCGGCCTGTGCGGTGCTTAGATCTGGCCTCTGGGGGTGTCCTGGAAACAGCAAAGAACCGGTCTCTGCCAGTGAAAATGGAGCTGGGGAGGGTCGCGTGTAGCCCACGCAAGCTCCGTTTTTACTGGCAGAGGGTTGCAGGAGGCCGTCGCAGCTGAAAACGGAGCTCAGGAGCCCATTTTCGCTGGCAGAGTGCTTGGGCCGCCACAGGCGCCCCCGACACGAGTGATGTTGAACTGGCCATGCCCCCTGCCCCCCCCAGGTCAAACATAAGCCTGATGCAGCCCTCAATGAAATTGAGTTTGACACCCCTGACATAGACTGTCTCATCAATACTTACAAATGTCCCTTAACTCCGTAGTTCTCAAGCTTTTCCTCACCACAGACCCCTTTCATTTTTCTTAATTGCTTCTCAGGTTGTCTTCCTCTTCCCTTCAGTAAAGCAATAAGACAGGATTTCTACTTTGGCATTCTCAAATGTTGATATGTGTCCATTTTTTTCCCCTCCTCCCCAGAGTTGTTGTGTCCTGCTAATAGCTTTTATGATCTCTGTGGACCTCCTTGCCCGTCCTCTTGTGCCTCCTTAGCCACACCTTCCAACTGTCAGACTGGTTGCGTTGAAGGATGCCACTGCAACCCTGGGTTTGTGCGGAGCGGCGTGGAGTGTGTGGCCCAAGATCAATGCGGTTGCACTTATGATGGGAGATACTACCTGGCTGGGGAAAGTTTCTGGCCGGGAGAGGATTGCAGGAGCTTTTGCAGCTGTAACAGCACCAGCCACGCTGTGGAGTGCGTCAACTCCACCTGCGGTCCTGGAGAGTTCTGCGGCACCCAGAAAGGCACTCATGGGTGCCACAAGCTCTCAGATGGTCTCTGTCAGGTGTCAGGGTATCTTCACTACACCACCTTTGATGGGCAGCAGTTTGGATTCCAGGGGACGTGCAAATACATCTTTGCAGAACTATGTGGAAGCACTGCGGGCTTGCCCTTCTTTAGAGTCGAGGTGAAGAATGAGAAGCTAAGTAACCAGCTGTTGCCCATGACATCAGAAGTCTTTGTTCAAGTGAAGGCCCACCAGATACGTCTGCAGAGAGATTTCTGGGGAAACATCAAGGTAAATCTCTTGGGCAAGAGCAGCCTTTTCCAGCTAGGTACTTGTGGGACCACAACACCCAGAACTCCCTGTCCCTGTGATCAAAGTTGTAGTCCCTACATGCCACCCAGGGGTGGGTTGCTCCCAGCATTACTGCCGGTTCGGTGTGCGCAATTTTTTTTGCGCACATGCGCTTGCTTCACTCGTGCGCATGCCAAATACGCACTCTGCATGTGTGTGCATTTGCACAAAAATAGGTCTGTGCATGCGCAAAATGTTAAAAAAAGAAATAAATTACATTTGTGCAATTGCAATTGTTCTGCGCATGCGGCCCCGTAGGAGAACTGGTTCAGGGACCCAGGCGTGGGCCGCTCCCAGTTCCAGTGACCCAGGATGCCAAATCACTACCAGCTTGGCCAAACTAGTCCGAACCAGTAGGAACCCACCTCTGATGCCACCACGTTGGGCACCAAGAGGGCACCAAAGGGAGAGAACTCTTCTAGATATGTCTATGGAGAATCTCAAATCATCCAGGTCATGGTTCTCCCAGAGGTGCTTCTTCCAAAAGACAACTGGATTTTCTTGGGTTTTTTCCCCCTTGAAAACATGTTGCTTCTCATCCAAGAAGCTTCTTCAGTTCTTTAGTCCCCTAATTCAGAAAAATAAGAAAATAGGTTGAAAATGAAAACGGAGAGAAAAATAGAAGAATACAATGACCTCTTTTGCTTTTGAGAGGTTATCCCAATCTTGTCTGTTTAGTTCAGTGTTTGTTTTCAACATAAGAAACACACAAGCAGGACATCTAAGAAACAACTTTCTTTGTACTGTAGTAGCTTGATGTCTCAGAGAAACACACAGTCCGAATAAGGTTGTTCTATATAAACGCCATAAGCTGAAAGCTGTTGAGCAACCTGACCTGTTGATAAAGTTAACATTGTAAAAAGCCACCTAAAACACTGGTTAGCACCATGACAAGTTCCACAAGAAAACAGCTTTCTTTTTTCTTTCCTGGTAGCCGGCATGAGGACCTTAAATTTTAGACTCTCTCTTGACCTTGGTGGGCCAAGGGGCTGGGGGGGGGGCTGGGGAGGCATGGCCATGGTGGGTTTGCCATGTGACTCATGTTGGGGGCACTTGTGGTGCCAAGTGCTAAGGCAGGACTTCCCTGAGACTCCTTCCTTCCTTCCTTCCTTCCTTCCTTCCTTCCTTCCTTCCTTCCTTCCTTCCTTCTTTCTCCTTCCTTCCTTCTCTTTCTTCTTTTTTGTTCTCTCTTTCTTCTCCTTTCTTCTTCCTTCCTCTCTTTCCTTATTTTTCTTTGTCTTTCCTCTTTCCCTTTCTCCTTTCCTGTCCCTTCTTGGATGCTCAAATGCAAAAGGGGAAACACTTCTAGTTTGTTTGGCTAGCACTTTGCCAGCAAAACCAGCTCTGGTTTGTGTGTGTGTGTGTGTGTGCGTGTGTGTGTGTGTGCTGCCCAAGTTCAATTTTTGCTAGCAGAGGCACTGCAGGCCAGTCCTTTTCTGTTTCCAGGCTGGCCCCATGGGATGGATCTAAGCACCCTGTGGGCTGGATCTGACCCATGGGCCTTGAGTTTGACACACCTGGTCTAAAACCTGCTAAAAAACCTGCTCACTTGAAACAACCAAATAACAACAGAGATTTACTAAGCATACAAGCGCCTACAGTGTGCCTCAGCCTCCCAGGAAATCACTGGCAGTTTGTTGAGCAACCCTAAGCAAAGATAGACCACAACTTATATACCTTTGGCCTACTACGTTTCAAAGAGGAAGACAAAGGACAAGACAGACATGGTGTAAATTGCAGCATGACATTGGAATGCTTTTGAGGAACCTATTTGAATGGCCTTCTCATTATTTGTCCCTTCCTACTAGGTCAGCATGCTAGCTATACTATTGATTTCTTTTAAGGGAAGTGATATACAACCAAGGGGGAAAATAATCCATAAGGACATAGAAGTGGCTGACGGGCTGGTTTTCTACCACAGAGTGGTGCAAGTGGAGAAGGGCTGAAAGAAAGAGTGGATTGGTGAATGAAAGAGGGCAGCAGAAAAATAAAGGAGAGAGAAAGGGAAGGTTTCTCCCGCGGAGAAGCATCTTAACCTTTAAAGCTTCTCCGGATGAGTAAAAATAGATGTTTGTTCTTGGGGGACCTCCAAATTAACCAGCCTTTCTGTCTTTCATCTTGGCTTCTTCAAATCAGGTCAACGGAGCAACTGTCAATCTCCCAGTGAACCTCAATCAAGGAGAGACCGTCATTTTCCAGCATGGAGCGTATGTCGTTCTGAAAACAACATTCAACCTGGTTGTGAGCTACGATCTGATGCAAAACCTCTTCGTCGTCCTTCCTCCTCAATACATGGGACAAACCTGTGGGCTCTGTGGGAATTTCAACCGGGTGGCCCATGATGACTTTGCGATGCCAAACGGCTCTTTAGGAATGGATGGCTTCCATTTTGCAGCCAGCTGGAAGTCTGAGAGTAGCTGTAAGGATGTCTCTGCTCCTGGTTCTTACTCAGAATGTTTGGAGAAGCAAGAGCTCATCCAGGCGAAATACAAATGCTGGATCATTCAAAATCCCCAGGGGCCCTTTGCTTCTTGTCATTCCCAGGTTACTCCTGAGCCCTACATGCGTGACTGTATATTGGACCTTTGCATCTCTGCCTTAGACCACGCTGTCCTATGCCACTCCATTCAGAACTATGCAGCAGCCTGCCAACGACAAAATGTAAACATTTCTGCCTGGAGGAACGAGAGTTTCTGCTGTATGTATCTCATCCCTTCATCCTACCTGCCATTTTGGTTTTGTACTACTGTATGTGATCTAGGAAGACTAGATATAGATAATGTTCCCCTACAGGAGATAAATACGCTTTTTAGAAAAGCTTGTTTTCTGAATCTAGCACCAGACCTTCCATGAAGACCCATCGGCTCCATGGTTGCAACTTGGAGTAAGGTGTTATCTTGAGTAGATTCTTGGCTTAGTTGGTTTCAAATATAGGACTTGATTAGCTAGCTCAGGTTCTGCTGCACAACAGCCAAGATAAAACTTTTCTCGGGCTGTTAATCAACCCTCAACAGCAATTAACTATTTCATGGCATCTTCCACTTACACACAGTGTTTGAAAAGGGTTTGGGGGCATCTGATAGTGTTCTGGTAACGTTCAACTGCTGTTGTCATCTAGAGATTGGGTGGACAACATGTAGCTTTCCAACTGTTGTGGCATTGCAGCCGGTGGCGTTGGACCTGTTTGGCTTGAATTGTGAGCAATAAGCACCATTTCAGGATCAGTGGTGGGATACCAAATCTTTTCCTACTGGTTCTATGAGAGTGCGCTTTGGGCGTGCGCACAGCGCTCAAAGACCACCCTCGGTGTCAGCGCTGGTGGGCTGAGCTGTGTTTTAGCTCAGCTCCGGTGTGGCAATGCGCGAATCAGCTAAGCTAAAAAACAAGGGAATTTAGGACAGGGAACAACGGAGGTGGGAGGGCGGGGCCAACCAGAGGTGGCATTTGCCAGTTCTTGGAACCACTCAAAATTTCAGCGATTGGTTCTCCCAAACCAGTCCAAACCGGCTGAATACCACCTCTGTTCAGGATCCTGTACATCTTATTAATCTGGAGGCTTCAGATAACAACTTCCTTTAGCCCAATTTACTGTTGTAGGAATGGCCAAAACCAGTATCGGGTGTGGCTTTCTCCTACTCTTTCTAGCACATGTTTCTCTTCTCTCCCTCCCTCTCCCTACTTTTGTTTTTTTTTTAAAAACTAGATCTGGATTTTTACTCATAGGTTCTCCCAACTGATATCTGGAAATTGCTGCTTCTCAGAGTGTCCCATTCTTCCCCCTCTAGATTTTCAGTGCTCAGAACATAGTCACTACAAGCTCTGCAAGAACTCTGTGGATAAAGAATGTTCTGCCAGTTGGCTTCAGGATACCCAAGGGACCACTTGCTCCGAAGGATGTGTCTGTGATGATGGGTACTATCAGAGTGTCAACAAGTGTGTCCAGATGGAACAGTGCGGTTGCACGCACGATGGACGCTATTATAAAGTAAGCAGGACTCCTCATCCAAGCCAACATTTTGTCATGTGGTGGAACGTGTACTTTGCTTGCAGAAAACGTTTTGGGAAAATTAGGAGAGCGAAGAAGTTGAGGAGAAGATGCCCTAAATCAGACGCCCTCTTCTCAGTTAAGCCCTGCAGAACAATCTGGAAAGTTGAATAGAGCAGAGGAGATTCAATGAACATTAGAAAGGGGCAACATGAATGGAAGGTAGCCGCGACGATGTTTGGGATGCTGCTTTTCTTTTTCTTTTCTTTTTTTAAATAAATAATTTTTATTAAATGTTTTGATCTTTAAAAGCAATAGGGAAGACACAGCAAAGAAAAAAAGCACAATAAGACAAAACAAAACACAGAACATATATAACAATATACAGTAATTTTACAGCTTTTTCTATCGGCTTTCCTTCTTAGCTTTTATAATTCTCCCTTCTGCATTGCCTTCTTCTCACTCTAACCTTGTCCTATAATTTAACAAACATAGTATTAACATAATAGTATTCATTATTTATATCTCCATATATTTGTATTCTCTATTTTCTGTCTTGGCTTCTGTTTTCTAGCCACTTGTACATTTTATTCCATACTTTATAGAAGTCCGATTCTTCTCTTTCTTTTAGTTCTATTGTCATTTTACCCATTTCTGCGCATTCGATGCTGCTTTTCTTATCTCCTTTCTTCTTTAGCATTATGAGTTATATTCATCATGTGGAAAAAATAAATATAAAAAAAATATTAATATGAGCTAAAGGTCAAGGTTATTTTTCATCCTAACAGTCAGCACTTTGAATCCATCCTAATACAGGCTTATTTCAGCTTGTCCATGGAGATCCATTTGTTCGGTAACAATCATTTTCTTGCCTTTGTTCTCACCATTTCCTAACTTGACCATATGCACCACATCGAAATGTGTCATTTATCAATTAGCAAGATGCGTCTTTTTTCTGTGTAAGGACTAATAACGCCCTGGGCTGTTATTAACGAAGAAATTATCCATTAGATCTTACAAAGATAGAATTCCAACACAATTCCTTTTGGCTAAAATTATGACTTATAGCCTTGTCAGACGCCTAATTTTCTCAATAGTTTTAATGGAGTATCTTTCCGATCTTTACACAACACAAAAAATATTGAAAAAACACCCACTCTGTTTTCACTGCATCTTCCATATTGACCTCTATGTTCTCCATGCAGATTGGAGAGCACATCTGGCTGCCGGGTTGTGCTAAAAAATGCCGTTGTGACCTCCGTGGCAATTTTCGCTGTTTCCCAGCTAGATGTAAGATGGATCAACAATGCACATTGAAGGGGGGACAGTATGGCTGTCACAGTCTCTTGACCACCTGCGTCATCACAGGAGATCCTCATTATTTCACCTTTGATGGTGCACTGGTGCACTTCCAGGGTATCTGTGACTATGAGGTCTCTCACACTTGCAACTCCACTCTGGATTTCTCCTTCCGAGTTGTCATTGAAAACAGACACTTCCAGAATCCCAGAGTTTCCTTTGCTTACCGGGTGGAAATCTGGTTTCAGATGCACCAATCGAGTTTCCATGTTTTCCTTGAACGAGGCAAAGCTGTCCATGTGAGTAGCGACAGACTCATTGATTTATGGACTCATACAATCATAGGGCTGAAAGGGACACCTTGGAAGTCTTCTAATCCAACTCCCTCGGACAAGGGTATCAAACTCAAAGCCAGATCTGGCCTGCGGTGTGCTTAGATCTGACCCATGGGGACACTCTGGAAACAGTGAAGGACCATGTGCCTCTGCCAGTGAAAATGGAGCTTGGGAGGGTCGTGCATGGCCTTCCCAAGCTCCATTTTCACTGGCAGGGGTTGCAGGAGGCCATCACAGCTGAAAACGGAGCTTGGGAGCCAGTTTTTTTCTGGCACAGCGCTTTGGCCACCACCGCTCCCCCAACACAAGTGATGTCAAGCTGGCCATGCCCACCACGGCCATGCCCATCATGCCCCCCCCAAGGTCAAATACAACCCTGATGTGGCCTTCAATGAAATTGAGTTTGACACCCCTGCCCTAGGAGATCTTGTATCATCCCGGACAAATGATTGCCCAATCCTTTCTAGAAAACCTGGAGCACCCACAACTTCAGGAAGCAAGATGTTCCATTGATTTAACAACTTTTGTTGTTATTGTGGGTCACATATTAATTTGGGGAAAGCAAACGAAGTGAGTTTACTTAAAAAAAATCCAAATCCTAAACCAGTGCTTCCCAAAGGTATTACCTATTGAGTAAATTACCCCAAATTTTTTGACACCCAAACTCATGACCCAATGACACCAGGGATAAGTATTTTGCATACTTTGGGTAAAAAAAGGACTTTCTGATGAGCAGTTTGGGGTCAATAAAGGAAAAAGTATGGGAAGCACCATGCTAGAATATCTTTACTTGGTTGCTGACAGTGTTGGGTGAACTCTTTGTTTAGCAACGTAGCCAGACGTTCAGAGAAGATGAAGTTTTTTCCTTCCGTCCTCACCACTTTTTAGAGAGGCACGATTGAGAGCGTTTTAACAAACTGCATCCCTGTTTGATTTGGTGGCAGCAGCACCTCAGATAGAAAGTCCATACAGAGAGTGGTGAGGACAGTCGAGAAGATTATAGGAAGCTCACTTCCTGTTATTCAGGATATTGCTTATAAGCACTCTGTGTTTAGAGCTCAAAGCATTGTTAGAGACCTCACATACCTACTTGATGGTCCGTTCCTGTTGCTCCCCTCTGGGAGGAGATTTCTAAGTATCTATAGCAGGATTGCCAGATTCTGTCACAGCTTTATTTCCTAGGCCATCCATCTGGCAAACTCGCAGGATTCTTTCTTTTCGCCATGTACATGTATGCATTCGATCTAGACTGTGTTGTTTCTCTGCGTCATATAATATATGTGGGCACATGCATAATTTTGTATTTATTTACTTTGTCATGGTTTATGTAGTGTATATCGGAGGTGGTGACCCTTTGAGAGCTGTATGCAACAGCAGGTCATTTTAATGTATGCCGATTAGTGCACGTCCAAAGTGATAATAAAGTTATTCTAAGTTTTAACTTAGCACCGCAGGAACGTTTACAGTATTTCTTTTATGAAAGGTTAATGGCAAAAGAACCCAACTTCCGGCCAATGTAGGGTCCATTGCTCGGATCTTGAGAGTGAGGAATATGTTGACCGTGAGAACCAAAGCGAATGTGGAAATCCAGTTCAACGGGGCAAGTAGTGTCTTCATACGCGTGGGGCCAGAGTATCAGAATCAGCTGTGTGGCATGTGCGGCAATTTCAACGGTGATGCTTCTGATGATAAACTTTTACCCTCTGGAGACAAAGCTCGGAGTGATGCCCAGTTTGGAAATGCTTGGATATCCAACACCAGCTCTGTACGGTAGGATGAGCCTTTTTCTCTCCCCATCTGAAAAGCTAGAGCGCCCTGGAATCGGAAGACGCAGAAATTCTGATGGTCCCAATAGATTGCAAGATATCAGTACAACAGAGAAGAACAGTGTTTCAAAAAGAGAGGAATTAAAACATTTTAATCAAATAGATCAGCTCGTCCTTTTCCGGACAGCTCAGTCTCTTGGGTGATGAGTAATGAGGCTGTCAACCCTGAAGCTGATCTGATCGAAGCCATTTTGAACTGCTTTCAGTGTTGCCACACTGGAGCCGAGGGATAGGCAGGGGGGAATTGAGATTGAGGGGAATTGGTAGCCAAAACAACATATTTTCTCTTGGGAACCAAGGACATTCTCACACCTGGTCAGAGGAAGGCGGGGCAATGCTACCCAGTTGCCAAACCACACCGTGATTGGACCATGTGACTGATTGTTTGGAAAAAGTAGAAAAAACTTGTACTTTTCATTAGGTGAAAACCGCGGGAGGCTTTGGAGTTGGTTTTCCCCAGATATGCGCCAATATGATAATTCCATATAAAATATTCTTTGAGGAATCTACCTGCCTCAGAGTATTGCTTGCTATGGATTTATTATTTGGAACTCTGACATATAACCTTTGTAACTCTTTTCTTTGTCTATCTTTTTCAGCTGTAAGAACAACACCGAAGACCTTATTCCTTGCCCAAATCAACACAAGTACAAGCAAATGTGTGCGATCTTAATTAACGGTTCAGGGCCTTTCGCCGAATGTCACTGGCTCAATAACCCAGACTTGTATTATAAATCCTGTGTCTACGATTTATGCCAGTACGGGCTGGGCAATCGCATGCTCTGCATGGCCATTGAAGCTTATGATGAAATATGCACCATTACAGGGGTGAAAGCGATGGGCTGGCGGCAGGCAACAGGATGCAGTAAGCAAAATAAGAAGGGTGGTTTTCCATTAGGAAAATGTCTGTAGATGTATTTGAAAGTCAAGGTGCGACATCTGTATAGAACAGGGGTGTCCAAACTTGGGAACTTTAAGACTTGTGGACTTCAACTGCCAGAATTCCCCAGCCAGGCTGGCTGGGGAATTCTGGGAGTTGAAGTCCACAAGTCTTAAAGTTCCCAAGTTTGGACACCCCTGGTATAGAACCTCTGCCCTTGGAAATGATCGTTATCATGAATGACAGCAAGTGACCATATTTGATCATTCGATGGACTGTACGATATCAAACTATCGTACGAATAATTGTCAAGTTTGTACTACCCCGCTTTGTTTATTTATTGTCAGGCACAAGCCACTTGAACTAGTCTCAACCAGAAACTTTATATGAAGAAAGTTTGAATATGCGTTATTTTTGAATTAGTCTCAGCCAGAAACTTTATTGTTAGACACCTATGTTACAAGAATCTCACCAGACTGACTGTATTCCCCTGGGAACGGTCAGATAAGGTTTCAGGGATTCTGGGCTGAAGTCACCATGTCACTTTCTCCAGGGAAAAGACTGTAAACTCAAACCCCTCTTAACACCACCTTCCAGTCTAGCCGGAGATTGTACCCTATGTATGTTACAAAAATATGTTTTGGCTCATTGTTTTGCCCGATGGCTGATGCGTTCCCAAACCCATTTGATCTTATTTTTTTCAGGCATCACCTGTCCAGTTAACAAGTACTACGACTTTTGCGGCCCCGCTTGTCCTGCCACGTGTGCCAACCTCCAGGCCCCTGCCCTTTGCAAAAAACCTTGCGTCTCGGGCTGCGTCTGCAGGGAAGGCTACGTTCTGAATGCTGGCGTCTGCATACCTCTGAAACTCTGTGGCTGCACGCTGAATGGCCGCTATTACCAGCTGGGAGAACGAGTGATCCTGGGGGACGCTTGTAACCAAAGATGCATCTGCGTGCAAGCTGCTCAGCCAATGGAATGTCAGGAAGTAGCCTGCAAAGCTCAGGAAATGTGCAAAGTTGTGGATGATGTACGGGGTTGTTACCCAATGACATTTGGCCTGATGCATCTATACGGCCCTTCAAACTACGTCACTTTTGACGGTGTTTCCTTTAGTTTTCAAGGGGCCTGCAAATACACCCTCGTTTCCTACTGTGGCCCTCCAGGAAAGCTTCCCAGCTTCAACATCCAAGTATTAAATATGCATAAGGACTCTATCTTGGTATCCTGGATAAAACAGTTGGAACTTGAAATCTATGGGGAGAAAATAATTGTAGCAAAAGGGCAGCATGGCTTAATAAAGGTAAGAATATTGTAAATTCTAACTAGTTCCCATAGGGATAACTGTAGGATCTAAACAACTGCCTTATAAAGAGTTTATGCTAGCCCCTCAAAGTAGACCAGGTTAGGAAAACAAAGCTATGAAATCTAATACCTCTTTTAGTCAACATGGCTGTGGCATCTCTGCGCTGCATGCTTTCCGGATGGGAGTTAGAGGAAAGCGGTAGTTCACAGCTGCTAAATTGTACAAGAGGCTCTCTCTGTCCCAGGAAGAGCAGCAGCGGAGAGAAGCAGCTGCTGCCCCGGAGACCAAAGATGGAGCGGAGCAGGCCCTGAAAGGCTGCTCAGTCAACACTTGTCACGTGGCGGAAACCGCGCATACGTAGAAGCTGTGAGCGTGCGCATGTGCACACACCAGTGGTTGGGGCTGGGTGTCCACCTCGGGCATGTGTGTTGTGCATGCGTGCGCATGCATATGCACCCACTGCCCTGCGATGTTCCAGATGCCCTCCCGGAAGTCGTGCCGTACGCTGCGTGCGTGTGCACAAATGGCCTGGTTGGCTTAAAAGCAGGTAAGGAATGTGGGTGGCCCCACCAAAACAGTTCTGGTACAGTGGCCACTGCTCCCAGCTGCCACCAGTACGCCTGTACCGGGGTGTACCGGCCGGAACCCACCACTGGCATGCATTCACATTTTCGGCAAACCGGTTGTTAAGTGGGTTGAACCTCACCACTGCATTTATCCAAGAAGAAGGGTCCATTTGTCCATCTAATTTTCCATCCAGTGATACATCTATCTAGTCACTGGAAGACGGAAGGTGTATAGATTAATGAAATGAACCTATCTATGAATTTGATGAGGACATTTTTCCCCTGGCTTTGTCTTAGGTGAATGGCCTTCTAATGAATCTGCCCATTACCCTTGCGATGGGAAAACTCTATGCCTATTCTACTACTGCCTTCCTCACTATTGAGACCGATACGGGCCTCTCTGTTTCCTATGATTGGTCTCACCACGTGTCAGTTTCAGTTCCTGAAATTTACTCGGGGTCCCTCTGTGGCCTTGGCGGAGATTTCAACCAGAATCGCCACAATGACTTCAGGACTCCCAGAGGTTTGGTGGTTCAGGATCCAGAGACTTTTGGCAACAGCTGGAAAGATTCTGGCTCCCCATTCCACTGTGCAGCTGTCGGGCCTTTACCAAATTGCAGTGAAACGGAATTGGCCCAATACAGATCTCTGGCTTATTGTGGACTCATTCGTGATACGAATGGGCCATTTCAAGATTGTCATGATCAAACGGAGGCTCAGTATTATGCAGAGCATTGTGTGAAGATCCTATGCACAACACGGGGCAGCCGCAAGATTCTGTGTGAAGTGCTATCTACATATGCCCAGAGATGCCAAGCAAACCACATCAAGATTCAACCATGGGGAAAGATCACAGGGTGTGGTAAGTGATATTCAATAGAAAGACTGGTTTAAAAAAACAGAAATGAACATTTGTGCAGGTTTGCAGATGAAATATGGTGTCTGTTAGACATGACACTCCACTGTCAGAGAATCTCACTTCTCTTTCTGTAAAATAGTTTTTAAAGAAAAAGAAAGAAAGAGAGAGAGAGAGAGAGAAAGAAAGAAAGGATGAATGGATGGATGACTATATCTGTTTGTGTGTGAATCAGACCTTCACTCCTGTCAATCTACACTGGAAACAATTAATGAACAAGCAAAACAGGAAGTGTGTAACAACATCACATAACAACAACTGTGTGTTTTAAATAAAAATCCTTTTTGTGAATGAAAGCAAATATATGTGTCCCAGGATAATGTTGCAAGATCCAATCTGGGTATCAACTCTGAAGCGAACCTGGATGAAGCCATCTTTTGCTGCCTCATAGTTGTCACGAAGCTTGAGAGGGGGAAGGGAAGGAGGAAAATAGATAGACTGGGTAACGGTCAAAACGAAAAGTTTTCCTGTGGGAACCAAGGTCATCTCAACAGGTGGCAGTTGAAGGGGGAGAGGAATGACCACGTAGCCGGCCAGCTACTTTCATTGGACACTGTGAGTGGTGACATCTAGGAGGGGGAAACTTTTACTCTTTTAATTAGGGGGAAACCGCAGGAACTTTTAGAGTTGGTTTTCCACCAGCTGTGCTGATATAATGTAGCCAATAAACATGTTCTTTGAGGAATCTATTTGCCTCAGAGTTTTGCTTTTCGCGGACACATTACTCGGCATGCTGACATTGAGTCAGTCACCAGGACCAGACATTTAATCTTCCAAACTTTTGGACTTGTGTTCGGGTCTGAAAACACACCAATCAACCAATAGGAAGGTACCACATAAATACGATGCATAGAATAGGCCAAAGCACATATTCCAGTAGAGAGAAGTTCCCTGAAGAGGGGCTCCAGCACAATTCAAAAGCTCAGAAGACCAAACCTCTGGTCTCAGTGACCGACGCAGATTGGATCTTGCAAAAATAATTTTCATTACTCTTCCTACTCCTTTGTCCCCGTGATATTAATTCCAGAATCTGTCTTTGGCATTAAAACAAACCATTCGATCTTTTGCGTTTAGAGTTGACATGCCCGGAGAACAGCCGTTACGTCTCTTGTGGCTCTCCCTGCCCAGCCTCTTGCACCCAACCCTCTGGACCTCCAAACTGTTTGCAGAACACGTGCGTAGAAGGATGCCAGTGTGAAGCGGGGTTTGTGCTGAGTGGCACGGGCTGCGTGCCGTGGGAATGGTGTGGCTGCATCCACAACGGGCGGTATTACTTGAAAGGGGAAACCTTCTTCCTGGAAGGAGAAAACTGTAAAAAGAAGTATCGGTGTGATGGCTCCATCTCTGCCATTGAAGCTGAGGGGTCCTTCTGCAGCCTGGAACAATTCTGTGGCACTCAGAAGGGAGTGTATGGTTGCCACACGTTGGCTGATGGCACATGTCAAATTTCTGGATTTCTTCACTACACCACCTTTGACGGACAACTGTACAGCTTCCAAGGCACCTCTATGTACGTCTTGGTGGAACTGTGCCCAATGTCCAAGAGTTTACCCTCTTTCAGAGTTGAAGTGAAGAATGAGAAGACACCTAACAGGCTTTTCCCTGAGATATCAATGGTACTGGTTCTAGTGAACAACACCCAGATATATCTGCAGAGAGGGCACCACGGGAGGGCCTTGGTAAGGACCATTTTACCTATTTGTGATCGGAAAGGATGGGGTAGTTTCAAGCATGTTTTTCATTTATTGTTGTATTCCAAGCGAACACATACTTTAAAAACAAGAGTGTTAAAAACATCCTCCTTTAGCCTCTGAGAGGGTAATCCAAGGACCACAGGATTTATTACTTTATAAGTCTGAGGTTTGAGCTTTAATTTTAGAGGAGAAATATCTGTTTTATTTCCAGCTTTGGAGGGCTATTATTCGCAATACGGGAAACTCTGATATTGAGAAAGCAAGCAAAAAAAAAAGATCTATTATGAATGAGGTTGAGGGCCACTAGGAGAGGCTGTGAATCCTAAGTCTACAGAGTCTCCAATATGCCACCATATTTGGAACATGTTTAGAATAGTAGATCTTTAAATTGTAAATAATCTTAAAGGAGATATGCAAAAAGGTCTCTGAATCTTCATCCCTGAATCTATCTTTATCTATAAATGCTCCCTAATCAATGTTAGGATCTCCTCCTCCTCCTCTCTTTCTCTCTTACACACACACACACACACACACACACACACACACACACACACACACACACAAATACATGTCAGGGTTAGCCTCTGCACCTCCTGATGCCTTTACACAATATGAGGGGTATCTAAATTCCTTCTTTCTAAACTCCTTTAGTGTCTCATAGAGTCAGTTTCCTAGCAATATCTGATCACTATTTTTGATCACCAGAAATTACAGGGAATTAAAATAGTGGCTATGTACAATTGACTGGGATCATACAGTTCTGAGTCAGAAAAAAAAAGTTAAGTATCCAGAGTAGGCATCATCAGATGTTGGCATGAATAATTCAGTTGCAAAGGCTTGAGTTCTTTAGAGTCATATTTCCTGCAAGTTAATAGCGATTAGGGTGTGTTCACCATGAAGAAAAGGAAGGTGTCATCATTGGCAAATGGCAATTGAGAAAAAGATGAATTGTAATAGCAATAGCACTTAGACTTATATACCGCTTTATAGTTCTTTACTGCCCTCTCTAAGCAGTTTACAGAGTCAGCATGTTGTCCCCAATGATCTGGGTCCTCATTTTATCGACCCTGGAAAGATGGAAGGCTGAGTCAACCTTGAGCCGGTCAGGATCGAACTCCTGAGAGTGGGTAGAGTTATCTTGCAATACCACATTCCAATCACTTTGCCATCTTTCTTCTTCTTCTTCTTCTTCTTCATATAGATCAATGGTATAGCTCTGCACCTTCCTGTCCATTTGAAAGCCCAGAAGATTGCCATTTATCAACATGGATTTTATGTTGTTTTAACAACTGACTTTGGTTTAACCGTGAGCTATGACCTGGCACACAGCCTCGTTGTAACCCTTTCTTCTAAATACCAAGGGCAAGTATGCGGGATGTGTGGGAATTTCAAGAGAGCCAACGATGGCGATTCTAGCATGCAAATCAGCTCCGTCGCAAAACACCCCTTGAACCTTGCCAGATTCTGGAGTTCATCAGCGATCACAGGTAGCTTCGTGCCTCCTAGATTTGTTAAGGAACATCTCATCCGGTCTAAATCCCTGTGCTGGATCATCCAGAATGCCGATGGGCCGTTTGCTTCCTGCCATTCACTGGCCAATCCCGAACCCTATTTCACAAATTGCATTTTGGAAGTTTATGCGTCCCCTGGGGATGCGAAGGTCTTGTGCCTTTCCATTCAGATGTATGTAGCAGCCTGCCAGAGAGCCAATGCCACCCTCAGGCCTTGGAGAATTGGATCGTTTTGTGGTGAGTCAATTAGCAAAGTCCAATATATTTTATGAACACTTCTAGGACATTATCTAATGTTTGATTTATGAATAGGTGTGCGCGTATAATACATTTTACCCAGGGGTGGGTTCCTGCCAGTTCTAACCTCTTCTATAGAAGAGGTTCCACAAATCTACAGTGCCGTTTAGAACCCGGTTCCAGCTCCCTCCCCCCGCCCGTCCACACATGATCCAGATGAAGAGCGAGAGGAGGAATTCTGGGAGTTGAAGTCCACAAGTCTTAAAGCTGTCAAGTTTGAACACCCCTGGGTTTTTTTCTAAAGGGTTAGGGGTGCAAGGGTCTTGTAACTTGACAGCTTTAAGACTTGCGTGCTTCAAATGCCAGAATTTTTGAGCCAACATTTTGGTTGCTAAGCAAGTGCGTTTTTAAGTGAGTTTCACCACATTTTACAAGTTGGCCATGCCCACCCGGTCATATGGCTGGCAAGCCACTCCCACCCGGTCACATGCCTGGCAAGCCACTCCCACAAAGCACGCCACATCTACAGAAGAGGTTCTAAAAATTTTGAAACCCACCACTGCATTTACCTAACTTTAAGGTTAAAGAAAAGTCAAGCAAATGCATTCCCATAACATCATAGGTGGTATTCAGCCGGTTTGGACCGGTTCGTCTGAACTGGTAGCAGAAATCGCAGGTAGCCCCCCCCCCCCCCCCCGGCTCTATGCCATCCTATTTAGGCACATTTTTGAGGGCGGGTGCATGCATGGAAGGCTAAGCGCCTGTGTGCAAGGGACATGCATGTGAAGGGAGCATGCACATGCACGGCAAACCAGTGGTATCAAAATTTAAAACCCACAACTGCATATCATGCTAAATTTGGTTATTGCAAATGTTGGCTAGTTTATTAGTGTGTTATGCGAAGCCAGCCTGTATCGTTTGTTTATGGTTCAAGATAATGTGTGAACCCAGAAAATGGATTAATTAAAATAATACATGTTTAAAAACAATACAGTTAATCAGCAATTTCCCTGGGAGCTTTGGAAATCAAATCCATAGCTTTGGTGTGGGGTGCTGGCATTTTTGAAGGCTCTAGTTTGAAGCTTTCTTTTATGATGTCCAAGGGAAGAGAATGACTGGTTGATTGGATGAAGGGAATATTTTGGAAAAAAACTTACTCCCGAGCAGACTTGGAAATACTATAACATTTTGCTGTAACCTTGATCATTTTTACATATTTAACATGAGTTATCTGGAATGTTTTCCAGAAAAGAACGGTATTAGATTTATGGCTTTTTCGTACGCAAAGGAAGAGCTAAATAAAGGCCACTATCAGGCCTGCGGTCATATTCCTTTTAGGATCTTTGGCCTGCCACACACACTCTCTCTTATTTTACGATGCTGTTTCATTAGTGGGGAATTGGGAGAGGGAATAGTAAGGAGTAGAATGCGTTGTCAAAATAAAACATTCCTTTCTAGAAGCCCAAGGTCATTCATTGTCTCCGCACCTCTGCATCTGACCAGAATTAGATGGATGGAAATGCCAGCGTGGCAGAGGAAGATTAGACCGTGTGATGGACTTGTGGCTGTGGGGACAAGATCATGAACTTTCAACTGGGTGGAAACCCAGGAAGCTTTCAGATTTGGGTTTTCCACAGATGTACCAATATGTCTGTCTTATTAAATTGGAACTTTGATGAAAGTTATCTTGCCTTGAACTCTGATTTAATTCTGGATGATATTTGGAACGCGGACAGCCACATTATATTGTTGTTTAAAATAAAACCCACAAAAATGCATCAAACAGCAAATTACCCCTGGTTTTGAAAGACTGTCTTCTCATGGATAGCATCACCAGCAAAATTACTGATTCCTCCCCTCCCCTTCTCTCTTTAAAGATCCAGATTGCCCAGCCAACAGCCATTATGAACTTTGCCAGCCACCCTGCCAGGGTTTTTGTGCTGGTGCCACATTTACACATCTCTGCAACCCCCTGTGCGCTGAAGGATGTGTCTGTGATGCAGGATACTTATGGAGTGGGAACAAGTGCATTCGGCCCGAGCAGTGTGGCTGCGAACACAATGGCCGTTATTACAATGTAAGTCAAGTTCTCCTTTTGAACCAAAGGTCAGTGTGGTGAAATGGGGGAAGGTTAAGAGACCCAGATACTACAGGCAGTTCTTGTCTTATGACCACAACTTCTGTTGCTAAGCAAGACAGTTGTTTTAAGACCTTTCTTGCCACAGTTGTTAAGTGAAGTCACACGGTTGCTAAGTGAACCTGGCTTCCCCATTGACTCTGCTTGTCAGATGGGTGCAAGAAGTGATTACAGGACTCCAGGACACTGCAACTGTCATAAATACATATGTAATACATATTATATGCCAGTTGCCAAGCACACGAATTTTGATCATGAAACCATAGGGATATTGCCAGGGGTGGGCTGCTGGGGGTTCGCAGGGGCTCAGGAGAACCTCTAGCTAAGATTCTGTGCAGTGCGGAGAACTCCCAAATCCCACTCCTGACTGGCCCCACCCACCCTGCCCCTCCCCTCCCCAGAGTCCCCAGGTGGCCAGTTTTGGATGCAGGGCTCGGGGAGGCTCGGGGAAGGCAAAAATCGGGCCTACCAGAAGTTCGGGGAGGCTGGAAATGAGTCAGTTTCCGGCCACCAGAGGGCCTCCGGAGCCTGGGGTTGTTTTCGTCCTCCCGGAGGCTCGAGGAAAGCCTCTGGAGCCCGTGGAGGGCAACCCCCCTGCCGTGGGGTAGGAGACCGACTAGGCCATGCCCATCATGGCTACACCCATCCAACAACTGGGCAGCGAACCCCTTGCTAAAAAAAATTGAAGCCCACCCATGGCTATTGCAATGGTTGTAAGTATGATAAATGGTCCTAGGTCATGTTTTTCAGTGCCATTGTAACTTTAAATGGTCAATAAATGAATGGTTGTAAGTGGAGAACTACCTGTAGTCCACTTCAACAGTTGGAGACTTTGGACCCGTCATTCTCTCTCCACCCAAAGCCAGTGTGGTTTAGTGGGGAAGGTGCTGGAATAGAAGACACAGGTTCTTGTCCCGTCAGCCTTAAAAGTTTGGTGATTGATTTAAACCAATGCTTTCTCTTTCAGCCCAGCCTGCCTCACAGGATGGCTGTTATAGCAATAGCACTTAGACTTATATACCGCTTCACAGTGCTTTACAGCCCTCGCTAAGCGGTTTACAGAGTCAGCCTCTTGCTCCCAACAATCTGAGTCCTCATTTTACCCACCTCAGAAAGATGGAAGGCTGAGTCAACCTGGAGCCTGGTGAGACTCAAACCGCCAAACCTCAGGCAGTCAGCAGAAGTAGCCTACAGTACTGTACTCTAACCACTGCGCCACCAGAGCTGATAGAGATAAAACAAAGGGAAAGTTATAGAGATAAAATTACAGAGTTATATCTTAAGTACTTAAATCTCAGGGGATCTGAAATGGTTCCCAAGAAAGAGATCCCAAACTTCTCACGGTTTTTTTTCAAATTAGGAAACATGAGCAGCTACCGATGGTGATGAAAAGAGGTACTGTATAGCCCAAAACAAGAGCAGAGTCAGGGGCAGCATTCTAAGATCAAACGTATAAAAAAGAATAAATCTAGTCAGGTAGATTAAACAAAGCCTATTGTCAGCATTCCAAATATCATCCAAAATTAAATCAGAGTCCAAGGCAGAACTTTCCTCAAACTTCCAATTTATTAAGAGAGACATGTTGGCACATCTGTGGAAAACCCGAATCTGAAAACTTCCTGGAGTTCCACCCAGTTGAACGTTCATGATCTTGCCCCACACCCACAAGTCCTTCCCATGGTCCAATCTTCCACTGCCATGCTGGCATTTCCACCCATCCACTTCTGGTCAGGTGCAGAGGTGCAGAGACAAAGAATGACCTTGAGCTTCTAGAAAGGAATGTTTTATTTTGACAACATTCTACTCCTTACTATTCCCCCTCCCAATTCCCCACTAATGAAACAGCATAGTAAAATAAGAGAGAGTGTGGTAGGCCAAAGATCTTAAAAGGAACGTGACTGCAGGCCTGACACCTATTTTGCAAAGGTAGGGAACTGATCTGAATAAGATGGGCAGATTGGGGCATCGTGTTCAAGTCTTGTCTTGATTAATTCATTGCTGATTTACTCCTCAGGTTGGAGACCTTCTCTGGCTTTCTGATTGCACAAAAAGGTGCAGCTGTGAGAATTCGTCAGCCTTCCACTGCGTCCCAGCCAGTTGCAATCCTGGCCAGCAATGTGCAATTCAGGATGGAAAGCTGGGCTGTAAGAATCAGCTGACCACTTGCACAATTTCTGGAGACCCTCACTACTTCACATTTGATGGGGCCGTAGCCCATTTCCAGGGAAGTTGTGCTTATGAGATCTCAAAGACATCCAACTCCTCCTTGGATTTCTCCTTCCGGGTTGTGGCTACTAATAAGAATTTCCGGAATCCCCGAGTATCTTTTATTTACCGAGTGGACATTTGGCTTAGCTTCAAACAGTTCCACTCTCATGTTGTTTTGGAACGAGGAAAAGCCGTGAAGGTGAGGACAAGTTCTTGATCCATATAACAAAAAGTGGCATTGGGGGGGGGGGTAGGGAAGCGTACAATAAACCAACATAATCAATGGCTCTTTGGAAAATATGAGATGATGATGTTGAGAATGATGTTGAGAAAGGTTTTAAGGAATAATATTTAGTTTGGGAATATCAGATAAGACCTGGCAGGTTGTGAGTATATATGAGCAAAGCTATGTTATTTCTTGAGATGATAGGATACTAGATTTTAACTGAATCTTATCAGGCATTTTTAGTGATAAAAGAAGGTTGACAATGAAATTATCTAATGGGATGTTGACCTCAACTTTGTTGAAAGTCTTCAAGAAGAAGCTGAAATCCTATTTGTTGGGATGTTGTACTTTTCTATATCTAACTGTGTAGGGAAGAGCACATATAGGTCCCTCCAATTCTTACCTGCTATGATTCTGCATCAGTCAAAAATTTCAATGCAAAAAAACCCAAATAAATTAGTTAACCAACTGTAGTGACTTTGTCCACTGTGATGGAAGAATGTAAAGGATAAAGAAATCTATCAGTCTGATGTTAGAATGGGTAGTTTTCCCAAGAACAAGACGTACTTGATTTGGGATTGAATCTGAGCTTTTCAAAGCATGTTCTCATAATATTGAGATACAGGAAATGTGAGAGTCAGTTCTATATATCCAGTTCTTAACTCTAATTTGACCTCTAATTATTATGCCTAGTTAATCTATTATTATCCTTATCTTTTCTTCAAGAGAGCTCAAAACAACTTCAGAGGGCTTCTTTCCCAGGTCACCAGAAGAATTAAATGTGTCCCACTACAGACTATCCCCTGTTGCTTCTGCTGAATCTCCTGCAGAATTCAGCAGGTTCTGACTGGTTCTGGAGAACTGGTAGTGGAAATTTTGAGTAGTTCAGAGAACCAGCAAATACCACCTCTGGCTGGCCCCAGAGTGGTGGGGGAATGGGGATTTTGCAGGATCATTCCCCTGCCACGCCCATCAAGTCACGCCCACAGAACCGATAGTAAAAAAAATTGAATTTCACCACTGCCAGGGTCTATTCTCACCCTGTGTCTTCAAATTCATATGAATTGGTCTTTTGCCCTCAGTCTTTCCCAGCATTAGACTCTTCTCCAGTGAGTCCTTCCTTCTCATTAGGTGGCCAAAGTATTTGAGTTTCAGGATCTGGCCTTCTAAAGAGCAGTCAGGGTTGACCTTCTCTAGGACTGACCGGTTTGATCACCTTGCAGTCTAAGGGACTCGCAGGAGTCTTCTCCAGCACCAGAGTTCAAAGGCCTCCATTCTTTGGTGTTCAGCCTTTCTTATGGTCCAACCTTCACAGCCATACATTGCAACTGGGAAAACCATAGCCTTGACGATACATACTTTTGTTGACAGGGTGATGTCTCTGCTTTTTTATTACAATTGACTACTTAAACCTAATTTGGAGTTCCACTATATTTTTAGGTTGATGGGAGACCAGTTGCGTTGCCAGCAAAACTAGAGCACTTAGCCAACATCACTAAAAGAAGCCAGATGGTAACCGTAAGAACCCATCCCAGTTTGGAGGTCCAGTACAATGGCCGCCATGCTTTGTTTGTTCGTGTGGGTCCTGAATATTGGGGGAAGCTGAGTGGGATGTGCGGGAATTTCAACGGCTATCGTGAGGATGACAAAGTCTTGCCTGATGGGAAAAATGCTAAAAATGATGCTGAATTTGGAAATGCTTGGATGTCCGACATCAGTCCCCCAAAGTAAGTAGATTTATAATTGACTAGTTGATAACCCGGTGTTGCCCGGGTATTTATTTATAGGGGGGAAATGTCCAGACCAAACGTAATTTCTAATGTTGGATTATCCCCCTTATCACAGGGAGCCTCCTTGTGGAGTTCTGTGAAGCCGTTACCATGGCAACTCCACTGTGCTGTACAGTAGAAGCCAGTACGGCAGTATGGCACAACAAGCTGTATCTTAACAGAACACCCCCCCACTCCCAAGAGGTGTTAGGGATGTCTTACCCACACAGTACTTTTCTCCAGAGAGTAAGTCATCTGTGTACCAAGTTTGGTTGAAATTGCTTGAGGCATTCCAGAGTTATGCTGGAACACACACACACACACACACACACACACACACACACACACACCTTTATCCTTTATGTTTATTGTCAACCCTGGAGCCATCTTTGAGTGTCTTCAGGGCTGCCACAGTGAGGCTGACTGGAGCTGTGGGAAACGGAGGTGGGAGTAGAGGTAGCTGAGGGGAATATGTAGCCAAAATAACATTCTTTCTTCTAGGAACCAAGGACACTCTCACCAGCACCTGGAAGGGTGTGGATGGGAGGCATCTGGGATAGGAAGAGGGACCTGATTGGAGCATGTAAAGTGGGGAAGAACTTTGGATTTTGAACTGGGTGGGGAAAACCCAGGAGGACTTCAGGTTTTCACCAGCGTTGCCAAATATGACAATCTATTGTCGGGGTTCCAAATAGCATCCAAAAGTAAATCAGAGTCCAAGGCAAAGTATTGCTCAAAGTTCCAATTTATTAAGAGAGCCACGTTGGCACATCTGGGAAAACCCGAATCTGAAAGCTTCCCGGTTTTCCCCACCCAGTTCAAGATCTTGCCCCCATACCCACAAGTCCATCACATGGTCCAATCTTCCACTGCCATGCTGGCAGTTCTACCCATCCAGTTCCGGTCAGGTGCAGAGGTGCAAAGACAAAGAATGACCTTGGTTTTCTAGAAAGAATTTTGTTATGGCTACCTAGCATCTCGCTCTTGCAATCCCACCTCCCATTTCCCCACAATAGAAAATGCACAGTCGAATAATGGAAAGTATGGCAGGCCAAAGATCCCAAAGAAAAGATGGCTGCAGGTCTGACATCTATACTTTGAGGAGCCCTGCCTTGGAGTTTTAATTTCCCATGGGCTGTTACTTGGAACCCTGACATTTATTTAGTTTTTAAAAAAATAATTTTATGATTCTTTTTGCAAAAATAACATGAGACATGCAAACTTCATCCATGCACCTACAAGTTGCAAGTTTGAAGAAGTATTGATTTAAGCAAAGATGCATTTAAAAAAAAAGATATTCTCTATGAAAGAGCTGATGCCATGCCATTAACGCCCGATATAATGTCTGTTACATAACATAATGAGCTTTGTCTTGCCTTTCAGATGCACTAATGACACGGGCGCCCTTGCACCCTGCACAAATCACCTAGAATTGGAGCAAAAGTGTGCAATCCTCACACATCAACCTGGGCCTTTCTCAGAGTGCCACTGGCACGAGGAACCTGGTCCGTATTACAATGCCTGCACTTTTGATCTTTGCCAGTACGGACAAGGCCACGACATGCTGTGTGCGGCTATAGAAACCTATGAGGAGATGTGCCAGAGTCTTGGGGTGCAGGTGCTCAGCTGGAGGGAAGAACTGGGATGTGGTGAGCAAGGCGCCTTTTTCCTTTGGGTCCCTCAAAATGTCCTGCTATGAAAATGTGCAAGTTTTGAAGTATGAAGAGTTTCAGAGATGAATGCTGGGCTGTCTTGTGTTTCCTTTGGAGGTGAATAGGAAATAGAGGTATTCTTCAGTGGTAGGTTCCGGATCCTGTTGCAAGTGGTACGGTGCAGGGATTCACTTAACAATGGTGGCAAGAAGGGTCATAAATTGGGGCAAAATTCACTTAACAACTGTCTGACTTAGCAACAAATTTTGGGCTCAGTTGTGGATGTAAGTCAAAGACTACCTGTAACTATGAATTGTTTGATTAATATCCATGTTCAGCTTTCTACTAAGCATAGTTCCAGTTAAAGGTACATATGTACTAGTCATTCCCAACTCTAGGGGGCAGTGCTCATATCTGTTTCAAAGCCGAAGACCAAGCGCTGTCCGAAGACGTCTCCATAGTCATCTGGCTGGCATGACTAAACGCCAAAGACGCACAGAACGCTGTTACCTTCCCACCAAAGGTGGTTCCTATTTTTCTACTTGCATTTTTACATGCTTTGAAACTGCTAAGTTGGCAGAAGCTGCTCACTCCATTATGTCGCACCAGGGATTCGAACCGCTGAACTGCCAACCTTTTGACCGACAAGCTCAGCAACTGAGCCACCACATCCCTTAGTTCCAGCTATGGATATATTTATTTACAAATATCCAGAATGAGCAGGGATGGATGGGCACATCCCCAATTCATGGTTTGGTTTTCCACATCAAAGATTTACAGAGCCCCGTTTTAACCGTTTGTTCTCTTTTTCTCTTAGCTATTACCTGCCCACCCAATGCTTACTACGATTTCTGTGGCACAGCCTGCCCGCTCACTTGTGCCAACCATACTGCTCTCATCAAATGCTCCATAATGTGCGTCGCGGGATGCACCTGTCTGGAGGGTCACGTCCTGAATGAAGGCGCATGCATTCCCCTGGGACAGTGCGGCTGCCAGCACAACGGCCGTGACTATCAGCTGGGAGAAGAGATGGCCCTGCCAGACACCTGCAGCAAAAGGTGTTCTTGCAAACAACCTGGCCGCCCTTTGGAGTGCCAGGAGCTTACCTGTGGGCCTCGGGAGATATGCAAAACCGTGAGTGGTATTTGGGACTGTTATCCTGTGTCGTACGGGACTATGTGGGTATTTGGCTACTTTCACGTTATCACATTCAGTGGGGCAGCCTTGAGTTATCAAGGAGCATGTACATACATCCTCACCCAATATTGTGGCCCTCCCGGAAAGCTACCTGCATTCACCATCCGCATAGTAAATGGGCAGAGATACTCCATTGCAGCATCTTGGACTAGGCAACTTACGCTGGATGTCTACGGGGAACACATCGCTGTAAAAGAAGGACAGGAAGGCAAAGTGCAGGTAAGAGAAGCTTTCTGCAAACTCCCGGTAGCAGAAGCCAAGAGCACTTAGACTTATATACCGCTTTACAGTGATTTACAGCCCTCCCTAAGCAGTTTACAGAGTCAGCCTATTGCCCCCAACAATTTGGGTCCTCATTTTACCCACCTCGGAAGGATGGAAGACTGAGTCTTCCTTCAGCTGGTGAGAATTGAACTGCCACACTGCAGGCAGTTGGCAGTCAGCAGAAGTAGCCTGCAGTACTGCATTCTAACCACTGCGCCACCATGGCTGAGTACAGGGGAGGGTTCCTGCCAGCATTACTACTGTTTTGGGGTGTAAAAAGTCCTCATTATATTATTTTCACATACATAAAAGGAAAATGTCTAATGTCATCTCTTCTCCTCTTTTGTGCTTGATTTCCTATCCATTTTTAAAATATTAATCCAATTCACAACAATAGTATTAGTAATCTCAATCAGATTTATCCTCATATTGTTCAAACATACATAAACAAAAATGGCCTAACTCCTCATCTTTGTCTCCAACTTCATCTGTATCTGTCTTGTTCAATCTAAACATTTCTCTATTTTATACGAACAAATTTGACTAGATATCATTTATATCAAGGTCAATGGTCTATGGATGAATCTGCCTGTTGTCCTGGCTTCTGGGAAGCTCCATGCCTATTACAGTGGATCGTCCGTCATCGTTCAAACTGAGTTTGGTCTCTCCATCTCCTACAACTGGTCTTCCTATGTGTCCGTTTCTGTTCCTGAGACTTATTCTGGTTTCCTCTGTGGTCTGGGTGGAGATTTCATTGAGGACCATCATCAGGACTTCAGGACTCCCAATGGTTCTATAGTTCACGATAGAAACATTTTGGGCAGCAATTGGAAGAAAACTGATTCCCCTTCCTTTTGCGCAGTGGTGGACGTTTCAGCCATCTGCAATGAAACTCAACTAGCCCTCTTCAGATCGCAGAATTACTGTGGAGTGATCAGCGATAGAGATGGGCCGTTTAAAGAATGTGGCAACCGTATGGGTTTTCAAAAGCACGTTGAAAACTGTGTCATGGACCTTTGCACACATCAGGGGGCTCGTAAGACACTGTGTGAAGCTCTCCAAAGCTATGCTTGGCAATGTCAGTTTCATGGCATCAATATTCAGCCTTGGAGAGAAATGACGGAGTGCGGTAAGGGAATGTAATTGAGTTGAATATAACTGAATTTACGGAATATAATTTCAACTGTTCTTGTTTTCTTTCTTTTTTTATAAGTTTTTTTTATTTTCATACAAATAACCACATGTATACCATTGCAAACACTATTATGTATTATTCAATATTATATCAATTCCTCTTACCATCAATCCCCAACAACTATCATTTGCTCTTCTGCTTTCCATACACCATATTTATACCCTAGACCCCTTTCCCTATCTCCTCCTCCCTAACTCATTTCTTCCCTCTATCATCCTTCTCTACTTCCCCTCCCTCCCTCCTTCTCCTCTCTCCTCTTTCCACTCCTTCTTTCTCTCCTCCTCTTTTCCCGCTTCTACCCTCTCTCCTAACCCCACTCTTCCTCCTCTTACCTCCCTTCTCTCCTCCACTCTCTTCGTCTCACTTGCATGGTGTATTTCAGTGCCTGAGCAGCCTCCATTTAATGTTGATGGTGTTAGTAATTTCATTTCAAAGAACTGTTCTTGTTTTCTTGTTAGGCAGCCTGCATACTGTTACTCTGAATCAGGGGTGTCAAACTCGATTCCATTCAGGGCTGCATCAGGGTTGTGTTTGACCTTGGGAGGAGGGGCATGGCCGGGGGGGGCGTGACTACCATGACATCACTTATGCCAGAGGGGAGCTCGGTCAGTGAAAACAGGCTCCTGAGCTCCATTTTCGGTTGGGACAGCTTCCTGCAACCCTCTGCCAGTGAAAATGGAGCTGGGAGGGGGGCACGTGCGACCCTCACGAGCTCCGTTTTTGGATTGGTCATTTGGTATTTCCAGGGCAGCTCCACAGGCCAGATCTAAGCACCCCGTTGGCCAGATCCAGCCCCTGGGCCTTGAGTTTGACACCTCTGCTCTACCTCCTGTACTGGTAATGCCTTATCTTTGGCCAACGACAAGGGGCTCCCCTTGAGATGCACCCGGGGGACACCCGGGGACTACAGTTGGTCCAGAATGCGGCCGCGCGGGCAATTATGGGGAGTACGAGGTACTCCCATGTAACACCTCTCCTGCGCGAGCTGCATTGGCTCCCTGTGGTCTACCGGGTGCGTTTCAAGGTGCTGATTACCATCTTTAAAGTGCTCCATGGCACAGGACCTAGTTACCTGCGGGATCGCATCCTGCCCCATACATCCCTGCGACCAATTCACTCTCACAGAGAGGGACTCTTCCAGGTGCCGTCCACTAAGCAGTGCCAGAGGGCGGCGCCCAGGAGTAGGGCCTTCTCTGTGATGGGCCCAACCCTCTGGAATGACCTCCCCCCGACATTAGGACAACTACCAATCTCCGCTCCTTCCGTAAGAAACTCAAGACCCACCTGTTCCAATTAGCCGGCCTGGCTTAACTAGAACTCTACTCTCTAATCCCCCTGGCAATTTTAAATTGTAAATTTTAATTTTAGGGTATTTTAATTGTTTTTAACGTTATTGTTACTGCTTTTTTAACACTGTGGCTATTATTATTATTTATGAACTGTAAAAGTTTTTTATGTATACCTCCTCCATGCCATATGTTTGTATATTTGATTGTACGCCGCCCCGAGTCCCTTTGTGGAGAGGGAGCGACTTATACATTGAATTAATAATAATAATAATAATAATAATAATAATAATAATAATAATAATAATAATAATAATAATAATAATAATAATAATAATAATAGCTTCATTCTGGCAATCTAAAGTTTGATCCAGACACAGAAGAAGGAGAAATTGCTCCACATGCACATCTTTAATCTGCACGTGAATTCAACCTTTGGAAGACCAGAGGTTCTCTCCATATGCGTTAAATCTATCTTATTTTCTTTTGCATAAATAATTTTCTGGCTCATTTCTTTGGGATTGGATTAAATGGCACGGCTATGTCTTTCAGAGTTGACCTGCCCACCAAATAGTTATTACGAGCTTTGTGGCTCCCCCTGCCCTGCCTCTTGCACCCAACCTGCTGGGCCTCCAAGCTGCTTCCGGAGCACGTGCGTAGAAGGATGCCAGTGTGAAGCAGGGTTTGTGCTGAGTGGCATTGATTGCGTGCCGTGGGAACAGTGCGGCTGCAGCTACAACGAACGGTATTATTTGAAAGGGGAAACGTTCTTCCTGGAAGCAGAAAGTTGTCAAAAAAAGTATCACTGTGATGGCGCCATCTCTGCCATTGAAGCCGATGGGTCCTTCTGCGGCCCGGAACAATTCTGTGGTACTCGGAAGGGAGTATTTGGCTGCCACACCTTGCCAGATGGCATCTGTCGAGTTTCTAAGTTTCTCCACTATACCACCTTTGACGGGCAGCAATATAACTTCCAAGGTATCTCCACGTACGTCTTGGTGGAACTGTGCCCGATGTCCAAGCCTTCACCTTCTTTCAGGGTTGAGGTGAAGAACGAGAAGCTGCCCAACAGCCCTTTATCTCTGCTATCCAAGGTTATTGTATCAGTGAACGATACTCAGATATACCTGCAGAGGGAAGATCGAGGAACAGTCAAGGTAAGTAAAGTAAGGTCAACACCTATTCTAGGGGATTTGCTTTGTTCTTTGTCAAATGAGCCAGTGGACATTTTGACTGGTGAGGATAAACTCAAGTCTTTCTTAGCCTGATGTTCTTCAGATGATATGAGCAGGGGTGGAATTGAAAAATGTTAGCAACTGGTTCTCTGGGTGGGTGTGGCCTTAGTGGGCATGGCCTATTCAGCCTCCTGCACCATGGTGGCAGGGGGGGAAAGGTGTTTTCACTTTCCCCAGGCTCCAGAGTCTTTCTTCAAGTCTCCAGGAGGGCAAAAACTTCCTCCACTAGGATCCGGAGGTCCTGTGGAGGCTGGAAAGAGGCCTGTTTCCAGACTTCTGAGAGGCCCATTTTTCACCCTCCCTAGGCTTCGAAGGATTTCTTTGAGGCTCCGGGAGGGTGAAAATGTCCTCCCTCAGGCTTTGGAGGCCCTCTGGAGACCAAAAACAGGCCCGTTTTTGGACTTACAGTATTTTTGGTAGGCCCATTGTTTGCTCTCTCCAGGTCCCGGAGGCTTTCCTCGAGCTTCCGGGAGGGCAAAAACGGCCTCGCCCAGGCTCCGGAAGCCCTCCGGGCCTGTTTCCGGACTTCTGGGAGGCCCGTTTTTCACCCTTCCAGAGTCTCCACACAGGCCCTATACTTACCTGGCATGATGAATGGGTTGCGTGGAGACTCCTGGGAGGGGAGGGGCCAGTCCTTGTAACTACTGGTTCGGCAAACTGGATGTAAAATTAACATCCAGTTTGCCCGAACCGGTGCGAACCAGCCAAATCCCACCCCTGGATATGAGACTGTATCAGTGTATAAGAAATTATGTGCTGGAATAGCCATAACAACAAGTCAGCCAATGGGAAGTGTTTGGTGACTAAGAGACAGGATCTGTTGTGAGCCATGTGAGACAGCTCGGAGCCTGGGCATGGCTTAGCTTAACTGTCCTGTGCATTAATAAGAGTTCATTTGTTCTTTCAAGACTGCACTGCTTCTGGTTCAGTTTCTGGTTCTGGCTTCTAACTTCTTGTCTTTGTACTTGCTACCATGCTGCAAAAGCTGCATGGGTATTGTATACATGCATCATGCTTTATATTATTGTGTATAACAAGTTTCTTCTATAAATGAATTCTGCTGAATGATTTGCTCATGTGCTGGATGAAAGCTGCAAACTCTAGCAGACTACAGGTTGGAGATGCTAAGAATTGCAATTCCAGTGCAGTGGAACATCAGGCTTCAGATGCAACACACGTGTTGTTTCTCTTCAACAATCTCTTCTTCCTTAGCTGCTTTGGAGGACTGACACCAATTAATTAGATTCCAAAGCCCCAATTAATTTTATGTAATTTTTTTGTGGCGCTTCTTGAGTTTTCTACCGGTGGCAATAAATGGTCTTTGTTCTCATCTTTCACACAGATTGATGGAGTGATAGCAAACCTTCCGGTTCAAATCCAGGCTTTAGGAATCACCATGTATCAACACGGCTTTTATACCGTTTTAAAAACAGAGTTTGGTTTAATAGTGAATTATGATCCGGGTCACAATCTCTTTGTGATGCTTTCCCCTGAATACCGGGGCCTGACTTGTGGACTATGTGGGAACTTCAATGAACTCATGGAGGATGACTTTAGGATGAGAAATGGCTCAGCTTCAGAGGACATGCTGGACTTTGTCCTGAACTGGACATCGGAAACCAATCTTGCTGATATTGGCGAATCGGTTGCCTTTATCCCAGTGTTGGAACAAGGCGAAGACCTCACTCGTTTTAAATCTCTGTGCTGGATCATCCAGGATCCAGAAGGGCCATTTGCTTCTTGCCATCTTCAGGTTGATCCACTGTCCTTCTTCACAGGCTGCATTTTCGACCTTCATGCCTCCTCTGGAGACCATAGCATCCTATGCCACTCCGTTCAGTTATATGTTGCAGTTTGTCAGAGAGCCAATGTCACCGTCTCACCTTGGAGGAGAGGAGAATTCTGTGGTAGGTGGAGAGTAGGCATTTCTATTTTTAAACTTAACTTAAATGAATTTCCATTCAATGCTTCTTCTCCTGCCTTCAAGTGCTTTGGGGAATAGTTTGACTCCCTTAGGTTTTTTTTGCCAAATCTTGCTTACTCCTTCTGAAAGCTTGTGGAATTCCCTCCTTTTTAAAATTTTTTTATTTTGTTTATACAAACTTCACATCTTTGCAACACATTACGCTTCTTTTACATATCTGTTGTGATTCTTTTATCTGTGCAAATAAGCCTTTTATAACTATAACTTTATATTTATGTGCATTTATATTATTTCATACATCTTTTTTCTTCATTCTATATAGAACATTCTACGTATTCTATGTTTAACAACCTTTACTACGTTTGAGTCGTTTTGTATCCATTTCCTATTATTTATTTGCTACAGTATTTCTATCTTTTAATCATTTTCCGGTTTTGTAGTTGTTTATTAATTTGTTGATCTCTCTTCCTTTCTTTTTTGCTTTCCTGCTCCCCCCCCCCCCCGTTTTAATGGTATCCAGTTTCTCATTTCTTGAACAGGCCTTGATTGCCAGACTAACAGCCACTATGAACTCTGTGGCATTCCCTGCCAGGATGACTGCTCGCACGTGTGGGTCAAGCTTCATTGCCTTCCCACATGCTCTGAAGGATGCTTCTGTGACCAAGGGCATTTACACAGCGGGGACCGTTGCATCCCAGAACAGCAGTGTGGCTGCATATACAATGGGCTGAATTATAAGGTAAAATCCTAGATCCTGAGCGGGTGACACCACACCATGTAATATTGGGTGACTGCCGTGTCTCTCCTGAACTTCCCTTAGTTTTGACGTACAACGCCAATATCCTCCATTTTAAACTTCCAGCTATGGTCTTCAAAGAAGCTACTTTGGGGATACCATGATAGCTATCCTTCCCATAGATACTCTATTACAGGGGTGTCAAATTCAATTTCATTGAGGGCCACATCAGGGTTGTGTTTGAGCTTGGGGGGCTAGGTGGGCATGGCCAGCCTGACATCACTTGTGGCCTGAGTGATCTGCCAGCAAAAACGGGCTCCCGGGCTCCGTTTTCATTTTTTTTTTAATTGAAAAGACAGTCACATATCAGGATAACAATTACAAATAAAGCAAAGCCAAAGATAAATCAATAGTAAATCTTAACATACAAGCTAATAACTATAACAGTACTATATTAATAGTAATTACATTAATGCAACCAAAAGAAAAAGAAAAGAATGAGAGCTTTAACTAAACTTCTACTTACATTACCTTATTTACATTTTTTTCCATATTATATCCATAGTTTTATACATTTTTGTTTTCCAAACTAACAATTATTGACATTTGTAAAGTTCCATCTCATTTCTACCTCTTTTCTCTATCCATTCATAAAATGTTTTCCATGTCCTATAATATCCGAGCTCCGTTTTCAGCTGCGACAACCTCCTGCAATCCTCTGCCAGTGTAAAGGGTGCTCGGAAGTGTGACGGCCCTCCCGAACTCCACTTTTGCTGGCAGAGACATCGCGGGCCAGTCCTTTGCTGTTTCCAGGGTGACTCCGTGGGCCAGATCTAAGCACCCTGCGGGCTGTATCCAGCTCCCGGGCCTTGAGTTTGACACCTCTGTTTTATTAGATTCCAGAACCACAAGTATCAAAGGAGGTCTAAGAAACTCATGGAACTGAAAGCAGCCACTGAGCTGGGCTTGTCGACTTGGTTAGGACACTGTCCTCTCAACTTCCTTGAATTCTGGTTGATCTCCTCTGGTTGACCTCCCTTGCTGATGGAGGAAAGAAAAACAAAGTGGTCTGTCCATGAGGGGATCTTTTTGTGATCCTGTTTTATGGGTGATCATATCTGTTTTTAGCAGTGAAGTTGAATTTTGAACTCTAGAACAGGCAGTAAATGTTATAGTTAGCCCAGGCTTTTATTCGGATTATAAATTATGAGCAAGCATGTGCCCGCAAAGACAGAAGAATAACAGAGCAATTCAGATCAAAGTAATAACAATAGACAGTTAAAAATAGTGCGTAAAGTATCATGAATACTTTATCAAGTATCAAGCTCACTTCTAACCCTTCTGGGAAAAATCGGACATCTGTTTCAAGGGCAAAAGACTATTTGTTTTATTTGGTCAAATGTTTCCGGCTGAAATCGCTAAACCAGATGCAGCTTGGTGAGAGCAGAAATGTTCTTCAAAAGGCATCCAAAAAATAAATAAATAAAAAGAGATGTCATCTTTGCCAAATGTAATACAGTAAGAAAGGGCAGAAACCCAACACCCATTTACAGTTAAGAAGATCAAAGCCATCCTTCGCATTTCAACTCAATAAGGGCAAAGAGCAATCACTCTTCATAGTTAAGGGCGAAATCATCTTTAGAATTTCTTTAGAGAACATTTTTAGGGGACATTTGTGGAGGGGTATCAAAATGGGCAGCTTAGCTCAGGTCTGAGCATGTTGCGTGATACCAAGGAGTTGTGTTGACAGGTGTTGCTTGGACTTCATAATCCATTAACAGAGTTGGAAGGAACCTTGCAGGTCTGGGATGGCGAACAGGCTTTATAGAGTGGTATTAGTATCTCACTTGATCTTGATCTTATGAACTTCATTGTTAACATTTCTTTGCAGATTGGGGACCGGGTCTGGCTACCTGGTTGCCACGAGCAGTGCAGTTGTTACGGCCCCTCTGATTTCCGCTGCGTTGCTGCCAGTTGTAATCCTGGACAGATATGTACTGTGAAGGATGGGAAAGTAGGCTGTCACTCCCCCTGGGGAACCTGCACAGTGACTGGGGACCCTCATTACTTCACTTTTGATGGGTCGGTGGCACATTTCCAAGGCACCTGTGCCTACGAGATCTCAAAGCTTTGCAACGTCTCCTCTCCGTTCTTCTACCGGGTTGTGGCACAGAATCAGCATCGGGGAAACGCTCGGGTGTCTTTTGTAACTCAAGTGGAAATCATGCTGAAGAGCAGCACGCTAAGCTTTCATATTGTCCTAAGGAGTGGCCATATTGTAGAGGTATGTGGAATATTGCCGTATGTGATTGCTACATCACAGTTGCTTTTGTGCCTTTCTGTTCTGCCAAAGACCCATTCCAGGGATATTTCTGAACATCGAAGAGATGGTTAAAAGGTATTAACATTTATCATTTCATGAAGAAAGTTCTCCTCATATGGTAGGTGAGTAACAAAATTAAGGTGCGTTCACACAAATTAATGTTAGAATCCTAGTCCTAGATCACCATATCTTCTGGTTCTTGCTAGAATAGGTCAATGGTCCATCTAGTCCAGTATTCTCTTCTCTGATGTCTACTAGATAACAATAGCATTTAGACTTATATACCGCTTCACAGTGCTTCACTGCCCTCTCTAAGAGGTTTACAGAGTTAGCATATTGCCACCAACAATCTGGGTCCTCATTTTACCCCCTTCAGAAGGGTGGAAGGCTGAGACAATCTTGAGCCTGGTGAGGTCTGAACTGCCAAACTGCTGGCAGCCAGTGATCAGCAGAAGTAGCCTGCAGTATTGCACTCTAACCACTGCGCCACTGCGGCTCTTCAGATGTCTGTTAGAAGTCTGTTGATGTCCTGTTTATATTCCCCTGCAAGTGATATTTAGACACAAGTTGACTTTGATTTTATGGCTGGTCTGTGACCATTAATGGCCTTTTTCTTCACTAATTCATTTAATCTATATGCAGTATATAAAAGGCAAGTACCACTCACATCACGAAATCTCCAGAATTATAAAGCTGACAAACTTGAAATTTGGCACTTACGTTCCTCTGGACTTCTAGGTGCTCGCTAAGAAAGGATTTTTTGAAATGACCATCAGATCATTAGTATTTCTTATACAATAATTAACACACTCTGAATCTGATGCTAAGGAGTTCTACTCCCCCTCCCCACCTGAAAAGAACTCTGTTCCAACTGCCAGTTGCCTCACATTCCATTACCTCATTTCAAACTGGCAGACATTCCACTCCTTCACTTAGGAGCGGTCTGGGGCTCCTTATAGTACTAAATGTCAGTACCACAACAAAACGTCTACGCCTTCCACCTATGGAACGGCTTCCAGACTCAAGGTGGCGGGAGTGATATCCCCTTATGTGTTTCAGTCTCCGACCACCACTGAGCCAATGGATTGGCAACCAAATTTCTCCTGCATAAAACAATCAGAGTTGATAATCATCACGGCTTCAGGTTAGCAAAATACAGCTGTCACTGCACTGTGAATGAATACTTTCATCTCCTAAGATTTCCACCCTTCACCTTTAATGAATGAGTCCCAAATTCCAACATTATAGGAAAAGGGTAATTAAAAAAATTGCCATTGACTGCCACATTCGTGATTTCGATATGACCTCTGCAGTTCTCTTCTCTAATTCTGCTTTCCTTTTTTCAGGTCAACAAGGAAATTGTGAAACTTCCCCATACCCTGGAACTCACGGGCTTCATTTCCAAGATAAAAAACATGGTGATTGTAAAATTAGCAGCCAATGTAGAAATCCATTATAATAGCCAACACACTCTGTTCATCAAAGTGGGACCGGAGTACCAGGGGAAGCTGTGCGGGATGTGTGGGGATTTTAATGGTATTCCAGAGGATGATAAGGTGCTGCCTGATGGAAGCAGAGCCCAGAACGATTTGCATTTTGGCAACGCCTGGAAAACCGAGACCAGCCCAGAAGGGTAAGAAAAGATTCAAAGATGCCGTGTGAAGCCTCCCTGCTCCGTTGTGAGTTCAATGAAATCAAAGTCATTTGGCATTGCAAAATAGATGCAAATACTGCACACCTGTACGCATATGAAAGAAATCCTACCACACCTTGATGGTATTACAGCAGAGCTGGGTTCCTACCAGTTCGGATTGGTTCGGATGAGTAAGTAGTATCTCAGCCGCCCATGCATCTGAAACCGGTTCTATTGTCGGTGGCGCCATGTTGATTTTTGGTTCTGCGCATGCGCAGGACAATCCCTATTGCAGAAATGTAATCCCCCCCTTTTCTAACTTTCTGCGCAGGCATGGACCTTTTTAGATATAAATGAGCGTGCGTGCGCACGAGCAAAATGTTTTGCACGCCAAACCAGCAGTAATGCCGGTAGCAACCCACTCCTGTATTACAGGTGCATTGCTGTAGTGCAGTGAGTTGCGTTGCTCAACCGTGGCACCCTGAAGTTGTGTGGACTTCAACAACTTCCCCTGGCTGAGGAATTCGGAGAGTTGACGTCTTCGAAGCTCCTCCTTTTATTTGTTTACATTTTGCTTTGGAGCTTCTAACAAAAGCAAGACCTGTTGCTTTGTTGTTGTTGTCGTTATTCTGTTAAGGTGTTTGGATGACAATTCCACCCTGGAGCCCTGTGAGAACCTGCGGGAATACGAACAGCTCTGTGGGATTTTGGTCAACGAAACGGGACCTTTTGCCAAGTGTTACTGGCACGTGGATCCTTCCCCGTTTTATTTGGCCTGCCTGTATGATTTATGCCACTACGGGAAGCATAACAACATGCTATGCATCGCCCTGGCAGCTTATGCGGAAATGTGCCTCCTTGAGGGAATTCAGATCCCAGGATGGAGGGCTGCCGTTCAATGCTGTGAGTCTCCATCTCTCTATTGTCTAACAAATTTTGGAGGATCTCTTTTTAATGTATATATAAATAATGTTATTAAAGTTTATCATCTTCTTTTTCTTCTTCTTTTTCTTTTTCTTCTTCTTTTTCTTCTTCTCTTCCTCCTCCTCTTTCTTCTTTTTCTCCTCCTCCTTCTCCTCTTCCTTCTCTATCTTCTTCTTCTTCTTCTTCTTCTTCTTCTTCTTCTTCTTCTTCTTCTTCTTCTTCTTCTCTTCTTCCTCTTCCTCATCCTCCTCCTCCTCCTCCTCCTCCTCCTCCTCCTCCTCCTCCTCCTCCTCCTCCTCCTCTTCTTCTTCCTCCTCCTCCTCCTCCTCCTCCTCCTCCTCCTCCTCCTCCTCCTCCTCCTCCTCCTCCTCCTCCTCCTCCTCTTCCTCCTCCTCCTCTTCTTCTTCCATATCCATTGCCGGATGTTCGCGATCATGTTGGCGATCCTATTTTTATCAAAACAGCCGCACAAAAAAGCGCTGCTGAGTTTTGTCTAAACCAGTCCCTTAGATTTTTGAAGCCACGATGTTCTTCCTCTGCCTGGACCTCATTTGCCTTCAATCTTTCCCTGGGAGATTAAGTGAAGGATGTCGTATTTTTCCGGGTGTGACATCACATGTCCGAAATATTCTAACTTTCGCTTTTTTATGGTTTTGATGATTAAAAGTTATAAAAAGAGGTAAAAAGCTATACAAACTATTATAGAGTAAGGAAGAAAAAGGAATGGAGAAGGAAACTAAAAGATTTTTTTTAAAAAAGGAAGAAAGCTAAACACAAGGAGAACCATTTAGGGCAGGAAACAATTCAGTGTCCATTCCATAAATCCACTTCCAGTTTTTCTGCCCCCCAGACATCTTCAACAGGTTATGTCTTTATTGGCTCCTTTAGGCTGACAAGTCTGATTCCTAATGAAGATTCTGGAGAGCTACAACAGACAACCTTGGGATTATTGAAACGCTCTGAATCATTGTCATCATTGCTTAATCCAAGAAAGGGGAGAGGAAAATCAGGAGGGCCAAATCCGTTGCTAGTAAACCTCTTGTTCTTTCTGCAGCTGCCACTGACCCCTGCCTTGGCTTGGCTTGTGGAGACGATGAATGGTGTGGGGAAAGGGGAGGAAAATGGGGCTGCTTCTGCCAAAAACCTTACAGTCCCACCAAAAGGGCTGACTATGGTAAGCCAAAGCCTGAGCTCATTTCAGTCCCCCACCCCCACTCCTTTCTACTATTCGTCTTTGAATGCAAATTTGTTTCCTGTTCAATGTTGCTGCAGCAAATGAGCCTGCAGGGGGCAGTGCCCCAAAAAAGAGGAAGCCAAAAGGGCACTGATGATGTTATCTAGCTGGGTAGCGAAACGTCTGCAAGAAAACAACCCTGCATAGAGAGCACCAAGGACCCCCTCGGGCCAACAGATATTCTCCCTTATTGGTACTGGGACCATGGGAAGGGTCCGCTTCATTCACAACATCTAAACATTTCTGCCTGAAATGCCAAGTTGATTATTCTATGAGGAAAAGATTGGATTTAGGAAAAGAAATCAACCCTGGTTGTAGCCATTTGGTTGAAGGAAGTGACTCATTTCAGAAATTTGTATCATCATCCTTAAGCGAAATCTCTGACTGAAGAACGGTTGCAGGAACTGGGTATGTCTAGTTTAATAGAAAGAAGGACTAGGGGAGACATGATAACAGTGTTCCAATATCTCAGGGGTTGCCACAAAGAAGAGGGAGTCAAGCTATTCTCCAAGGCACCTGAGGGTAGAAGAAGCAGCAACGGGTGGAAACTAATCAAGGAGAGAAGCAACTTAGAACTGAGGAGGAATTTCCTGACAGTTAGAACAATTAATCAGTGGAACAGTTTGCCTTCAGAAGTTGTGAACACTGGAGGTTTTTAAGAAAAGATTGGACAACTATTTGTCTGAAATGGCGTAAGGTTTCCTGCCTGAGCAGGGGGTTGGACTAGAAGACCTTCAAGGTCCCTTCCAACTCTGTTATTCTGTTAAGCATTTCTGTCATTCCTTTCTGCAGATTACCAGCTGACCTGCACGAGCAGCAGAAGCACAGTCTCTCTCTCCCGCTGCCTTCTTTTCACCGACGGATTCCCTGCCGAGAGACTCCACTTGGCTGACCACAGTTGTAGGGGGTCCTTGGTTGGAGACAGACTTGTCTTTTACTTCGACACGGTGCAGAAAACTTGCGGGACCCAAATGGAGGTAAGGAGAGCAAGATAGCACCTGAAACAGAGAGGTGGCCCCGGGATAGTTCTTCCTTTAGTTTGAAGACCCCGCTGTCAAAAGGAGAAGGCGAAGGACAGTTAAGGTGACTTCTAGGCAAGGCTTTCACAAAACTCAAAGCAGACGAATAAGAACCCCCAATGTGTCATACAGGTAAGCAGCGGTGGGTTCCTACCAGTTTGGACCCATTCAACTGAACCGGTAGTGGTTTGGCGGGCTGGGTCGCTGGAACCAGCAGCAATGCAATGCTTGCCACGCCCCCAAACTGGTTCTCCGGGCAGCGCTGTAGGCACCGCCATCTTGTTTTTTGCTTCCGCGCATGCGCAGAACAATTTTTATTGCACTGCCCATGCACGCACAGTGCACATCAAGCGCCCGCACGGCACGCCCGCAAGCAAACCGGCAACCGTGACTGCCGGAAACCCCCCCCCCTTGCAGGTAAGGTCAATATCTAAGTTGAGCTTCACCATGGAAGATACCAAGATTATTTCCAGAATCCAGGACGACGTGGTATTAAAAAAATGGAGAGAATTGGGAAAATTATGAAAAAAAATAAGGTACATCCCCTCCGGTTTTGAGCCTGTTCTTCAACCTTGAAATGGGAAAATGGTACTTTTTCATCTGGGTTTCTGAGCATATGGCTTGACTGACATATTCTAGATCCGTGATGGTAAACCTATGGCGTACCTGCCACAGGTGGCATGCAGAGCCCTCTCTGCAGCTACGCAAGCCGTCAGCCCAGCCCAGCTCCACCACACATATGCCTCCCACCAGCCAGTTGGTTTTTGGATCTCTGCTGTGCATGCACATGGCGGCACACGCGTGAGACATGTGCACCTGTGGATGGACCGCACAAGCATGCATGGGGAAAGGGATGCGTGCATGGGGGTCGCACACATGTGCGAGGGGAGGGATATGTGAGGGGGTCGCGTGCGTAGTGCATTAAGGGTGCAGGCGGCACTCGACAATGAAAAGGTTAGCCATCCCAGTTCTAGATAATATTGTTACAACAACAAGAAGTTGTCCTGTTTTTCAATGTCTGTTTTGTTTGTTCCATTTCCCCTCCTGCTGTTTGTAGGTAAATGCAACCCATGCCATCTACACCAACATGGTGCAGGGTCATCTGGAGAACACCTACGGTGGGATGATCAGCCGAGATCGGTTTCTTTTCCTGCGCTTCTCCTGTGCTTTCCCGCTAAACATCAATCTCTCCATGGCATCCGTCATTTATCCCATCCGCGAGTGAGTTCAGCTCGACAAATTTCCCAGGGCAGCTATTATACTTGCATTCATTCCCTTATTAAAACTCCAGACGTTTAACTTTTGTGTCCTTTTGTTCAACTTCCCTGGTGTCTTCCACGTTCACTGTACTCACAGTGTAGTAATTGTGAGAGGGATCTCACATTTAAATAGGAGCCAGCAGTGTGCAGCAGCTGCCAAAAAAGCCAACACAGTTCTAGGCTGCATAAACAGAGGGATAGAATCGAGATCACGTGAAGTGTTAATACCACTTTATAATGCCTTGGTAAGGCCACACTTGGAATACGGCATTCAGTTTTGGTCGCCACGATGTAAAAAAGATGTGGAGACTCTAGAAAGAGTGCAGAGAAGAGCAACAAAGATGATTAGGGGACTGGAGACTAAAACATATGAAGAACGGTTGCAGGAACTGGGTATGTTTAGCTTAAGAGAAAGAAGGACTAGGGGAGACATGATAGCATTGTTCCAATATCTCAGAGGTTGCCACAAAGAAGAGGGAGTCAAACTATTCTCCAAGGCACCTGAGGGTAGAACAAGAAGCAACAGATGGCAACTAATCAAGGAGAGAAGCAACTTAGAACTGAGGAGAACCTTCCTGACAGTTAAAACAATTAATCAGTGGAACAGAAGTTGTCTCCAGAAGTTGTGAATGCTCCAACACTGGGAGTCTTTAAGAAGATGTTGGATAGCCATTTGTCTGAAACAGTATAGGGTTTCCTGCCTAGGCAGGGGGTTGGACTAGAAGACCTCCAAGGCCCCTTCCAACTCTCCTATTTTATTGTATTGTATTGTAAAAAAAGAATCTCATTTGTTGTTTCCCACCACACACAAACACCCCTTTTCCCTTCCTACCACACCTCACACTCATGTTTCTGCCTAGTTTCTCTTCTGTGGCCTCCAGCCATGCACCTTGCTTCAGATCACAGCACTGGAAAAAATATCGATAGCAACGAGACCAGTAGAGGAAGAGTCAACATACCCATGTTGAGTAGATAACATCTCCAGATCATTCCATGTGTGGTTAGAATTTCCTTCTCTACCACTGGGTGGCAGGTCTTCCTCAAAAATAGCCCATTCCTTTCATTTGGAATCTGGGGGAAAAAAATAGACCATTGTTGCTTACTATTATTTATGATATTGATATAACCACCGCTGAGGCCTGGCATCTCTAGGTGGCACATAGGATTAAAAACTGATGCACTGGAATGCAGTGAGTTGTAATGCATGACAATGATATACATTGCTGGAGTTCACAGATCCTGCTTCTTTGGTTACACGGTGAGTCTATTTGAAGGTTACTCAAGAAATCGAATCGTGATCTAATCAAATAGTCTGAGTTACACTGAACTACAAAAAGTCGGACCCACGTTTTCTCAACTTCGACAACTTTAAGATGTGTGGATTTTGACAGGTAGACGAATTCTGGGAGCTGAGGTCCACATGTCTTAAAGTTGCCAAGGTTGAGAAACGTTGATCTAATCACAGTGAAGCCTTAGTATGTTCTACAAATGGAGCTACGAGGTTCATAACTGACCTGGTTAAGTGCTGTATGAAATGCTGAAGGACCATAAATTGTTCAGCGTATCCTAAGATCAGTAACCACATTTTCTGCACATTCCTGATCCGTAATAAATTCAGGTCATGTTTTCATGCTAAAGGTAAAGGCTCCCCTCGCACATATGTGTTAGTCGTTTCTGACTCCTAAGGTGTATGTGTGCTGAACTCCGTTTCAAAGCCAAAGAGCCAGCGCTGTCCAAAGACGCCTCCGTGGTCATGTGACTGGCCTGACTCAATGGCGAAGGTGCACGGAATGCTGTTACCTTCCCACCAAAGGTGGTTCCTATATTTCTACTTGCATTTTTTATGTGCATTCGAACTGCTAGGTTGGCAGAAGCTGGAACAAGTAACGGGAGCTCACTCCGTTACGTGGCGCTAGGGATTCGAACCGCTGAACCGCCGACCTTTCTGATCAACAAGCTCAGCATCTCAGCCACTGATCCACCCTTGTTTTCAGCATTTGTGCCTCACCAGAGTAGTTTGGTTTAAGCAAATTTAGTGCTTTGAGCTCTTGCCCAGACATTTAGCTTAGCCTTAAGCATCTATTAAAGAAGGCTCAGAATTTGATCCAGGATCTCCTTATTCCTGTACACCAATTTACAGATGGAAAGATTTCTTTAGAATTGTTATAGGACTGTTCAACCAACTCTACGGGATCTAACCAAAGGTCTCTTCAGTCTCACCAAGCCCTTCATTCTGCTGTTTCTGAACCATTTTCTTCTTCCCTCTCTCCCATCACTTGTGTCATCCTAGTGATATTGTCCACTTGTCCCACAAATCAATTATTTTTGAGCGTTTCCTTAACGCTTCCTCCAAAACTTTGACAAAAAGTGTGATAATTCTCTTCTGTTGCATTCCTTTGATAGCATCATTAACATGACCATCTCCTCCAGCCAAGGAAGCTACCAGGCCATCATGACCTTGTACCAAGACCCAGAGTACAGCAAACCGTTTGCTCAGAGCCCCATTGTGCTCACGGTCAACCACAGGGTCTATGTGGGCATCAAGATTTTGGGAGCTGACCCCACCCGCTTTGTGGTCACCTTGTCCTCGTGCTGGGCCACGCCGGACAGAGATCCTTCCTCCAGCATTCGGTGGGATCTCATCACCAACCAGTAAGCTGTTCGTGGGAATTGAAAGGAAACAGATACTTTGGAATGGAGGGGGCTTCTTGTCCTCCCACTAGCATCTCCAGTAGTGAGGATCATTTAGTAACATCTGAAAGAGCAGGTGGGATCCCACTTTTACTTAGTGGGATCAACCATTCAAAGTCACCCCAAAGTCTTTGATTTGTGGGAAGAGGAAATACAGAAAGTTGAGGAGATACAGCATTGGTTGCCTTTGAGATAGATGGTTAAATTCATGTAAAACATAAGGTAGATTTAATCAAGTTACAGGATGGTTCATTGTGATGAAGGAACTTTCCATACGTGTGATGGGCGCTTGCCAATGTATTCATCAGAATTTGAGGAGTCCTGGGTTGAAGATACAGAAGCAGGCTTTATTAAAGGCATTAGGTTGACAGATAGATCTGAATACAAATAGTCCTTGACTTACAAGAGTTCATTTTGTGACCATTCAGAGCTTTAATGGCACTGGAAAAAGTCACATGACCATTTTTCAGACTTATGACTGTTGCAACATCTCCCACAGTCTAACCAGGTTACTAACCTATTGGCTGCAGTGCTTCATTTAAGAACTGGGGCAAGAAAGGTCATAAGGTGGGGCAAAATTCACTTAACAAATGTCTCACTTAGCAACTGAAATTTGGGGCTCAATTGTGGTTGTAAGTCAAGGACTAGCCGTATGGTATAAATGACAAGTGAGCAACAGGCAAACAGGGAGGTGATATTTGATCTCATCGTACCTTCCAACCACTTTCATTCCTCTGCCTGATCTTACCTCTCCCTCTGCAGGTGTCCCAATCCTCAAGATGGCACAGTCCGCATTGAGGAGGATGGAGTATCTCTGTTGGGACGCTTCTCCTTCAACGTTTTCACCTTCATCGCGGATTCTGAAGAAGTGTACCTGCACTGTCGCATCCGTCTTTGCAACTTCTGGTTGGCCAAATGCACCCTGGTGAGAGAGGGAGGAGAAATGGTAGATCAGGTCTTCTCTTTGACATTGTAGAAGAGCCTTGTTGATCTTTATCAGAGCTGGTATTCAGCCAGTTCAGACTGGTTCAGGCGAACCGGTAGTGGAAATTTTGAGTAGTTCAGAGAACCGGCAAATGCCACCTCTGGCTGGCCTCGCCCTCCTGCCCCCATAGTTCCTTATCTTATATTCCCTTGTTTTTTAGCTCAGCTGATTTGTTGAAAAACAGCTCAGCTCACCAGTGCTGTCACAGAGGGGAGTCTTTGAGTGTGGCATGCATGAAGCACACACATATAACACACTCTCATAGAACTAGTGGGAAAAGATTTGGAATCCCACCACTGATCTTCATGATTTATTTAACAAGTACAGTGATGTAGGGCAAATACTTCCTGAGTGGGGTTTCAGCTGGGGAATGCGAGGAAGAAATGTGGGTTCAAAAGAGTGGCGAGTTGGCCATGGACAAACGTTGGCCATAACGAGTTGACTACGATGAGTTGGCCATGGCAAGTTGGCTGTGAGAAGTTGCTCCAATCTCTGGCTCTGAAGGACAGGAGGAAGGGCTGCTACCAGGGCAGTGGTGAGATAAGAGGGACTTGAGCCTGGACCAAGGAAATAGAAAACAGCTTAGCCAAGTCCCTCCTTAGTTCACATGGAACATAACGTGAGGCAGGAGTCCTAACCTATGCAGGTCGCCCTTGACTTACGACCACAATGGAACCCAACATTTGCGTTGCTAAGTGAGAAATTTGCTAAGTGACTTTGGCCCCATTTTGCAACTTTCCTTGCCACCTTTGTTAAGTGAATCATGGCAGTTGTTAAACTAGGAACACGGTTGTTAAGTGAATCTGGCTTCCCCATTGACTTTGCCTATCAGAAGGTCGCCAAAGGGGGAATCACATGACCCCACCCCCGGAACACTGCAACCATCATAAATATGAATCAGCTGTCAAACATCCGAATGTAAATCACACGACCGTGGGGGAATGCTGCAATGGACATAAGAGTGAAAAAAAAAACTTTTTTCAGGGCCACTGTAACTTTGATTGGTCACTAAAAGAACTGTTGTAAGTCGAGGACTACCTGTATGGCATTGATTTCTTAGTCTGGTCAGTTGGGCTGAGACAGTTCTCCTGAGCAAGATAAATGACATTTTATTTCCCCTGTTGCAGAACTGCCATTCTCCAGGCTCTGCGATTCTGGGAAGGAAACCCCCATTGGCCATCATCTCAGCTGGTCCTTTCTTGAAGTACAGTAGCAATTTGCTAGATCACGGTAGGTTGCTTCCTGCTTGAGTGCATTTTGAGTGCAGCCAGACACAAGGACAGTTTTCCCCCCGAATGCCATCGCTCTGCTAAACAACTGATCCTCACAACTGTCAAATTATTTACTAAGACTGTATTACTATTATTCTTCTCATCCTGGTACCCATCTCTTCCCACTTATGGCTATAACCATGTTGCTTGCATCTTTACAATTTATATTGTTTTATTTGTTTCCTAGTATAATTTGATTGCTTATTAGTATCCTATGACTATCACTGTTACATCTTATGATTCTTGATGAGCGTATTTTTATGTACACTGAGAGCATATGCACCAAAGATAAATTCATTGATTCTCCAATCACACTTTGGCCAATAAAGAATTCTATTCCATTCCATTCCATTCCATTCCATTGTTTCTATTCTATTCTATTCTATTCTATTCTATTCTATTCCATTCCATTCCATTCCATTCCATCCCATTCCATTGTTTCTATTCTATTCCATTCCATTCCATTCCATTCCATCCCATTCCATTGTTTCTATTCTATTCCATTCCATTCCATTCCATTCCATTCCATTCCATCCCATTCCATTGTTTCGTTTCGTTTCGTTTCGTTTCGTTTCGTTTCTATTCCATTCCATTCCATTCCATTCCATTCCATCTTCAAATAAAAAAAAACTCTGCCCAACTCTGCATAAAATGGATTCCATCATCCATCCATCCATCCATCCATCCATCCATCCATCCATCTCTATGGGGAGGGTCATTTTGAACCATCTGTGGACAAGACATGGAGAATCTGAGGCTTCTTTTTCTACAGGACTTCAGTTGGCCAATAAAAACTGTCTCTCATCATCTTTCTTCTCCCTATTTCTAATCCTCAGCGCTTTAGTGCCTTGCTGGATTCCCCGCTAACCTCTTTTTCTGGGGACGTGGATGGATGAATGGAGACAGCAAATAGGAGGCCGACACCGTTCACAGAGAGATTTCATCCTGGAATAGTCTCGGTTGGATCAATGATGGGTAGAGAACATGATAATTCAGGGTGTGGAAAAGTGCTGGGTGATGCCAGGACAAAGGCGTCTCATACTTAGACCCAGTCCTGATTATTCAGTGGCTGAATGTATGTATAATTAAAGTTGTAACATGCACAATTTTTCTTCCCTCTGTCCTTCAATGCCATTCCATGCTCTCCAGAACTTTTAATGTGATAAAATGACTGCTGTGTTGGAGCAAAGATATACACAGTAGATAACTCAACCAATCATGAATAGTTGCTCACTTTAAGTTCAGCACCATGGTAGCTACAAGAAAAATAACCCCATTTGCTTCTGCCAACAAGTTTCAAGTATGTTTTCCTAAAAGCCATTTGGAGAAAGAAAAAGATGATCCTTAAAATGAAAGGGGGGGGGGATGGTTTGCTAGTGTGTTTCTTCAAGATGCTTTGCTGGCTGAGAAATTCTGCGTGTCACTCTGTTGGCCTCTCCCTAACATCTCGGCAAAGGCGCCACTTGGCTTGGCTGGTTGCCAGGGGTGCCCTCCGAGCCTCTTCTGCTCTGGCTCCCCCGGGTACAGCTGCAATCGCTTGAGAGAACGCAGAGTGAATCATCCCATTCTCCAGGCTGGCCTTCGCCAACTCATAAAATGAAACGCTCTCTTAACTCCCAGTTCTGCAGGTCTGCCAAGCAAGCTTCCATCGCTCCTGGTGTCTGTTTCTCAAGTGAGGAGGAGCAGGCCTCACAGCAGATAATTCACTCTCTCTCTCTCTCTCTCTTTCTCTCTCTTTCCCTCTCCCCTCTCCCTCCCTCCTCCTCTCTCTCCCTCTCCTTTTCTTTCCCTCTCCCTCTCTCTTTCTCTCCCACCCTCTCTCCTTCAATCTCTCCCTCTCTTTCTCTCTCTGTCTGTCTTTCTCTCTCCCCCTCCCTCCTTCTCTCCCTCTTTCTCTTTCTTTCCCTCTCTCCCTCCCTCTCTCTGTCTTTCTCTGCGTGTCTCTCTCTCTCTTCCCTCTCTCTCCCTTTTTCTTTATTTCCCTCTCTCCCTCTCTCTTTCTCTCTCACTGTCTTTCTCTCCCACCCACCCCTCCCTCCCTCTCTTTCTCTCTCCCGCTTCAGTGCCACCTAGACTAAGTGGCTCTCAGATGTCCTCTCCAAGCCAAAACACACCCAAGCGAGGAAGGACAGAGGTGGGAAGAAATGCCCTGGGAAGCCTTCGTGCCAGCCCACCCCCCACCCCACCCCCATGTTGTTTCTGGATTTTGTCATTGGCTCCTGGTGCCTCTTCGGGAGCCGGAGGAACAAAAGGCCAAGCCTCCCGCCCGCCTTGCGATGCCGCTGTTCTCACATGGCTCAAAGGATCCCTTGTTTGCCCTCCAGCTTGTCAAACAATGTCCCGACTGTCCCAGAGCATCCCAGCAAGAGCCCTGGGTGTTTTCAAAAGTGGAGAGGTCACGGGTGGATTTCAAGGCAGCGGAAATGACCGAGGAAAGGGAAGCTTCTGGGGGTAATTAAGGAGACACCGCACCCTCCCCCATAGCCCAAGCTGATGCGTTGACCCTGGGCCCACACGACCTGAAGCTTCTTGGAAAATATTGTTGGAAATAGCTCTTCCTTCTTGGCGTATTCATAGTCCTCCAAATTATAATTCAAGCCGACTCTTGTTTGGGGTTGATATTATGCCCAAAACCCAGCTGGACAATCTGCCTGCTCTCAAGGGCCACGTTAGTCCCTGCCACGGAGGCTGCAGTTATATCATTGATGTGCTCCTATTCATATCTGCACATGCTCCTCAGATACTGGTAGTCTTCGATGTACGGCCATCGTTGTCGTAACTTGTGACAGTCACCGAATGGATCACCCACGTGACCTACCCAGTGGTGGGATTCAAATAATTTAACAAGCGGTTCTCTGCCCTAATGACCAGCTGGGCAGGCGGGGCTCGGTGGTCATGTGACTGGGAGGGTGTGGCCAACTCAATGTCACTCACATCGATGGGCGCTTTGCCTTAGGTGTGACAATGTCATAAGGGTTAACCGGAGAGGCAGTTTCTGTAAGCAGGGTAAAATAAAGATTAGGCTAGAAGCAACACCAGAATGTTTCCTTCCTGCCTTCCTTACAGGATTAGCCCTGTAAAGTGGGAAAAAAACAAAAGGGGATTTCTTCCAACAACCGGTTCTCCAAACTGCTTGGAAAGTTAACAACCGGTTCTCCCGAATAGGTGCGAACTGGCTGAATCCCACCATTGGACCCACCCCTCTTTTATGCAGTGGTTTTTGAGCAAATGTAGTCAAATAGATGTGAACGCCACAGTCACTAAGTAAACCATTGGTTCTCTATGGACCAGCTTTGCGGAAAAGCGGAAGTAAATGACTGTTTTCATCAAAACCAGCTTAAAATGCCCTTTAATGGTTGGACCTGCGAACAGCCCTAAATGCAGGCCGGTGGTTGAGTACCCAACACACAGTTGTGTGACCACGGGAGGGTGGGGGTGGGTGGGAGGGACGGTGGCCATTATAACGTTGGAACTAGTTTGTCAGTTGTATTGCCAGGGAGGTTTGTTGTAATTTTGAATAGTCACTAGGTCACCAGTCATAAGGATTATTGTAATGGCACTTAGCAATAGACTTATATATACTGCTTCACAGTACTTTACAGCCCTCTCTAAGTCAGGGGTCAGCAATCTTAAACACTCAAAGAGCCATTTCGACTGGTTTCCCACAAAACCCTTCCTGTGCCCGACTATTTCCTGAGCAGCCACAGAACTAGCACATGTGGTTGAATCAAACGTTCTATTTTCTTCTGAAACTTTTCTTTTCTTGGATTTATCCCTAGTTGGACTATCAGGGGTCAAAAAGCTCAATAAATTGTGTGCCAGCAAGTATCACACCTTGGCGGTTGTGGTGCATATTTTGAGCGACAGGGAGCCGCAGCAGAGGGATGAAAGAGCCACATGCGGCTCTAGAGCTGCGGGTTGCTGACCCCTGCTCTCAGTAGTTTACAGAGCCAGCATCTTGCTCCCAACAACCTGGGTTCTCATTTGACCAACCTGGGAAGGATGGAAGGCTGAGTCCACCTCGAGCCTGGTGAGATTCGATCTGCTAAATTGAAGGCGGCGGCAGCAGCGGTCAGCAGAAGTAGCCTGCAGTACTGAATGTAATGGAGCCTAGAGGAGAGGCAAACTCCGGCAGGCTTTCAGAATTCTCTTATCATACCCTCCAACAACAAAGGAGAGTTCCCTTCATCGTTGCCCTCTTGCTTCACGACTTCACCTGTCCTGGAAGCTAAGACCTAGAGGGCATCTCACCAGCTCTCCTTTCTTGTCTCCATCCCTACGGGCAGCTGATTTGAAAGGCATCTTCTCCAAAGGAAGACTTTTAGAAGTTAGATTTTATTGAGGCCCGAAAGATTATCAGCTCTCAGCTTTGCAGCCTTGTCTCCAGAGGATTCTGTGTAGCAGCAGGAAGACCAGTCCCCTCTGCTACTACTGGGAGAAAGCAGACTTTTCAACCAGTGCACCCACTATTAAATGAAAAAGGTGGTGGGGAAGAGGGGGAGAACAGAAAATAAAATATTAAATATACAAGTATATATTCAAGAGCGAGATATAAAGGGGAAAAAACATAGTTAGGATAGATTAGCGGAGGCAGGGGAGTAAGACATGGCACTAAATTTTCTTTGGGTTTGCGGAAATACCATCCCAAGAAAACATAAACTGAAATTTGAAAGAGACACCTATAACAACAGAAAAAGAAAGGGAGAGAGGAGGAGAGAATGAGAGGAAGAGGGGGGAAGAAGAAAGAGGTAAGGAGAGGCAGATGGAAGGGAGAGAAGGAGAGAGGGTAGGAAGGGGAAGAGGAAGAGCAGGAGTAGGGGAGAGGTAAGGGAAGAAGGAAGGAGGAGAGGAGGGAGAAAGGAAGTAGAGAAGGGAGGGGGGGGGGAAAGAAAGGGAAAATAAGGTGGTGTTACAACAGGCAGAAGGGATGGTAAATAAAGCAACCCAAACTGTATATTATAACCTATGAAATGAAATAACAAATGTATAAGAATGACAAATGTAAAGAGGAATAACAATTATGTGAATGTACATTTAAAATGGTATGTAAGAGAATAAAGAAATAAAAAAAACTGGAAAAAACACCAAAACCAGTGCACCCAAAGGGCATGCATTAGATAACCAGGGTTTTCCCGGCCCTGCGGACTATGGAAAGATCCAACTGGCTTCTGAGCCGTGCAACCAGCAAACACCACTGATCCTTTCCGGCAGATCCCCAGAGATCTGAGAACTGCTGCCTCTGAGCACATATTCTCTCCACCCACGCAGCCCTGGGATTTCATTTGTATGCATATCAATGCAGCATATTCCGGGCTTCCTCCATCTCTGCTCCTAAAAATGCTGACTTATAAGCGCAATAGAGAATCATAAGAAGGAGCTGCAAAATAATTTTTTTAAAAAAAGACCAACCCACATTCCTTGGAAAACAAGACGGGGACCGAGATATTTCTGCAGCATTTACTTTGCAAAAAGGAGACCTGGCCTGCATCCATTATGCCACCGAGGAATGTGGCTTGCATCCAATTGATGGTTCTGGTTCATTTATTCGTCTTTCACAGTTCTGTATTTATAAGAGTCCTGGATGCTTACAGACAGAAACTCGTGAGAAAAAGACAAGTAGCTGGTTATCTTTTCTTGGGCAGAGGGGGTGCCTTCAAGTCAGTGTTGATGCCTGACGGCTGACTGGTCAAGTCCTTGCAGTTTTATTGGCAAGGTTACTCAGAGGTGGTTGGCTATGGCTTCCTTGCTAGGACTGACAGAAAGTGGCCCTAATATTCTGTTTTATGTTCTACATCCGTAATGGCCAACCTTTTTGGCATCGAGTGCCCAAACACTGTGCATGCATGTCCATGTGCCGGAGGACGGAGACCCAAAGATCAGATGGCCGGCATGCACATGTCTGTTTTTTGGGCGTTTTGGGGCTGTTTTCAGGCCATTTTGGGGTTGTTTCCGTGCTGTTTGTGGGTCGTTTTCAGGCCATTTTTGAGCCATTTTTCCAGGCTGTTTTATGGACAATTTTTCAGGCCATTTTGGAGGCCATTTTCAGGCTGTATTCAGGCCATTTTTCATGCACGCTGGAAACCAGAAGAGCAGCTGGCGATGGCGCATATGTCCACAGAGAGGGCTCTATGTGCCACCTCTGGCATGCATGCCATAGATTCGCCATCATGGTTCTACATCATAAGGGACCTCCAAGGTTTCTTCCAACTCTATAGTTAAGTATTCTAATGAATGGAATAGAATAACAGAGTTGGAAGGGACCTTGGAGGTCTTCTAGTCCAACCCCCTGCCTAGGCAGGAAACCCTATACCATTTCAGACAAATGGCTATCCAACATCTTCTAAAAGACTTCCAGTGTTGGGGCATTCACAACTTCTGAGTGCAAGTTGTTCCACTGATTAATTGTTCTCACTGTCAGGAGGTTTCTCCTCAGTTCTAACTTGCTTCTCTCCTTGATTAGTTTCCACCCATTGCTTCTTGTCCTGCCCTCAGGTGCTTAATGTTTTCAGCACTGTAGATATATTCTGAAAATTGCTAGGCAGGAGCAATAGCACTTACTTATATACCGCTTTACATTGCTTTTACAGCCCTCTGTAAGCCGCTTACAGAATCAGCCTCTTGCCCCCAACAATCTGGGTCCACATTTTACCCACCTGGGAAGGATGGAAGGCTGAGTTAACTTTGAGCCAGTGAGAATTGAACTGCCAGCAGCTGGCAGTCAGCAGAATTAGCCTGCAACATTGCATTGTGAACACTGTGCCACCACGGCTCCTAGGAGTCTTCTTAATTCTCTTTCTCCAGACCAAACTATCTTAAGTTTTCCTGTCTCTTTGCCCTCCTGCAATGCAGCCCCTCCCCCTTGGGAATCCAGACTACATTCCATCATAGTTACTGTGTTATCTATTACATGGGTTGTAAATGGTCATTGCATTTCTAGTGGGTGCAATTAAGTTGTATTTTGAACTTTCTTCCGAACTCTATGCTTTAATTGCAGCATTCATGCTGCTGTTTTCCCCCCCAGTTGGAATCAAAATGGGAAAACCAGAAGTCACTCTGGCCTAGCAGAAAACCTAATTAACTTCTTACAGAAACATCCATTTATGGGCAGTGAATTGTACTCTCGCTGGGAGCCACCGTTCATTTTCCTGCTGCATAACCGCATCTAAACTGCCTTGTGCTGGCAGAGATTGCAACACCCATCTTCCTTTCTCTTAAACAATTTCAGGCATCCCTCATTCAAGCCGTCTCCAGTCTGAGCTGGATTTTTGAAAGGACAAAGAACGGTCCTCAATTACCACTTTGGTAACCGCTAAGAACAGGCTGTAACACAGTCCGGTTTCCACTTGGAAATGTTTTATGATTTGCAGCAGCCAAGATGCTTGATAAGATGCTGAAAAGTGGGCAGCAGTTGGGTGGAACAGAGCCAAGCCCAACCCCATTGAAAGGAGCCAAGAAGACTGTTCCAGAAGGAGGAGGAGGAGGAGGAGGAGGAAGGAAGGAAGGAAGGAAGGAAGGAAGGAAGGAAGGAAGGAAGGAAGGAAGGAAGGAAGGAAAAGGTCTTAGCTCAGACTGCTTGTCCATCTAGCCCAGAGGGGTCATACCAGAGGTGGGTTTCTACCGGTTCAGACCGGTTCAGCTGAGTAGGTAGTAACTCGGCCGCCCACTCTTCCGAACTGGTTTTATTGGCGATGCCGTAGGTGCCACCATTTTGTTTTTTGCTTCTGCCCATGCGCTGAAGCAATTTTTTCACTAAGCATGTACACAGGCGCATGCCCAAAGCGCGTCCCTGAGCAAACCACCAGTAAAAGAATCTGGAACCCACCCCTGGGTCAAATGCAAGGCAGGCGGGCCATATCTGGACCGCAGGGGGCTTACACCCCACCCTGGAAACAGCGATGGACCGGCCTACAGTGTCTCTGCCAGCGAAAATGGAACCCAGGACAGGAGTGGGATTCAAAAATGTTAGCAACCAGTTCTCTGCCCGGTTGCTGGGTGGGTGTGGCCATAGTGGGCGTGGCCTACTTGGCCTCCTGCACCAGGGTGGGGCGGGGCAGCATGTTTTTGCCCTCCCCAGACTCTCAAGGCTTTCCTTACATCTCTCTCACCTATCTACAATATCTATCTATCTATCTACAATATCTATCTATCAATCTATCTATCTATCTATCATCTATCTATCTATCTATCTATCTATCTATCTATCTATCTATCTATCATCTATCTATCTATCATCTATCTATCTATCTATTACCTATTTATTTATCTATCTATCTATCATCTATCTATCTATCTATCTATCTATCATCTATCTATCTATCTATCTATCTATCTATCATCTATCTATCTATCTATCTATCTATCATCTATCTATCTATCTATCTATCATCTATCTATCTATCTATCTATCTATCATCTATCTATCTATCTATCTATCTATCTCTATCCATCCATCCGTCTACCGACCTCCCTATCTATCTATCATCATCATCTTTCCTCCTCTCCTCTCTCTCTCTCTCTCCATCCATCATCTGAGCTGCTACAACTTGGGAAGAAAAAGCCATTTTATCCCTTGTACCTTGTACATTTCTACCATACTGTCTTAGTAACCGCAACCCCCTCCCTTCCACATTCATCTTATCGCGAGCCCACAGTCTGAATCATCTAATACGAGTCCATTTTTTTTCCTTCTTCAAATTAGGCAGAGAGCCAAGGTGTGCAACGTCCATTAAGTTCCCCACCCTTTTGCTTAGATCACAAGGCCAGCCTTGATCAGAAGATAGCTGGTAGCTTCCTGGGGGAGCTGCCTTTTTCTCCCAGGTGAGTGGATAACATACATGCCTTTTGACTATTAATTAGCAAATCAGGGCCCTTCAAATGTTATCCAGCCCTTCTGCTTCCTCTCCCAATCCCTCTCCCTCTCCCTCCCTCCCTCTGTCTGTCTCTCTGTCTGTCTCTCTGTCTCTGTCTCTCTCTATGTGTAAATGGATCAACCCTCCGGAGTTTGATAGACTACATTGGGGGTATTTATTTTATTTGTTTATTTTGTCAATAGTTTACAAGATAATAGGTATAAGAATAAACATAAGTATGAATGAAATGGGTATGAATAAAAGGGGATAGTAGGACAGGGGTGGGAGGCATGATGGTGTACTTATGCACTCCCCTTACAGACCTCTTAGGAATGGGGTGAGGTCAATAGTCGACAGTCCAAGGTTAAAGTTATGGGTATATATCTGTCCATAAAATAACTCTTGTTCCCCAAATCTGTTGGGTGGTTTGGAATTTTTGGCAACTCAAGAGATGAGAACCTTATTTGGATTTTAAAAATCCCTTTATGGCACTCCAGCAAGATCCATGTGACTTTGAAGACCACTAGAGAGCAAAGGCCTAGAGGGACAGAGCAGGGGGGGGGCGGGGGGGGGGGAAATAATCTGGATTTGTTCATCACAATAACGCACCAAGTAAACCTTTACAGTAAGTCTCTGTGTGTTTGTAAAAGAGTAATTTACGAAAGGGGCTTGACCTGTTGCACCAGCCCAGGAGTGAAAAAGCATGGTTCCTGCTTTGGGGGGGTGAACCTGCACCGTTGCTTCTTAACCCATGGTGGTTTCAATGCCTCAACCATGAAAAACAAAATTGGGGAGTTTTGTAAAACACCCCATTAAGTTCGTCCCATTTGGGGAACCATGGGGATCCTCCTTTAACAACTGGGAGCTCTGCACCCCAACTGCCTCTCCCATAATCCCCCACCTCCACAGCCATACCGCCTGAGAACGATGGGCACTGTAATCTATGCCATTCTGAGAGTGCCAGGTGGAAGGAAGGGGGCCAGTTTTCGAAGATGGGGAGCTCCGTGGAATAGCTGGCCTTCAGACCTTGTGGGTGCTTCATCCCTGGAGGTTCTGAAGAAGAAATTGGATAGTCCCTTGTCTGAAATGGCATCGGGTCCCCTGCTTGAGCAGGGGGTTGGACTAGAAGACCTTCAAGGTCCCTTCCAGCTCTATTCTGATTGAATCGAATTGTGCAACGTTCCTCCCTCCGTTCTGCTTTCTTCCTAACGAAGCAGGCGCCCCTTCCTCCTCCCCTCCTCCCTAAAACAAGGAGGCCAGGCCACTTCGGCGGCCCCGCCGGCAGGAAAACCTGTTCCTCCGTATACCTGCCCGCGCAGGTTTGGGTGTGGTCTCCCTTGGGTTCTACTTAGCCAGGCCGACAGGAGGGGCGTCCCCGCCCGCCGCTGGCTTTCCGGGTCGTTTAAGCTACCAAGTTGCTTCTCCCAGGTTCTCCCTGTTGGGGTAAGTGGAAGGGGTCGAGAGGGGGGTGGGTGGGCTGGATCAGGCCGTTTTCCGCGGGGAGGGTCTTTTCTGGGCGACCGAAGGGGAGAAGAGCTGGTTTCCCTGGGCTCGTTCTTGGCCGGGAGAGGCAGCCAGCAAACCTCCGACTTGGCTTCGCCTTTCGTTTAGTGGCGCTCGGGTTTCCAAGCAGGCTGGCAAGGGGGGCAGCGCGTCTCGCCCCGCGATGTCTTCGGCTGGCACGGGAGGGCCGGGCGAAGCGGGGCTCCCCCATGGGCTGATCTGGGCCTCTCCAACCCGAGGGAGGGGGGGAGTTGAAAAAACTTTCTTAGCAACTTATGTAATTTCCCGAGAGCAGCGGACAGCGGCTCGTTGGATCGTGATTGATTGATTTTGTTTTCCCCGCTTTGCAAAACAACCAGAAACAAAAGAAACAGACGCCTCGGATGGCACTTGAGTCGTTATGGCGGGCATTAAAACAAACACAACGCGCGCACACACATCCTTAGTGGCGCTTCGGTGGTTTCTCCAAAGTCGCTTAGACGCGCCTGGGTTGAATCGGGATTGCCTTCCCTTCAGCAAGGTTCCCCTTCCGAAAATGGGGCCAATCTCATTTAACCACTGTCCTTGCTTAGCGGGGGGAATTCGGGGCTCAGTTGTGGCCGTAAGACGAGGACTGCCTCTCCTCGGAAACTTTGGCCTCCCAAAGTAAGCCTGGCGGCTTGAAAAACAAGGCGACTCTCCTATTTTGCATCCCTATCAGGAAACCCGGAACCTTTTGTCAAACAATTGCATCACCTCTGGCTATTGTTGGTGGAGTTGCAGAAATTTTTCAGTCTCGCCTGAACAGGGGGGGGGGGGGGAGGGGGGTAACTCCCAGTCCGGATTAAATACAAACATGTTTTCTGCAGGCAGATTTAATGCCCTTCGGGTAATAAAACGGATTATTCTCCCTTTGCTTGTATTCAGAGATTGATCCTGCCATTCTGTAGAAAGGAAGTCGGACTTTTGTCCTGGACAAAGTTTTATCTAACGACATGGGTGGTGTGTTTTCCTTGATCTTGGTCTTTGGAAGACCTTGTTTCCCTGGGGGGGCAGCAGGGGGAAAGGAAGCAGAAAGGAACCAGATCAGAAAGCCAGAGATTTACACAAGGGGTGGGAAGACAAGGGACTTAAGAACATTTTTATCTATCTATCTATCTGTCTGTCTGTCTGTCTGTCTGTCTGTCTGTCTGTCATCTATCTATCTCTATTTATCTCTATCTCTATATCTATGATCTATCTATCTATCTATCTATCTATCTATCTATCTATCTATCATCTATTTATCTATCTATCTATCTATGATCTATCTATCTATCTATATCTATCTATCTATCTATCTATCTATATATCTATCTATCATCTATCTATTTATCTATCTATCTATGATCTATCTATCTATCTATCTATCTATCTATCTATCTATCTATCTATCTATCATCTATCTATCTATATTTATATCTATCATCTATCTATCTATCTATCTATCTATCTATCTATCTATCTATCTCTATATTTATCTCTATATCTATCTATATCTATCTATATATCTATCCATATCTATCTATCTATCCATCCATCCATCCATCCATCCATCCATCCATCTATCTATCATCTATCTATCTATCTATCTATCTATCTATCTATCTATCTAATTTGTCACTCATGTACAAGATAAGAATAAACATGAATAAGAACACAGGAAATGGGTACAAATAAATGGGGACAGTCAGACACGGATGTTAGGCACGCTGGTGGGCTTATGCACGCCCCTTACAGACCTCTTAGGAATGGGGTGAGGTCAACAGTAGACAATTTAAGGTTAAAGTTATGGGGGTTTCAGCAGTGGTGAGATTCAAATTATTTAACAACCAGTTCTCTGCCCTAATGATTTCTTTCAACAACCAGTTCACCCAACCGCTCAGAAAGTTAACAACAGCTTCTCCCAAAGTGGGGCGAACTGGCTGAATCCCACCACTGGGTTTGAGGATTTAACATTGTTAAATTTAAATTGAACATGGTTAAAGAGAGACAGGAAGATTGGATCTCACAGTACACTTTGTTTTTTCTATTCTTTTAGTGTTGTGCTAGTTAAGAGGATAAGCTCTGGGTGTCCAACCTTGGTAAGACCTTTAAGATTCCCAGAATTCCCCAGCCAGCATACCTTGCCACCAAATGCAGATTACGTGCCTTTTGATCTCTTGTTCTGTAGAATTTGAAAGGAATTTCCTTTGGGCAAAGTTTCTTTTGCTCAGGGGTGTGGAAAAAGCTGTTTCAATGAATGGCTGTTGCGCAAAAGCCCCAGGAATATAATATCTTGATTAGGCTTTGCCCAAAGGGGCGCAAAAGTTATCAGTGTGTTTTCACATTCTCCAGCCTTTTGAATGGTTAAATCAAGCTGGAAGGAAAAGAGCAGGAAGAAGTAAACACATCTATTTAAAAAACTCCCAAAAAGGAACTGAAAGCTTTTTTCCCCTCCCTGCTTTTCCTCCTCCTTTTTACTTTGGTATTTTAATCATTCTTAAAATTTGCTTTGTTTGTCTTTTTTTTAAAGAAACATGCACACACCACATTAATTCACAATGCAATAAGTAAAGTATTGAGACTGAAACTTTTATTGGACACAATAAACAATTACTTTGACGCATTAAAAGTGGCTTTTAATGTTATATTTAATTCTGGGTGGAAAAAAGCTGAATAAACTTACACTCTTAATATTTTACAGCTGGACCAGCTTAAATGGCAATTGAGATCTAGGGATCCATCACAGAGCAATGTAATTGTAAAATGTGATGTCACGTGACCATGGCAATGACAGCCATCCCTTTTGCATCAGTTGCTGTTGTTAAATAAGGACTTTGGGTGAATGTGACTTCTGATTTCCTGTCGGCTTCCCCAGTGATTTTGCTTGTGGGAAGCCAGTAGGAAACCTCAAAAATTGTGATCATGTGACTTCAAGGATGCTGCGCTAGCCCTAGCGACCCACTGTAAATACTCGTTGTTCAATGAGATTGCAGCTTTGAACAGTCGCTCACCAGACAGTTGTAACCCGAGGACTATCTATAAATCATAAATAGTACTGTTATAATATTTATTTCTTCTTTTTCTCTTCAATGGATTTCAGCATTCATTAATAACATTAAGTAGAGACCATTATATTAAGAAAATGCATTATGCAAGTTTCACAAAAATATAATTAAAATTATTATCATTTTTTTAGAAAACCCTCCAAACTGCTTAGATGTAAACGATGCCGCCTGACACATTTTTGTCAGCGTAAAAATGTTGAAAAGATTTTGAAGGGGACATTTTTAAAAGAAGGAGCATATGCTAAGTAGCCTGAATTGTAAAGTAACTTGGTATTACACCAAGGTATTTCAAATTCTGGTAGTACAACCAAGAAACGTACGACCACAAAGGAGCACAAAATTTATGTTGCTAAGTGAATTTTGCCCCATTTTACGACTTTTCTGGTCACGTTTGTTAACTGAATCATGACAGTTGTTAAATTAATAACACAGTTGTTAAGCGAATCTGGCTTCCCCATTGGCTTTGCTGGACCAAAGGGGATCACATGACCCCAGGACACTGCAGCCGTCATAAATGTGAGTCCAAATAGAAATTTATGTGACCATGGAAATGCAGCAATGATCATAAATGTGAAAGGTGGCCGTAAGTCACTGTTTTTTTCCAGGGCCGCTGAGACTTTGAACGGTCAGCAAATGATCTGTTGTAAGTCGATGAGTACCCGTACTGATTTTAGAAATAGATCAGCATTGTTCTGAGACGGGCGGCTTCCAGGGACGGAAGGATGTGAAATTTCTAGGAAACAATCTTTTTGAATAAAAACAGTTGCTTTCCCACAGGGCCTCGTGTTGATACAACACTTAAAGATGTGGATAAATAATGTAATAACTTCTCTACTCTGTTGACACTTTCCAGCAAATCTCATTAGGCCAGGCCTTCTAAAGCTATTTTTATTCTCTGCAAGCGTTACAAATTGTATACATTTATCCAAGTGGCTGCCTGCTTTTACGTTATTTTATTTCCTGGTGTGAGCTTTGCTACAGGGCGTGTCTAGTACACAAACTGAGAAGCTGATTGTGGATTTTGCCTGCAGCAACTTTGAAAATACCATCTCCAATTCCTTTGCGAGATTGGAAGGAGGCTGTAAAGGGGAGGCTTACGCAACAGGGATAATGAGCCTGTGTTTTCTGTACAGAGAGTCCTCGACTGACGACCAGAAATGAGACTGTAAAATTGGTCCTTAAGCTATGTGGTTGTTAAGTGAGTCATCACACAACCATACCCAGTTCTATCCTCTTTTTTGCATTGGTCATTAAGGGAAACGTTACATGACTGTGAATTGTGACATTTCCTGCAGGCTTCCCCACTGACTTGGCCTATCAGAAGTTGACTGGGAAGGTCACTAATGATGATCATGTGACTGCAACTGTCATAAGTGCGAGCCAGTTGCCAACCCTCTAGATTGTGATCATCTGTTAGGATCCGTGTTGTGACGACTGGTCGTAAGTCACTTTTTCCAGCACTGTTGTAATTTTGAACAATCCCTAAGTGAATGGTTTTAAACCAAGGACTACCTGGATGTTTGGACTACAACTCTCATAGCTTTGGACAGTTGTATTAGTTGTGACTCATGGACATTTGGAACATGTCCAAATGTTGCGTACGTACTGCTCGAGAAAATACCGAGCCAGAACTGGCCAGTGGTTTCACTTCTTTGAAGGAGCTTTCAATTCCTTTCTTACAAATGAAAGCTATGTAGTGGAAGGGAGAACTTCAGATGCTGCTGCCAATTGTTTGGCTAAATCATAGTTTGTAGTAACTACCATTTGCTGGACAAGCCACAAGAAAGTCATTTCATTGATACTATAACAGGGGTGTTTCCCTACTAGATTTCATTGAGGACCGCATCAGGGTTGTGTTTGACCTTGGGGAGGGGAGTGTGGAGAGGTGTGGCTAGCTCAATGTCACTTGTGGCCCCTGGGGTGGCGCTAGTGCTCTGCCAGTGAAAATGGGCTCCCAAGCTCTGTTTTTGGCTGCAATGCCCTCCTGCAACCCTCTGCCAGCGAAAATGGGCTCCCGAGCTCTGTTTTTGGCTGCAATGCCCTCCTGCAGCCGGCGAAAATGGGCTCCTGAGTTCCATTTTTGGCTGCAATGGCCTCCTGCAAACATCTGCCAGTGAAAATGGGCTCCTGAGCTCCATTTTTGGCTACAGTGCCCTCCTGCAACCCTCTGCCAGCAGAAACAGTTCCCAAGCTCCATTTTTGCTGGCAGAGGCACGGTGAACCGGTCCTTCACTGTTTCCAGGGTTGCCCCATGGGCCAGATCTAAGACCTATAATATGTAATGAATATCTGCCAAGCTGTAGCTTATAGTTTTTAACTTGGAGTGTTGTTTAAATGTTAAACCATTGTTAAATCTACGGTAATGCTCATACCTGTTAAGCCTTCACAAGTGGTTTCTGGCGGAGATTGGAACCTGTGTTTCTCAAAAGCGATTTATGAAAGAAAAGCTAATCACCTTCTTACTTGTAGAGACATGCATAGGCACAAAGGGACGGCATTCAGTGCTTATTGAATTAACCTATTTTTGGGGGGTGGCTGTAAATCCTTCCACTTTATTCTAAAATCCATGATTGACATTGTTTTGTCTTTTAAAAAAACCCATCCTGTCTGTGTTGATGATGATTGCCATAAATGGTAACACAGTTTCATAACACAACTTTTTAGTAGTTCCACAATCTCTGTCTCTTTTTGTTAAGTTTTTATTTTATTTTAATATAAACAATCCATCTATCATTAAACAGTGTGTCACCTGAGTACAAGTATTTTGTGTGAACAATTAAAATTTACAATCATATTTATTATTTAATCCAGGGGTGTCCAAACTTGGGAACATTAAGACTTGTGGACTTCAACTCCCAGAATTCCCCAGCCAGCATGGCTGGCTGGGGAATTCTGGGAGTTGAAGTCCACAAGTCTTAAAGTTCCCAAGTTTGGACACCCCTGATTTAATCTATTTTTAGCTTAATACCAATACCTTAAATGTCTAATACTATAACAATCCTCTTCGTGATTTGTTTAACTCTATTAATTCTATTAACTGTTGATACATTTTCTGTATTTTACATGACTCCTTTTACTGCTAATTCTTATATTCTCTCACAATCTCTTTTTAAACTTGGCCCTTGGCCTCACTTCATTTGGGGAACATTTTTAAAAAACGCTTTACATTTTGGGATGAAAGCTGGCATAATCAGAGCTGGCTGGCTCAGAGCCAAAGAGGTTTCTTGAGCTTGTTGTAACTTGTTTTTCTTTCACAATAACGCTGTCATAATGAGGTGGAAACTGGGGTTTTCTAAGACGATCATTGTTCTCTGCTTTGCCAATCAGATTATTGCTTTGGCACCCGGTGGCTTTGGACAAAAAAACCCCACAATCGTCTCCAATATTGTTTGCAACGTTGTTTGCTCTCTATCCTAAATCTTGCATGAAGGCACCATACAGTTTTCAATAACACTTAGCACTTAGACGTATAAACCACTTCACAGTGCCCTCTCTAAGTGGTTTCCAGTTCCTAATTTCTACCTCTATTATCCAACGATTGATAAAACAAGTCCCATGTTTGAAAATATTCTGTATCTTCTTTTTCTTGTATCTTTAATGCCAATCTGTCTATTTCTGCAGTCTAGTATTTTTTTTTTTAATTACATCTTCTTCGGTAGGTCTTTCCTCATTTTTCCAGTCCTGTGCAAATACTGAGAATTAAATTCTTAAAAACGCGGTGGCTCAGTGGCTAAGACGCTGAGCTTGTCGATCAGAAAGGTCGGCAGTTCGGTGGTTCGAATCCCTAGCGCTGCATAACGGAGTGAGCTCCCGTTGCTTGTCCCAGCTTCTGCCAACCTAGCAGTTCGAAAGCATGTAAAAAAAAATGCAAGTAGAAAAATAGGAACCACCTTTGGTGGGAAGGTAACAGTGTTCTGTGTATCTTCGGCGTTTAATCATGCCGGCCACATGACCACGGAGACGTCTTCGGACAGCACTGGCTCTCTGGCTTTGAAATGGAGATGAGCACCGCCCCCTAGAGTCGGGAACGACTAGCACACATGTGTGAGGGAACCTTTTAGATCTGTTGAAATGGATTCTGATTCAGAAGCCATGTTTCTCCAATTGGGGCTGGATGAGAAATCTCTTCCTGGGGAATTCAGGGATTTGAAATCCACTCATCTTCCAGTTGCCCAGGTTGAGTAACACTGCTCTAGAAAAGGATGCAAGGGTGTAAACAGGAAGGGCCCATGTCACAAGTGTTTGTGTGGGCAAATTTTCCTCTTTGCACAGATTTTCTCCCCATTGTTTTTCAGCAGTGTGAAGTCCATTCCACACATTTGGAGAAGACTCTTCAAAGAGCTGCAGATCTGTCCTGTAAAAAAAAGCAGCAGAGCACCAGGTATGGAAATCTCTTAGCTGTGTTGGCATCTAGCGGGCATCAGGATTTTTGCAACACAGATTTGATAGCTTGTGTCAGAGGCCTCCAAAAGGAGTTGCCTTGTGTCTCTTGTTTTCGCAGAGTTTACCTTCAGCTTTCGACCAAGAATTGCTCTTGAGATTTAAGGGCCAAGAAATTTGCTCTGGAACCAGCTTGTTGTCTTGCTTTCTACACCAGTGAACTGTGTTAGAATAAGAATAGAATACAATAGCAGAGTTGGAAGGGATCTTGGAGGTCTTCTAGTCCAAACCCCTAGGCAGGAAACCCTATACCATTTCAGACAAATGGCTATCCAACATCATCTTAAAAACTTCCAGTGTTGTCGCATTCACAACTTCTGGAGTTAAGTTGTTCCACTGATTAATTGTTCTAACTGTCAGGAAATTTCTCCTCAGTTCTAAGTTGCTTCTCTCCTTGATTAGTTTCCACCCATTGCTTCTTGTTCTACCCTCAGGTCCCTTGGAGAATGGTTTGACTTGCTCTTCCTTGTGGCAACCCCTGAGATATTGGAAGACTGCTATCATGTCTCCCCTAGTCCTTCTTTTCATTAAAGTAGACATACCCGATTCCTGCAACAATTCTTCAGGAATTCTTTTGAGCCTCCAGTCCCCTAATCATCCTTGTTGCTCTTCTCTGCACTTTTTCTAGAGTCCCCACATATTTTCTACATTGGGGCGACCAAAACTGAATGCGGTATTCCATATGTGGTCTTACCAAGGCATTATAAAGTATTAATTAGTGTTACCTTTCAGCATGTTGTAACTGCTCCTCTAACTGTAGGGAGTAGATTATACTCTTAGGTTCTTATGCAACCTACTTGGTTTAGCATTAGCAAAAAGAATCCACTACAAAGAAGCTGGTTCTTACCCATTTCATTTGGCATTTTGTCACGTTTGCCGTTATTGATTCTCAGCAATTCCCACCTGCTCTTTCTTTTCAGTGATTTAGCTTTGATGGATCCGTTGCAGCCAGTAATTTTAATATAAAAGTCCCTTTGGATTAGCCCCGGACAGATCTTCCTGTTATCTTCCTGTTTTTTTTAAAACTCCCTTCTCAGTCTTTTTTTTCCAGCTCTTCCAAAATTCTTTGCAGCTTGGCACTCCCTCCCAAATCTTGTATGAAGATACTCTCCAGTTTTCAGTGCTGATTATAATACAGCTGGTCCTCGACTTACGACCACAACTGAGCCCACAGTTTATGTTGCTAAGCGAGAATTTATTAAGTGAATTTTGCCTTGTTTTACAACCTTTCTTGCTGCATTTGTTAAGTGAATTACTGCAGTTGCTAAGTTAGGAATTATTAGGTTAAGTGATAAACTTCAAAAGACCCAGCCTGTCAGGGTAACTGATCAGTTTCCTGTAAGGCTGTAAACTGAGATGATGAAATGAGAATGAGTCGGCAGGGTTACTGCCACTTTAAGAAGTAGCCTATATAAGGGAGGCCATGTGAGGGTGTATCTCTCTCCTTATGTATCTCTCTCCTCATGTATCTATCTCCATTGTAGTTCTCCGTGTAGAATTGAAGATTGATTGATTGCCTAGTATTTGGCTTACACATGTATGTATGTATATATAAGTCCTGTATATAAACCACTGTTTGAAAGACAAAACCTCTGTGTACTGTATTTTGCTCCTGGATTGTCTCAAAATAATAGTCGCACTGTGCGCACTCTAACACAGCCGATGCATCAAACGAGTTCCCAGAATTCCCCAGCTGACAGTGTCATTCTTGGGAATTCTGGGAATAGAAGATCACACATCTGGAGTAGTCAAAATGAGTCGTTCCAAAGCAATTGATCATTCCAAAATGTCTTCTATTCAACGGACAGTTAATATTTGGTTCCTGTGGGTATCCTGAAGGATTAGAACACCAAAAAGCATTGTCTGGCTGAGATGATCTGATATTCTTCAAACGTGCTGGACTACAATTCCAATTCATCTTGCTTACTGTGGCAAATACACTTGGCAACAAGGAAGATGTAATCTTCTGGAGACATCAGGTTAGATGAGATGGTCGGTGCAAGAATAATGAAAAAGGGACCTTCCGGTTGCAGCTGATGATAACCCAACCATCAGCATTCTCTTAGAATAAGGGATGTGGACAGTTATAGTTCAGTTCTAGATGCAAGATCAGAAATCCCCCATCCCTGATTCTGCGTAAGAGACTTCTTGCTTCGGGTGTTGGGTGCCTGGAGTGCAAGCATGAAACCTGCCCAGTTGTCCTCTGTCACAATTCTGCACAAATGCACAGCCCTGAAGTCTTGAATTATGCAGGAGACTAAAATGGACAAGGAGAAGATGTTTCCCACCTCCCAAAACATGAGGATCAGAAGATTCCCCCTACGAAATCTGTGAAGAATCAAGAGAGACAAAAAATAATAATTCCATTTTGGAATTTGCTGCTATGAAATGTGGTGGGAATAAGGTTGTGTTATGGCTAATCTTGAGTGTCATTTATTGCCTGGATTTGGATCTAAGATGGATCAAAAGGGAAGTTATTTCTTTAGTCAGAAAGACGAAAGGATCCCAGGAGGTATAACTACAGCAAATACTTAGACCCTTGCTTACAATTTTTCATTTATTTCAAAGTGTTAACAATGAACTATACTGTACAATAGATTAGATAGATGGATGGATGGATGGATGGATGGATGGATGAATGATAGATAGATAGATAGATAGATAGATAGATATGGATGGATGCAGACGTGGGTTGCTGCTGGTTCAGCCCAGATTGGCCAAACCAGTAGTAGCGGTGGCAGGAGGCGCTGCCCACCTGCCCAGACACGTCTGCGCATGCGCAGAAGTGTGCGAGTGCTTGTGCGAGCATGCATGAACCAGTAGTAAAAAATTAGCAACCCACCTCTGGATAGATAGATGCATGGATGGATGGATAGATAGATAGATAGATATGGATGGACAGACAGGGAGACAGAGATGGATGGATGGATGGATGGATGGATGGATGGATGGCTGACTGGCTAGATAGATAGATAGATAGATAGATAGATAGATAGATAGATAGATAGATAGATAGATAGATAGATAGATATGGATGGACAGACAGAGAGACAGATATGGATGGATGGATGGATGGATAGATAGATAGATATGGATGGACAGACAGAGAGACTGATATGGATGGATGGATGGATGGATAGATAGATAGATAGATAGATAGATAGATAGATAGATAGATAGATAGATAGATAGATAGAAAACTATATAATCTTATTCAATTAAATTAGCTAAGAACATGGAGTTGGCTAATAGAAAATCTAAATTGGCTATTGTTTTTTTCTTTTTTCCTCCCTAGATCTCATTCTCTACCAAGATGAAATCCACCGCCATGAATATCCTCCTTTGTCTGTTGATTGGTAAATGTTCTTGCCATTCTTCTTCACCTTTGGTCTCCTCTAGGGCAGATTTAGTGTATTTTGGGGAATCTGTCAGGCGCAAAGGGTCAGGTCCAGTCCACCCAATTAAACTGATTTATTGCTCATGCACAGGAGTCTTCCCGACTAACAATTAGCACTTGCTTGGAATTAGGTTCAGCAGAATTTATGGCAGGTTGGACTTAGTTTGCTTTTGGCTATGTTATGATGCTAGGCAGATCCCTTTTTAACTCCGTCGCCAGGGCAGAAATTGAGGGCTGCATTTTTCTCATCACTCGCTAATAATTTTTTTTCATCTCATGTTTGCAGGGTTCCCTGTTCTGAAGGCAAATGACGCTACAGGTGAGTAATCTCATAGGGTGAGGTCTCGTGGCTTCCTACAAACGGCAGAAGAGAGACCTCTTCGAAATAGCAATAGCACTTAGACTTACATACCACTTTACAGTACTTTACAGCCCTCTCTAAGCTGTTTACAGAGTCAGCCTCTTGCCCGCAACAATTTTGGGTCCTCATTTTACCCACCTCGGAAGAATGGAAGGCTGAGTCAACCTTGAGCCTGGTGAGATTCGAACTGCCAAATTGCAGTCAGCCGGCAGTCAGCAGAAGTAGCCTGCAGTACTGCACTCTAACCACTGCGCCACCGTCGTCGTGAAAAACTAGATCAGGGACCACCTCATGGATGCCTTTTTGATTCGTCAACCTCTAATCATTTATTATATGGAAATAATTTAATAAATACTGTATTACTTTAATTCATAGCACTAGGAATAATGATAACAACCCCTTGGATATCCCATTGACCGTTGCGGGAGGGGTCAATACTGACCCCTTTCCAAACATCACCTTCAGTGCTGTTGTGTATGCTGGCTTGAATAGTTAAGTGTTGTAGCTGAGCAATATTAGGGAAGCTACTAATTGTCCACTCAAGAATAAAGCAGGGTTCATACCCTTCCAATGTTTTCGGCTGCATTTAAACAAAGAATGCTGAACATATTTGGAACTTTTGGTTTCTGTCTTAAGCCGAAAGATATTTATCCAAGTAGCAGGCTGTGTTGATATTATCCTTCTCATCTTCTCATCTCTCCCCTGTAGTTATCTATGATTATCACTTGTGGTTGTATCTTATGATTAATGATTATAACTGTCATATATATATATATATATATGACCTATCACTTTGTTGTTTGTATGTACACTGAGAGCTTATGCTCCGGAGACAAATTCCTTCTGTGTCCAATCGCACTTGGCCAATCATGGATTCTATTCTCTTGTATGCAGCTGGGAATCCTTTGCTACTTGCCTAGGTAGAGTTGCAGATCGCAGTCAAACAGAATGTTAACGATCTTTCTTTTCCTTTATCCAGATAAAGATGACCCCTTTTATTATGGTAAGTATATCTCATTCTCTGCAATGTTTTAATAGCATGTGGGTGGATGTAGGGCTGATAAAAAGGGAGGAAAAAAATATGGGGAAAGATTGTACCCCATAATAGCCCGGTTTCCCTAATGCAGGGGGTGTCCAAACTTGGCAACTTTAAGACTTGTGGACCTCAACTCCCAGAATTCCCCAGCTGGCTGGGGAATTCTGGGAGTTGAAGTCCACCAGTCTTTAAGTTGCCAAGTTTGGACACCCCTGCCCTAATCCATCCACCCACGTGGCCTATTTTGTATGCGTCTCCTTCAAGAATGTTATTTTTTTCTTCCTTTCCACAAAAATGGTCCGTAAACACGGCCTTTTTCTTAGCCAAGTGGAATTCTTCAGCCCAAGGGGAAAGCTGTCCTCACCCCACTTTTTCTCGTGAAGTGGGCAGTATTGAAATGAGCCAGACAGACTTCACTGCTAATCTGAACAAGTCTCAGTGGTCTCTTTTCTCTTCTAGATTGGCAGTCGCTCCGTATTAGTGGTATGGTCTGTGCAGGCGTTCTGTGTTTTCTGGGAATTGTTATCCTCCTGAGTAAGTGGAAACTACAATGAGGGGAAAGAGAACAATTTTGGATGATGGGGAAAATGCTGTGTGTTCGTTTTTCCTTTTGGTTTTTTTTTTCTCTCTCTCCTCTCCCCTTCCTCCATCTCTCCTGCTCTCTCCCTCCCTCCTTCTCCCTCCCTCCTTCTCCCTCCCTCTCTCCCTCTCCCCCTCTCCTTTCCTCCCTCCCGCTCCATCTTTCTCTCCTCCTGTTTCTCCCTCCCTGCCTCCTATTCCCTCCCCCTGTAATTCCCTCCCTCTCTTTCTCTCCTCTCCCTCTCTTTCCCTCTCTCCTCTCCCTCTCTCCCCCTTCCCTCCCTCTCCTTCCCTCCCTCTCTCCTTCTTTATCTCTCCTCTCCCCCCTCTCTCCCCCCTTCCCTCCCTCCCCCTCTCTCCCTCTCCTTCCCTCCCTCTCTCCTTCTCTATCTCTCCTCCTTTCTTTCTCTCCCTCCCTCCATTCCTCCCTCCCTTTCTCTGCCTCCTTCTGTCTCTATTTACAGTTGTCAAACCAAAGAGAGGTCTGCTATTTAGAAAAGTAATTTGATCTGGAAGCCTTTCAGGCTGCCGGCTAGGATTCAAATACTTTAAATAGATTTACACCCACCCTAAACACCGAGAATTAACCACAGCCACCCCAAGACGTTAAGTTTCCTGAGGTATAAACACAATGTCCCCTCTCACCAATGTGGAGTAGGAAATTCCACGAGGAGGATTGTGACTAGCCATTCCTACTAGATGTTTTGTAGCCGCTCTAGGAAGGCACAGGAACTGAAGCTGATTGTTTTGCCTGCTAAACTGGCTTAGATATATCAGCTGTCCTGGGGTGATTTTGCCCCATTCCTTTTTTTTTGTTTTAATTGTTGTCCTTCTCATCCCCCTCCCTCCCCCCAAACCAGGTGGAAAGTGCAAATGCAAGCCCAAAAAGAACCGCAGGTAAGAAATCTTTTCTAAAACAGTGGTGGGGCACATTAAGCTCACTTGGGTAAGCCCATTTGGGCTTCACACTCCTTGTTTGGGACAAGAGTGACGCTGATTGTCCTTTCCAAAAAGGGGGAGTAAGGATGCAAATCTCGCTCCAGCTTCTTCCTTAACCTCCATTTTTCCTCCTCCCATCTAGCGCTCACAGTGGGCCACCGAAACAACCCCTTGCAGGTAAGAGAACCTGCAGAGGATTCTGCATGGATAGAGAATTGCCCTCCCTCTCACCTGAGTCAAATTTTTATGTGGCGCGTGGGGCAAACCATGCCATTTCTCCTGTCTAAAATGTGCCTTGCTATTTGGTTTTCTCACCCGTGTCTTCTAGGAGCCAGCGAGTGCTGAACGGAGCTCCTTCCCACGATACCACCGGCCCTGACTGTTCTCGGTGAAGCGGCCCTCCGCCGACCAATAAGCCACCGACTTCTTTTGTTGCCTTTTCTTCTTGCATTGGTTTTGTGAAATAAAATCTCACTGCCAGGTTAAAAAAGGAATAATGCCCCCCAATATATGAACAACTTTACGCTGCAATAGGATTGCTCGGCCACCGGAATGAGTAGAGATCTACTTTGTGGGCAGTGGTTGGCTTAACTCTGATTTATTAACTGAACAAGAGCTGCAGAAAATCAGAAACAAAGCTACCTAGGTTGACTTGTTCCACTAGTCCTTGACCTGTGGCCACAACTCAGCCCATAATTAAGCACGGCAGTTGTTAAGTGAGCTTTGTGCCGTTTTATGACTTTTTTGCACAGCTTTTAGGCAAATCACTGCGGTTGTTAAGTGAATCACATGGTCACTAATTGACGTTAGCTTCCCCCATTGATTTTGCATGTCGGAACCTTGTTGGGAAGTTTACAAACGGAGGATCCCATGATCCCAGGATACTGCATCTATCATAAATACATTCCAGTTGCCAAGTGCCCAAATGTTGATCACATGACCATGGGGATGCTGCAACGGTCTGGTGAAAACTGGCCCTAAGTCATTTTTTTTCATTGTAACTTTCAAACAGTCACTAAACGAATGGTTATACATCAAGGACTATCTGTGCTTCATTCTGTACCACTGAGAACATGCCTTGCTCACTTTCTGGATTACCCTTCTGGGCGAACCCTGTCAATGGTGGCTTATTCAATAAATCCTAGTTCAAGAAACGGTGGTTTAACATAATACGTCCAATAGCTGTGTTGCCTTTTTTGACTCGGTGTTTCAGTGCTTTGACTGTTGCAAAGAGCTTGTATGAAAAGGATTGTGGGTTTTGCTCCAGTTGTTGTCTTTAAGGACAGGGGAATCCATCTCCCTTCCATCCTTTGGCTCTGAGTAGCTTCCTTGAGCATCTGGAACGTGGAGACAAGTCCAAACACTTACGAGCCCACAAACAATATATGGATTTTTATTTATAATGTATTGTGTGTGGGATGCCGCATCGCGAAGGGAAGCCCCTAGAGGAAATCAACGTATCCTTCTGAAGAAACCTCCTGTGGTATATTTTCTGCTTCAGTTGTGTCTCTCCCAGCGAGGGGAAAGTATACAATAGAGTATCTATTTTCGGAGTATAAGACACACCTTTTTTCCTCAAAAAAGAGGCTGAAAATCTTGGTACGTCTAATACACACCTGCCCCCTTCACCAAAATCGCCGTGCATAGCCTTTAGGAGGCTTGTAGAGTGCTCCTGGGGGCTGGGGAGGGCAGAAATGAGCAAAAAACAGGCCATTTTGTGCTCATTTTTGCCCCCTCCCACCCCCAGGAGCACTCTACGAGCCTCCTAAAGGCTATTCATGCCCTTTTTTGGAAAAAAACAAGCCCGTTTTCACGAAAAACGGGCCGTTTTTGGGAGATCTGCAGAGTGCAAAAGCTTTTTTTAAAATTTTGCCTCTTCAAAATCTTGGTGCGTCTTATACTCTGAAAAATACAGCAACTCCACTCCTAGAAGGAGATTTGGTGACTTGGAATAACATGACGGCTATTTATGGGTTGAAGAATAAATGCCGGACTGTATTCCTTGCAAGTCCACCTCTGTTTCAGCTAACAGTTCTGTCCAGAATGGCTCCCAACTGCCCCTTCTGTCCATGAGTCCATGCGGCTCTTATGTTACTTCATTCTCTCAACCCCCCCCCAAAGGATGGGCTAATGTCAACCCTCAGTTCATGGGGGGATTTGGGCCAGTCAAGCTTTCTCAGCTTAGCCTGCCTCTCAGGGCTGTTCCTGTGAGGAGGAAATCTGAAGGGGTAAAACCACTGCTACACACTGCCTTTTTCTTCTGGGAGAAAGGCAACACCATAATTTGACAAACATGCAAAACAAAAGGCAAATGGACTCTAAATCTGGGATCAGCCACATACAACCTTTGAAATGTTCATGAGTAAAGGAAAATAAACCTGACTGCAATTTTACTGTAGATATTCCCACAACATTGTCAAACTTTCTAAAAAAGGCATCATTATTCTCATCTTCCCTATTCCCTATCTCCCTATCTTATGACTATAACTTTATTGAGAGCTTATGCACCAGAACATAAATTCCACTTGGTCAATAAAGAATTCTATTCTTTATTCCCTTTTTCGGTTCTTTCAGGCTTAAAACAGTTCATAGAGCATAGAATCATAGGGCTGGAAGGGACTACTAGTCCAACCCTCTGCTCAAGGCAGTGGAGCTTATACCATCCTGATCAAATGGTTGTGTTGGAGCACTCACAACTCCAGGAGGCAAGCTGATCTGTTGATTAATTGTTCTCCCTGACAAACAAATTATCCTTACTTCTACTGTAAGTTGGATCTCTCTTTAACAAGCTTCCACACATTACTTCTTGTCCTGCCCTCAAGTGCTTTGGAGAATAAGTCAATCCCCTCTTCTCTGTGACAGCCCCTCCCAACAGTTTCTCCATATGGTTCCATAGCTACAAGTCAATCTCTTAAACCCTACAAGCCCCTCTTTTATGAGCCTCTTCTCTGCAATATATAGATGTCCAGATGTTGATAAGACTGTGACTCCATCTACCCTCACCAAAGTCCTTGGTGGAAGTAACAAATGCTGTCCCATCACATGGGAAGGGGCTGTGCTATCCTGTCCTTGATCGAGATCCTGAGCCTTGGCAAGTTTCTGGTGTCAAGCCATCTTGGTCCTCACTAATGTACTCACTATTTTCCCACACCCACTGCTGTTGTATGTTTACAGATATTCCAGGGGTATCAGTCCCACAAAAGTGTCATCCCCAATCAGTTCCAGCCAGGGACAAGCTAAGGGAGAGAAGATAGTACAGATTAACAGAGTTGGAAGCGACCTTGTAGTCCAATCCCCACACCTAAGCTGGAGACCCTACACCATTTTTGACAGATGGCAGTCCAGTCTCTTCTTGAAAGCTTCCACAAAGGCAAGCTGTCCCACTGGTTGATCCTTCTCACTATCAGAAAATTCCTCCTTATTTCTAGGTTGAATCTCCCCTTGATCAGTTTCCATCCATTATTCCTTGTCTGCCCTTCAGGTGCTTTGTAAAATAGCTTGACCCCCTCCTCTCTGTGGCAGACCCTTAAATATTGGAACACTACTATCATGTCTCCTCTGGTCCTTCTCTTCACTAGACTAGCCATGCACAGTTCCTGCAACGGTTCATTGTATGTTTTAGCCTCCAGTCCTCTAATCATCTTGTTTGTTTTTCTCTGCACTCTTTCTAGAGTCTCAACCTCTTTTTTACAGTGACCAAAACTGGATGCAATACGCTAGGTGTGGCCTTACTAAGGCTTTATAGAGTGATATTAGTACCTTCCTTGATCTTGATTGTTGGGGGGAAAGCAGGCAAGAAGGTCAGTTGAAAGAAATACAAAGGAGAAACAGCTGGGAATAGAAGACCACACATCTGGAGTAATTAAAATGTGGTTGAGCCGTTCCAAAGCAATTCATTGTTCAAAAATGTCTTCTATTCATCAGACTATTAACATTCTATTCAACGGACAGTTAATATTTGGTTCCTGTGGGCATCCTGGAGGATTAGAACACCGATAAAGCATTCATTCTGTCTGGAATATCCTGCCTTTGTGTCACCTTGTTTAGGCAGTTATGGATTCTACTTGGTTGCGGGCATACATAGCCATGTATTGTGGCTGATTCTCTTTAAGTCCTTCCTTGATGGTTTCTCCCATATTTATCTTCCAAAACGTTCTTATCATCACTTCTGCATTTGAGTCCTTCTGAGATTGTCACAACAGCGGCATCTGCTTCACCAAAATGCATTTTCAAGGCTGTTTCTCAATAAGACTTTTGTGTGCATGAAAAATATCCTGCTTGCTATGTGATTTTTAGAGGGGGTCCCCAAAATATTGTATTCCCTCTGCAACCCTCTGATTATTCTCACCCGTGACCTCATCACAATACATTTATTTGAAAAGTGAATCAGTAACATCATTTCGATATTATTAGGAAGGGACAATCTGAAAGCACTTCAGGTGAGATTCCCAGCATGAACCTAAGCCAGTATATGGTGTGGTATGAATCCAGCCATTATAAACAGTGGTTTATAGCTAAAGGTATTAACGATGGCCTAATGGTTTAATATTAAATCATGATAGGATTGAATGCACTGTCAGAAACTGTTATTCTGTATTAAGTTGTGCATTTGAAAAGGCTTTCGGCTAAGCAACAGAGTCACTTTATCGGTGAGATGGGAAGCATATAAATTTAATAAATCAAAATAATACATTACTTTTTCCCCCCAGGTCTGTTAAAAGAATTCCTATCAGAAATTTTATGAAATGCTGCTTCGGCGGCATTTGGTGGAATTTTATGTTGCTGTACTTATTTTTTAAAAAATATTTTGTTTTAATTATAGCTTTGCCCTGGGGGAGCTAATTATTGTCAGCTTCTTCAATTTCCAATTTCTTAACTTTAAAACAGAATTTTAAACTAGCAGCTGAGTCTTTGGGAAATCTTTTGTGAGACCACAACTATTTTGCGATGTCTGGCTGAGGCGATCTGATATTCTTCAAACTTGCTGGACTACAATTCTCATTCTTCTTGCTTACCATGGCAAGTTGCCAGACCAGCTTGGCAACAAGGAAGATGTAATCTTCTGGAGACATCAGGTTAGATGAGATGGTCTGTGCAAGAATAATGAAAAAGGGACCTTCCGGTTGCAGCTGATGATAACCCAACCATCAGCATTCTCTTAGAATGAGGGATGTGGACAGTTATAGTTCAGTTCTAGATGCAAGATCAGAAATCCCCCATCCCTGATTCTGCGTAAGAGACTTCTTGCTTCGGGTGTTGGGTGCCTGGAGTGCAAGCATGAAACCTGCCCAGTTGTCCTCTGTCACAATTCTGCACAAATGCACAGCCCTGAAGTCTTGAATTATGCAGGAGACTAAAATGGACAAGGAGAAGATGTTTCCCATCTCCCAAAACATGAGGATCAGAAGATCCCCCTACGAAATCTTTGAAGAATCACGAGAGGCAAAAAGAAATGATTCCATTTTGGAATTTGCTACTATGAAATGTGGTGGAAATAAAGTGGCCAATCTTCAGTGTCATTCATTGCCCAGACTTGGGTCTAAGTTGGATCAAAAGGGAACTTCTTTCTTTAATCAAAGGACTCCAGGAGATAGAACTATGGCAAATATTTAGACAATACTGTAGGATAGATGATGATAGATGATAGATAGATAGATAGATAGATAGATAGATAGATAGATAGATAGATAGATAGATAGATATAGATAGATAGAGATAGATAGATACATAGATAGAGATAGAGATAGATAGATAGAGATAGATATGGATGGATAGATAGATAGATAGATAGATAGATAGATAGATAGATAGATAGATAGATGATAGATAGATAGATGATAGATAGATACATAGATATAATGATAGACATGGATGGATAGATATGGATGGGTGGATGGATGGATGGATGGATGGATAGATAGATAGATATAGTGATAGGTAGATAGACAGATATGGATAGATATGGATGGATGGATGGATGGATGGATAGATAGATAGATAGATAGATAGATAGATAGATAGATAGATAGATAGATATAGATAGATAGATATGGATGGATAGATAGATACGGATGGGATAGATAAATCAATAGATTGATCAATAGAAAGAAAAATATATAATCTTATTTAATTAGATTAGCTAAGAACATGGAGTTGGCTAATAGAATATCTAAATTGGCCATTGTTTTTTTTTCTTTTTTCCTCCCTAGATCTCATTCTCTACCAAGATGAAATCCACCGCCATGAATATCCTCCTTTGTCTGTTGATTGGTAAATGTTCTTGCCATTCTTCTTCACCTTTGGTCTCCTCTAGGGCAGATTTAGAGTATTCTTGGGAATCTGTCAGGCGCAAAAGGTCAGGTCAAGTCCACCCAATTAAACTGATTTATTGCCTATGCACAGGAGTCTTCCCAGCTAACAATTAGCACTTGCTTGGAATTAGATAAGGTTGAGAGGAATTTATGGCTGGTTGGATTTAGTTTGCTTGTGGCTATGTAAGGATGCTAGGCAGATCCCTTTTTAACTCTGCCTCTAGGTTCTGCCAGACCTTCTGATCTTTCTTATAAATCTGTGGTCACAGAGATCGCTCCCTTCCCCTTGCAGTAGGCTAATGTCCAACCTTTATCCCTAATTCTCTTTCTCCCAATGGGTGGTGATCTCTCAGCTCTGGCTGCACAAAGCAAGGAACAACTTAAGCATACAGTTTTCCTAATTTATAAGTGGTGTACTTGCCATTGGAAAGAGGTAACATCACCTTTTCAGATCCTTCTTTGAGGCAGATCCTTTCCCCAGACAAGATCCAACAACCATGGTAGATTTGTAGAAAGTGGATTTGAAAACCAATATTTACTATCCATTTCCAGAAATTTAGAATGTTTCTCTTGTGTGGCCAAGCCAACCATGAGAAGAGAGACATAGCCATTCATAAGATTAATCCTTTGCGACAGTGGTCACCAACAGGTGGTCCTGCGAGAAAAAATATTTGCATTTTTGATATTGCACTGAATACTATTTATCTTTTTTAAAAAATCATATTAGCTGCCCGTGGGATTTAAAATTATGAATTTAATGGTCCCTGAGGTCCAAAAAGGTTGGTGACCCCTGCTTTGGGACACAATCTGAGGAAGCTGGAGTCCTGAGAAAATTGGGCAGTGTGTTTGAACTAGGGCTGTGTTTCATTAAACCACTCGTTTTGACTGAATGTTTTATCAGCCAACGAGTGCCATCGCCTTCCCAGGGAATGACATCGTGCAGAAGAGATGTGGATTGTCTCTTCTCTATGAATCCCTGCATGGTACCTTATCTTCTCAATAGCATCTTTAGAATTGGGAGGTAGAAATTGAGGGCTGCATTTTTCTCGTCCTTCAAATAATAATATTTGTTTTCATCTCATATTTGCAGGGTTCCCTGTTCTGAAGGCAAATGACCCTACAGGTGAGTAACTTCATAGACTGAGGTCCTGTGGCTTTCTATAAAGAGGGCAGAAGACCTCCTCGAAGTTCTACTGAAGAACAGGCTAATCATGAAAAACTAGACCAGGGGTCCCAAACTCTAAGATTACCACTTGTGGTTGTATCTTATATTCACTGGAGACAAATTCCTTCTGTCCAATCACACTTGGCCAATAATTGATTCCAGTCTATTGTACGTAGCCAGGAATCTTTTGCTACTTGCCTAAATAAGTTGCAGATCGCAGTCAAACAGAATGTTAATGATCTTTCTTTTCCTTTATCCAGATAAAAATGGCCCCTTTTATTATGGTAAGAATATCTCATTCTCTGCAATGTTTTAATAGCATGAGGGTGGATGTTTTGACCGAGTCTTCCCAAGAGCATGAAGCGAACTCCTGGTCCCCTTTTATTAATTGACTGTGAATTCTGTTCCTTCACATCCAGCAAAGTCTTTCAAGGGAGGATTTACAGTCACAGACCTTCTCTGGCTTGGAGAGCTGCCAGGCCCATATCTGTAAAACTTGGCAAAGAGTCTCGGAGAGTCACGAACCAATTAAGCCAACTCCACTCCCCCTCCTCTTTTATTTCCTCTGGGAAGGGCCATTTATCGTCCACCTGTGGCCTTACTCCCAGGTCGACCCATCCTTTAGCTGTTCCCTTCGTCTGGCAACTCTACGCATGTGCACACTGGGAACAGGCTCCAGCTGTTCTTCTGCCTCACTGAGATCTGCCTCAGAAGAGTCTCTTCCACAGACTCCGGGACTGGCCCATGTTCCTCCCCAACCTCCTCACTGTCTGAATCTGCTGCTAGCTCTGCTGGTCGCTGGCGGTCCACAACTGTAGGGCTTACAACAAGGGGAAAAATATGGGGGAAGATTGTACCCCATAATCGCCTGTTTCCCGCCATCCATACACTTGTGTTATTGTTCATTTTTCTTTCCACAAAAATGGACGGTAAACGCGGCTTTTTTTTTAGCCAAGTGGAATTCTTCAGCCCAAGGGGAAAGCTGTCCTCACCCCACTTTTTCCCGTGAAGTGGGCAGTATTGAAATGAGCAAGACAGACTTTGCTGCTAATCTGAACAAGTCTCAGTGGTCTCTTTTCTCTTCTAGATTGGCAGTCGCTCCGTATTAGTGGTTTGGCCTTTTCAGGCGTTTTGTGTCTTCTGGGAATTGTTATCCTCCTGAGTAAGTGGAAACGACAATGAGGGGAAAGAGAACAATTTTGGGAGATGGGGGAAAATGCCGTCTATGTAAGAGTCCTTTCGGTCTGGCTGTTCATAAGGAAGACTTTTCAGGGGTCGCATTGTTTTATAACGTATGTTTAGGATCAGATTCTTCCCTGGGCTAAATAAACATCCTTTGGTGATCCTGAGAGGAAGCATTCATGTCCTTCCTCCCTTTCATTCCTTCCTAATGAAAGGAATATTATAGGTGTCTGGTTTCTCTGTTTTTTCTTTGCTCTCTCTCTCTCTATCTCTCCTTTCCCTCCCCCTCTCCTTCTCTCTCTCTTCCTTCCCTCTTTATCCCTCCCTCCCCCTCTCCTTCTCTTCCTTTCTCTCTCCCCCTTTCCCTCTCTCCCTCTCCTGCTCTCTCTTTCGCCTCTGCCCCTCTCCCTATTCCCTCCCCCATTCCTCTATCTCTCCTTTCTCTCCCTCCCCCTCTTTCCCTCCCTCCCTTCCTCTCTCTCCTCTGCCCCTCTCCCTATTCCCTCCCCCATTCCTCTATCTCTCCTTTCTCTCTCTCCCTCTTTCCCTCCCTCCCTTTCTCTCTCTCCCTCTCCTTCCTCTCTCTCCTCTGCCCCTCTCCTTATTCCCTCCCACCACTCCTTCCCTATCTCTCCTTTCTCTCCCTCCCTCCCTTTCTCTCCCTCCCTCTCTATTTACAGTTGTCAAACCAAAGAGAGGTCTGCTATTTTTAAAAGTAATTTGATCTGGAAGCCTTTCAGGCTGCCGGCTAGGATGCAAATACTTTAAATAGATTTACACCCACCCCAAACACCGAGAATTAACCACAGCCACCCTAAGACGTTGAGTTTTCTGAGGTCAAGGACTAATTTTTGTTTAAACACAATGTCCCCTCTCACCAATGTGGAGTAGGAAATTCCACGAGGGGGATTGTGACTAGCTGGGTGAAATCCGTAGCCACCTCCTTCAAAAGAGGAATCGCTGGGAGCTAAGAACTACTACAGGGAGTTACAATGGTGCTGAGAAAAGTGTTTTATGACCTTTGCTCGCACTTACGACCATTGCAGCTTCCCCACGGTCATGTGATACAAATTCAGGCACTTGGCAGCTGACTCATATTATGACGGTGGCCATATCCCGCAGTCCCGTGATCACCTTTCCAACCTTGCAACTAGCCAAGTCAATGGGGAAGCCAGATTTCCTTAAAGGCCGTGTTACTAACTTAAGACAGGCAGTGATTCACTGAATAAGTGTGGCAGGAAGGTTTGTTAAATGGGGCGAAATTCACTTAACAACTGTCTCGCTTAACAACAGAAATGTTGGGCTCAGTCGTGGTCGTGAGTTGAAGATTAGCTGCAGTTGGTACAATGACCTACTCCTATCTTCTACCATCATTGTCTTCTGTAAGAGAGCCCAGGTCTATCTAGCCCAATGTCTCCCAACCTTAGGCATTTTATGATACGTGGACTTCAACTCCCAGAATTCTCGCCGGGGGAATTCTGTAAGTTGAAGTCCACTTCTCTTAAAGTTGCCAAGGTTGGGAAACACTGATCTAACCCAGAGAGTACTGCAACACAGTGGCATTCCTGCTTCCAACTAGGTCAGGGGTGTCCCAACTTGGGAACTTTAAGACTTGTGGACTTCAACTCCCAGAATTCCCCAGCTGGCTTGGGAATTCTGGGAGTTGAAGTCCACAAGTCTTAAAGTTCCCAAGTTGGAACACCCCTGAACTAGATGTATTCTAGCTACTCTAGGAAGACACAGGGACTGAAGGTGATTGTTTTGCCTGCTAAACTGGTTTAGATATATCAGCAGTCCTCGGTGATTTTGCCCCATCATTTTCTTGTTTTAATTGTTCTCCTTTTCGTCCCATCCCCCCCACCCCACTAACCAGGTGGAAAGTGCAAATGCAGGCTCAAAAACAAAAGCAGGTAAGAGATCTTTTCTAAAACAGCGGTGGGGCGGAAGGGATGGACTCCTGTTAAGGCAGTGTTTCCCAACCTTGCAACTTTTAAGATGGGTGGACTTCAACTCCCAGAATTCCCCAGCCAGCATGGAATTCTGGGAGTTGAAGTCCACACACCTTAAAAAGTTGCGAGGTTGAAAACCACAAGGTTTTAAGCTCACTTGGGTAAGCTTCCTTGGGCGTCGCGCTCCTTGTTTGGCTCCAGCTACTTTCTTAACCTCCATTTTTTCCCCCTCCCATCTAGCACGAATATCAGTGGGGCACCTAAACAATCCCTTGCAGGTAAGAGAACCTGCAGAGGATTCTGCATGGATAGAGAATTGGCCTACCTCTCTCCCGAGTCAAATTTTTATGTAGGGTGAGGGCAGTGGTGGGATTCAAAAATTTTTATTACTGATTCTGTGGGTGTGGCTTGGTGGGCGTGGTATGGCTTGGTGGGCATGGCAGGGGAAAGATACTGCAAAATCCCCATTCCCTTCCAATCAGTTGGGACTCAGGAGGCAGAGAATAGATGGGGGCGGGGCCAGCCAGAGGTGGTATTTACCAGTTCTCTGAACTACTCAAAATTTCTGCTACCAGTTCTCCAGAACTGGTCACATCCCACTGTATACCACCTCTGGGCGAGGGGAAAACCACGGTGTTTCTCTTACCTAAAATGTGCTTTGTTATTTGGTTTTCTCACCCGTGTCTTCTAGGAGCCAGCGAGTGCTGAACGGAGCTCCTTCCCACGATACCACCGGCCCTGACTGTTCTCGGTGAAGCGGCCCTCCGCCGACCAATAAGCCACCGACTTCTTTTGTTGCCTTTTCTTCTTGCATTGGTTTTGTGAAATAAAATCTCACTGCCAGATTAAAAAAGGAATAATGCCCCCCAATATATGAACAACTTTACGCTGCAATAGGATTGCTCGGCCACCGGAATGAGTAGAGATCTACTTTGTGGGCAGTGGTTGGCTTAACTCTGATTTATTAACTGAACAAGAGCTGCAGAAAATCAGAAACAAAGCTACCTAGGTTGACTTGTTCCACTAGTCCTTGACCTGTGGCCACAACTCAGCCCATAATTAAGCACGGCAGTTGTTAAGTGAGCTTTGTGCCGTTTTATGACTCTTTTGCACAGCTTTTAAGCAAATCACTGCGGTTGTTAAGTGAATCACATGGTCACTAATTGACGTTAGCTTCCCCCATTGATTTTGCATGTCGGAACCTTGTTGGGAAGTTTACAAACGGAGGATCCCATGATCCCAGGATACTGCATCTATCATAAATACATTCCAGTTGCCAAGTGCCCAAATGTTGATCACATGACCATGGGGATGCTGCAACGGTCTGGTGAAAACTGCCCTAAGTCATTTTTTTTCATTGTAAGTTTCAAACAGTCACTAAATGAATAATTATAAGTTGAGGACTGCTGTTCTGACCCAGGCTTCCTTAAAAAGCAAGAAGCAGAGTCTTGGTCTCGGTAAAACCTCTTTTATTTACACGACTGTGAATTCCTTTCATTCACAGTCAGCAAGACTTAGCAAACAGTCTTTCAGAAGAACGTTTATCAACACGAACCTTATCTCATTTGGAGAGCTGCCAAATAACTAGTTTCTAAATGCAGGGCAAGGCAAAACTTGGCTCAGAGTCTCTTATAGTCACAAACAGAACTTTCCACTTTTGAAATGACCGAAGGAACGAATTGTTTCCTGCAAAAGCCCCCTCCCCATTCACTCCTCTTTTGTTTCCTATGGGAGGGACCAATTACCTCCAAGGTGTGACTTTACTCCTGTCGATCCGTCTTTCTTAGTTGTTCTTGTCTTCTGGCAGCTCTGCACACGCGCACACTGGGAACAGGCTCCAGCTGTTCCTCTGCCTCACTGCTGTCTAGCTCCCTCTCTGCCTCCGACACAGAGCCCTCGTTTGAGCTTTCCTCACCCCTCAGGACTAGCCCCCGTTCTTCCCCAACCTCCTCACTGTCCGACTCTGCTGCCAGCTCTGCTGGCCACTAGCGGGCCACAACAACAACCTGTGCTTCATTCTGTACCACTGACAATATGCCTTGCTCACTTTCTGGATCACCCTTCTGGGCGAACCCTGTCAATGGTGGCTTATTCAATAAATCCTAGTCAAAGAAACGGTGGTTTAACATAATATGTCCAATAGCTATAGTACCTTTTTTGATTCGGTGTTTCAATGCTTTGAATGTTGCAAAGAGCTTGTATGAAAAGGATTGTAGGTTTTGCTCCGGTTTTAAGGACAGGGGAATCCATCACCCCACCACCCTTTGGCTCTGAGTAGCTTCCTTGAGCATCCGGAATGTGGAGACAAGTCCAAACACTCACGAGCCCACAAACAATATATTGACTTTTATTTACAACATATTGTGTGTGGGATGCCGCATTGCGAAGGGAAGCCCCTAGAGGAAATCAACGTATCCTTCTGAAGAAACCTCCTGTGGTGTATTTTCTGCCTGAGCTGCGTCTCTCCCAGTCCAGCGAGGGGAAAGTGTACAATAGAGTAACTCCACTCCTAGAAGGAGATTTGATGACTTTGAATAACAAGACGGCTGTTTACGGTTTGAAGAAGAAATGCCGGACTGTATTCCTAGCAAGCCCCCCTCTGTTTCAGCTAACAGTTCTGTCCAGAATGGCTCCCAACTGCCCCTTCTGTCCATGAGTCCATGTGCCTCTAAGGTTACTTTGTTCTCTTCCCCTCCCCTCCAAAGTCCTTCTCCGGTTGATCGAGATTTCCTGGGACTCCTTGTGTGCTTAATGCTAAGCTTGTGCTTCGGTCATGTCTCTCCCTGACATAGTTTGATGGCGAACATTGTGTATGTTTAGATATCCTTAAACTGGGAAATAGAAAACGGCCATTAAAACATACTGGGTGCAACCAGCAGATGACTGTAACATTACTTGATGTACATCTGCTTTGGAAAAACATCTGCTGAACGCATTAAAATCAGAAAAATCTCAGTGAAAGGTTGAGGCAGGCTTCTAGTAGGACCGAGTGGGAGGCAGACCAGTTAACCACCAGGGCTGCTAATCCCAGTTGAGATCAACGGGACTTATTCCTAGGGAAGTAGCAACAGCACTTAGACTTATATACCGCGTGCTTTACAGCCCTCTCTAAGTGGTTTTACAGAGTCAGCCTCTTGCCCCCAACAATCTGGGTCCGCATTTTACCCACCTCGGAAGGCTGGAAGGCTGAGTCAACCTTTGAGCCTAGTGAGATTTGAACTGCCAAATTGCAGGCAGCCGGCAGTTGGCAGAAGTAGCCTGCAGTACTGCACTCTAGCCACTGCGCCACCACGGCTCAAGTATAACATACAAAGCTTATATCATAAGACATTTAAAGGGGTTCCAAGATTCTTTGGCTGAGTTCACACAACGTTTTGGGCCCATGATTTGGGATAGCCAACCCCCCCCCCCCCCAAAAAAAAAAACACTCATATGATAACTTAAGATCGTGGCTTGGTTTCCACAATAGATTAAGATCTCCCCCTCCCCCAAATAAAACTGAATTCCAAGTGATCAACTCCCTTTTACATGGCTCTGTCCGCATTGTGTGAATTCAGCCGTACGTTGGTGTTTGCTTTTTTGAGCAGGCACGCATAGGTTACAGTTATCTGATGCAGGATTGCACACTTTTTTAAAAAAAAGAAATGTTTTCAAAAGAAAACAAGAGCCATACAAGCAAGCAGGCAAAATAAGCAAAAGGGGAAAAAAATGTTTCCAGGAATCCATTAAAAAGGGAAGAAGAAAATCCAACCGAATCAACCTCGTCCTTGTTAGGAAACGATAAGAGGGTGACGGGGAGGAGGGAAGAATGGAAATTCTGAGCAATAAAACCAAGTGTCTTGTTGGTGGGGGCTCCCTGACTTAACCCCCCCTGTAAAACTGCCCTTTCTGGCAACGGCAGCCTCAGTTTATCATCATTTGGCAGGTCAGAAGGAAACAAAACCCTGCTGCCTTCTGCTGCCACTCCAGTTGCATTTGCTAGTGATTGATTATGGCTCTTAAGTCGCTCAGCTCCCACCTGCTGGCCAGCTGTTATCTCCGGCCCTTCGAGAAGTGCATCTTCAACAGCATCTGCTTCCAAATGGTGTCCCCCTAGTGGATGCCTCTGGCACTGCACTCCCCAGGAGCCAGCCGTCTTCTCCTGGGCTGGTTCTCCCTGCGGTAGCTGCCTCCTACTTTCGATCAATGCCCTCCCCCACCAGCCCCACTGTCGCTGGGCTCAGGCACTCAGATCAATGATGAGGTGGCGGTAAATGTGTGTCTTGCCCTTGAAGCTGGAGGCAATCAGGAAGTCCTGCTTGTCAACGTTGAGGTGGGCAAAGGAGCGCGGGGCCTGGGTGTTGAGCTCCTGGAAGTGCTGGAAGAGGCCAGTGATGGGGTCATAGCGGTAGACTTTGCTGAAGGAGTAGTCATTGCCAAGGAAGGCGTAACGATAGCCGGAGATGCTCAGCGGTTGGAAGACCATGGAGCCGCGGGAAGGCATCTGCTGGACATCTCGAAACATGGAGCCATCCCAGTGCATCACCTGTGGAGAGCAGAACAGGACCTCAAATGCAATTTCTTGGAGATGGTTTCAGTCAAAGGGTGTACAGGCGTGCAAGCCCAGAGCTGCCACTAAGACCGCAGCAAGTCTTAGTAAGGTGTGAGTGTTATTATGGGGGAAAGGGACCCAATGTTAAATCCAGACAATGAGAAAAATGGGACTCAACCAAGGAGAAGGATTTCGTTTATTTCTCAATGAGCAATCTACCTGATTTATAACCGATGACACATTGGAAAAGAAAAACCGATTTATCTTGGCCCTGTAAATTAGATTTGATTGAGCCAAGATTGAATCATGTGCCTTGGCATTTTCTCTTCTCCAGGGATCAGACCTAGCAAGAACCATTAAGGCATAGATGTAATATACTTAAGGTAAAGGTTCCCCTCGCACTTATGTGCTAGTCGTTCCCGACTCTAGGGGGCGGTGCTCATCTCCGTTTCAAAGCCAAAGAGCCAGCACTGTCCGAAGACGTCTCCGTGGTCATGTGGCTGGCATGACTAAACGCCAAAGATGCACGGAACACTGTTACCTTCCCACCAAAGGTGGTCCCTATTTTTCCACTTGCATTTTTACCTGCTTTCGAACTGCTAGGTTGGCAGAAGCTGGGACAAGTAACTGGAGCTCACTCTGTTATGCGGTGCTAGGGATTCGAACTGCCGAACTGCTGAACATTTCTGATCTACAAGCTCAACATCTTAGCCACTGAGCCACCACGTCCTTAATGTACTTAATGTAGGAACTCATTAAAATCCCAGAATTTCTAACTGGAGGCCTCATAGGCTAAAGTCAGCAAAGATAGCACAGGTGAAATTGTCTTAAATAACCCAACTCTCCAATCTGACAATGGGAAGGAGGTGTCTGACTCAACCTTGAATGGACAGAGTTGCTTTGAACTTGAAGAGAAAGGACCAAGAGTAATCACCTGTATCCATCTTCTTGCCAGGATAAAACTAAACGAGCACACAATAGCAGTCGCACCAACTTCCGATAGCTTATTCTTTGGACCGTCAGGTATGTATGTATGTGCTACTTATTGTTTATTCAATTTATCATTGCTTCGTCTGCTTATGTGCTTCCACTACAAATGGTGGCGTGACATCATGGCCACCAAAAGGACTCTCATCAGAAGCTCATCAGATAAGGTTCTGCTTCGCCTTTCCAAACACTACAGAAACATACATTTGAGTAAGGCTGTGTAAGTGCAGGAATCCAGATTTATGGGTCAATCGATGGCTGCCCAGTCTTTTACTCACAATCTTCCATCAAGAAGATGGGATTGCAGTATTGGTGTTCTGAGCATTTGGTACCATATGTTAAGTCGTTTCAACTATTGTAGGCTTTCCTAATCATCATCATCGTCATCTCCATTTAAAGGCCCCCTAATCCCTTGTGGGGCAGAGCTGGCTGGGAAATTCTGGGAGTTGAAGTCCACAAGTCTTAAAGTTCCCAAGTTTGGACATCCCTGCCCTACAGGCTATGCTCAAAGCTCCATCAGGTTTACCTGAAAATGCCTCCGGATCCTAAGGCCCACACATGTCACTTATAACCCCTGATCTACAAGCCACAACGGTTGGATTCCGCCAACCTGCTAGGCCAGTGACGGCAAACATTTTCGGCACCGAGTACCCAAACCAAAATGCTTGTGTATGTGTGTGCGCCAGAGTGCCAGAAACCTGAAGGCCAGTTGGCTGGTGCGTGTGCCCTGTTTTATGGCAATTCTCAGGCCATCTTCAGGCTGGTTTTCGGGCTGTTTTCGGGCCAAAACCTGTCTGAAAACGGTACGAAAATGGCCCTAAAAACAGCCTGGTTCTCTGCCCATTTGGGGGGCTGTTTTCAGGCCATTTTCTGTGCTCTGATGCCCACAAAGTCCAGCTGGAAACCATGTGCGTCAAAAACCAGAAGAGTATCAGGCGATGGCGCATTTGCCCCCAGGGAGGGCTCTGTGTGCCACCTCTGGCACGCATGTCCTAGATTTGTCATCATCAAACAGCCACATTTCTGGAGGTTGTCGACAAACCACATGGGGGCTGGGTGAAATGTATGACCCCAGTGAAGCAGGTAGGTACAGAACCGGACTAACCATCCCAACCTCCAATCTCACCTTGGAATCTCCAAGGAAGCGCGTCAAGCAAATGTACACGTCGTCCTTGACCTTGAAATGCTTGACAGCGTAGACATCATCCATGTCAGGAATGTCCGTACGGCGCACGAACTGCTGCTTGTTCCACTGATAGACGACAGGGCGCTGAGAGCTGCTGGCCAAGATGAGGTGGGGCTTGCCTGCAATCTCCAGAAATTCAGCATCCGTGTCACGATACCAAGAATGCAAGGACTGGTGGGAATAGAAGCCGTGACCATTCCAGCGGTACAAGGTGGTCGAGCCGGCCTTGGAACTGTCAGCCATGATGAAGTACCAGTCTCCCTCCATTTGGAAGACCTCGATGTCGTTGGGCTTGCGGATGCGTGAGCTCTCGATGACCTGGGTGTGCTGGAACTGTCCCGTAGCTTCGTGTCGCTTGTAGATGTGGGACCCTCTAAAGAGCTGAGCGACAACTACAAAGAGTTCGCCCTCAATCACCAAGGGCTTGCAGACCACGGTGGAAGAACCTGAGAAGGAGAAAGGTGGAGTCACTAAAATGCGATGCTGGAAGTCTTCTTACGTTGCAGTTATCTGTTTAATTACCGTCGCATTGTCTTAATGATGACATTACCATTCGGATGACTAGAAGACCTTCAAGGTCCCTTCTAGCTCTGTTCTGATTGATTGATTGATTGGATTTGTACTGTTCCTCTCAATGCTTTGGAGCCAGCAAAGGATGTAGAAGGTCAGATAAGAATGTCATGTCCTCCAAGTGCCGTATTTTTCGGACTATAAGATGCACCAGAGTATAAGACGCACCAAGATTTTGAAGAGGTAATTTTTTAAAAAAAAGTTTTTGCACTCTGTTAGCCTCCCAAACCCTCTGCATGCCTCATTTTTTTGCAAAAAAAGGGCATGCAGAAGCTTTGGGAGGCTTGTAGAGTGCTCCTGGGGGTGGGGGGTGGGGGGCAAAAATGAGCAAAACACGGCCCATTTTTTTGCTCTTTTTTTGTCCTCCTCAGCACCCAGGAGCACTTTGCAAGCCTCCCAAACCCTCCGCACATCCATTTTTGCAAAAGGTGTGCAGGTGGGGTTTTGGTAGGTCACAAATGCTGTATTCAGTGTATAAGATGCACCCAGATTTTCACCCTCTTTTTGGGGGGGAAAGGTGCGTCCCCAAAATACGGTAAATGGTTCTTGATACCCTACTCAGTTTCAAGACAATTCAGGAAGCGATCTATTTGTTTTCGAAGTGTGATAATAGTTTACCGTTATTTTTTCCCTGCCCAAATCACAGTGGGAACATGGGCCCCTCCCATTTTGCTATGAAATGGCAGTACTTGACAGCTGGAAAGAATTAGCATGTAGCATAGAACAGTGGCCCTCAGCCTCTTGGGCATTGGAGACCAGTTCCATGGAGAATGTTTTTTCTGGTGTGGTTTTGCACGCTGTTTATATCCCGCAGATAGGGCTTCATCTGTTTGCAGGGACCAGTTGCTGGCATGCTGCAGACCACTGCCAGTCCACGGACCGGGGGTTGGAGACCCTTGGCATAGAAGATTTATTCAAGCCTATACACAACAACCTGGTTAACTAAAGTTTAACACTAAACTGACATCAGATAAAGGTCAACAGAATTCAGGATGGGCTGGGTTTGGAGTTCCTGTGGGAATGCAAGGATTCTAATCTGATGACACACTTAACTCCACCCTCCAGCTCAGACTTATTCATTATGGGGTGTAGTTTGGTGCTGCTGAATGATACCCACTGTATGTTTCTGAACAACGAAGTGTCAGGCCTGCAGCTTTCTTTTGGATCTTTGGCCTGCCACACTTTCTATTATTCTGCTATGCATTTTCCAATGTGGGAAAATGGGAGGGAGGATTGTGTGGAGTTACCTACTGTGTAGCCAAAACAAAATTCTTTCTAGAAAGCCAAGGTCATCCTTTGCACCTGACCGGAACTGGATGGGTGGAACTACCAGCATGGCAGTGGGAGATTGGACCATGTGATGGAGTTGTGTGTGGGGCATGATCTTCAACTTTCAACTTGGTGGGGAAAACCTGGATGCTCTCAGATTTGGGTTTTCCCAGATGTGCCAACATCGCTCTTTTAATAAATCGGAACTTTGAGCAATACTTTGCCTTGGATTCTGATTTACTTTTGGATGCTATTTGGAACCCTGACATGAAGGCAATGTCTCCACCTAGTAATGCTGGCAGGAGGAAAGTGATTGTGCTGTGTGTTTCTGGGTTCCTTACCATTGATAGTGGCATAGCTGCGAAATTTCCCACTCACGTGGTCCCACTCCAGGAAGTTGCACCGTCCAGTAAAGGGCTGTGCAATCACCACGTTCTCTTCATCATGGTAGACGAATGTTTCTATTGAAAGAGACTGCTCTGGCAACGTGTCAAAGAGGACAAGTTCTGTGGGAAGGAAAGTGGGAATTAGCATTCGATCAGGGGTGGAATCTCGCAACTCTGGTGGCCCTTCAACCATTCAGAAAGGGAAACTCACTTGGCAGCCTGGAATGCAATTAATTAATAGATGCATTTCTGCAAGGGCGGATGCTGTGTTTAAAGATTCCATGCAGAACATCTCTTATTTGCTCATTATGGTTTTATTTTGCTGCCCCTTATGGCTGATGCACAATGATGAATCCTGCTGGGTCAACCCAGAGCAAGGGGGAAGAATTTGCAAGCCTGAGTTCCTTGCATCATCGCCTTGCAAAATTTAACTGTGTCTTCATGCCTGGCCTGAAGTTGCTACTGAATGGCTTGTTTTTAAGGCAACAAGGAGCCAAATTTAGGTTTCGTCCTGGCTCTTCCCAATTCTTGCAATTGCATCCCCCAGCATGCTTCCCAAAAGTCAAATTCAGCTTTCAGACTAACGAAAGAGCCAAGAATCCAGAATATTGTTTCCAACAGTGACAACCAAATGTCTATGAGATGTTCACTAACAGGTCATGAAAGCAATTAAGCTATGGTCCCCCACCAACCTCCAGCCCCCAGCATTCAAGGGAATAAGACCGCCAGAAATAAATGTTGTATATAATCATCATTGTGATGAATAGTCCTTGCAGAGTCCTCTCCCAGCCCTTCCTCCCAGAATAATACAATACAATACAATACAATACAATACAATAGTAGAGTTGGAAGGGACCTTGGTGGCCTTCTAGTCCAACCCCCTGCCTAGGCAGGAAACCCTATACCGTTTCAGACAAATGGCTATCCAATATCTTCTTAAAGACTTCCAGTGTTGGGGCATTCACAACTTCTGGAGGCAAGCTGTTCCACTGATTAATTGTTCTAACTGTCAGGAAGTTTCTCCTCAGTTCTAAGTTGCTTCTCTCCTTGATTAGTTTCCACCCATTGCTTCTTGTTCTACCCTCAGGTGCCTTGGAGAATAGTTTGACTCCCTCTTCTTTGTGGCAACCCCTGAGATATTGGAACACTGCTAATAAGTCCGCTCCAGAAGATTCTGAGGATAAGGACCATCAAGACAAGACATGACATCAGACCACATGGGCAAGAGCACACTTTCTAAGAGCCACTGGTCAGCCTGTCATTCAAAAAAAAAAAAACCCCAAAGTTATTTAAATTAAAGTAGGCACGTTGTGAATATAAGCCAACACTGATTTCAGCAGGATTATCCAGTTTGGAAAATAAAGTGAAAAGGCGGTTGGGAAAAAGACACCGCAAAGCCAAGCTAATCTTTGCCTACGTCAAATTTCCCCTTTCTGTTGGCCACAAGATGTGTTTGTATGGGACTTCAACTCCCAGAATTCCGAGGTTTGTCCAACACATCTGAAGGATGCCACTGATTTAGATTAGAATTACTACATTCCTTAAGAGAGATAGAAGCTTCAAAGGTATCCACACATCATGAACCTCTTTCATTTGACAAATCTGGACACTTTCTAATAAAGGAGACTATCTGTGTTTTCTCAAGCACCTCTCCACCAGCAATCAGCACCCAAATCACCATAGTTGAACTCCAAGGTTCACATCGGACCATCAATCAAGTAAACAGATACCCCAATCAAGAAACTGCCAAAGAGCCAACAGTAAACAGTCCAACCAAAGAATCTCTAAAACCACCCCCACCAACCTCAACGGGGCAAAGCCACCAGAATATAAACTGACAGCAAATCCCACTCCTTACTAGCACTGATGATGTTACCTAGTTTGGGTAATGAAACGTCTTAAAGAAAACAAACAAGCTCAGAGAGAGCACCAAGGATCCTCTGTACCCTTTCTGTTTGTCTCATCTGAGATTAATTCAAACTTCTTCCATTTTCACAGCTACAAATTCCCTTTCGGCAATTGGCTGCTTGAATCAAGCCTGCAGATAGGACCTTTCCCTACAAGTCAAAAGACCTAAAATCCAATGTCAAGCAAGCATTAAGCACACCGGCGTGCCTACCTTCCTTGTCTTACTGTCCCCATTTATCTGTATTTATCTGTGTTGTTTATGTTCATAATTATAGTTGTTACCGTGTACATGTTAGACCAGTGGTTCTCAACCCATGGGTAGGGACCCCTTTGGGGGCCGAACGACCCTTTCACAGGGGTCGCCTAAGACCATCGGAAAACACATATTTTCGAAAAAATACAGAAAACATAAAATAATCTTATGGTTGGGGGTCACCTCAACATGAGGACTGTATTAAAGGGTCGCAGCATTAGGAAGGTTGAGACCACTGTGTTAGACCAATCAATCAATCAATCAATCAATCAATCAATCAATAGTAAATAAGTAAATAATCAATAAATCAATAAATCAATCAATAAATAGTAAGTAAGTAAGTAAGTAAGTAAGTAAGTAAATGAGTAAATAAATAAATAAAACAAATAAAAGTCTTTTTTGGTACTCAAGACAGAGAATGCCCAATAGTCAGAATGGCAACTTATGAGCAAAAAATAGCCAACAAAGACCATTCTTCTCCCCATTATGGAGAGACAAAGCAAAGAGCTAACCCATTTGGCTGACCCTTCCAGGATACCGTAGTAATACTTGCTGACTGAGGCTGCTCTCTGTCTTTGACTCATGGTAGGGCTGGCAGTCCTTCCTCGCTGGAGGGAACCCAAAGCACAAAGGATGACCTACCAGTGGTGATGCAATTGAACCCTCCGGGCCGCAGTTCGCTGAGGCTGGTGCGGTTCAGCTCAGCCGGCGAGTGGCACTCAATGGGCTCCACCAAGGCGCTGGTGCGGCTCAGCCATTCCACCAGCCATTTCAGCTTACAGTCGCAGTGGAAAGCATTTCCCCGCAGGTCCCTGTTGAGAAAGAGGTTGGTGGGTGATCACCAGGAGGGCAGATGGCAGCAAAACCTTCACCCGAGGCCAACTTCATGTCTTCTGGGGTTGGGGAATGCCTCCCCATGCTTCAAGCACTTGGAGTTGAGGGTGGTTAATTCTTTTGCCAGCCCATCTCTCTCTTGCTATAATTCACACCTTTCTCTTCTTCCTCCAAGCCAAAACTGGCAAAAATATACAGCATAGAATAATAGACTTGGAAAGGAGCCGGAAGGGACCTTGGAGGTCTTCTAGTCAGATGGTTATCCAATCTCTTCTTAAAAACATCCAGTGTTGGAGCATTCACAACATCTGAATGCAAGCTGTTCCATTGGTTGATTGCTCTCACTGTTAGGAAATGTCTCCTTAGTTCTAGGTTGCTTCTCTCCTTGGTTTGTTTCCATCCATGGTTTCCTGTCTTGCTTTTTTGGAAAATAGTTGGACTCCCTCTTCTTCGTAGCAGCCCCTCAAATTGCTATCATGTCTCCCCTGGTCCTTCTCATTAGACTAGACATACCCAATTTCTGTAACCATTCTTGGTATGTTTTAGCTTCCAACCCCCTGTGCATAGCCCTCAAACCATAGGCAAGCTTGTGGAATCTACAAGTCGGCCAATCAAACTCTGATAGTACAATTGCGAGCGGGCTTCTATTTCCTTTGTGAAAAAATCTTTGTTAAATTAACTTAGTATGAAAACTTACTAAAACTACACTTTGGGGACTCCCATTCAATCCTTTTGCCATCAAATGTTTGGATTGGGAAAGCAAAAGACCTTGTGCCCTTTAGTAGCCCTCGTGTTAGGCTGAGTAACAACCTTTTCTATCCAAAACCGTACCCGTGTTTCTTTCTCCTGGACCCACAACTTACACTGAGGTTAGTGAATCCAGGCCTCGGAAGAGGTGCCTTGGTAAGGTCTGCAAGTTGTTGTTGGCTAAATTCCTGTGAAAAATGGAAAGGAAAAAGAATATCCTTCTTAAAGCAAGTTGGCAGGTTTGGGAACATCATGTGTCTTGCATGATGACACTAAAACAGTCCCAATAGAAGAGAATATTTGTGGTTCAGGGCTGGACCGCGGAGTCCCTGATCTCTCTGAGCTTGCATCAGTTTCATTACCTAACCAGGTAACCTCATTGGTGCTGATAATGTTACCTTGTTGAGAAAAGAAAGGTCTGGAAGCAAACAACAAACAGCACCAGGAATCAAAAGTAAAGGAGTCTTTGGCATAATTAAGGCATCTAAACCAAGCAAAATTATTGCCGTCTTAGGCTAAGTTGCCAGTGAAATCCTCAAAGCATACATGTCACTTTAAGTTTGCTCAAAATAAAGGGTGGATATAAAATCTGATAAACAGTAAAGTTTGCCAGAACCTCCAGAAGTCCAAAAAGGAACCAAGAAGATGTTCCACAAAGTACTCACAGATGAAGAAGAGACTTCAGGCCTCTGAAGGCATTCTTGGAGATGGCGTCTAGTCTGTTTTGTTCAATGAATCTGGAAGAGAAGTCCTTGTAAGTCTCAAGACAGGAGCAAATATGGTATGGGGCAGTGATTAAGACATTGGACAAAGGATGGGCTAATGTCAACCCTGGTTTCATGGGGGGATTTGGGCCAGTCAACCTTTCTCAGCTCAGCCTGCCTCTCAGGGCTGTTCCTGTGAGGAGGAAATCTGAAGGGGAAGAACCACTGCTACACACTGCCTTTTGCTTCTGGGAGAAAGGCAACACCATAATTTGACAAATAAACATGCAAAACAAAAGGCAAATGGGCTCTAAATCTGGGATCAGCCACATACAACCTTCTGGATGTTGGAATGGAATTTCACGAATAAAGGAAAATAAAGCTGACTGCACATTTCACTGTAGATATATTCCATTTTTGATTCCTTTCGGATTTAGTTCATAGAACGTAAGACTCATTGACTGGAAAGGACCACAGAGGTCTTCTGATCCAACTCCTGCTCAGGACAGGTGAGTTTACACCATCCTGATCAAATGACTGCCCTGTCTATTTTTGAAAACCTGGACCCACAATCCTGGGAACCAAGGTGGTCCACTGATCAATTGTTCTCACTGTCAGAAAAATTCTTCATACTTCTAGGTTGGATCTCTCTTTAACAAGCTTTCACACATTGCTTCTTGCCCTGCCCTCAAGTGCTTTGGAGAATAAGTCAATCCCCTCGTCTCTGTGACAGCCCCTCCCAACATAGTCCCAACTCAATCTCTTAAACCCTACAAACCCTTCTCTTCATGAGCTACAGTCCCTGCCTCTTCTCTGCAATACAGATGAAACTCGAAAAATTAGAATATCGGGCAAAAGTTCATTTATTTCAGTAATGCAACTTAAAAGGTGAAACTAATATATGAGATAGACTCATTACGTGCAAAGCAAGATAGTTCAAGCCGTGATTTGTCATAATTGTGATGATTATGGCGTACAGCTCATGAAAACCCCAAATCCACCATCTCAGAAAATTAGAATATTACATGCAATCAATAAAACAAGAATTGTACATAGAACAATATCGGACCTCTGAAAAGTATAAGCATGCATATGTACTCAGTACTTGGTTTGGGCCCCTTTTGCAGCAATTACTGCCTCAATGCGGCGTGGCATGGAAGCTATCAGCCTGTGGCACTGCTGAGGTGTTATGGAAGACCAGGATGCTTCAATAGCGGCCTTCAGCTCTTCTGCATTGTTCGGTCTCATGTCTCTCATCTTTCTTTTGGCAATGCCCCATAGATTCTCTATGGGGTTCAGGTCAGGCAAATTTGCTGGCCAATCAAGCACAGTAATCCCATGGTCATTGAACCAGGTGTTGGTGCTTTTGGCAGTGTGGGCAGGTGCCAAGTCCTGCTGGAAAATGAAGTCAACATCCCCATAAAGCTCATCTGCGGAAGGAAGCATGAAGTGCTCCAAAATCTCCTGGTAGACGGCTGCGTTGACCCTGGACTTAATGAAGCACAGTGGACCAACACCAGCAGATGACATGGCTCCCCAAATCAACACAGACTGTGTAAACTTCACACTGGACTTCAAGCATCTTGCAGTGTGTGCCTCTCCATTCTTCCTCCATACTCTGGGTCCTTGGTTTCCAAATGAGATGCAAAAGTTGCTGTCATCAGAAAACAGGACTTTGGACCACTGAGCAACAGACCAGGTCTGTTTTTCTTTAGCCCAGGTAAGACGCTTCTGACGTTGTTCGTTGTTCAGGAGCGGCTTGACAAGAGGAATACGACATTTGAAGCCCATGTCCAGGATCTGTCTGTGTGTGGTGGCTCTTGATGCACTGACCCCAGCCTCAGTCTACTCCTTGTGAAAGTCCACAACACTTTTGAATGGCCTTTTCCTGACAATCCTCTCCAGGCTGTGGTCATCCCTGCTGCTTGTGCACCTTTTTCTTGCACACAACTTTCTATTAATGTGCTTTGATACAGCACTTTGGGAACATCCAACTTCTTTTGCAATTACCTTTTGAGGCTTTCCCTCCTTATGGAGGGTGTCAATGATGGTTTTCTGCACAACTGTCAGGTCAGCAGTCTTTCCCATGATTGTGATTCCTACCAAACCTGACTGAGAGACCATTTAAAGGCTCAGGAACCCTTTGCAGGTGTTATGGCTTAATTAGCTGATTAGAGTGGGACACCTTGAGCCTAGAATATTGCCTCTTTTCACAATATTCTAATTTTCCGAGGTTGTGGATTTTGGGTTTTCATGAGCTGTAAGCCATAATCATCACAGTGATGACAAATCACGGCTTGAACTATCTTGCTTTGCATGTAATGAGTCTATCTCATATATTAGTTTCACCTTTTAAGTTGCATGACTGAAATAAATGAACGTTTGCACGATATTCTAATTTTTCAAGTTTCACCTGTACACAGCAGTCCAGATATTGATAGACTGTGGCTCCATCCACCCTCACCAAAGTCCTTGGTGGAAGTAAGGAATGAGGGTCGCTGTCCCATGACATGGGAAGGGGCCGGGCTATCCTGTCCTTGATTGAGATCCTGAGCTTTGACGTCAACCCATCTTGGTCCCCACTGATGTGCTCGCTCCTATTTCCTCCCCCTCCACCCCACTGTTGCATACTTACAGATATTCCAGGTGTGTCAGTCCCACAAAAGCGTCATCCCCAATCAGTTCCAGGGAGTTGTAAGTGATCAAGCTAAGGGGAGAGAAGGTTTGGGGGAAAGCAGGCAAGCTGGTCAGTTGAAAGAAATATGAAGGAGAAACAGCCACTTAGAGGAGTCCCTAAAGGAAATGCCACCTCTACGATGAATAGAAATGCTCTGAACAACCAGGAGTGTTGCAGGATAGGAAGATAAGAAGACCCTATGCTAAGGGTTAGGAAGTGACAGTCTAGAACAGGGATGTCAAACTCAATTTCATTGAGGGCCGCATCAGGGCTGTGGTTGACCTTGGGAGGGGGCGCAGGCGGGTGTGGACAACTATATGGGGGTAGTCAGCTTGGTGCCACTCACTAGCCGTGGCTGACTGTGTAGGCATGGCCAACTGTATGGGCGTGGCCAGCTTCACACCATTCCCCAAACTGCTGGGATGTTTCCTCTTCACATTGGGTAGACCAGGGCAAAACAACATGGGCCAGCCCCTTACATTTTCCAGGATGGTCCTGTGAGCCACAACTGACCACATCAGACACAGGCCTTGTGTTTGACACATCTAGCCTAGGGGATTCAGGCTTCTGGCTAGACAGGAGCCAGGGTTGAGGAGGCCTTGAGGACATCAGGTCTTGCAAAATCTGTTGGGAGATGTCCCAGCAAAACTGGGATTAAAGCTGTCAAGAAGTAAGAGCTAATGCCTATAAAGCTCCCCGTAGCTAAACATCTAAGGAGATTCTCAGTCATACAGGTCATGGTTGTCCCAAAGGTGCTTTTTCCAAAAGGCAACTGTTTTTTTTTCTTGTTTTTTCTTTGAATAATGTTTTGCTTCTCATCCCAGAAGCTTCTTCAGCTCTTACTGGATGGTGGGGAATTGAAGGATTTACATTCCTTGCAGACAGCTGGTCATTTGCATCCTTTTATAGAATCATTGAGGCCACTTGGTGGTCTATCTGTGCCCTCAGGGTCACCTGAGCAGTGCAAATGGGCATGGAGCCTTCTTGGAAGTACGGAAAGGTCTGTGTTGTGGAGCTGTGCTTTCTGCAGGATGTTTTCTGCCCTGTGTTCCTTCACTACTGAACATAGGGACCGGCTGTTGGGGATGCAGACAACACAGACTCATAAATCCTTCCATTCCCCACCATCCAGTCAGAGCTGAAGAAGCTTCTCGGATGAGACACGAAACGTCTTCAAAGAAAACCCAAGACAGTCCAGTTGCCTCTTGAAAAAGCACCTTTGCGGGGCAGATGTCAGGGGCCAGACAGTCTTCGATCCAACCGAAGCATAGTACATAAAATTATCTGCTACAATGTCCTACCTGTCAAGGACTACTTCAGCTTCAACCACAATAATACACGAGCACACAACAGATACAAACTCAAGGTAAACCTCTCCAAACTCGATTGCAGAAAATACGTCTTCAGCAATAGAGTGGTCAATGCCTGGAATGCACTGCCTGACTCTGTGGTTTCTTCCCTGACCCCTCAAAACTTTAACCTTAGCCTGTCTACTGTCGACCTCACCCCATTCCTAAGAGGTCTGTAAGGGGCGTGCATAAGTGCACCAGCGTGCCTACCGTCCCTGTCCTAATATTCTCTTGCATTCGTATTCATAATCATGTCTATACTTATATCTGTTATCTAATTCATGTTTGATGAAATAAAATACTGTATTTTTCAGAGTATAAGATGCACCGGAGTATAAGATGCACCAAGGTTTTGAAGAGGCAAATTAAAAAAAAAACTTTTTGCACTCTGCAAACACCCCAAATATGGCCCGTTTTTCACAAAAATGGGCCCATTTTTTGTCTAAAAAAAAGGGCATGGATATCCTTTAGGAGGCTTATAGAGTGCTCCTGGGGGCTGGGGGGGGGGGAATTGAGCAAAAAATGGGCCATTTTTGCTCAATTCTGCCCTCCTCATAAATCCTAAAGGCTATGCATGTCCATTTTGGTGAAGGGGGCGGGGTTTCGGGAGGCAAAAAATGCTGTATCCAGTGTATAAGATGCATCCAGATTTTCAGCCTCTTTTTGGAGGGAAAAAGGTGCGTCTTATACTCTGAAAAATATGGTAAATACATAAATAAAGCAGCACCCTTAAGAAAGCCTGGGACAAGATGACCCAGGTTTAGTGACGATGGTCCTTCTCGCCAGGTTTCCTCCCATCCCAATCATAAACACCGTCCCCATTCTGTTCCCCCTTTATAATCAACCACCAACTGGTTTGGGCTAAAAATATTTGCAGATGTTCATCTGAGCATTTTAAAGGCAGACCATTAAACCGGGATTGTAGAAATGATCTAATTGTTTCCTGCCTGAAGTTTCCCTTGGTTTAGCAATGAGTCAGAGGTCACGTAGAGTTTTAAAAAATCCATTTCTCAACCTCGGAGATGAGTTTCGGGAGCTCGTGATGGGGGGGGGGGGAACATAGCATGTCTTGAATGAATGCCTTTCTCGGAAGGGTATTTTTAAATCAGGGCCCATCTGGATAGGCACATGGGATCAGGAGGCTTCCAAGACCCAAAATATCCAAGATTAGTAAGCAACTCATTGATAAAAGAAGAAAAGGAACTAGCCACTCTTGCTTTTGCCAACGTCTGTTTCCTAGGTTGCAAATGGGGGGGAAAGTCATATTTTTCATTATGCATGTTTTCCATGAAAATAAGTTTAGCGACAATGGCTAACTAGTTCAAAAGCAGGCCCGGAGTTCATAAGCGGATACGCCAAGACCCTCCTTCATAGGATGAGCACATAAGTAGTCCTTGACTTACGACCACAGTTGACCCCCCCCTCTCAAAAATTGCTGTTGCTAGGCGAGACGTTTAAGTGAATTTTGCCCCGTTTTATGACCTTGCCTGCCCCAGTTGTTAAGTGGATCGCTGCAGTTGTTAGTGACGGGGTTGTTGAGTGAATTTGGCTTCCCCATTGACTTTGATTGTCAGAAGCTCTCAAAAGGGGATTCACATGACACACACCCCCGGGACGCTGCAACCGTCATAAATATGAGTCAGTGGCCAAGAATTTTGATCCCATGACCACGGGCATGTTGCAATGGTCATGAATAGCAATAGCACTTAAGACTTATAGCATTTAGACCAGTGGTGGGATTTACTTACCTTCCCTATTGGTTTGCAAATGTGAACTCGCTCGCTTAGCTTGCACACACCACCTTCTGCACATGCGCAAAAGGTCGTGCATTACGTCGGCCGGGTGGGCAGAGCTTCCTGGAGCCACCACTAATGGTTCGCCCGAACCAGAGAACCAGAGAGAACCGGCTGAATACCACTTACAACTTAGATTTATATACCGCTTCACAGTGCTTTACAGCCCTCTCTAAGCGGTTACAAAGTCAGCCTATTGCCCCCCCAAAAGCTGGGTCCTCATTTGACCCACCTCGGAAGGAACCTTGGCAACTTTGAACACGTGTGGACTTCAATTCCCAGAATTCCCCAGCCAGCCATGGCTTGAGAAAAACCTGTCCTAAAGAGACTCTCTGCTTTTTTTTCAATGGTGTAATCGTTCTGCAACGTGTGCAATTTGAAAAAGTGCACACTCTGTTTTTGCTCCTTTAGGAGTGATTGTCCTAACATGCCATTGGTGCCTGTTATAATTATAGAGAGAGATTTTGCGGGTATTTTTGTTTTGTTTGGCTTTGCATAGACTGATCTGCAGAGACAGAGGTATGCACAAATTTGCTGACTGTTTAATTGGCTGCTGCTAATCGTCAATTAAAGTGACTTCGCCAACTAATCCTAATCTTGTAACTCCAGAGGGAATAATCTCATCCTTGCTCAACATCCAGATGTGATGAAATTGCAGCTGGGGGGGGGGAGGCTGATTAAATAATATCTGAAGAGCTGCAGACTGACACATGTAGTCCTCGACTGAGTTTTGTCCCATTTAATGACCTTTCCCGCTGCAGTTGTTAAGTGAATCCCTACAGTTGTTAAGTTAGTAATACATTTGTTAGGTGAGCCTGGCTTCCCCATTGACTTTGCTTGTCGGAAAGTCCTAAAAGAGGATCAGTTGATCCCAGGACACTGACACGGTCATAAATATGAGTCAGTGGCCAGGCATCCGAATTTTGATGACGTGGACATGGGGATGCTGCAATGGTTGTGTGAAAAACACTCATGAGTCAGTTTTCAGTGCCTGAAAATGTCATTAAACGAATTGTCGTAAGTCAAGGACTACCTATACTTCTAAAAGGAAGGGTGTCAGATTGGGAATTCTGAAACTTAAGTCTTGCAGAATCCAGATGTATTGGTAAACAGAATCACATGCCACAAACACTTCACATAGTGAGTACTGCTCTCCTTTCCTCCCCCAGATCCACAGGGAGAGCTTCCAAGGTGGACTGATGGATCCACCAAGAAGGATGTTAAGTCAAAAGGAAAGAAAACAAGTGCACACACCCCTAGAACCAAAGAAGGGCACAATCCGTGCCAGTCTCCTTATCAGGAATTGGGTGAAATACTCGGCAGTTACACAATGAGACAAAAGGAGTCACATTCAGAAGGCTTCTTGGCAAGATCCTTGGAGTGGGAGATTGGCTAGCAAAACAGAGACGGGTTCTCATGTACCATACACACTGGCTGAGGAACACTTAAAAGTACACGCGTTTTGATGCATGCCACAACACTCACAACCGAGAGGATCCTTACAGCAGCTGGAGAGACGGCACCTGTTGAAAACTGCCTTCCAAGACCTCGGTGAAGCCAGAGCGAATGAGACACCTGAAAGAGAGACAGAGAGAGAGAGACAGAGAGAGGAGGGAAGGAGTGAGGGGGAGAGAGAGAGAGAGGAAGAGGTGAGGGGGAAGGAGAGAGATAGGAACAGGAGGGAGGGAGGGAGGGAGAGAGAGGAAGAGAGAGGAGGGAATGTGGGAGAGGAGAGAGGAAGAGGAGAGAGAAGGAGGGAAGAGGAGAGAGTGAAGGAGAGAGAGAGAGATAGGAACAGGAGGGAGGGAGAGAGAGGAAGAGAGAGCAGGGAATGAGGGAGAGGAGAGAGGAAGAGGATAGAGAAGGAGGGAAGAGGAGAGAGGGAAGGAGAGAGAGAGATAGGAACAGGAGGAAGGGAGAGAGAGGAAGAGAGAGGAGGGAATGAGGGAGAGGAGAGAGGAAGAGGATAGAGAAGGAGGGAAGGGGAGGGGGAAGGAGAGAGAGAGATAGGAACAGGAGAGAGGGAGGAAGAGGATAGAGAGAAAGGGAGGGGGAGAGAGAGGAGGGAAGGAGGGAGGAGAGAGGGAGGAAGGGGAGGGAGGGAGGGAGAGAAGGGGGGGAGAGATATTCTCAGCAACAAAGCAGCTGTACCATCACCTGGTCCAAAGGGAAGGACCACTTCAATTCCTCCTCGCTTAGCCAGAAATCTACCATCAAGAGGATAACAATCCACAATTCTGGATGTTGCCATCTGAACCCTCCCCCCATGGGTGATACAAGAACTTTCCTGGAGCCAGCTTTACCTGGAGGAATTTACCTGCATCCTCTTGAGGCGCATTTGTGTGCATGGAGATGTTATCTCTGGCAATATTCCGAGTTTCAAAGGGGATTGGGGGGTGGGGACTTTGTTAAGCTGCATCCAGTTTCCTCAGGGGATCTGCAATAATTTGGGTAGGGTGGGGGGGTGGGAGGGAACGCTGGCAGCGGCCAATTTCAGCAATGTTGCCCCTCCTGTCAACGAGGGACATCTTTTCGTGATTTAGGGATGCCAGGGTGCTGCTGTTACTGATTAAGGATGAGGGGAAATCTAAATTGGCGTTTTTCCTGACTCAGGGTGAACCTGGGCCAGTGGCTTTTTCCTCGGCCTCTCTTCCTTCACAGGGTGGTTGTTTTGGGGATCCAGTGATGCAAGATTTGCTGGAAACTGCCCCGCTACCATAGATATCCCCCCCCAAAAAAAACCCACGCTGGAAGAAAACAGAGGAAGCAACTAGCCGTTAGGGTCCCCTGCTTTTAGGAGGTGAGTCCCTAGGAAGAAGGGAGAGGATGCACAGTGAATTTCAGCCCAAATCTCAAGCAGAATTTGTGTGCGTTTTGTGTGTCCCCTGGATTAAAATCCATTTCTCCCCAGCCACATCTCCTGGCTAACCTGCTTTCCATCATTGCACCAGAGATGCAACAACGGACTAAGGGAAAGCAATGCACTTCCTGGGGCTTCTTGCTAGCTCAATGTCCCAGCCTTTTCCCAGCCCCCTTTCCCTCCCCCCACCATCCAGAGACCCCACAAAAGTTGCCCTCAACTCTGCAGGCAAGGCTAGCCTTGAAGTAAGAGCTCCGGGCCACGCCAGGCATTGCACATCCTGTTCCCACGACCCCTTTCATGGCAGTTTTTAGAAGATGGGGAGGAGGGGAAGCCCAGCGGGGGTCTTCCTTGGGAGAAGGGGGTGTCTATTACTCCTGGGAAGGCCCCAGCCCCACAAGCTTTAATCTTGGGAGAGGGGTCCTCTTAGAAGTAAGCCTTGATCTTGGAAGAGGGAACCAAGTAGATGTAAGCCTTGATCCTGGAAGAGGGAACCAAGTAAATGTAAGCCTTGATCCTGGAAGATCTTGGAGCGGGTAGATTCAATGTGTATCATCTGGGAGATCCACTAGCTCTTTTGCTAAGCAAGGAGGGTTTTTTTTTAAAAAAAGAAGGAAAGTAGATGGGGGGGAGGTTAAAAGAAGCCCCCCTCCCCTCCCCTCGCCCAGAGAAAGCTTACAGGGAGATGAGGTTCGGGGGCAGATCGCGGGGGATCTCCTTGACTCCCTCGCACAGCGCCGTGTCCTTGGTGCAGGTGCAGCCAGACGCGCATCTTCTCTTGGGAGGTTTCCGGCCGGCGCTCGGCTGTTGCCCGGCCAGGAGCAGCAGAACCGCCAAGACCAGCAGCAGCGGCGGAGCTCCGGTTCCGACGAGCCTCCGGCTCCAGCAGCCCATCTTGCCGGGCGAGCGGAGCGGGGACGCAGCGGCGGGGCTCCTCGCTGGCTCTTTCGCGGCCTCCCCCCCCCACGCTTGGCCCGGGGGGGTCCAACCGCAAAGCGGAGCGGGGGCGCGCGCGCGCCCGGGCCCGGCTTGCCGCTTTCGCTTCTCCTCCTCCTCCTCCTCCTCGCGGGCTCTGCTCCTCAGCCGAGAGCGGTCCACGCGCCGGGCTCCCAGGCAGCTTTGGCACAGCCGCCACCTCCCGGCCGGCTCGAGCCGCTGCCTGGCCCCATCCCAGCCTCCCGGGGAGGAGGAGGCGGGAGGCCCGCCGCTGCCGCCGCTTCCTGCGCGCCCTGCCCTCCCCTGTCCCTCCGGCGAGCAGGCTGCGGGCTTCTCTCCTCCGCTCGCCGAAGAGAGAGAGAGGGAGGGAGGGAGGGAGGGGAGAGAAAGAGAAGTCGGCAGGGAGAGAGAGAAGGAGGAGGGAGAGGAGGAAGAGAGAGAAGTCGGCAGGGAGAGAGAGAAGGAGGCAGGGAGAGGAGAGAAGGAGAAGGAGGCAGGGAGAGAGAGAAGGAGGGAGGGAGAGAGAGAAGGAGGGAGGGAGGGAGAGAAGGAGGCAGGGAGAGAGAAGGAGGGAGGGAGAGGGGGAGGGAGGGAGAGAGGGAAGGAGGCAGGGAGAGAGAGAAGGAGGGAGGGAGGCAGGGAGAGAGAGAAGGGAGGGGAGGGAGAGAGAAGGAGGGAAAGAGAGAGAGAAGGAGGGAGGAAGAGGGAGAAGGTAGGAGGGAAAGAGAGGAGCGAGCGAGAGAGAGAGAAGGAGGGGGGAGATGCGCGCGGGTGCGTTGGCAGGCGGGGGCGCACCTTGAGTTATCTCCCCCCCCCGGGCGCTTCCACTGGTCTAAAAAACCCCCCACTGATCTCGAATCGATCGGCTTCTTCGCCGGCTAAACTAAAATGAAACCCATCGATCAAGGAGCTAAGTGAAAATAGAGGATCCCGCCGAGCCTCGGGCTAAATCTAGCGCTTCCGATCCAGCCCTCTCCTCCTCGCCTCGGCTCCGACGCATCCCTGCCGCGTATACACGTGCACCGAGACACGCAACCACGGGGTGGATGGATGGGGGAGGGAACCGTCAGCTGCCGTCAGCCAATAGGAAATGCGGGTTTTTTGAGTGGCAGGGCCACCACGCGACCGTGGGGACGCGGGGTGAAAGCAGGGGCCGGCGCAGGGAGAGAATCAATTGGGCAGGTCAAATCTCACCAGGCTCCAGGTGGACTCAGCCTTCCGTCCTTCCGAGGTGGGTAAAATGAGGACCCGGATGAGCTCTATGAAGCGGAATGTGTGCTATTGCTATCGGGAGGATTGCTATCCTGCAGCGAGAGAAGTGAGCGTCCAAGGAGAGCCAATCCACACGTTTGCAGGCTCCCACCGTAAAGGAGCAGGGGAGCGGGGGAGAGATCCCGTGTACTAGCATCTTTCCAGCTGCACTTTGTGGAGAAGACCTGGCTTTTTAAATGTTCTGTCCCCAAATATTAGGGGGTGTCCTCCATCTTGACTTTTTTGACCACACTAAAATACAAGCATCTCCCAACACTGGTTGCGAATCCCTTGATGTTCTTGATGCATGCGCCTGTCTTTCTAAATAAATTGTTTTATTTAGTTTCCTAGTACGATTTTATGTTGATTGCTTATTTAGTATCCTATGACTATCACTGAGTGTTGTATCTCATGATCATGATGAATGTATTTTTATGGTGACTATGATCATGATTTATCACTTACAGCTTTTATGTACAATTCTTGTGCACCGAAGACAAATTCCTTGTGCGTCCAATCACACTTGGCCAATAAAGAGTTCTATTCTATTCTATTCTATTCTATTCTATTCTATTCTATTCTATTCTTTTTACACTCTACTTCTATTCTATTCTTTTCATACACTACTTCTATTCTATTCTATTCACACTCTACTCCTATTCTATTCTATTCTTTTCACACTCTACTCCTATTCTATTCTATTCTATTCTATTCTATTCACACTCTACTCCTATTCTATTCTTTTCACATTCTACTCCTATTCTACTTCTACTTCTAATTCTATTATCATTCAATATGGTCTGCCTTTGAAGAATTCATCCATTGCGGGAATCCGACCTTACACCGCCTGAAATGACAACTCACAAAGAGGAAGAAGATCCTGTGTTAATTAACTCCATTTAATGTATATCCATACCAGCCTCTGAGCATCACGAGGGGCTCAGTAGGCATAGTGAGGGATCTGCAACCTTGTCAAAATGGAAACCCCTGTGCCAGAACGTCAGTGTGCAAACGATGCTCTTGTGATGTGCAGCTTAATGTGTGGGGGGGGGGTTTGGGGGTGGGGGTGGGGGGAGAAGTATATAACTTGCATGCAACATTAGAATTAGGTTTTCCTTGCTGCTTCCTTGGGTGCCTGGGGAGGGGGGGGAGGGGGCACAAGGAGAGAAGTGACATTGTGTCTTTATGTCATTATGCAAATGAAATCGCTGTGACTTCTGAGGGATGCCTCTTAATGGCCCTGGGCTATTTTTCCAAGGATTGTCTGCTAGAATAATACATCACATTATGACAAATGAATTATTAAATAAGTCACAAAGGACTAACATCCATGCGACAGACTAAGCCTCAAATCAACCGGTGCCATCCAACAGACCCAAGTTGCAAAGAACCTACATTATTTTAGACTCCTAGCGACCTTATAGAGATATATCAGGCTCTATTTTATTTTTGCTTAATGCAGGTATTCCTTGACTTACAACCATTCATTTAGTCACCATTCAAACATACAAAGTGATACGCCACGGTGGCGCAGTGGTTAGAGTGCAGTACTGCAGGCTACTTCTGCTGACTGACTGCTGCCTGCAATTTGGCAGTTCAAATCCCACCAGGCTCAAGGTGGACTCAGCCTTCCCTCCATCCGAGGTGGGTAAAACGAGGACCCAGATTGTTGGGGGCAAGAGGCTGACTCTGTAAACCACTTAGATAGGGCTGTAAAAGTACTGTAAAGCAAGTACTAATTGCTACAATGGCATTGAAAAAGTTACTTATGGCAGTTTTCACATTTACAGCAGTTGCAGCAACTCAGTAAATGTGATTGAAATTGGGGCACTTGGCAATTAGCATGTATTTATGACGGTTGCATTGCCAGTATTTAAGAGGGTAACACAAAGAGGGGGGGGAGGTTTCAACTTATTTTCCAAAGCACCTGAAGGCAGGACAAGAAGCAATGGGTGGGAACCAATCAAGGAGAGAAGCAACCTGGAATTAAGGAGAAACTTCCTAACAGAGAAAACAATTCACCGGTTGAACTGCTTGTCTTCAGAAGTTGGTGGGTGCTTCGTCGCTGGAGGCTTTTAAGAAAAGACTGGACAGTCACTTGTCTGAAATGGTATAGGATCTCTTGTTTAAACGGGGCTGAACTAGAACTTGCTCTTGGTAAACCCTGCTCATCGTAGTTTACTTAGTTCACCCCGGGTTAAGTGAAGCCCGGTTTAGCTCTCTGCATCAGATCCAGGCGCTGAGTAGCTGAAGTTTGTAAAACTCTCCTCCTAAAAACTGCACCATCTGCTCCGTAGTTCTGGCATTTTAGACCGGGCCAAGATTTTGTACTTGCCTTCTCTGAATGTACCAAGTGGGGAACCTGGCAGCTCTCGCAAGATTGATGCCATCTCTCCATCTCCAGGGAGTTGCCAACAACACTAATAGTTTCCACTCCCCCAAACACCCTCTCGTCCATCCCTTTCGTCCCGGCTCAAATGCCAAGCTGGAAAGCCAAGTGTGGAGCAAGGAGCTGGCCCCACCACTACAAAGAGCCCAGCTGTTTGGCCGAGCGCCCTAGAAGCGGAGATTCCCGCCCAGGGCTTGGCATTTTCCTACACACTGCATAGCTTTGTTCTGCAAGTGCCTTTGTGGGGGGGGGGGAGGAGAGAGCGGACTTGAACTTCAAGAGCAGTTGTTGAAAGTAAGAGCAGCCTGTGGCAAAAGCAGACAAGGATGGACACTATACCTTGACAAGGCTGTGGCTCTTCTGTGCTCTGAGGATGAGGAGAGCTATGCTGGAGGGTCAACCATACTGGACAGGTCTCACCAGAGGAGACAGATAAAGGGTATCTCCCCCACAAACAACATGGTGAGAGCTATCATGTTTTCCCCAAAAACAAGACAGGGTCTTATTTTCTTTTGACCCATGAAATAAACACTTGGCCTTCGGGGTTAGGGTTAGGGTTAGGGACCACGCTGGGTGCTGGAGTTCCTGGACATCTGATGACAAATGTGCTGTGGAACTGAGGACAGTTGGCGCTGTCAGGGTTCCGACGGATGCCCTAATTAACTCATGAGCCTTGAGCCAGTTGCGAGTTGACAGAACGAGCAACCAGGACTACTGGAAGAAAAGTTGTTTACCCATAGCGTATGTTGTATGCAAAGATTGAAAAGAAAGAAATAATAATGACAGAGAAGGAGGAGGAGAAAAGAAGAGGAGGAAGAGGAGGAGAGGAGGAGGAGAAGTAGTAGTAGTAGTAATAGTAGTAGTGAGCCGCGGTGGCGCAGTTGTTAGAGTGCAGTACTGCAGGCTACTTCTGCTGACTGCTGGCTGCCTGCAATTCGGCAGTTCGAATCTCACCAGGCTCAAGGTTGACGCATCCTTCCATCCTTCCGAGGTGGGTAAAATGAGGAGCCAGATTGTTGGGGGCAAGAGGCTGACTCTGTAAACTGTTTAGAGAGGGCTGTAAAGCACTGTGAAGCGATATATAAGTCTAATTGCTATTGCTAGTAGTAGTTGTCTATCTTCTGGGAAATCTCAGAAAGTTTTAACAAGGGTGGGAGAGGCCACTTTTGTTTTGGGAGAGATTTGCCAGAAAACCGTCTCAACTTTATAATAGTCCCTCAAGTTAGCAACCTACTCAGCTTGGCCCAAATCTGTCTGCTTCCCATTTGCTATCCACAGAGGCAGAGAGGAAGCTGGATGAGCTCCATTAGTGTCCGGGAGACCTGTTGGTGCCACTTTGACCAGGGGCTGGGGAAGAAATAAGGCGAGACCTCAACTCTCAACGCCTTCAACCGGCTTCTTCTCTCTCTCTCTCTCTCTCTCTGTCTGACAGTTGGCTACTTCTTTTCATTGCTGAGACTCCTTTTTGTCTGGGCTCCCAAAATAATTAGTGGTGGTACCCACAATGAGACGTGTTCTGAAAAAGTTGTCTGGCTTTGAAGAAAGAGAGTGACAAATTGCTTAGAATCAGAGAAAAACAGACGAGAAAGAAGACGAATCTCATATTAAGAGAAAAGGAATTGCTCAACTCTTCCCAGCACTCGTGGTCCAAAATAGCCAAGAAAGGATGTTCAAATCTTATAAAGGGGACAATTGTCGAGACAATGTGTAATTTAAAGTAGGTAGTCTCCAAATTTGCTACAAACTGGATTTATCTAGCCTGAGGGCACCCTATATATCATGGTGACAATCCTTTGATGGCCACAAAGAGTTAGAAATTAGAAACTTAAAAGTATAAGAGAATGATTAACTACATTGAAGATTTACTAAAATGGATAATTAAATATTATTATTACTATGAGATTATTATTGATGTTATGAATATTTCTGTTATTATCATCATTACTATTTCTCAAACTCAACTGTACTCAGATAAGACACTGTTTATATGGACATTGAATTTTTATGTTTAACATCATTAAAAAATTTTTTTTCAAAAAAAAAAAATAAGTTAGCGCCTTGGCTCTCTTTCTTGCTTTCGTGGTCAAAAAGAAATCTGCAACTCATCCAAATTTTTGTCTGCGTCAAGAGCCAGACTGGTGAGGAATCAAATCCATCACAACCGCCAAGCCCAATGGTGAGATATGACACAGGGCTGGGTGATGGAAAGGACATCTGTCTTTTGGAAGAGTTGGCCCAGCCCATGTCCCATCCATTAAACAGTGTACTCTGATGGAAACTAGGAAGCACGCATTCGCCTCTTTAGCATCTGCTTTGTGGGGCAACATCCCCCTGGAGAGTCATTTGGCCCCCTCCTCCTGTCATCTTGTTCCAAAGAGCTCTTAAAATTGGCTCTTCCCTAGCCTGTGGCCTAAGTAGATGCATCCTCTTGGGATGTTACATGGTTCTTTTTTAAGAGGCTTGTGCTCGTTCCTCAGATGTCTATGTTTCTTTTCCAGATGTTTTATTTACAATTTGGAATAATGATTGTTTTAATATGGTATGCCTTATGCATGAAATCAATCAATGGATCACGGGAGAGACAATCAAAGGATAAGGGGGAAAGGCCTCCAGGGATGAGCCTTGACATTAGACAAGATAATACTCATCTCCCTAAGGAAAGACCAGTCAACTCAGGACACCCAAGGCCATTAAAATTAGCTTCACCTATCAGTAGCGCTAGCACTTAGACTTATATACCGCTTCACGGTGATTTACAGCCCCCTCTAAGCGGTTTGAAGAGTCAGCCTACTGCCCCCTACGATCTGGGTCCTCAGATGGAAGGCTGAGTTGACCTTGAGCTGGTCAGGATCAAACTTCTGGCTGTGGGCAGAGTTTTCTGCATTCTAGCCACTCTGCCACCATGGCTACATCAAGCAAAATCGTAACATTTTTTTCTATAGTTTGGGTTTAAGCATTCTTAAATTTCCCCTGGATCACAACGATGTTTGTGACTCTCTCTCTTTCTCCCCCCCTCTCTCCCTCCCCTCCCTCTCCCCCTCTCTTTTTCCCTCCCCTTCCTTTTCTCTCTCCCCTTTCTCCCTCTCCCCCCTCTTTCTCTCCCTCTCTCTTTCCCTCCCCTTCTCTTTCTCCCCCCTCCCTATCATTCTCTCCCTCTCTTTGTGCACAAGTGTGTTGTTTTTGCAATCGTTAAGCCCCAACCTAATGCAGAGAACTTCAACAGGTGGAGCTTTTCTGGTGAACTCATGCCCAAAAGAGCATCCCCTACTAACTTTCTGATGCTGGTCAGCTTTTTAAAGGCACAGCGGAAGAGCCCATAAAAGAAGACAGTAATGTTAAAGAGAGAGACGGAGAGAGAGCAAGTCTTGCAGATTAACCCTTGAAGAAGATACTGTAGTTTGACCTTTGTTTGACTTTTCTAGCAGGTTGGCTTTGAGGGGGATGATTGGTGGAAAAGGGCTGCCCTCTACTGGCTGGTCATAAAAAAACATCAACTTGAAATGCAAGTGTAGGAATGTGATAGAGATGTATTATGCAATGGTTAATTCCGTGTTTCTCAAACTTCGTGGCTTTAAGAAGGGTGGACTTCAGCACCCAGAATTCTCCAGAATTCTGGGTGCTGAAGTCCACCCATCTTAAAGCCTCCAAGGAGAGTAACGCTGGGTTAAAGCACTGAGGTTTTGTGTTTGTGTGGGTGTCGAAGCGAAGGAATCATAGAATGACCAAAAGAGACTTTGGAAATTTCCTGCTCAACTCACTGTCCAGAATGGAAATCCTTAGATTATTCCAGATAAATGAGTGTCCAGTCTTTGCTTGGAAACCTTGGAAAATGGGGCACTCATGACTCCAAATTCGGTCTGACTCCCTCCTTAATATCTTCCACAGTCAGGCAATGTGCCTGTCAACTCCCAAAGTTGTCATGGTGACCAAATTTGATCCGAGGCTCATGAATCAATGAGGGCATTTTTTTTTGGGAAATCTAACAGCGTCTTTATTTCAAGCTTGGGCATTTCTCTTTAAAGCTTCCACCCAGTGGTAGTTGGGAGCTACAGAGAACAATATCCATCTCCTCTTCCCTTTGTCTTCACTTTTTTAGGGTGAACAGGCAGTTTGATCTAGATCAGGGGTGTCCAAAGTTGGCAACTTTAAGACTTGTGGACTTCAACTCCCAGAATTCCCCAGCCAGCAGAGCTGGCTGGGGAATTCTGGGAGTTGAAGTCCACAAGTCTTAAAGTTGCCAACTTTGGACACCCCTGATCTAGAGGTTAAAAGCCAGTTTGGATTAATGGTTAAGGCACCAGGCTAGAAACCAGAAGGCCGTGAGTTCTAGACCTGCTTTAGGAATGAAAACCAGGTGGGTGACTGTATGGTAGGTGAGTTACTCTCTTTCAGCTCAGCTCAACCCCAGAGGGTTTTTGTTATGGGGAAAAGAGGAAGAGGAAGGATTATTAGGTATGTTCGCCATCTTGCGTTATTTAAGAACTATAATAACGATGGGATAATAAACGTTCCTAGTTCTTTTCTTCATTGGAGTGAGCATGCAACTTCCTTACCACACAACGAAATGTTCATTATATTATTTTCAGGTCCTCAGCAGCCCTGAATCTTGGAACCATATTTATTTCCCTTTTCCATGGTTGTTCTGCTGGCCCGCTGCACCACTCGTTCAGCAAAGAATCGAAGGAGATTCTCAGTCAGGTCACGGTTGTCCCAAAGGTGCTTTTTTCAAGAGGCGACTGGACTTTCTGGCTTTTCTTTGAAGACCTTTCACTTCTCATCCAAGAAGCTTCTTCAGCTCTGTCCCTGAAAAAGAGCCGAAGAAGCTTCTTGGATGAGAAGCAAAACGTCTTCAAAGAAAAAACTAGAGAGTCCAGTCGCCTCTTGAAAAAAGCACCTTTGGTTCAGCAAAGAATGTGCCTTAAAGGCTTGAGTTGCAAAATTTTAAAGAGCCACTAGATGGCAGCACAGGTTCTGAAGAAGACGCCTACTCTTAGTTGCCATCTAGTGGTTTTGCTCAGATCTGGTAGCTGTCAGCAAGTCAGCTGAAGACCTGATTACATTGTTGTTTTTCCAGTTTGATAATCAAGGGATGCAGCCTTCTTAGAACAGTTATCTCATCAAGAATAACAGAGCCAGTGTTTTTTGGGGTTTGAGCTTTTAAAAATGCTAATAATTTTGCTAAGTCTCTTTGAGCTAAGAGGGAGGAGTAAGCTAAAAATCAATGGAAAATCACCCTTGTTGTGGCATCATGTGGTTGCCATTTGCAACCTCCCCAGTGGCTTCTAACAAAGTCAATGGGGGAATACGGATTTACTTAATGACTGCAAGTTCACTTAACAGTCGTGGCAAAACAGGTCCTAAAATCGGGCACGGCTCATATAACAGCCTTGCTTAGTAACAGGAATTCTGGTCTAAATTGTAGTCATAAGCCAAGGACTACCTGTAAGGCCTGTTTGAGACCTTTAAGGTTGCCCACTTCTAAAAGAAATTAAAAATTGAGTTTGAAGAGGAGTTTATTTCCTTGGAATAAATTTGAGACAGTGCGAAAAGAAATCTATGCCCACTTATAAAAATCCAAAGGGCTTTATAGCTCTCTGGGATAAGCGTTTGTTAATCGACTGACGGTTATCAGCTTGTAGTGCGGCTCACTTGATACGTTTTAATCAGAACTTTAATTCCGTTAAACGTCAGGGTGACATCCTGCTAAATCTTAATGATGCACTGAAATTAGATTGCGTTCCCAGGCATGTGACTGGATGTTTTGCATAGCAGATAAAGCGATGGCTTGGGTAACCAGAGTTTGTGGAATAAGCCACATGTGGCTGATTTTCACCCTGCATGAAGATAGAAACCGCTGTTTGCAAACCAGATGGGCCCCACGTGAGAAGCCAATAAAATGTTCTGTTTTGTTTTGGCTTCACCGGTTGTGCAAACCAGCTCCGGTGGGGACAAGCTCTAATACAGAGGTCTTCAAACTTGGCAACTTTAAGACTTGTGGACTTCAACCCAGTGGTGATATTCAATTTTTTTTTACTACCGGATCTGTGGGCGTGGCAGGGGAAGGAAACTGCAAAATCTCCATTCTCTCCCCACGCTGGGGCCAGCCAGAGGTGGCATTTGACGGTTCTCTGAACTACTCAAAATTACTGCTACCGGTTCTCCAGAACCTGTCAGAACCTGCTGGATTTCACCCCTGCTTCAACCCCCCCAGAATTGAAGTTGGGAGTTGAAGTCCACAAGTCTTAAAGTTGCCAAGCTTGGGGACCCCTGCTGTAACATAACAGGCCCCTAGTCTGCGCACCACAATTAAAACAAACCTACCAATTCACCTACAGAGGAGAATCAATTTTCTCTGCCAAGCAAGTGCCTTTTCCCCAGCCTACCTTACAAGATGGGTGTTGGGGGGGGGGAAATAGGAGGCAGGAGGGCTCCCTGGGGCGGTCTTGTCCTCCTGCAGGCTCCAAATCGAAGGCAGGAGAATAAAATACATTTCTTTTATATTGTTTTCTTTGGGAACAGACTTGTCACAGCCCCAACTGTCCCGTCTACTCCCAGTCTACGTCCGGCTTCTACTCCAGGCGCGGAGCCTGGGGACCGGGCTGGGGCTGGGGCTGGGGCGGGCGAGGGGGAGGCGCTGGGAGGCGGGGCGGGGAGTCTCTCCCGCAAAGGGACAGAGAGAGCGAGGGTTGCCACAGACTGTTGGGGGCGAAGTGGTTCGCGTGGCCTGCGAGGAGCCGAGATCCTTGGCCAGGCGCACCGGGGTTTGCGTCCGAGGCGAGGCGAGTGGATTAACTGCGGGGAGAGATTCGCCCAAAGCTCCGGATCGCCTGGGCGAGGAAGTAAGTGGGAGGACGGGACGGGACGGAGGGGGATCAACGGCCAGAGGACTTGGGGTCCTCCCAGCACAAATGCCAGAGTCGGGGAGAGGGGCAGCAGTAACAACACCCTCGCCCCCCCTCTTTCCAAGCGGATAGAGCGCCTGCATGGGAAGGAAAAAGGAAGGAAAGCAATTTGGTGAAAGTTGGGAAGCCCCCCCCCAAAGGAGAGCAAGTGGAGCGTGGACCCCTAAGTTGTGAAATGCAAGGTGGAGTTGGGGAAGTGGGGGAGTTTTTCCCGGCCCTGGGGGCCCCGCCGCTGCCAGTATCCTTGGGGAAGGGGTAGCTTGGGGGGTAAGTCCCAGGGAGTTGTCGGTGCCCTCTTAAGGAGGGAAGAAAGGAAGAGAGGAGTAGGGGAGAGGCAAGGGAAGAAGGAAAGGGAAAGGAGGAAGGGAGGAAGTAGAGAAGGGAGGGAGGGCGAAAAGAAAGGGAAATCAGGATAGTGATAACATAAAGTAGGTGTATGGCAGGGGTGTCCAAACTTGGGAACTTTAAGACTTGTGGACTTCAACTCCCAGAATTCCCCAGCCAGCTGGGAGTTGAAGTCCACAAGTCTTAATGTTCCCAAGTTTGGACACCCCTGGTGTATGGGATGGTAAGCAAAGCAACTTATACTTTAACCTTTATATGGAAAAAACAACAACTATGTAAAAGTGATAAAGATAAATAAGAATAACTATGGGAATGTATGTCTGTAACTGTATGTAAGAGAATACAAATAAAAAATTTTCTAAAAATAAAAAAGAAGGGAAGGAAGGGGAGCGCCCTGGGAGCCCCTAGGGGAGACTTTTGGGGCGGAGGGTTTTGGAAATTCAATCGGGTAAAGGAGGAGGCGTGGAGCCTTTCCTCCCAGCCTGCGTCCGGACGGCAACTTCACCGCTTTGGAGGAGCCCCAGCTCCAAACTTTGCTCGACAAAGCGGCTGCCTCTTTAACGAGCGTGGGCCGGGTACGAACCGCGCGAGAGAGAGAGAGGCCCCTTGCTAGGAAAGGCTCGCCCGGTCGAGCTCCTGCCTTGCCTTGAATCACGCGGCCAGGGGAAGGTGGACAAGTTTTGGGAGCCGCGTGGAGGAAGGTGGCGGGACGGGGAGGGAGTGGGGAGGTGGGTGGAAAGCGCCGGCCGCGCAAACGTCCCGTTGGACTTCCAAAACAACAAGGGAAGCTTCTTCTGGCGGCGGAGTTGGTAGCATCATTCCCCCGGCGATGCATTCCGTGCTTGGCTAGGGGTCATCCGAGGCGAGGCTGGGCTGGGACTTCTCCTATGATGTGGCATTAACAACAACAACAACAAAAAAAGGCAATAGAGCAACTTTATGGAAGTTTGTCTTTCCGATCCGAGGGTGCAGATATTACATAGCTTGGCCAGGTTTTCAGGGGAGTTTGAGGGGTGGGGATTTCCTCTTTGAGGCTATAAAATGCCTCCCCTCCCCCCTGCCTCTCCAGGTACAACCCTATCCTATTTGCTTTGGAGAGGGGCCATAGGTACAGGTAGTCCTCAACTTACAACAGTTCATTTAGTGACTGTCCAACATTACAACAGCACTATCCTATCCTATCCTATCCTATCCTAAAAAAGTGACTTGGGACTGTTTTTCACAGTTATTTCACACTTCTCACTGTTCCTATCACCCACCTCCTCCCACTTATGACTGTATAACTCTAACTTTGTTGCTTGTATCCTTATGATTGATATGGATTGCTCCCTAGTATGATTTGATTGCTTATTTGTATCCTGTGACTATCATTAAGTGTTGTGCCTTATGATTTGTGACGAATGTATCTTTTCTTTTATGTACACTGAGAGCATCTGCACCAAAGACAAATTCCTTGTCTGTCCAATCACACTTGGCCAATAAAGAATTCTATCCTATCCTATCCTATCCTATCCTATCCTATCCTATCCTATCCTATCCTATCCTTGCTATTTCCTATTCTATTCTATTCTACTCTATCCTATCCTATCCTATCCTATCCTATCCTATCCTATCCTATCCTATCCTATCCTATCCTATCCTATTCTGACCTTGCTATTTCCTATTCTATTCAGATGCCAACATTTTAGCTTGCATTTAGATGGGAATAGCAGGGATATATATGTGTGTGTATGTGTATGTAAAGTAAAGATTCCCCTCGCACATATGTGCTAGTCATTCCTGACTCTAGGGGGCGGTGCTCATCTCCATTTCAAAGCCGAAGAGCCAGCGCTGTCCAAAGATGTCTCTATGGTCAAAGTGGCCGGCATGACTAAATGCCAATGGCACACAGAACACTGTTACCTTCCCACCAAAGGTGGTCCCTATTTTTCTACCTGCATTTTTTACATGCTTTCAAACTGCTAGGTTGGCAGAAGCTGGGACAAGTAACGGGACCTCACTCCGTTAAGCGGTGCTAGGGATTCGAACCGCCGAACTGCCAACCATTTTGATCGACTAAGTCTTAGCCCCTGAGCCACCACCTCCATATATTTACAGAAGAATATATTTATTTATTCTTCTGTAAATAGGCCTTTGGCAAACCACTTCTGTCAATCTACCAAGGAAGCCACCGTGCCCATGCCTGGCATTAAGGTATTTCAACGAAAAATAAATAAATAAATCCCGCAAATGTGGATTTGAAACGGCGTGAGCTTCTGCAGTGCTGTTGACACTCTGGATTCTGAATGTGGCTGTTTGTCCTAAACTTTCTACATGCCTGGATTGGCCCCAGCTACTATTTCTCTCCTTGCCAAAAAGGTTTTTTCCCCTGTCAAGGACCTCTGGTGAAAGTGTGGATAAGAAAAAGGTTAAAGTGCCGTCCTCTAGCTGGCTGTGTATAGCCTCTTTTGCTATGCGCCTCCTCTAGGAGGGATTGTCCTGAACCCCAGCGTCGCTTGGGGGCTGTGTGTCACAGGGGCTGAGAAGGGGGAATATTTATAACTCCCAATATCTTGCCAGGTTTGATATATTTAGACCAGCATGCTGGCCAGTAACAGATCAGATGCAGAGGGGCTCTAGCTATCAGAGCAGGGTTCCTGGCTACTGTTTGCTTCCTTTCAAGGTTTCCTTTCCACGTCTTTCCGTTGCAATAACCCATGAAGAAATAAAGTAAGGACCAAAAAAGAGAGAAAATCCATGCCTTGCCCTCCAAGTTGTTTGACTCTTTAAGCCTTTAAGAAAATGCTTAGCTTGGAAGCTAAGCAGGGTCGAGCTTAGCTAGGGTTGGAATGAGAGGCTGCCAAGCAATTAAAAGAGTGGTTGGCTAGACTGGGAAATTCAAAGGAGTCCTGAAAGAAGGCAACGCTTTTTTCAACTCACTGCCAAGGAAACTGCATGGATGCCTCTGTGAAATCGCCCAGAGACAAGCTTGATTTGAAGGAGACTCTAACTAGCATTAAAAGCAATAAGTTAGCAGAGTTTTGGCTTTCGGGGAAGATCTTTGGGGCCCTGAACTGTTCTTGGAATTTGTTCTGATCGAGGCTTCCCGAGAGCGTGAAGCTAACTCCTTGTCCCGACAAAACCCCCTTTTATTAATTGACTGTGAATTCTGCTCATTCACATCCAGCAAAATCTTTCAAGGGAGGATTTACAGTCACAGACCTTATCTGCCTTGGAGAGCTGCCAGGCTGATCTCTGCAAAACTTGACAAGGAGCCTTGGAGTGTCACGAACCAATTAAGCGAACTAATTATCTCCTGCAAACTCCACTCCCCTTTCGTTCTTCTTTTATTTCCTCTGGGAGGAGCCATTCATCGTCCACCTGTAGCCTTACTCCCAAGTTGACCCCTGTTCTTTAGCTGTTCCCTTCGCCTGGCAACTCTGCACATGCACACATTGGGAACAGGCTCCAGCTGTTCATCTGACTCACTGATGTCTGATTCTGAAGGCAGCTGATAACTGGCATACGGCTCTGGCCTCCTCTCTGCTTCCAACACAGAGCCCTCATCAGAGCCTTCCCCAGACTCCAGGACTGGCCCATGTTCCCCCACCCCCAAACTCCTCCCTGTCTGAATCTGCTGCCAGCTCTGCTGGCCGCTGGTGGGCCACAACAGAAATTTAGTGATAGAAGTTGGCTTTCCATTTTTTTCAATAGGTCAGGGAAGTCAAGGAAGCCGGGCACCAGCCTTGTGATCTCAGTCCTTCCATCTTGGCCATCTTCATTGTGCCCAAAGATCTGCATCCCTCAGCTTTTCTGCACCGTTTTCTATTTTGCACTCGGTTTTTCACAAAATGCCCCGTATGATGCTCACGTTTCTGGTAGAATTACCTTCCTGGAAATTCCTTCTTAACATAGTAGAACAACAGGATAACAATAGAATTGGGAGGGACCTTGGAGGTCTTCTAGTCCAACCCCTTGCTTAGGCAGGAAACCCTATACCACTTCAGACAAAGGGTTGTCTAATCTCTTCTTTAAAACTCCAGTGGTGGAGCCCCCCACAACTCCTAGAGACAAGTCATTCCATAGATTAATTGTTCTGTCAAGAAATTTCTTCTCGGTCTCTTTTTCTTCTTCAACCAACATCTTGAAGCATGCGATCGCCTTTTCCCCCAGGACCTCAAACCATGTGGTCCTGTCCACCATTCAAAACCATCTTTCCAAACAGCCTCCATGAATCCAGTGTCTTTTCCCCCACTTGGAACTGAACCCAGAAGGACATTTCTTCCAACACTAGCCTGATGCCTTAACCACTAGGTCCCACTGATAGCCCACCATAATTTGTTCTTCTTATAGCCAGTCTCAGTTTGGCCCAGCAGAATTTTATAGTACAGATTATTAATGGCCCATTGACAAAGGTGGTGGTGGGGGGCTATTAAGAGTGAGTCTGTTTCCTGCATAAAAGCATGTCTCTCCATTTCTGGTCCAGGGAAATATAATATTCTGCCTTTTTGATATTTCCCAGGATATTTCATTTTTTTTTCTAGCAGAGGGTTGGGTGCTAACGGCCTACGCTCCCAAGTTGCTGCCTTCCAGATGTGCTGGATTTCAGCTCCTGCAATCCCAATTCAAGGGCTTGGGGGAAGGCGTTGTATTATATCAGAATAATAAGGCTGGTGACTCACGGTTAATAATGGCTAAATTTAACACCTTGGCTCTGTTCTCCCAGGATATGTAACCAGGTCATTTACAAACCTAGCAACTTGCGTCTGCATGGCGTCATAAACCTGGTTAGGGGATTTTCTTTTGTGGCTTAATGTGTGGGGCAGATTCAAGCTGGTGGAAACCTGGGAAACGTGTAACTTAATCAACGGGCCAAGCATGCTGTGTGTGTGTGTGTTTATAATCCTTGTGTTCCATTTCCTCAGCCTTTTGTGCCATTCTAAGCGGTCAAATTTCTCAGCCGCAAAACGTTGGTTTGTTGCTGCAAATATGTGGTTATTTTAAAAAAAAAGGAGCCTTGGCCGAGCACTGGGAGGAGGGTGGGTTATTTCCCTTCCCTTGGCTTGGATCATGGCTTGGTCACAACTTCCTCTCCTGCCTTTATGACAACCGTAGGTAATCTTTGGCCCCTGTGGATGTTACGTAAATGCAAAATGTGCACAAGAGGAATGGTGAATTGCCATTCGGTCCTTAGATCTTTTTGCAGCAAAAGAGAAAGATGGAAAATCCTTCCTTCCTTCCTTCTTTCCTTCCTTCCTTCCTTCCTTCCTTCCTTCCTTCCTTCCTTCCTTCCTTCCTTCCTTCCTTCCTTCCTTCTCCTTCCTTCCTTTCATTCTCTTTCTCTCCTTCCTTCCTTCTCCTCTCTTTCTCTAATTCATTCCTTCCTTCCCACTCTCCTTCCTTCCTTCTCCTCTCTTTCTCTCCTTCCTTCCTTCCCACTCTCCTTCCTTCCTTCCCACTCTCTTTCTCTCCTCCCTCCCTCCTTCCTTCCCACTCTCCTTCCTTCCTTCCTTCCTTCCTTCCTTCCTTCCATTCTCTTTCTCTCCTTCCTTCCTTCTCCTCTCTTTCTCTACTTCATTCCTTGCTTCCCACTCTCCTTCCTTCCTACTCTTTCTCTCCTTCCTTCTCCTCTCTTTCTCTCCTTCCTTCTTCCCTTCTTCCCTTCCTTTCCACTCTCCTTCCTCCCTCCCTCCCTCCTTCCCACTCTCCTTCCTTCCTTCCTTCCTTCCTTCCTTCCTTCCTTCCCACTCTCCTTCCTTCCTTCCTTCCTTCCTTCCTTCCTTCCTTCCTTCCTTCCTTCCTTCCTTCCTTCCCCAATGCTCCCTTTCCTTTCCTTTTCACTCTTATCAAGAGTGACCCCTCTAGATATGACCTCCAGCTAGTTACAAACATGCCCTATCTCGCAGGGGGTAATTTCCAAGGCTGCATTATTGAGGTGGGTGGTGGTTGCATACATCAGCCCATCCCAATTCCTTCCCCCCCATTGCTTTCTTCCCCTTATTGCCTGTGTGTGTTTTGTTTGTTTTGTCCTTCACATGTTCTGTTAGCAGGCCTTGCTCTGTCCCCCTCCCACATCTGTCCCAAAGCCAAGGCAGACAAATTTAGCTCTTCTGATCTCTCTCTGTCTCTCTCTCTCTGCGTATGTGCCACAAGCTAGTGCCCTTCCTTTCCCCGGAGTTCCTCCAAGCTGTTGATTCCTTTCCTCCAAAATATCCAAGAGAATCCTGGTGTGAGGAAGGCATCGAAGGGTAGGTATATAGGGCCCTGCCGGGTGGGGAGACAAATATTTTGGGGGGCTGAATTTGGGGGGAAATGATACAGTAACACCTCTGGCATCCCTGTGCCTAGGAAGGTGAGTCAAGGCACGTGTGTCAAAAAAAATAGCCCGATTACACAGCTGTTGTAGCCGAGTTGGCAGCCTGGGAAAGGAACAAGAAAGACAGAAATGGATTACTTGCTCATATTGTAGATCTCCTAGACATTATAAGAGAACCGAATTAATCTACAGCAGCCAAAAATCAGGAGGAGTCTGGTAGCAACTTTTCAGACGAACCAATTTTATTCACCAGTATAGGCTTTGGTGAATCACAGCTGACTTGATACTGATTTCATGAATAACTTTATGTACAGTAGATCCTGAAGTGCCAGTCGTTCTAACCCAAGGGTGTCCAAACTTGGGAACTTTAAGACTTGTGGACTTCAACACCCTGGCTGGGGAATTCTGGATGTTGAAGTCCACAAGTCTTAAAGTTCCCAAGTTTGGAAACCTCTGTTCTAACCTATTTAGGGTAGAGAGACAAATAGGTTTGATTCACATCTTGTGCCAAGTTCCCTTGGGTGCAGATCCCTTGGCTTGGGTTTAGCTACTGGCCCACCCAGCCAATAGTGATTTAATTAAGAAGCTACGATAAAGTACAGGGAGAGAATGTAATCATCATCCAGGCTGAAATAATGTAGCTTTCACCATTTCTGTAGACCTTGAGGCTGGTAGAACTTCTGTAGAACATGATGCTTGAATCCAAGTGATGGATAGATGGAGAAGAGGCTGGTTTAAGTCCCAATTTGGCCGAGAATTCATTGTCTTCTTGATCTGAGCCAAGAGTATCAAGTCCAGATACCCGTGAGATGTAAATGCTGAGACCTTGAAACTGATTGTGACTATACATTTTGTTGCTTTCCATGGGTTTTAGTTTAGAATTTGAGGTTCATTGCCTTGGCCCTACCTCCTTTGTGGTACACCAAAGATTATTTTAATCAATGATGTCCAATGGGTTGAGTACAGACCACTGTTCACCACCCACTGCGACGTTTTGCAACCTCTCCAACAACAAGGAGAAGGAAAATGATCTCAAGTGGGGAGGAACCTGAAGACCTGATCAATATTGTCCTATGGTGGACCTCCATGACAAGATAGAGAAGGTTTTGGTCTGGCTAATGGGAGAAGTTACCTGGCTGGACAGGATCTCTCTTTCTTCTGCAGCCAAGCCACCCAGGAAATGGGCTTCCTGTAGGGATTGAGGCGGAGGTGGTATTCAGCAGGTTCTGACCAGTTCTGGAGAAACAGTAGCGGAAATTTTGAGTAGTTCGAAGAACCGAGTCCCAGCTGATAGGGAGGGAATTGGGATTTTGCAGTAACCTTCCCCTGGAGCAGTGGTTCTCAACCTGCGGGTCGGGACCCCTTTGGGGGTCAAACGACCCTTTCAGAGGGGTCGCCTAAGACCGTTGGAAAAGACATTTTTTTAAAAAAAAAATATGGAAAACATAAAATAATTTTATGGTCGGGGGGTCACCACAATATGAGGAACTGTATTAAAGGGTCCCGGCATTAGGAAGGTTGAGACCCACTGACCTGGAGTGTGGAGGGAATGGAGATTTTACAGTACCCTTCCCCTGCAATCCATGCCACGCCCACCAAGCCACGCCCATTGAACCGGTAGTAAAAAAAAATCGAATCCCACCACTGGTGTTATCCTAAAAGAGGACCTGATCTATATTGCAGCACTCATATTGCAGCACTGGTCAAAAGGGCCCAGCAGAGATTATACTACCTGAGACTTCTCAGGAAACAACAACTGAGTGAAAAACTGCATGTGACCTTCTACCTCTGTACCATAGAGAGTATTTTAACTTACTGCATCTGTTTATGTTTGGCCAATTGCAGAGTGGCAGATTGGACAGCCCTCCAGGGGGGGGTCAACGTCATTGCCCAGAGGATCATTGGTTGCCCTCTCCCCTCTTTGGAAGAGCTTTATAGCTTCCGCTGCCTTAAGAAAGTTCAAAACATTCTTAAAGATCCATCTCATCCTGAGCACCCTTTTTTTGAACTATTACCATGTGGCAGACGGTACAGGGCAATAAAAACAAGGACAAATAGTCTGAAAAACAGCTTCTATCCCAAAGCAGAAACTATACTGAATTCGACTGTATAATGCAATATTAATGCAATATCAGGGGGTTTCAATTCAATTGTATAGAATATGAATGATTTTTGTTTTATTGTTTTATGTATAGCGTACACTGAAAATGGCATTTCATTTCCTTGTACGAGGTGCATTGACAATAAAGTAAACTAACTAACGGGAATTACATTTAAAAGGATTCTTTAACTCTTCGGGCATGTTTTTTGGTCCAGCTGGAACTTAGCAACTCTTACTGGGTTTGTGTCCTGGTAAAACCTTCCCATTTCTCCCCATTTCACAATGGGAGAAGAGAAGCGAACTGAATTCCAAGGAAAAGCAGAACGTTGCATTTCTTTTTCCATCCAGTTATGGAAGGAAAATATTATCTAACTCGGAGCAGGAGGCCCAAAGCTCCAAAGACATAAAACGCCTGATTTTTTTTTTTTCCTGCAGAGAGAAATATTAAGCCTGTTTTCTATTTGTGGTGAAAAACCTTTCAGGCTACAAGTGAGCCAAAGGACGGGAGTGTTTCCTTTCCTTTCCTTTCCTTTCCTTTCCTGTTGATTAGCAATAGAAGCCAAGCCTGTTAGCCAAAAGGATGTTTACTGGGGGGAAAAATTGGCTTGAAGAGTGATACGGACTTGCGATAGGAAAAAAAGCGAAGGGAAGCTTTGCGTACCTGAACCCATCCACCCTCATTGTTTTCCTCTGAAGTAGATACGTACACGGGGTCCTCGATGTACAATGGTTCATTTAGTGACCGTTAAAGTTACAATGGCACAGAAAAAAAGCGATGTGTGGCTATTTTTTTTACACTTATGATCCTTGCGGCATCCTCTGGGCCAAAGATGCCAGATCCACTTAACAACTGTGGCAAGAGAGGTCATAAAACGGGACAAATTCCCATGCAAAATGTTTCGCTTAGCAACGGAAACGTGGGGCTCATTTATGGTCATAGGTCAAGGACTACGTGTATATCTTCCAGTAAAATAGATTTACCATTGCATTTTTAATAATAATTATGTTTTTATCCTATGCCTTTTGATTGGGAATCTGCAGGCTTTGGAGGGACAGTTAATGCTTTATTTTTCTGGTGCTTTTGAACATTGTTCAACAGAGGCATAGAATCAAGATCATGTGAAGTGTTAATACCACCTTATAATGCCTTGGTAAGGCCACACTTGGAATACTGCATTCAGTTCTGGTCGCCACAATGTAAAAAAGATGTGGAGACCCTAGAAAGAGTGCAGAGAAGAGCAACAAAGATGATTAGGGGACTGGAGACTAAAACATATGAAGAACGGTTGCAGGAACTGGGTATGTTTAGCTTAAGAGAAAGAAGGACTAGGGGAAACATGATAGCATTGTTCCAATATCTCAGGGGTTGCCACAAAGAAGAGGGAGTCAAGCTATTCTCCAAGGCAACTGAGGGTAGAACAAGAAGCAATGGGTGGAAACTAATCAAGGAGAGAAGCAACTTAGAACTGAGGATAAATGTTCTGACAGTGAGAACAATTAATCAGTGGAACAGAGTTGCCTCCAGAAGTTGTGAATGCCCCAACACTGGAAGTCTTTAAGAAGATGTTGGATAGCCATCTGTCTGAAATGGTGTAGGGTTTCCTGCCTAGGCAGGGGGTTGGACTAGAAGACCTCCAAGGTCCCTTCCAACTCTACTATTGTATTGTATTGCAATGAAGCCACCTGAACAATTAAAGTAATGGATTTTTATGTGGTACAGATATTTATTTTTTATTTATTTTATTTAGTTTGTCAAACATGCACAAGATAGCAGAGATAAATATAAACATGGAGATGAATGAAAGAAATAAATACAAATAAAGGGGGACAGTAGGGCAGGGACGGTAGGCATGCTGGTGCACTTATGGACGCCCCCTTTACGAACCTCTTAGGAATGGGGTGAGGTCCACGGTAGACGGTTGAAGGTTGAAGCTGTGAGGGTTTGAGGATGTAACCACAGAATCAGGTAGAGCATTCCAGGCATTGACCACTCTGTTGCTGAAGTTGTATTTTCTGCAATCGACTTTAAAGCGGTTTTCCTTGAGTTTGTATCGATTGTTTGCCCAAGTATTATTGAGGTTGAAGCTGAAGTAGTCATTGACAGATAGGACGCAGTAGCAGACAATTTTGTGTACTATGCTTAGGTGTGATCGCAGGCGGCGCAGTTCCAGGTTGCCCAAGCCCAAAATTTCGAGCCTGGTGTCAAAAGGGATTCTATTGTGAGCAGACGAGTGGCGAACTCTTCTCGTGAAATATCTCTGGACCCGCTCAATCGTATTAATGTCCGATATGCAGTGTGGATTTCAGGCAGATAATCCTTAATTTACAACAGAAAATCCTGGAGTCTTGGAATAGCTTTCAGAGACTAATGCAGATAAAAATATCAGGGATTTTCAATGGCTGCGGTAATTGACAACTTTAATAATACAATACAATACAATATGTGTTGTATTGTAATATGTACTTGTTCATTGAGCCTGTGATGAATCTTTTAAGTTAGAGCATAGAAAAGTTACTAAAGGGCCAAATAAGGATGTAAAGTTCATTAATCACCATTCAACGTTACGTCATTGAAAAAAAAAGCGACTTATGATCATTTTTCACATTTGCAACCATTGCCGCATCCCCGCGGTCACATGATCAAAATTCAGAGGCTTGGCAATGGACTCAGACTTATGACGGTTGCAGTGTCCCAGGGTCCACGCGATCCCCTTTTGCGACCTCCGATCAAGGACAATGAATGGGGAAGCCAGATTCACTTAAGATACATTTTCCCAACCTAACAAGGGCAGTGATTCACTTAACAATTGTGGGCAGTAAAGTCATAAAATGGGGCAAGTGTTGGACTCCGTTGAGGTCGTAAGTCGAGGACTACATTGTAACAAGTGAGAAATACTGAGGTTTCGGTTTACTTTTCCAAATTTGAGGTCTCGGCTTAAGGTTAAAAAGTGTGGATCTCAAGGGGAGCAACAGACATGCTCTGTGGGAAAATCTTATTCAGTTGCTTTTGTTGTTGTTAGTTGCGAAGTTGTGTCTGACCCATCGCGACCCCATGGACAACGTTCCTCCAGGCCTTCCTGTCCTCTACCATCCCCTAGAGTCCATTTAAGCTCATGCCTGTGGCCTCGGTGACTCCATCCAGCCACCTCATTCTCTGTCGTCCCCTTCTTCTTCTTTTGCCCTCCATCTTTCCCAGCATGAGGCTCTTCTCCAGGGAGTCCTTCCCTCTCATTAGGTGGCCAAAGTACTTGAGTCTCATCTTCAGGATCCGGCCTTCTAAAAAGCAGTCAACTGACCGGTTTGATCATCTTGCCGTCCAAGGGACTCGCAGGAGTCTTCTCCAGCACCAGAGTTCAAAGGCCGTTATATTTTTAGATGAATATAAAAATATATGTGTATGTATTTATGGGTACACGAAGTTTTAAAAAAAGCCTGAGAAACAGAGTTGATCCTTTCCTTTTAAAATTTCTTTCTCTTTTTCTTCGCCTGGGAACTCAGATTTGTAAGCAGAAGTTTTAGTTCAGAGGCCAAACACAGTGTCCCTGTTGATGAGGTTGCAATTGGGCTGGATGGCTTCCTGCTGGAAATGCGACCATTGCAACTCCAGTTGTCCCCTGACCACCAGGGTTAGAAAACTATTTTGTTGTGGTTGTGGTTCATGGAGAGAATATGTTGCAACGTTTCTTTTCTTTTCTTTTCCTCCTGAAAATCCCTTTTGTTTTTCCATAAAAAGTACCCTGGACCATACGATGCCTGGGGTACGTGCCAGCTCAGCTTGTGCGTGAAGTTGGGCTGCTTTTGATTTCAGCAATGCTGATCGCGCGCGCACACACACACACACACACACACACACACACACACACACACACCTCCCCATATGTCCTGATTAAGCCTGGTCTGTAGGCATTTGCAATCTGGAGATTGCCTGGGGGGGCAACAGCTGGCCGAAGGGAAGCTGGTTGCCACATCCTTGAACACCGTGGAGACAGGTTATCGTCTGCAAACATTGCAGAAAGTTTTTCTCCGCACTGCAAACATTTCACTGTCATAGTAACTGGCCTTTGTCCTCCTTTCCAGGGCCAGCTGGGCCATTTCAGAATGGGAAATAGTGGGCCCAGCACCAGCTGTTCCAAACTTGCTTTGCGCTCCATTTCCTTTCCACCTGGCTGTTTTGGTATTCCCCGCTTCCTCCTCTGTGCAGAATGCTTCCCTCTCCAGCTGTTCCCAGAGGCTGCTGCCTCATGCTCCACCTTCTGCCCTATCTTGTCCACCTTTTCTTCACAAATACATTGCGATCAGGTAGATAATGCCTTTACAGCACGAGCAACAGTGCCACTTTATAGCAGCGCTATAAATATATCTCTTCTTAAACACTTCCAGTGTCGGAGCTTTTACAACTTCTGGAATGTGTGGACTTCAATTCCCAGATGTGCAGACTTCAATTCTTAGATGTGTAGATTTCAATTCCCAGGATTCCCGGCTTGTTGCTAAGAATTCTGGGAACTGAGAAACACACATTTAGGAACCAATGGGAAAGAATATCTGTAGCTCAAGCTTGAGCTGTGGAGCCCTCTGTGCTCTCTAAGTTTGGTTGTATAAATATACCGCTTCACAGTGCTTTTACAGCCCTCTCTAAGCAGTTTACAGAGTCAGCTTCTTGCCCCCAACAATCTGGCTCCTCATTTGACCCACCTCGGAAGGATGGAGGGCTGAGTCAACCTGGAGCCTGGTGAGATCTGAACTGCCGAACTGCAGCTAGCAGTCAGCAAAAGTAGCCTGCAGTACTGCACTCTAACCACTGCGCCACCTCGGCTCTTTACTATACAATCCTAACCCTTGATTTGCAGCTGTAATTGAGCCTGGAATTACAATCGTTGTTGCGGTCATAAATCAGGGTGTTATGTGACTTGACTGGATTTTTCAACAGGTTTTTTTTTTTTTTTTTGGTTCATTAAACAAACCACTTTTCCCCAATGGGCGGGTTTCTTTCCTAGAAACTGGAAGTAAATGCCAGAAACATCGTAAATTATGATCATATTGTCATATTGTCATGTGGGATGCTGCAAATGGCTGCAGAGTTAAACTGGTTGCCAAATGCCCAATGTGTGAGCATATGACTGGGGGGGAAGGGGGAGTGCTTGAGGTTGTCATAACATCGAAAATGGATCATAGATAGCTCTCAGAGGGTCATTAGCACTATAGCAATAGCACTTAAAACTTATATACCGCTTTACAGTGCTTTTACAGCCCTCTCTAAGCAGTTTACAGAGTCAGCCTGTTGCCCCCAACAATCTGGGTCCTCATTTTACCCACCTCGTAAGGATGGAAGGCTGAGTCAACCTTGAGCCTGCTGGGATTCGAACTGCCAAATTGCAGTCAGCCAGCAGTCAGCAGAAGTAGCCTGCAGTACTGCACTCTCACCACTGCGCCACCGTGGCAGTGACTGGATGTAACTCAAGGATTACCTTATGGATTGCAGTGGTTGGGAATGTGCAAGAAAAGAGCCACTTTGCATGACTTTGCATGCCTAGGGGCTAGTGCAGGGATCCTCGATTTACGACCACAATTGAGCCCAATATTTCTGTTAGCAAGAGAGACAGTCATTAAGTGAATTTTACCCCATTTGACAACCTTTCCTGGTGCGGTTGCTAAGTGAATCGCTGCACTGGTTACATTAGCAACAGGGTTGTTGAGTGAACCTGGCTCCCCCATTGACTTGGCTGGTCAGAAGATCGCAAAAGGGGGTCGCATGTCCCCGGGACAATACAACCGTCATAAATGTGAGTCAGGGGCAACGCATCTGAATGTTGATCACGTGACTGCGGGGAGGCCGCAGCGGTCGTAAGAATGAAAAATGGACATGTCACTTTTTTTCAGTGACATAACTTTGAACAGTCACTAAATGAACTGTTGTAAATCGAGGACTACCTGCATAGTCTATTGATTGAGGCATCAAGCTAGAAATCAGGACAGTTCAAGTCCTAGAAATATTCAACCTGGAAATAAGGAGGAATTTCCTGACAGTGAGAACAATCAACCCATGGAACAGAAGTTTCTTTCAGAGGTTGTGGGAGCTTCATCACTGGAGGCTTTCAAGAAGAGACTGGACAGAAATGGTATGGGGCAGGGGTGTCCAAACTTGAGAACTTTAAGACTTGTGGACTTCAACTCCCAGAATTCCCTAGCCAGCCATGCTGGCTGGGGAATTCTGGGAGTTCAAGTCCACAAGTCTTAAAGTTCCCAAGTTTGGACACCCCTGGTATAGGGTTTCCTGCTTGAGCAGAGGTTGAACTAGATGACCTACAAGGTCCCTTCCAACTCTGTTCATCTGTGGGCCTTGGGCCAGTCCCTCTCTCTTAGTCCAAGCCACCTCAAAGAGTTATTGGGGGGGGGGGGAATAGAACAGGGAAGGTCTGGGATATGTTATTATTTGTAAAAATAATAAAGGAGGGATACCAATAAATAAGCAAAAGGAGAGGGCTAAATGAAGAGTGGAAGTGCTCCTGAAGAGATCCATCCCAGCAGGAACATTGGCGGGAGAATTAGGGGTCGAAAGGAAAGATTTGTGACTTGCTTTTTAGAAAGGATGCTTCATGTGTCATATCTTTCATCCCCTTATCGTAGGCGTGGGTGAGATGTGAGGAACAGCTTCCCAGATGTCTTACCCAATTATGACCAGATGGGAGCTGTAGTTCAGCAACATCTGGCTTTCCACCCAGCCATAAGGATGGAACAATTTGCTATTTCCACTTCCTGGAAAGCAAAACCAAAAGCACAGAATATGGATTCGGTGTTTCACTATTGGGTTACATGCTCCAACTTGACTGCTTTGTTCCATCCAGGAACCTGACTGTTCTTTTTGTATTTGTTTTCTCCTCTCATCTTGCAGACATGTGGCTCCTCCTTCCTCTTTGTGGGATCTTCATAGCAAACTCAGCGGCAGGTAAGCTCAAGTCCGGCCTTCAAGGACCTATGACAGAAAGGAAGAACGCTGCCCTTCAGAAACACACATATTTTGTTGTTGTTGTTAGTTGCGAAGTTGTGTCCAACCCATCACGACCCCATGGACAACATTCTTCCAGGTCTTCCTGTCCTCCACCATCCTCTGGAGTCCCTTTAAGTTCACGCCGACTGCTTCAGTGACTCCATCCATCCACCTCCTTCTCTGTCATCCCCTTCTTCTTTTGCCCTCAATCGTTCCCAGCATGAGGCTCTTCTCCAGTGAGTCCTTCCTTCTCATTAGGTGGCCAAAGTATTTGAGTTTCATCTTCAGGAACTGGCCTTCTAAAGAGCAGTCAGGGTTGATCTCCTTTAGGACTGACCGGTTGGCTCACCTTGCAGTCCAAGAGACTCGCAGGAGTCTTCTCCAGCACCAGAGTTCAAAGGCCTCAATTCATTGGCACTCAGCCTTTCTTATGATCCAACTTTCATAGCCATACATTGCAACTGGGAAAACCACAGCCTCGACTATATGCCCTTTTGTTGGCAGGGTGATGTCTCTGCTTTTTGCTATGTTGCCTAGTTTTGCCATTGCTTTCCTCCCCAGGAGCAAGCGTCTTTTCATTTCTTGGCTGCACACATAGACACACAAACAAGCTCAGCCCACTGTATCCTGCACAAAAACATTGAGGTATAAAATTGCCACAATCTACTGTAAGTCCTGGATTGGTTGGGTTTTTCTAAAGGAAGGAAGGAAAAAAGGAAGATGAGAAGGAAGGAATGGAAATGTGAAGGAAGAGAGGAAGCCATAGTGGTGCAGTGGTTAGAATGCAGTATTGCAGGTTGACTCTGCCAACTGCCAGCAGTTCGATCCTGATGGGGCTCAAGGTTTATTGAACCATCCATCCTTCCGAGTTCATTAAAATGAAGACCTACATTGTTGGGGACAATAGGCTGACTCTATAAACCGCTTAGAGAGGCTATGAAGCACTGTGAAGCGGTATATAAGTCTCAGTGCTACTGGTAAGTGCTAGCACTACTGATAGGTGAAACTAATTTTAATGGCCTTGGGTGTCCTGAGTTGACTGATCTTTCCTTAGGGAGATGAGTATTATCTTGTCTAATGTCAAGACTCACCACTGGAGGCCTTTCCCCCTTATCCTTTGATTGTCTCTCCAGTGATCCATCGATTGATTTCATGCATAAGGCGTACCATATTAAAACAATTCCAAAATGCAAATAAAACATGCTGACTCTGTAAACCGCTTAGAGAGGGCTGTAAAAGCACAGTGAAGCTGTGTATAAGTCTAAGGGCTATTGCTATATCAAAGCTTTTTAGCAGTTCCTCACTCCAAGGGATGCATGTTATATTTTGAAAGTTAGTTCTAGTCAAATACCCCATTGTCTGACCTGCTGTGCTATTAAAGAGTTGGGTGACCACTTCTCCGCCCCAGAACAACTCAAGGTGACATAACAATGACCAAGTTGTACCTTGTGACATCCTGAGACAAACCCTGACCTTTTGAACTCGAGTCCAGACATTGGAGGCAGATTATGGAAGGTCCCGTGGCTTGTGTTGCAAAGCAGAGTCATTCCCCAGCCACCTATGGGCCCTTCGACCCTTTAGTCATAGATAACCTGTCAGGCTGGGGTTTTGAGAATTGAAATTCAAAAACTCTTGTAGAATATCGATCTGACATTTAACGGAAGCCTGGATATCTATATTCCAGAGCTACCTATCAACAAAACAAGCATGAGATCTCCTTTAAAGTATTTATTTATTTACAGCGGCTGACTTCAGGACTGCTTTTGACTTCCCTTCGTTAGAACAAAGGGGGAAGAACTCCATGTGTTCGCCAGCCTCCTCTGTTCTTCAGTGGCGAGACATTTGTTTCTGATGAATAAGTCAGTGGGACATATGAAAAGGCGACGTATATAAAAGTGGTACCTGTTCTTCAGCTTTGAAGCAGTTGAAAAGAAAAACCGTCTTAAGAACAGCGATCAGTTGTAAAATAATAAAATATATTAGCCCACATTGTGAGGGGAGAAAAATAGCAATAGCACTTAGACCAGGGGTGTCCAAACTTGGGAACTTTAAGACGTGTGGACTTCAACTCCCAGAATTCCCCAGCCAGCTGGCTGGGGAATTCTGGGAGTTGAAGTCCACACGTCTTAAAGTTCCCAAGTTTGGACACCCCTGACTTAGACTTATGTACCATTTCCCAGTGCTTTGCAGCCCTCTCTAAGCAGTTTACAGAGTCAGCCTCTTGCCCCCAACAATCTGGGTCCTCATTTTACTGACCTCGGAAGGATGGAAGGCTGAGTCAATCTTTTTTCCCCCCCCAAAGAACTTTTTATTTTTTTATTCTCTTACATACCATTTTAAGTATACATTCACATAATTGTTATTCTTCTTTACATTTGTCATTCGTATACATTTATTTATTTCATTTAATAGATTATAATGTACAATTTGGATTGCTTTATTTACCATCCCTTCCTCCTGTTGTAACACCACCTTATTTTCCCTTTCTTTTCTCCCTCCCTCTCTTCTCTACTTCCTTCCTTCCTCCTGTCCTTCTCCTTCCTTTTTCCCCTTATCTTTCTTCTACTGCTTCCTCTTCCCTCTCCTACCCTCTCTCCTTCTCTTTCTCTCCCTTCCATCCTCCTCTCCTTACCTCTTTCTTCTTTCCCCCATCTTCCTTTCTTTCTCTCCTCCTCTCTCCCTTTATTTTTCTATTATTGTTGATGTATATTTCAAATCTCAGATTATGTTTCCTTGGGATGGTATTTCCGCCAAGCCAAATATAATTTAGTATCATTTCTTATTCCCTCACCTTCACTAGTCTACCCTAGTTATGCTTCCTCCCCTTTATATCTCGCTCTTGAATATATACTTATATATTTAAATATTTCTTTTCTGTTTTTCCCTTCCCTCCCTTTTCCATTTAATAGTGCGTTGTCTGGGTACTTTATCTTCTCCATATTTTCTTTTCTAGCTTGCTTTCTCTAGCCAATCATAAAATCTTCCCCATGTCAATCTTGAGCCGTTCAGAATCAAACTCCCGAACTGCTGGCTGTTGGTAGTCAGCAGAATTAGCCTGCAGTACTGCATTCCAACCACTGCAGCATCACAGCTATTATACACAAATAAATATAGACAGAAATGAAAAGATCTGAAACCTATGGGCAAGATGAAGCTTTTAAAAACAAATAAGAAATGGATACAGATAGTCCTTGATTTATGACCACAATTGCATGAATAGATGTCCCGCTTTACATGCTGACTTCTATACAACAATTAGGGACGCGGTGGCTCAGTGGCTAAGATGCTGAGCTTGTCGATCGGAAAGCTTGGCAGTTCGGTGGTTCGAATCCCTAGTGCTGTGCAATGCGGTGAGCTCCTGTTACTTGTCCCAGCTTATGCCAACCTAGTAGTTTGAAAGCACATTAAAAATGCAATTCAAAAAATAGGGACCACTTTGGTGGGAAGGTAACAGTGTTCTGTGCACCTTCAGTGTTGAGTCATGTTGGCCACATGAACACAGAGACGTCTTTGGACAGCGCTGGCTCTTCGGCTTTGAAACGGTGATGAGCACACCGCCCCCTAGAGTCGGGAATGACTAGCACGCATGTGTGAGGAGAACCTTTACCTTTATAGCTATACAACACTTTAAAACAGTGTTTCCCAACCTTGGCATCTTTAAGTTACCAGTAAGTGGACTTCAATTCCCAGAATTCCCCAGCCACCCGGGATGGCTAGGGAATGCTGGGAGTTATAGCCCACATACCTTAAAGTGGCCAAGGGTTGGGAAACACTGATTTAAGAGATGAGGCATGCAAGGTCAACTCTGCCCAGACTGGCAGTAGGAAAAGTTGAAGAACATAATCATTGGGTGGGTTTGTGTAGAAAAAAAAAGTTTTAGTTCTTATAATATTTGCACATGGTGGAAGCCTTAATGTGTCCTGCTGGGTTTCAAAGGAGCTAAAACAAATAAACTTCTTACTCTTATTTCCTCTCTACTCAAGATTAGAGAAACAGACAAGATTACTGTCAATGTTTTTTTGGTGGTTATCTTTTTTTCTCATCTTGATGACAGCTCCCTCGCCTTAACTGGTTAGGGAGCACAGTTAAGGCTATCTGGGGGGCGGGGGTTCTTTCATAATTCACCTCCTGCTCTCTGTTCATCTTTCAGAGCCCCCCAAGGAGCAGCCCGATGACCCCTTCACGTATGGTAAGTTAATCATTCCTGAAAGCTTGTCTGGGGCCTTGGGAGCCAATGCAAATTGCTACAACCGTCAGAGTTAGGAAACAAAGTACAGGGGGAAAGGATGAAAAAAAACAAATCGGAAGGATTCCTCTGTTTTTATTTAATTTGGAAACAAGCAGATAAGTGGTGGGTTGCAGCCGGTACAGCCTGGTACGGCCGTACCGGTAGTAGTCGGGAGCAGCAGCCACCGTACCGGTACGGTGGCTCATTTGGTCCACTCGCCTGCTTGCATTCCATACCTGTTTTTGAAGCAACTGGGCCAAGTGTGCAAACGCGCAGCCTTTGCACAATTGGCCCAGTTGCTTCAAAAACAGGATGCACGAAGCAAACCGGTAGCAGAGCATTTCACCCCTGGATTTCCCCATGTATTTTACTGTGAAATGTAGGTAGAGCAGCCTCAAAATGTAATCACCTTCCTAAGCATACCAATGCGCTATGGATCCATTGGCGATGTCCCATTTGGCTCTCCAAATTCATGGAAACCTAACCGTAATCCTAAGGCTAAGGGCAGAGGTGGTATTCAGCTGGTTCGGACTGGTTTGCTTGAACCAGTGGGTGGAAATCGTGGGTGGACCTGCCCACGTGCCCTGGCTCTATACCTTTGCGTGCAAGTGAAGTGAGCACGCATACATGCACGCTCACATTTGCGAATCGGGGAGGAAAGTAAGTGATTACGACCCCTGGCCAAGGGTTTGGGCAAGAGCTCATAAAGCAGGAAGGTGAGGGATCAGCGATGGAGATGAAATCATTTTCTTCTGGCCCAGGGATGGGTGGAACGCACTTCACTCCTTTCCGTGGGTCTTTAGGCCTATAGAAATAGGGCCCTTTGTTCTAATTCCAACCTACTTTCTATTCCTCGCATGACCAAGTCATTTTTCTCCCCCACACCAGATTACTATTCGCTGAGAGTTGGAGGCTTGGTGTTTGCCGTTGTCCTGTTTCTGATGGGCATCCTCATTATCCTTAGTGAGTAGCTACCATCCAGTAGTTGCCCAGGAAGGGGGCTTAGTGGGTTGGGATCAGGACACCCTTGAAGTATGCCGAGTGTGTTCATACATCGTGGAAAGCACCGGTGTGATGTGGTTGAGTCTAACTTCTCTCTTGTGTCTGAACCCAACTATCATACTGTGGGATCCAAGACTTATGCCTGTAAAATAAAATGTGCCATAGATCAGGGGTCTCCAACCTTGGGAACTTTAAGACTTGTGGACTTCAACTCTCCGAGAGTTGAAGTCCACAAGTCTTAAAGTTGCCAAGGTTGGAGACCCCTGTCATAGATTATGCTCAATTTAAGACTTAGCTACTGTTCAAAATTACAACGAAGCTCCTTTGGGCTTCTTACGTCTCAGTGCTGAGAGTCCCCCTCCATGGTCACATTAACCACACTTGGCAACCGGGACCCATTGATAGCCATTTGCAGCATCCCTCAATCACTCTCACCTCGCTTTGTAATAGTTTTGCTACTGACCTCTGGTTTTCAGCAAAACCACGGCCATAGCTGACCACTGGTTCACTTAACAAGTATATCATTCCCTTAACAACCATGGTGGTTACTTTACAGCTGCCTTGTTGACTTAATGACCACCACAAAAAACGATCATACAAATCAGGTCACATTGTTGATCCCATTTGTGACTATGATGAGAGAGAGAGAGAGAGGGAGGGAGGGAGGGAGGGAGGGAGGGAGGGAGGGAGGGAGAGAGAGAGAGAGAGAGAGAGAGAGAGAGAGAGAGAGAAAAGAAAAGAAAAGAAAAGAAAAGAAAAGAAAAGAAAAGAAAAGAAAAGAAAAGAAAAGAAAAGAAAGAAAACACTCCCAGGAGCAAAACAAATGAGTTTAATTTGTGTGTATTGTTTAATGGACTGTTAAATTGGGAAAATGTACTGCTAAATTGGCCACGCCCACCCAGTCACGTGACCACCTAGCCACACCCATCCAGGCGGTCCGGCTACCCAACAGTCTGAGAGACTGTGAATTGGCCCCCTTTTTAAAAAGTTTGAGGACCCCTGGTATAGGATCTCCTGCTTGAGCAGAGGGTTGGACTAGAAGACCTCCCAGGTCCCTTCCAACTCTGTTATTCTGTGAAATAATGCTTCTCACAAAAAAAAAAAACCCTCTCATCCCTGCTCAGATTCTTTTGGGGTCCTTGCTCAACTCTTCTTCCTCTCTTTCTCTCCTAGGCCGGCACTGTCGTTGCAAATTCAACCAGCAGCAAAGGTAAAAATCCTCTCATGAAGTTAATTTGGAGGGGAAGTGGAACGGCGGTTATCCGAGTTGTTTCAAATGGACAAAATATGAAAAAAAAAGTGGAGGGAGCCAAATAGGATGTTTTGCGATGTGGTTCAAACATCTTAATTATTTGGAGATAGTTGAAACGCCCTGTTTCTTCTTCTTTCTTCTCTTTAATTTCCATTTTCTTTTATTATCTCCCTGCTGGGGAAGATTCTGGCCAGCAGAATGATTCATTCTCTGAATTAGTCCATCTGCTGATAATTGCTTTCTTTCTGGAATGCCGAGATTGGAAGCGGGGAGAGACCGGGCATTAAAAGGTTAACTTGTAAGCATGATGTTGATAATTACCCAATAAATGAGCTTTTAATTTTGACCCTTGTAGAAATATTCAGATGATTCACCATAACTTGGAGATTTGGAAGCTTGGTGGGATGCTAATAAGTGTTGTGAAAATTGGGAAGAAAAGAGTATCACAGATTGTATAAAGAGAAAGACTGATTAATCAACTCCCTATTAACTTCAGGAAACACGGTGGCTCAGTGACTAAGATGCTGAGCTTGTCGATCAGAAAGGTCGGCAGTTCAGCGGTTTGAATCCCTAGCGCCGCATAACGGAATGAACTCCCGTTACTTGTCCCAGCTTCTGCCAACCTAGCAGTTCGAAAGGATGTAAACATGCAAGTAGAAAAATATGGGAAGGTAACAGCGTTCCGTGCGCCTTTGGCATTTAGTCATGCCGGCCACATGACCATGGAGATGTCTTCGGACAGCTCCGGCTCTTTGGCTTTGAAACGGAGATGAGCACTGCCCCCTAGAGTCAGAAATGACTAGAACATATGTGCAAGGGGAACCTTTACCTTTACTAGCTAACTTCGGTTGTCATATAAGCAATTAAATCTACAGCAATTTTCTTGCATCTGGTATCCTTCAGAGGGAACTGTGGTGTAATGGCAGATATTTTGGAGGGTACCAGGTTGGGAAAAGCTTGTAAGTGTCCAGGACAAACCAC